>NC_140508.1:28043065-29243065 GCF_964339955.1 Pipistrellus hanaki
ATTAAAATTGAAATTATGAATTGAATAATAGGGTTAATGACATTTCCCAAAATGTCAAACAGCAACAAGACAAATAGAAACAAAATATGATTAAATGAAGGATAGGCTTGAAAACTCTTTAAATGTCAAATGTTTAATTGACAAGGTCTTCAGATAAAAAGGAAAAGAAGAAGACAGGGAGGAAATTAGTAAAGACAAACATGCCTGAATGCTAGAGACATAGGCCACTACAATGAAAGAACAGACACTGCTTATTACATCTCATGAAATTTCAAGGGGGAAATGTGTTTAAAGAGAGAGAGAAGAAACAAAACAGGTTACTTACAGAGGAATGAGAATCAAATTGGCTTCAATCTGCTTGCCAACAACAATGGGCACTAGAAGACAGAGGAGTAATGTCTTTAAGAGTTTAAGAAAAAGGATATTGCAATGTAGAATATTGGATCTAACTCAATTATTTAGACACAAGAGAAGTTATTTAAGTGACCTGTACATTTAGCTTCCTTTCTTAAGAAAGTTACGAAGGAATGCACTGTAACAAGGGAGACCATAAACCAAATGAATGCATAAACTTGACTACAAGAGTTGCAACTCAGAGAGAGTAGGAGTAATATACAGGATGAGGGTGGCAGTAGGTAGAGTAATCAGAGCAGAATAGAGCAGGAAGGCCAGGTGGGGAGGAGGGATGTCTGCAGAGGGAAAATACGGAGCTTTAAGTAGATTAGAGTAAGTTAAATGTTTGAAGGCCTCGAGGATACTCTAAAATCTGATGAATCTTAGAGGGAAGATGGGTCAAGGGCAGGGAGAGATTAACCAAAGAAGTTATATACATATATGCATAACCCCTGGATAGAGACAATAGTTTGGTGAAGGTCTTGGAGGAGAGGGGTGTGAAGGGTGAAGGGAGTCAATAGGTGGGAAAGGGGGACATCTGTAATACTTTCAACAATAAAGATTTTTTTAAGTCTCATGATAAATGGAGAAAAAAAAAATAAGGAAAGGAAGGCAATGAGAAATCTAGGAAAAGAAAGAGCTGTAATAAAACACATATGGTCCAAATATAAAGCAACATTAAAGTGTAAAAAATGAATTAGTCATTAGGGTTGGGAAAACCATCATCTTTCAATTTTGAAGCTAGGGCCTTTTCCTTATGGGTGACTCAAAAATTGTCAGTAATATCTCACAAGGTAATGCATGCTTGGATTAAAACAGCCAAAACAGTCTCATAGAAACATTAGGTTTCATATTTAATATAAAAAATGTAGAATATCAATCATTTATTAGTATATAATAAATGCATAATAACTTGGGCTTACAGGTGAATAGATAACATAGAAAGTAGTCACTAAACACTGATATTTATATATCAGAGCACCTTTCATACTATTTCATTGCCTTTTAAGGTTTGTCATAGCATTAAAGGTGGATTTGACAAGAGCAACAAGGACATGATGACATGATGTCTTAGTCAGCTTGACTGCCATAACAAAATACTGCAGACTGGGTGGCTTGAACAACAGAAATTTATTTTCTTACCATTTAGGAGGCTGGACTTCTGAGGTTAGGGTTCCACCATGCTTATTCTCTGGTGCAGGCTCTCTCCTTGGGTTGTAGAGGCCCCTTTCTCACTGTATGCTCACATGACTTCTTCTTTGTGAGGACATGGAAGGGTTGGGGAGCAAGCTCTCTGGTATCTTCTTATAAGGGTACTAATATCATCAAGAGAGCCCCACCTTTATGACTTTGTCTAACCTTAAATATTCCCTAAAGACTATCACTTTGGAAGTTAGGGCTGCAACTCAAGACTTTTGGGGGTTATGCAAACGTTCAGTCCATAAAACATGGGTTTTAAATTTTCACATAACTATAACTTTAGAAGAAAAATAATACCAGCATCACTTTAAAATATGAGAACATTTAAAATCTAGTATTCTGTGAAACAGTTTGCAAATGGCATTTAAGCATAATATTTGAAAACAATCAGAAGTCCACATTCTCCTGTGATTCTTATTATTCTTAATCAGGTCTTCCCTGCATCTCCATTGGTGAATTAATAAATATGTACAATTTTCTGTATCCATCTGCTTAAATTCCCAAATTATGATTTTCATTACAATCTTGAACCAACTATTTTTGTAAACTTGAGAACTAGCATTACTTTCAGTATTCTGTTAGCAAATGGTTTGTTATTGGGAACATGCTGAGAATAATAGTTTAAAATATAAAATATAGTTGGTCAGATTGTGAAACTAAAGAGGTACGTGGTATGCCCTCAAACTATAAGTAAATGTTACACTAGATGCAAAATACAGAGAAGTGAGACAAATAGCAAAACTTGGATCATGATAGCTTATTGATTAGAAGTGATCCAGAGTGTTTTTCTTAATGAAGGCTCATAAGACCTGACTGCCTCCCATTTATCTGCTTTTCACTTTTGAGAAAAATTTGGCTTTGACTTCCATCCAAGGTTATGGTCTTGCCTGATTTCCAGTTGTCCATTGTTTGGCAAGACAAATGCTGACTTCCTACAAAATGAGCCTTCCTAGCACAGTGGACCACACTATTCAAATCAATGCTTGGTCATCAATGCATCTTTTGGATTAATTTATTACCAAAAGGATAATGTGTGGAATAAAAGGAGCCACATGCTAAACTTTACAAGCTCAGAGGAGGCCTCCATGATGGGCCTTACAAATTCAGAGAACTAAAGTAACCACATAGGATGGGCTGAAATTAAACTTCCTAACTAAAAGCAAGTCATGGCGGATAGTCATGTTCTAGGCCAGTATCTTCCTTTACAAAGGTCCATCTTTCCTTAATTGAGCCTGTCTATTGTCTTTTATTTTTTAAATTCTCACCGAGGATATTTTCCCATTGATTTTTAGAGTGGGAGAGAGAAAACAGAGAAATATCAGTGTGAGAGAAACACATCTGTTGGTTGCCTCCTGCATGTTCCTGGACCAGGGTCTGGGTTGGGGAGGAACCTGCAACCTAGGTATGTGCATGTGCCCTTGACCAGAATCAAACCTGGGACCCTTCGGTCTGTAGGTCAAGGCTCTATCCACTGACCCAAACTGGCTAGAGCCTATCTATTGACTTTTTGCATCTATGATAACACATCTTTGTAATGTCAGGGTAATTTGCTTTTTCCAGACTTACCAGAGCAGGAGACAACAGAATCCCTCCTTGTTATTACTAAAGGCCGATCCAATGCACAAAATTCATGAAAGAGTAGGCCTTCCTATCCCCACCTGCCAGCACTGGCTTCCCTTGCAGCCCCAGCTTCATCCAGAAGGTTGTCCAGAAGGACATCCTTAAACCCCCCCCCCCCCCAAATTGTAGAGGAGTAATTCTGTTAACTGCTAAATTGTATGATCTTATTAATAATAAAATATACTTAGTACTTCCTTATGATAATAAATACATTTAGATACATGTCAATTTACAGTCTATTGATAATTTTATTTTATTTTTTTAAATAATTTTTTTATTGATTTCAAAAAGGAAGGGAAAGGAAGAGAAAGATAGAAACATCAATGGTGAGAGAGGATTATTGATTGGCTGCCTCCTGCACGTCCCTCACTGGGGATCAAGCCCGCAACCCAGGCACATGCCCTTGACTGGGAATCAAACCTGGGACCTTTCAGTCCACAGTCTGACTCTCTAGCCACTGAGCCAAGCCAGCTAGGGCTGATAATTTTATTTTATAATTAAATTGTTATGACTGCCAACTTTTTTTGACCAAGATAGATCTGCTATTCTAGATCTAACCCTTGCTATGTCTGTGCTATAGGTTCCTAGCAAGATATATATATGTGTGAGGTCAGGTTCCCTTTGATTTTGATGCTTTGACCTCTAAACCCAAGCCTTCTGTCAAGTAGTCTTATGATGATTGTCTTGCTTTTTCTAGGAGATGATGCCAGGGAGGCAGTTAAACATGGTTTGGATGGCATCTTGGTGTCAAATCATGGGGCTCGACAACTCGATGGGGTGCCAGCCACTGTGAGTTGTAGCAAATGCTGAGATTTATTTTTGCGTTTCTCATTTCCATCAAAATTTTGATCATCTCTGCCTCCTCACTGCGTATGCTTTTGAACAGTCAAGGTAAAATATATGTGAATATATGAGATCTCAGATTTTTAGTTAATGGCACATAATTATCTAAATTAGATAATTAGTCCAATATGCTTATTTGAAAACTAAAAAAAAAAAAAAAAAGTTAAATTACAAATCATTTGTGGGCAGGGATTACTCTTGTATTCATAGGTATATCAATAGGTATAACATAAATGGAAGTGTGAAAGAAATTATTATAACATAAAAGTCCACAAAGAGGAGCTAACAGACAGTTGCAGAATTTGCAAAGGCTTTGGTGGCGTTTGAGATCATTGATACAATTATGACAAGAAGTCAGAAGTAGGGAAAGACTGCAATTTCCTGTGGATATAGGGGCTGAAAGCTGTAGAGAGATGGTAGGTGGTTGTGAAGGGAAATGAAATCCTATGGCTCTGGTGAGGTAGGCTGCAGTCCAGATCAATCATCAGAATCTCTAGGGGTGGGGAGCAGAGGCACCAGTAATATTTAAAGCTACCCAGGAGATTCCTGGGTAGCTTTTATACACTGTATACTCTGTATACTCTGTGCTAGGCAAATTGGAGACTAAAAGCTATACTAATAAAAGGGTAATATGCTAATTAGATCAGATCAATTGGACATCTTCCAGATGTCCGAATTCCTTCCTGACAAAGCCATGGTGGTGGGGGTCAAGGCAGAGGTGGTTAGGGGCCATTAGACCGACAGGGGAGGGAAGTTAGGGGGCGATCTGGCTGGCAGAGGAGGGAAGTTAGGCGATGATCAGGCAGGCAGGTAGAGGCGGTTAGGAGCCAGAGGTCCTGAATTATGAAGGGGATATTCGAGGGGTCCCATATTGAAGAAGGTGCAGACTGGGCTGAGGGACAGTCCCCTCTGTGCATGAATTTTGTGCACTGAGCCTCTAGTCTAGATATAAAAGTGAACCAAACTGACTGGAAAAGTGTGATACTGAGTTAAAACTATAAAAGAGAGCAGTTAACCCCAAGACCAACAAAGGCACTGGGGTAGATTTTGAGATCAAGAATTAGGGGCCCAAAATAGATAAAAAGTCATGAAGACAGACACCTATCCTGGAGTGAATTTCATGGATCCATATCCAGAATGGGGTGAGGAGCTGGAGTGGATGTGGTATTTAAAAGTGGTTCTCTTCCATGTTGTCCACTTGTGGAAAAAAGGCCACAATTCTTTTAGATGAGGCAATGGTTTTGCTGTTGCCTTGCACCTCTGCTCTGTCTCCATGGGGACCCCTGTTTTTAGAACTGTGAGCCTAAATGTGGAATGGGCTATGTTTGGGGAATTTCAAGTAATCTATTTTGTTTGCGGTGTCTGGTTGGTGTGGACAGGTAAGGGAGGAGGAGTTTCTTCAATATAATGAGTCATTGGATATACAATAGAATCGCCTTGGTTTAGCAGCAATGAATTTAGAAATTGGATTTTGGCATGACAGGAGGCAGGAAGATCAGTTAGGTGGCAAAGGGAAGAGAGAAGGGCCCGAAATGTGACAGGGAAGAGAGCATCAATTTCTATTCTAAATCTTAGTTTTTCTCATCTGTTAAAGTTTAAACACCATTACATTATTTCTTTTGTGACTTTATACTTCTTTCACTAATCTCTTCACCTTTTATCCTAAAATCGTATTTATTATAGGCAAAGTAAGCTAATATTATGTAACAAAACTAAAAAAAAATGTTTACCAGATCATGTGGATGGACATTTCAGACCACCATCTCTAAACGGGACCACCATATGTATTTTCCCCCTATTGTCAGAACCATTCAGTCATAGTTGTTATAATGAATGCCTTTCATTGGGGTGACCAGTTGAATTGATTCAAACAAACGGTAGTAGAATAGAACAAGTAATTTAGTCGTGATAGTGGTCTATTGTTTTATTGAACTAGCAGGTTTGGTTTCATTAAATCCATAGATAGTTGTATAGGTCTTAGAGCAGACTAAATGACTAGAAGAGAATATTGGGTACACATATCTATACTCACAGTTTTCCCTCAAGCATTAGTGATAGGAATGAAACAAGTGTTTGCACACAGTAGGATCACACTGTGGAGACTTTCTTTTCTTTTAACTTATTTTGATTGTTGACATTGTTACAGATGTTCCCATTCTCCACTGCTCTTTAGCCAACTCCACCCAGCCCCCCACCCCTTCCCTCAGGCCATCACCTCACCAGTGTCTGTGTCCATGGATTATGTATATATGTTCTTTGGCTAATCTCTTCATCTTTTATCTAGTCTCCTCCACCCCCCTCCATTCTAACAGCTGTCAGTCTGTTCCAAGTATCCATGGCTCTGGTTCTATTTTTTTCATCACTTTATGTTATTATTTATTTATTTAAATTTATTTTTATTGTTGAAAGTATTACAGATGTTCCCTTTTTGTTCTTCATTGACCCCCCACCCTCCTCTCTCAACCCCAGGCCTGCACCTCACTATTATCTGTGTCCATAGGTTATGCATATATACATATAAATTATTATATTTGGTTAATCTCTCCTCACCCCCACCACACCCTCCATTTTGTTTTCAGTTCTTTCCCATTCGGCCTTACTTATAGGGGCCCATATTCTTAGGTGATTTTAAATGTTGCCTGCAGGTAAATAGGGGTGGAGAGTCTCCTCTGGGCAGGGAGGAAAAGTTGGTAACAGCTCCTGGCTTTCTTGCACATTTATGCCTCTCTTATGCATGAAGACACTGACTTAGTGTGCGAGCCAAATTAAGTTTGTTTTCTAAAAATAAAATCTAAATCTACTGAAATCAAATCTAACTAGATTTTAAGGGAAAAAAATCTAAATGGTGTGGTTTATTTTCCTCTGGCTGAGGGGATATGGAAACTTATCTAAAAGGGCTTTTTGAGCTGTGGTCTCCGAGACTTCTAAGAAAAACAATGACCCTCCCTTTGCATGCTGTGCATAAGAGAGGAGTGCTTGCTTGAGTTTTGCCTCATAGAGAGAATTGAAGGCCCATGATGGTGAGAGAAATCTGAGAAAGGGTTCGGTTTACAGGAAGATGTTTTTCCCTCAGTATGTGGGTTTTGAGGTAAGTGGCAAAAGGCTTAGAGGAGGCTGTGATGTAAAACCTTTCAGTAGATACACAGAAGGACCGGCTGTCCTGCAGATTATGTGACATCATAAGTCAGAGCTACAGAGGCAGAGTGATGTCATGGGGGAGCACCAAAATAGGAGTCTAGAGTCAAAGGTAAGTCCTTGTCTTACCTTTTTTCAGGGGTGTGACCTGGGTGAGCAAGTTGCTTAAACATTTCAGCTTGAGCTTCTTCATCGTGTTGTGTTGGTTGAGAAAATAAAGCAGCTAGACTATATGATTTCTACATTTCTATAAATCACCAAGTTCCTTGGATGGGAAATTCTTATCACTAAGAATCTTACATCATTCAGCTTAATACCTCACTATTGAGAACCCCTGCCAGACCTTTCCGATATCCAAAAGGAATTAAAAATTAAGCTCATGTCAGTCCTTACCCGCAAAGTAGTAATGTGACCATGACTGATCTTGTAGTCATTAGAGAACAATATGATAGAATCAAATCCATTTCCAAAATCTATAGTACTGAACATCACAAATTGGGGTTTAAAGATAGATTCTCTCAAGCCATTGAATCATAGCAGCATTCCCCCCCCCCCCCATTTTTGTTTTGATGCTAACTGGACCCATATTTAAACTTATGAATATGCCATTCTTTTATAGTGAAAATTCTTAACTGCAGAAGATTTTCTTAAAATAAGTATTTGGGTTGTTAAGTCAAGTGTTTCTTGATTCCTTGGGCTCTTCTATGAGATCTAAAATATTAAATTAAAAATATTTATTTATTTTTTACAGAGAGGAAGGGATAGGGTTAGAGAGCTAGAAACATTGATGAGAGAGAAACATCTACCAGACGCTTCCTGTATGTCCCCTACCGGGGATGTGCCACAACCAATGTACATGCCCTTGACCGGAATCAAACCAGAGACCTTTTAGTCTGCAGACCAATGCTTTATCCACTGAGCCAAACCGGTTTTGGCTTTATTTTTCCTTTTAAAAGAGATCCATGTAATTCTACCTTTGAGAAACACTTGATGTATTAGTTAGCTTTTGCTGTGTAACTTACTGGCCAAAATTCAATACCCATTTACTTATGTCACAATTTTGTGAGTTGGCAATTCAGTCTGAGATTGTCTGGGAGATTATTCTGGTGTTGGTTGGCCTCACTCATATGCGTCTGGGTCTACTTGGACAGGCAGGAACAGCTTTTAATTGTCTCACATCTAGCACATTAGCTGAGCCAGTTCTCATGAGGTGGCCGACTTCTGAGAGCAAATGCAAGCCCACAAGGCCTCTTGGGATCTAGGCTTAGAACAGACATATTGTAGCTTCTGTCATATTCTGTTGGTCACAATGGCAAGTTCAAACTCAAGGGGCAGGGAAATAGACTCTTCTGGTCAGATTTCTCCCGTGTAATAGGAGGAGCTGAAATGTCACATTTCAAGGAAATGAAGACATTTTTTGCAATTGCAGGTAACCAAGGCTTGCCTGTGTGGGTCAATGGTTTTCTAAGTGGGCTTAATAGAAACCCCCCAGGGATGCTTGGTGAAGTGTGATGGGCAAGACAGAGTGTCAGAGAAGGATTGATGGGCAGTGGCCTGGACTCTGTCTTCTTCTTTTTTCAACTCTGGTTTGCTTGCTTTTGTTTATGCTCAATTCCTGTGGTTTGAAAACTTTAAAGGGTTCCAACCCTAAAATGTCAGAAATTAGGGATATAGTAATGAATACAACAGGAAGGTAGAAAGGGGCGAGCTCCCTGTGAGTGGGAGTTCCGGAGGACCAGGAGTGTCCTTGGGAGAAAGTGACTTGAGTGGGAACAGCAAAGAGGTTCTGTCCTTTGGATCCAGGTGGGATTCTTCTTGCATCTCTGAGATTTCCTTTTCGGACTCTTTAAACCACCTGACATAGTGTCTTGAATATACCAGGTCCTCGATAAAGTGATAAGTCAATGAATGGATGGGTGCATGAGCAATAGTATATTGGGTGTGATTTGTCATATTTTTTTCTGTATATTAAATCCACTGGAGTCAAGGCCCCAACTAGTTGTCTAAAGAACCACTAAGGAAAGAAAGGCTGAAATGAATGGTCTCTTAGATGTGCAGCAAGCTGAAAAGAAGAAAACATAACAGAGTTATAAAATAGTGGATTTGTCTACAATATTTATTTATTGAATTGCCCCAATCAGAATTATTCTCAGAAATACTTACTCAGAAAAATTGTAATAAAGGGGGAAACAAGGGGTAGGAGGAGAAGGATAGAAATGCTCAGCAAATGAATAGTACAGTCTTGTCCACAGACACATGCAGCACCAACTTAGGTTCCTTTTTATAACCCAGGATTCACATTTAAATTATCCGTAACAGTTTCCTTTTAGGCCAGGCTGGGCATTGGAAATAACCTAAAGAGACTTGAGTTGCGTGACTTTGAAAATGTGTATTGAACCTGAGCTAGCTAATATTATTCTTTGGTTCTGGTTTCAAATGGGGAAATATGCTTAATTATAGCTTGCATCATCCCTTGGAAATTGTAGCATTTCTATGTTGATGTAACTTGCCTGACTGTAAAAGGAGGACTATGTATAGGTAAAGGGGCATATGTAAATGGATCCAAAGCATGTTTGGCAAGGCAGAGAAGCCAAAAGGAAAGAGAGGAAAATCACAGCACTTGCCAAACATTTAGGGGCTGCATGCCAAATGTTGCCTTCACTTCCTCCAAATCTGTTGCTGGGCTTGGTCTTCAGCCTTTTACATAAAACTCTTTTTAAGTTTTGTCTCTAAAGTTTTAGGGGCGAAGTGGGAAAAACTTCT
Source organism: Pipistrellus hanaki (assembly GCF_964339955.1). Lineage (NCBI taxonomy): Eukaryota > Metazoa > Chordata > Mammalia > Chiroptera > Vespertilionidae > Pipistrellus > Pipistrellus hanaki. Next base: position 28,053,020 of record NC_140508.1, read on the forward strand.
GAGTGATTTCAGCACAATTATTTTGAGAAAAAATTGCACTTGAATGCCTGGTAGCTTTTTCAGCATGCATTCTAAGTAGGGATTGGATTTAACTTTAGATTTAAATATGTTGGTATGAATATGAATAATTTCTATAAATTTTGACCTGCAGGTCACCTTGGGAATTGTTTCCATTCCCAAGTGCAAAGATTTAGATCAAAGTAGCTGACAGTGTCAGCTATTAGCTATGAACTCTATTGGCGATTAGCCAACCATATTCACTATTGGCACGTGAAGCTATAAAACAAGATTCCAAATCCAGTGTTTTAAACCAACAGTAATTTATTCCCATGAAAGTCTGTGTGAACTGGAGGTCTGCTGATATGGACTTGGTACTGGTTAGGTGGCTGTGGTCCCAGTCTCAGGTCCAGTTGGGTTTGGCTGGGCTAGCTCTGCTTCCTGAATATTTATCCTGGGGCCTAAGGGGGAAGCATTGACCAGGGGATTCTCCTCTCAAAGCAAATGGCACAGGTGCAAGAGAAAGCTGAGACCCATGAGGTTGTTTAAGGCCTATGCCCAGAAATGATACTTTCCACCTCTGCTTCAGTGGTTCTCAACCTTTCTAATGCCATGACCCTTTAATACAGTTCCTCATGTTGTAGTGACCCCCAACCATAAAATTATTTTCATTGCTACTTCATAACTGTAATTTTGATACTATTATGAATCATAATGTAAATATCTATTTTTCCTATGGTCTTAGGCGACTCTGCTAGTGGTTCTCAACCACTGCACTGGGCCTCTAGTATATTTAAAAACCTAAGCAACTGAACAGCCGAACGACCAAAGGACATGTTGCTATGATGCGAACTGACTACCAGGGGTCAGATGCTCAATGCATGAGCAGTCCCTTGTGGTCAGTGCGCTCCCACAGTGGGAGTGTCGCCCTGCTGACCTCTGGGTGTCAGATGCCAGGCTCAAGGCTGGCAAGCACAGTTGCAGCAGCACCAGCCTCTCCCACCTCCACAGCAGCACTGCCGAGTGGTGGCAGCAGGTGCAAAGGCCAGGATCACCTGACCCAGGCTCCTTCCTGGCCACCTGCCACTTTGCACACTACTACATCCTATGGGGGATGTTGGACTGCTAGTTTCTGGCATCCCCCAAGGGGTCCCAGATTGGAGGGTGCAGGCCAGGCTGAGGGATTCGTGCACCAAGCCATATATATATATATATTTATTTATTTTAAAAAATATATATATATATATTTCCCCGCCCCCCCCATGGAGACCTATGAACTGGGAGGTCATGGTTTGGTGCCTAGTCAGGGCACATGCCAGAGTTGTGAGGCTCAGGCTCCAGTGTGGGGTGTGTGGGGGGGTGGGGCAGCTGATCAGTGGTTTTCTCTCATCATTGATATTTCTATCTCTCCCTTTCCCTTTCTCTCTGAAATCAAGAAAACATATTTAAAAATACTAATAAAATAAAATTAGGTTTACATTTTTTAAAAAATATATTTTATTGATTTTTTACAGAGAGGAAGAGAGGGATAGAGAGCTAGAAACATCAATGAGAGAGAAACATCGATCAGCTGCCTCCTGCACAACCCTACCGGGGATGTGCCCACAACCAATGTACACGCCCTTGACCGTAATCGAACCTGGGACCCTTCAGTCCCCAAGCCGACGCTCTATCCATTGAGCCAAACCGGTCTCGGATAGGTTTACATTTTTAAAAAATCATTATCTTTGGCCCTGAACAAGTGGCTCATTTGGTTAGAGCATCATTCCAATATTCCAACGTTTTAGGTTTGATCCCCAGTCAGGGCACATACAAGAATATACTGATGCATGCATAAATAGGTGGAACAGAAAAAATTGACTTCTCTCTCTCTCCCTTCTTTTCTCTTTATAAAAATCAACACAAAATAAAATAAAATAATGATCTTCGAATTTGAATATCAGGAACAGAAAAAAATATTGTGGTCTCTGAAAGAAAAAGGAGACACCCAATTCCAAATGTAGTTTGTTTTTGTTGTTGTGATTTTTGTTTGTTTGTTTGTTTGTTTGTTTTTTGTTACTCGCATTTGCACCACATTTATTTCAGGGGGAATTTACTGTTGATTCCAAATCTACTTAGCTTCTTTTACTCTGAGCCCTAGTCAGATGGTCAGTGGGCTGTGGGGGTGGAGTGGGGTAACAATGCAGCATGCAGAGTGTCGTCACATGAATTACCTCTTCTTTCCACAGATTGATGCTCTGCCCGAAATTGTGGAGGCCGTTGACGGGAAGGTGGAGGTCTTCCTGGACGGGGGTGTCAGGAAAGGCACTGATGTTCTGAAAGCTCTGGCCCTGGGAGCAAAGGCTGTGTTTGTGGGGAGACCAATCATCTGGGGTTTGGCTTCCCAGGTAATTGAAGGACAAATAAATAAATACATAAAACAGGATAACTCAACAGTGACATAAATACATGAAAAAGCCAGAATGACTTACCCAAAAGATCTGTATCTTTTCCTTGTTTAGGGAGAGAAAGGTGTTCAAGATGTCCTTGAGATACTCAAGGAAGAATTCCGATTGGCAATGGCTCTGAGTGGTAAGATTTGTCTTTGGAATTTACAACTTTCTTTTTTCTTTTATAAGTATCTTTTTATTGATTTCAGAGAAAAAGGGAGAGGGAAAGAGATATAGAAACATCAATAGAGAAAAATCATTGATTGGCTGCCTCCTGCACATTCCACATTGGGGAATAAGCCCGCAACCCAAGCATGTACCCTGACCGGGAATCAAACTGTGATCTCCTGGTTCATAGGTCAACACTCAACTACTGAGCCATACTGGTTGGGATACAACTTTCTTTTCTTCCACTGGTCATTAAGCCAAGGCTCCTTGGTGGGGAGAAGTGAGTTTGAGGGGTAAGGAGATGGAATTATTTTGGGCTGTGATTGAATTTAAGTTAGCTCCATATTTATAGCTTAGTGCTGAGCACCCTCTGAACTGAGGAACTCTGCAAAGTGCACAGTCTGTAACACTCACTTAGCCTCTATCTTTGAAAGTCTTATCGGGATATTTGGGTAAGGATGAGTACTTTCAGGGTGAATATTACACCATACTTTTCCTCACTTCATAGCACATGAACAATAAATCTAACTGGATATAAAACAACTCTACTTGGATATCTAAGTGGCATCTCAGACTCTACCTCTTCAAAACTAAACTGCTAACTTTTCCTACTAAAACTTGCTTCACCTGCAGGCTCTCCAGTCTCAGTTCACATTATCACCTTTGTTTCAGGTGCTCAGATGAAAAATCTCAAGTCACTCTTGACTTTTATTTTTCCTCACACCCTTACATCTGCAGAGGATCCATTTGCAAAATATAATCAGAATCTGACTTCACCTACCACCTCCACTGCCATCACTCTAGCCAGAGCCATCATCTCTCTTCACCATGGATATTCCGATAGTCTCTCTGTGTATCCTTCCCAACATTTACCTTCCCTTGGGACTTACAGGTCTGTCTGTCTATCCTTGCCTAGATCTGCCTCCCAGCCCATTCTGATCACAGCAGTCAGATTACTTCAGATCATGTCACTCTTCTCATCAGAAGGCTCAATTATTCTGGGTTTATTCAGAGTAAAGGCCAATGGGGTATAAGGCCCTATGTGGTTTGACCTCTACCACCTCTCTGATCTCACCTTCTGCTACTGTCACCATTGCTTATTCTGCTCAGGGTTCATTTATCTCCTGGCTGTTCCTTGGCTATGCTAGACATGTTTCAGCCTTAGGGATCTTCCCCCAGATATTTACATGGCTGATTCTCTCACACCCTTCAAGTCACAATTATGATACACTATACTTTCTCAAAGGGCCCCATTCTGACCACCCTATTTAAAATGGCAATTTGCTCTCTGCCCACACACTCAGCTTCCAGTTTTCTTTCCCTATTATTAGCTCGTTACTTTATCATAGCACCCATCACCTTCTATAGATCATCTAGCTTATGATTTATTTTTTAAAATCATATGCATTATGTATCCTCTCTAGAATGTAAGAAGCACAAGGCAGCAATCTTTGTCCATAGTCTTCACTGCAGTATTTCCTAGTGTATAGAGCAGTGCCTGGCACATAAATAATATTTGCAGAATGAATGAATAAATAAATAAGCAGCATTATTACTAGGAACTGTTTTGGATTTGACTCAGCTGGACCTGTACATGCAAAAAATGACCTTGAGTTAATTATCAAGTCCCCAACTTTTGAAGGTAACAAGGGCTTCCTTTTCTGTGATCCATATCACCCTTATTGTCTCCATAGATAGACTCCCCAAGATCAATGGTCTCCTCACTACTGTGCTGAGCCTGTGTGGACACAGCCTCATCGAGAAGAATGCCATTCTGTGAATCCTCACTATGCATTTTAATTTGCTACAGTCATATCCTAAAAGAGAGCTTTCAGCCACTGGCTCTTTATTAAATGTGGCAGAAAGAATATACTCTTTGTGTTAATAAAAATATGTGCCAGTCATTTTGTGTTAAGGACTGTTTAGGTAATAAAAATGGTCTCATGCCACATAAGATTTGGCAAGGCTACCTTGAATCATAAACCTTACATTTGTCAAGTTTTACATTCCTTGGGAAAACGATTACCTGCCTGATTATTATTGCATTCATTTCATATTAAATGTATGCATTCTTTTTTCAGGGTGCCAGAATGTGAAAGCCATCGACAAGACATTGGTGAGGAAAAATCCTTCGGCCTTTTCCAAGATCTGACAGTGCACAATATTTTCCCATCTGTATTATTTTTTTTCCAGCATGTATTACTTGACAAAGAGACACTGTGCAGAGGGTGACCACAGTCTGTAATTCCCCACTTCGATACAAAGGGTGTCGTTCTTCTCCAACAAAATAGCAATCCCTTTTAGTTCATTGCTTTTGACTTTTCAATGGGTGTCCTAGGAACCTTTTAGAAAGAAATGGACTTGCATCCTGGAAATATATTAACTGTTAAAAAGAAAACATTGAAAATGTGTTTAGACAACGTCATCCCTTGGCAGGCTAACGTGCTGAAAAACAAAAGATATCCTTTGGTAAACTTGACGGGAGCTAATGCCCAGGTGGAAAGATAATGATCACACTGTTCATTAGCCTGCATTGTGTTCAGATACCCATAAAACAGTGTTCTTAAATTATAAGCTCAGGTTCAAAAGATTCCACATGCCTGGGAGACTTGGATTCGCAACACCGAGGAGGTAGCACTTGATGGATTTGGGATGAATTGGTGAAATTTGTGATTTTCCTAGATACATTTTAATACCCTGAGCTGTGCTACTTCTTTGAATGTAGATTTTCATTCCCATCTTCAGTGTCTGAATATCTGAATATTTTGTGTTATGCATTGCTTTCTAACCAGAAAGAAATAAAGCATTATTTTGAAAAGTGTATATCTGGTCCATTTGCAACACTATGGAATTTAACCATTGTGCTTTTTTTTTTTTTTTTTTTAAATCAGTCTTTATTGTTCATATTATTACAAAGGTTCCTCATTTCTTCCCCCCTCCACCAGGTTCCCACCCCACCCTCCTCCTCCTCCCCACCCTCCACCCCCTCCCCACCCCCCATTGTCCTCATCCATAGGTGCACAGTTTATGTTCAGTCTCTTCCCGTATCCACCACTCCCCCTTCCCCGAACTGTCAGTCCACTCCCCTCCTATATCGCTGACTCTACTACAATTAACAGTTAATATTGTTCATCAGGTTTTTCAATCTCCTTTTTGTTGTTGTTGTTGTTTTTTGCTTTTTTTTAATTAATAAACTTTTACACTTCTAAGAATAAATTTTAAAATCTAATAATTTTAAACCTTGTTTTTTTTCTGCCCTGGGAATTGAAAAGCAAACTTGTTTACATGTAAACTTGCCCTTAGGCTATCAAAAGGTGTAGCCATTCAAGTGTAAATGAACACATTGTTTAAAGATAGTTGCTGGTTGAAATTGGATTACCTGTTCTGGGTGGGAATGGCTTGTCCTCCCCTTTCTCCAATAAAATTAAGGTGTTAGCTACCTCTTTTTGGCAAGAGACCTTAAACTTTCAGAACTTAAAATTTTTCAGGTAGTAAATAAATTACTTAGTATTTTCTCAAATCAATAATACCTCCACATGCTCAAGGATACATGTCACACAAAAGACATTTCCAAATAGATCAACCAACCTCATCCAGACCCCACACAAGGCACTCACAGATCAACACCCCAGCACTATACTAACTCATTATTTCCAGATCTAAGCCTTCATCACTTGATTCAGCAGACCCTCATTGTACTTTCTTAATGCTAATTGGTTCCCTATTCCTCCATGCATGCTGTGATATTTCTCACACCGTCTAGTTCCTCTTCTTTATTCTCTTGTTTCTTTTCATCACAACCGTGTGCAAACCCAGCAACATTATTTGTGAGGATCACGCCCAGGGAAAATGTCAGTCCCTTGTTCAAAAAGTAAGTAAAAGCCTTTTCTTCTATAGTTTTTCTCTTCATCTGTCATGGTGTCTTATTTGCCATTTAATGCCACGTTTCTTTGGACACGGGGATATGCACAGGGCAAGTGCAGACCCTCACAGGTGCCTGGGACATCATCCAGTGACCAGCCCCAACTCTTCTCAGTCCAGGTCCAGGACTCGGGGTGGAGGGTGGACTTGTCATTGGGTAAGAGAGCAGCCAAGGACTCATTTAGGGGAAGGGGTGGGGGAAGGCGGAAGATGAGACAATGTGTGACTTTAGGCTCCAGGCCCCCAGCATATCTCTTTGGCTTTTCCTTATGAAAAATGAGCTCAAAGATGAAATTATTAAGAATTTCAAGCCAACTGCCATAGAACATTAAACCCAGGCATGAGGCCCCTTTCTTAGTGTGGAGTCCTGTGCAGCTTCACTGTTTACCCACAGAGACCTGGTCACATGACTTTTAGATTTATCCCCAAACCAGTCATATGATGGATTGTAGGTGGACTTCATAGTCAGTGTAATTTTGAGATTGATTTTTCACCATCCCTCTGGTTGTTCAACCACTGTGAAATACTGAGTGAAACAAATGAGAAAAACTCTGCCTTACAATAAGATTATTATATTATGTCTTATTGTTTTACTAGAAGCCTGATGTATGGGATTTGCGCACTGGTGGGGGTGTGTGGCCTGTGGGGATCGGCCCACTGTGGGAATGCCACTCATCCTGACCAGCCCAGTGGTGCTCCTGCTGTGGGAGCACACTGATCACTAGGGGGCAGCTCCTGCGTTGAGCATCTGCCCCTTGGTGGTTAGTGCTCATCATAGTGAATGGTCAACTGGTCATTCTGCCATTCAGTCGCTGGGGTTTTATTATATAGGATTATTAAGGATCTCACTTTTTTGTCTCTCTTTAAATGCTAGAAATTTCATAAATACTATAATGAACACAAATATTGATCTCTTGTTCTGAAATTATATTTAAATCTGATAAAATAGAATTGTTTAATCTTCTAAAAAGAAACAGTTATCTCTTCATGTTTTGTCCAAATAGAAAGAAGGAATATTACTGTCATATCATGTAACCATTTCATGCTTTTTTGAAGTAATATTAATAAATTAATAGGTATGTAATAAGCACCTCTGATTTCCTCAACTGATTTAGAAACGACTTTTCTATTGGCAAAGAACACTCACTCTAGTTACACTGGAGTATATGGTTGGATGGTGACTTGCTAAAAAGCTGGTAACTTCCCAGCAAATGGAGCTCCATATTTGGCCTTTTAAGTAAATGTTATGCAAGTAACATGAAAATAGGATTAATGGTCTTAATTTGTAAATTTCTAGATGCTTTTATGGCCCTCTCAGAGCCATGCTCCCTCCTTGAATGTAGATTTACTTTTTTTTTCCCTTTAGAGTTGCAATATAACTGAATGCTTTATGATCTATCTGTATTGTTTCCATAGTCAAAATGATGTAAAGTTATCTTTACTTTTTTGGAGAGTGTTTCCTGTCCAGTTGTAGTAATACTAAATCCAAAACTATCTTGTAGCTAAAACAGGAATGGTGTGTGTGAGTTGCACATCATTTTGAGGGATTTTTTTTTTTTTTTACTTGATGTTGATAGAAATACTTTGAGGAAGCCAATTGATTTTCCTGTTTTTTAGTTTATTGAAATATGTTAGGGGAGGGGTTGTAGGGCCTGGACAGTTAATGCAGGCCCAGTCTGCTTTTCTTATATGTCATTCAACATGTGTAGTGCTTCAGTTTAGTGTTTCTCAGCCTGTGGATGCATTATAGTCACTGGGGGGCTTGTTGAAGCAGATTGCTGGTCCCCCTCCTATAGATTCTGATTGAGCAGGTGTGGGGTGGGGCCTGACATGGGCCCAGGTGAGGCTGATACTGCTTGTCTGGGCATCATACTTCGAGAATCATTGGTCTAGTCTAGAGCAAGAAGCATCAAGTCAGATTTGCTAGTAATGAGCTATAGAAATGATCCCTGAAAGTATTAACACAATGGAATACTACTCAGCTGTAAAAAAGAAGAAAATCTTACCTTTTGCGACAGCATGGATAGATATGGAGAGTGTTATGCTAAGTGAAGTAAGCCAGTAAGGAAAGACAAATACCACGTGATTTCACTCACATGTGGAATCTAATGAACAAAATAAACAAAATTGAAATAAAGATTTTAAGTGTTGGAGAATAATGTTAATACCAAGCAGGTCATGTTGAAACATGGTTGTTGTTCATGTCTGGCCCATGAGTCCCAAGTTCCCCATGCTTGTAACATCTTATCCTCACAGATATTTCTCTCATGGCTAAAATCACTCTTATTCACTTAACATAGAAGCATGCCTGAGACATAGCAATGATGGGAGATTGCCAATGGAATTTGCCAGAATCTCTTTTGTTTAAATTTGTTTATATTCTGCTACCAGGAAGAATGTGGGTGTGAGATAAGCTTCCTTCTTTCCACCAGATTTGGGGTGCCCATGTTCCCAGGCCTGCAGGAATGAATTAAATGGTATTGACTGCATCTGTGTCATTACTATTTTATTCATTCATTAGTTTATCTTGTCAAAATATTGGCAATTGTGATATAGCTTTAGGGGGCTGTGGTGATTAGTATAACATGAGGAAGTTGTGGCTTGTTCTCAAACAGGGAGAAAAGACTTTTCATTGTAAAATGTATAATTTATTTACTGTCTGATTGACTATATGCATAGCAGCTGCATAGCAACAGAACAAAGTTTGTCTGTTTAGGAAAGTCTGAAGGTTGCTTATAACATAAAGATAGAAGATGCTTTCTGAACTTCCATTGGCTTCAATGTGTACTCTGTCACAATTATAGAACGACATCAGGATGAGAATTTATTTTAGGTAATATAAATGTTAACTCAAATTATAGAAGCTATTATTATATACTTATTGGATAGAAGTTCTTATCTTTTTTAAAAGATACAATTTCCTGCCCTTATTCAAATCTAACTTGAGCAACAGTTATCTTCTTTCCTCCCTAATGTAGTTGCCCAGAGTTGGTTGGAGAAATAAAGAATACTTCTTTTTATTCCGTTTTCAGTTTTTCTACTGAAAAATTTCTGCACATTATTTAGATAATGAGCATAGCTTCAGTTGAAAATTTTCCAGGATCTTCTGAACATGAAGAGTTGTGTTACCCTGAATAATGCCAAAACAAGGGCTGGAATTCAAGTGAGCAATAAATTTGATTTTGTTTGTTCTGCTGATCATCGGGGAAAAGATTCTGGCTTGGTTTCCTGACTTTATTTTCTAGTTAGATCATCTACCTTTAAAACTGTTTAACCGTCCTTCCATCTCTCTCCCCTGCCCCCCCCCCCCCCCCCCCCCCCCCCGCCCCAACTTATGGTCGGAGTCTTTAGACTGTCTCTAATAGTGGGAACTTCTTATTGAGTCATTTATGGTAATGTCCTTCTTTACTACCTCAACTAAAGAGAAGTTAAGGTGAACCCTCCTGAAAGCATTGGGTTAGGTTTCTGAAGATCTGAGTGACTAGCTGGGTGAACCATTATTTCCCTTTATGACCCTCTTAGATTTTCAGCTATGAATTGAGAACATAACATAGTGAAATGTATTGTGAGAATGTACTGTGAATTATAAATCAATATTTAAAGCTTTATTCATAAGAATTATTATCAGGAGAGAGAGTATAACAAGTCCCTCTATGTATTTTTTTTTTTTTTTACAGTACCTATTTAAGAAAATAAACTGATGAACAAAATAGATCCAGAGACATAGGAGCATGGAACAGGCTGAGGAATCTCAGAGGGAAGGTGGAGGAGGTGGGTGGGTGGGAAGAGATCAAGCTTCCTCTCTATTAAATAAATAAAAACATATCCGTGGGTGAGAATTTTTTTAAAAAAGAACATATGGCATGTAATGTAGAAGCAGAAGCAAAGTGTGTTAGACATAGAGAAGCATGTCTTGTAGAGTTAGACAGAACCCTGTATCCTAAATAGCAAATTGGTACCAATAGGGTCTTTCTCTCTGGAACTTTGGCACCACTTTGAACCAAGAGCAAGGATTTCTTTACCATGTGAACAGACTGCATTGCCCGAGACAATAATACACTTTTGGTTCTGACTTTCCCTTATGCATGGTACCATGTTATCTGGTTTTAATACTAACGTGCTAATCTCTCATATTTTTTGAAAAAATTATAAGTAAAGTAGATAATAGTTTTGCCCTAGTAAAAATGTATTTTTGGATTCAAATATTAGTTGATATTATAGCCATGACATTTAGTTCAAATATTAATGAGCACTATTACTCTGATTTTTTGAGACTTTCTGAATCATAGTAATTTAATATAATATGCGATATGCTATGAACATCCCTGTTTCAAGTAGTGCATTTTTTTGTTGTTGTTGATTCTCACATGAGGATATTTTTCCATCAAATTTTAGGGAGAGCAGAAAAGTGAGGGAAAGACAGAGAGAAATGTGAGATAAACACATCAATTGGCTGCCTTCTGCATGAGCCCCCACCAGGGCCTGGGCCAGAAAGGAGCCTGCAACCATGGTACGTGTCCTTGACCGGAATCAAACCCAGGACCCATTGGTCCACAGGCTGATGCTCTATCTGCTAAGCCAAACTAGGGAGGGCAAGTAGTACAGTTTTTAAAGTCACTAAAAAAGCAGTCAGGATGAAACTCTTTTAAAAAATTTCTCAATAATCTGTCTCAAAAATCTTTGTTTGCAATAATCCCAACCACACATATACATATCTATGACAAAACACCTGACAGGCCAACAAAAATATTTGAAGATTTAGGCAATAGTAAACTGTTAATATACCAAAAAGAAAAGAAAAAAAGAAATTGGATTTGTGCAACTATTAAATATTCATGATTATGGACAAGGCTGTGTAAATGAAAACCAGAACCCATTAATTTGAAAATGCAATTATTGGATCAACTGATGGTTTTATCTGCACAACTGCATAAACAGTTTGCCTACTTTCCATTAAATCGACCAGATGCTTTATTGTCACAAAAACACAATCTAAATGAAATCCACAGATTTCTCCCGAAAATCTTTTCCCCCTTTTTTTGCTTATATTTCTTGGCTAATATTATTCCAGGTCTGCTAACAATTTATCCGGAATGATTTGATGGCTTTCCACTCTTTTGCCATCTCTTGTCCATCCTTTATTGGGCAGGTACACGAATGAGAAAATGATGCAAGTACAGGCAAATAAACACAGAAAGAAAGGTCTTTGAAAAGCAAGGCACCCGCCACAGTCATTGGCCCTTTCTCAGGAAGAGAGTGGTAAAAAGGGCATGGGAGATCGATGCCCAAACTGCTGCCCTATTTGAGATGCCTCCTCCGAAGATTTCAGGAATGAGAGTCTCTCCCTCCTCTACTAAATATCCCCTGCATTAGCACTCTTACTTCCAAAGGTCTTCAAAGCTTTAGGTAAGGAAGAAGTAGCAAAATATATTTTTAGAATTAATTGAAAATGATACATGATGAAGTAATTACAATTATTTAGTCTCTAATAATTTTCATGAATTTGACATTCCTGTGGCTTATCCAAACTTTGCGTATGATGAAGGTTCACATGGTCCTCCAGTATTTTTTACTTTGTTTAACAGAGGGGAATGAGAGGTTGTAGAACTGCAACAACAACAACAACAACAACAACAACAACAGCATCAACAACAAAATAAGATCACGTGGTGCAAGAGCACAACTCTTCACATCAGCTTCAATTTACTTGGTGTACTGCTGTCCCTTCTGAGTTTCTCTCATTCAGAAACAAAGCATAAATTAGGTACGCTCAGAAGTTCAATTCAATGTAGGAGCCAACATGGTTTCTCTAGTCTAGATTCATTTATATTATATTTTAGCTCCAACTGAACTAAGGTTTAAGATGAAATTGAGAAACAGCAGACCCTGTCTAAAAATGCTCATAATCAGACCTTGTCTGCACTATTGAAGGAATTCAGTAAAATGAGTGGTTATGTTTGCCACCAGCTATTGCATGATAACATATCAGTTACTGGACAATATACTATTTTTAAACAAGTTTTGGCCAGTTTCACAGGGATGGTGCAAAGGAGTAGTGGAGTAGAATTTTGTGCACATGACCTTTAATTTTCTAGAGGATGCCTAGATGACATTAGGTCATGCCAGAATGAATGCTGGAGGAGGGGCTGCCATCCAGATTTTTTTTTTTCTGCTCCTAATAGGGATTTCTTTTTTTTATGGCACACTGCTCTCTGCTCGTCTTTTTGGTACTTCCAACATTTATCTCAGGGAGGACTGGGTTCTATTATCACTAACTGTAATACTTATAAATCCTCTACTATATTAACAAAATATAGTGTCAAGAACAATAGAAAGAGTGTCATCCCTCATTGTGTTCTGTCTACATATCTAACATTGCTTCCAGTTTTGGCCATGATTAAGGTAAAGCAATTAATATGTTAAAGATGCCTGGATAACAAATGATGCTTATAGAATGCACCCCAATCTTGGGGTTGACTTCTGACGATCTTTACTTTCTTACATATGTTAGATAAATATATTTGTAAAAGTGTATAATGTCCAAGAACAAAACAAATACAAATAAGGAAAAAATTTGAGAAAATAGTACTAAATGCTGGATTGTAATGTCTATTAATGTTCATGAAGGTAGAAAATCTGTCTTTTTCTGTGCTGTATTATTAGCACCTTACACACATAAAAAATTGAGTTATACAATAAATACTTGGTAAAATAATCAGTGAACATTTGTCAGGAATATTATATATATATATATATATATATATATATATATATATATATATATATTTAGAACAAACTCTTACATTCTATGGTTGGCATCAAATATGGCAAATGCTTAAGGATTTCACTTAAGAGAATTAAAAATCACAATATTTTACAAAAAATTCTCAGAATACTGATTTTATATATGAGTATTTTATGATCATAAATTGCTATTGGGAAATTTTATTTGCTTTTAAGAACAAAAATAAAAAGGTATATTAATATTAAATAGTACAATGTTCCTAAGGATAGGTCTCATCATTTAAAAATTTATTTGATGTTTTTGAAACAAATAACTACCAAACTGAGATTGACAAATTATTAAATGTCACAAAGTCTTAGAATTTTAGAGTTCTTGGAATATGTTACTCAATTGGCAAGGCCTCTGATCTGCTCTCTGATTAATGGGTTTATGGCCCCACAAGTTGGTTGATGTGGGTGTGCTCCATCTCAATTATGCAATAATTAATAATTTCTAAAAAGTGGTGAGTAAATAATATTTCTTCAGTTCTTCTGAGAACATTTGTTATTGTTTAGGAATTCTCAATATTGTCCCATTGAGATTTTATAACTTGCAACAATAAACAGAAGGAGGGGTTTTTAATATATTACTATATCATAAGAAGTGTTGATCCACCAAGCCACAGGAAGAACATGAAGGCAGCTGAGCCTTCAGAAACTTGGGATAGGGAATGAAAAAACAAAAAGGACTCATTTTGTTTTTCTTCCCTTTGGTTCTCCCAGAATGTTGGCTTTATTACTTTCTCACTGCAGACCAGCAAGCTCAGCTTAATGGGTTATGTGGCTACCTGCAGGTCCCTAGATACACATCTCCTTGCTCTGCAACCAGGAAGAATTCATGCTTTTGTTCCACCTTCACTTCAAGATTATCAGAGAGCAAAACTCTACTTGAGTTACTTTTGCACCCCTTGACCAATCAAAGATGGTTAGGGATAAAAGGTACAATATGAATGTGGGGCTACTGAGAATCCTAAATGTTGTGTGGAGACGAGGGAAGACAAAGAGTGCTACTCTTTCCAGAATAAGGAAATGTTACTGGAAACAAAATAATGTGCTTCCTGTGGAAACAATAAATGCTTTTTTAGTGTAAGTCTATACTAGGTGATGTTTGGGACATAGTTAACCTAAAATATTATTTGTTGTTTGTCTGATATTCAAATTTAATTTGGCATTTAGAATTGTGTGTGTGTGTGTGTGTGTGTGTGTGTGTGTGTGTGTATGTGCATGTGCGCTAAATTTGTGGATCTCTTTACAAATTAATATCTTCTGGTCATATATTCATATAAAAATATATGAGTTCTTTGATCATAACCTTGCAACACCTGAAAGGTACAGCATCACTTGGTAACTGGGAAATTTGATGCTGGCCAGAGAATTGCCTGGGATCCCCCTGTGGGTAGTATCTTACTTTGTTTGCTTGACCACATATCAGTGACCCAGAACCAAACTGTCAGCTTCAGACCACAGAATGTTTGATGTTAAGTTTCACATATTATTTCAAAGCTAGTGTGTTCATTCTTGCAAATTTAACTTCTTGATTGCTTTATTGTTGAAGTGCATAAATTAATCACATACATTTAAAGTTGTCTTACGGTTTGATAAGACACATCTGCCTATTAATTAATCTCAAGTCTTATATTAAAGGAATCTAATTAACTTTGTTAAGCCAGGTATTTTCCACAAATACTTTGTATATGCCTATTATTAATGTAATAAAAAACTAAAATTCTGTGGAATACAGTATGAGAAATGCTAAAAATCCAGCCCTTTCATCTTTAGTTTAGAAAATGGACTCAGAGAATTATGACTCACCCAAGGTCAGTCAACTAATAGTATCAGAGCTGCAGATAATTGATAAAGTTTAAAATATATTTTATTGATTTTTTACAGAGAGGAAGGGAGAGAGATAGAGAGCTAGAAACATCGATGAGAGAGATACATCGACCAGCTGCCTCCTGCACCCCCCGCTACCGGGGATGTGCCCGCAACCAAGGTACATGCCCTTGACTGGAATCGAACCTGGGACTTTTCGGTCTGCAGGCCGACACTCTATCCACTGAGCCAAACCAGTTTAGGTGATAATTGATAAAGTTTAAAAAGCAAAATAAATTAAAGTTTAATGCTAAAAAACAATAACCCATGGTTAGTGCAAATCCCTGTCAGACTGCTCATCATTTTAATAATATCTCTAGACTTCAGGTGATTAGTACTTCAAAATTTATCTCTTCTCCTTGAGATAGCTGGAGAGTATTATGCTAAGTGAAATAAGCCAGCCAGAGAAAGACAGGTATCAGTTGATCTCATTCATATGTGGAATCTAATTAACAAAATAAATTGATGAACAAAATACTAGTAGATCGAGAAACAATGAAGCATGGAACAGACTGAGGAATCTCAGAGGAAAGGTGGGCGAAGATGGGAAGAGATCAACTGAAGAACTTGTATGCAAATATGCATGACCCATGGAGACAGACAAAAATAGGGTGAAGGCTTGTGGCTGGGTACTGGTATGGGCTAGAAGGGGTCAATGAAGAAAAAAGGGGACATCTGTATTACTTTCAACAATAAAGATAAATTTAAAAAAAGAAAAAAGTTATAAACTTTGAAGTGGTACAGCTTTATCTTCTACATAATAATATTGAAGGAACTGTATGAAGCAAGAGAGGTACAATGGTTCCTCAAGATTACCAAACAGTAAAGAAAATTAACCAATGAAGAAATCAGCTGGCATCATGGATGCCTCCAGTCAAAACCAATGTGTTGAAGTTGCCATTCTATCAAGGTGCTCTTCTCTCACATCTGTTGACACTGACCCCACAGAAGTAGTCTGAAGTCATTTTGCATCTTGTTAATTATCTTGATCCTGCTATTGGGAGCTGAGCATTCTTCAGTATAGAGAATCAACATTTGTATCTCAGACTACCAAGCAAAGGAAATAATCTAATTTTCTATATTCCTTGAGATAGTCCTGGCCCTACACGCAGGCATAGACACCGTTGTTTACATGCTATATTTTAGAGATCATTGAAATCATCAAAGGGAAGACAAGAGGTAGATAACATCTTCTGAAACACGTGGGAGAATGCAGAATGAGTAATGCCTATTGATGATAATTTGGTATAGCACTCAAATAAAGTGGTATTAAATTTCCTAAAAGAAAGAAACTCATTATCCAGAGAACAAAAGTGAACTTTTATCTTTAACTGAATATAAAAGTAGAGAGAATCAGAAGACTGATTCAGAGAAAGAAGAAGGGATCATATGCTTTAGTTTGCCAATAGTCTCAATTTAACGCACATTCTCCCAGAGTAAATGCCCATTTACTTCCAAAGTTTCTCAATTGAATTATAAATTACATGGCAATTTTGATGGAACATTATATATTACTAGAGGCCCAGTGCATGAAATTTGTGCACAGTTGGGGGGAGGTATCTCTCAGCCCAGCCTGCACCCCCTCCAATCTGGGACCCCTTGAGGGATGTCAGACTGCCCGTTTAGGCCTGATCCTAAATGGGCAGTCTGACATCTCTCTCACAGTCTAAGACTGCTGGGTCCCAACTGCTCCTCTGCCTGCCTTCCTGATTACTCCTAACCACTTCTGCCTGCCAGCTTTATCACCCCCTAACCACTCCCCTGCCAGCCTGATTGATGCCTAACTACCTCCCCTGCCAGCCTGTTTGCCCCTAACTGCCCTTCATTTCAGGCTTGGTTATTCCTAACTGCTCTCCCCTGCAATCAAGATCCCTCCCAACTGCTCTCCCCTGCAGGTCTGGGTCCCCCACAACTGCCCTTTCTTACAGGCCCAGTCGCCCCCAACTTCCCTCCTCTGCTGGTCTGGTCACCCCTAACTGCCCTCTCCTGCACGCTTGATTGCCCACAGCTGCTCTCCCTTGCAGGCCTAGTCCCTCCCAACTTTTCTCCCCAGCTGGCCATCTTGTGGTGGCCATCATGTGTCCACATGGGATCAGTCATCTTTGACCACTTGGGGGCAGCCAACTTGTGTGTTGGAGTGATGGTCAATTTGCATATTACTCTTTTATTAGATAGGATAGAGGCCTGGTGCACGGGTGAGGGCCAGCTGGTTTGCCCTGAAGGGTGTCCCAGATCAGGGTGTTGGTTCCTTTGGGGCATGGGGTGGCCTGGGTGAGGGGCCTGTGGTGGTTTGAAGGCTGGTCACACACACATCCCCACACCCCTTCAGCTATCCAAGCAGAGGCCCTGGAATCTGGGATTTATTTATATTCTATAATTGAAACTTTGTAGCCTTAAGCAGAGGCCAAGGCAGGCCAGGGCTGCAGAAACTTGGCAACTTGGCTTTCTCC
Organism: Pipistrellus hanaki; assembly: GCF_964339955.1. Lineage (NCBI taxonomy): Eukaryota > Metazoa > Chordata > Mammalia > Chiroptera > Vespertilionidae > Pipistrellus > Pipistrellus hanaki. The sequence goes on from NC_140508.1 coordinate 28,070,640, forward strand.
ATCACCAGTGGAAAATCAAGACTCCTGCTCTCTTCATGGCTGCAGCCATCTTGGTTGGGTTAATTTGCATACTCCTGATTGTCTGGTGGATGAGGCTTGTGGGTGTAGTGGAGGTATGGTAAACTTACATATTACTCTTTTATTAGGTAGGATACTTGTGATATGCCTCTACTTATCTGAATGAAGTCTCTTGAACTGTTGAAAATTCTAGCTGTGTACTTGAAAAGATGAGATGTGGAAAATACAGTGTTTCTGGAGAAGCTGGAGGAATGAAAAAAGGCTAAAACCCAGGAAGTGGTCTTTAATATGTAAATAGTCCTTTAAGTACAAAGAAAATTTTAAAAAAATGAAAACAATATTTCTGGCCTAACTTGTGTGATTCAGTGGTTGAGAGTTGACCTATGAACCAGGAGGTCTCAGTTCAAGTCCTGGTCAGGGCACATGTCTGAGTTGAGGACTCTATTCACAGTGGTGGAACATGTGGGTGGTAGCCCATTGATGATTCTCTCTCATGGTTGATGTTTCTGTCTCTCTCCCCCTTTCCCTTTCTCTCTCTCTGAAATCAATTAAAATATATATATTTTTAAAAAATTTCCTTGCTTGTGCTCAACACCAAAACATACAATCAGCCCTAGCTGGTCTGGCTCAATGGATAGAGCATTGGCCTGCGGGACTGAAAGGTCCTGGGTTTGATTCTGGTCAAGGGCACATGCCTGGGTTTCAGGCTCAATTCCGAGTAGGGGATGTGTAAGAGGCAACCAATCAATGATTCTCTCTCATCATTGATGTTTCTATCTCTCCCTCTCCCTTCCTCTCTGAAATCAATAAAAAGTATTAAAAAAAAAAAAACACAAACCCATCCAATCGCTTGTACATAAGATTTTACAAGCCACTCTTGAATCAGGTTACTTTCTTTCCTAATGACATAAGAATAATGACTATCTAATTGGAATTCTTTTTGACATTGTGATCTGATGTGCTTTGAAAAAAAAAAAAAATTATAGAGAAGGCTCCACACATAATTCTCTCTGCTACTTCCAGATCAGACAGAATGCTCAGTATTGAGAAGGGATGAGAGGGAGAAGAAATACTTCCTGCCTGCTCTAACTCATCTGGCCTCCCTAGCGTCTCTAGGGTGTGTGTGATAATCCATCATTGCTGTTAATGTCTGTTTTTTTCCTACCGAAGGTCATTGCCTTTGACTCCCTCCAACAGCAGTTCAGCAGGTCTTATTCTGGAGAGGGCTGCAGCCAGGGAGAATACAGTTGAACACTTGCCTCTGGTTTCCCTTTAGCCCTGGCAGAGCTAAACTCCAGGATGAAGACAGAGACAGGCATCCAGCCATGAGTATCTGTTCCAGTCAGATTTCTCACTGGGCTGGGATCTGGCCCTTATTTGAACACCTGAGAGCTTGCTCTTCTTTATGGTTTGATGTTTTAGACAATTATTTCCACTGTCAGGTGTGGGCAAGATGACCAAACATCCCCCACCCCCCAAATACAGAACAGTGATTAGAAGAGATATTTTAAATTGCTATTTAAAATTCAGAAACACAGAACACTTCTAAGATGATTCTTCCAAATAAGGCATTTGGAGGAACACTTTTTAAAAATGGTTCTCGGGTCTTAGAATTACCCAAATAACTTGTAACATTTCTACAGGGACAAGGACAGACCAAATGTTGGGTTTTGACTAAAACACGCTGATTAAAAAGGAGAATATCGCCCATCGATAATACTTATCCTGTACCTATAAAAATGTTTATTAACCACTGTGGGTTGATTCATCGATTGACATTGCCACCACACAGTCTCTTGTTTCCATTTACAACTCACCTTGTACTTAGTTTTTATTTTTACGTGAGGCCCTGGGAGATTAAAAAAAAAAAAAAAAATTCCAGACTCTAAAGTGCTGATTTGTTGGAAATCTGGATTACAGGAAGACCAGCTCCATGCCAGGTCTTAAGACAGGCACAATTTTCATGTTTTTATGTCTCCACATCGAGGACCTACTTGAAGTTGTCTTATTCAAAAGTGTTTTCCAACATCTCTCTCCAACACCTGCCCAGGTGGCTAACAAAACAGCAGAAACAAATCCAAGCGGTGGTTCCTTTCCCTGTTCCTCGCACAATAAATGCCTCGGGTATCTGTCTCCTATGTAATATAAAAAGGAAACCTGCAACCATCCTAACATTGATATATGCTCCCAATATGTTGAGCTACTAACACATTTGCCTGCTGTGTCAAGGCATCTGAAGGTTTCAAGCTTGGCAGGGGAATGTTTTTCTTTTTCTTCTTCTGTAATCCCAGGGTAAACATTAAGCAGACAGCATTTCTGCTTTGAGCATTAAAGAGAGAAAAAAAATACTGAATTTGAAAAGCCTACTGGTCCACTTTGGGGATTTCGGAAAGTGTCGTTTGGCCAGGAGCTGAGAGGAGAGGCTGCCATTCCGACGATGGGACAGGAGGGGAGCCGCATGGCCTCATTCATAACTTCACAGCTACTGCAAATATCAGCTGATGAATATTTATGTTATCCCTGGCTTAGACCCGAAAGACAAACAAGAGGAAAAAAAACGAAAGTTAGGAAAAGGTCGTCTGAACTCTGTGGGATTTCTTACCAACACTTTCCATGCGCGAGCAGTAGCCCTGAATGAAGTCATTCTGCTCGGGGCCCTGTACGGGGGAACAGTCTGCTCATTAGCGCCCGCACTTTGTTTGAACCTGGTACATTCGTGGGGTCCTGAAAGGGAAACCCTTTTCCTTAAATCAAACACATGAGATATAGAGCTACCTTATTATTAGTAGCAGTAGTATTTGGTAAGTTACTGCAAGTTGCTCCTCATGGTATTAGCTTCAGTGGTTCAAAGAAAGAGAGCAACTCAGTAATGGAGAGCTTTTCATATGTAAAAAAGGACAGTTGCAGGCCAGGTTCATATTTTATTGAGTTACAGTTTCAGAAAAATACCTGGAACGGCACATAAAAGTAGAATGACGGGAACTCTACTAATATCATAGTAGAAAAATCGTTTTCTTAAAATGTATTGTACTAGAGATTTTAGTTTTATTTCTGGAGAAACACCCCTTGAGCCCCACTCTACAAGAACTAATCAAATCTTAACGACTGGGGGTTCGTTACTTATATTCTGCATCTCTTCTTTAACTTTTTGTTTGTTTGTTTGTTTGGTTTATTTTTGCCCAGGAGAGCCACCGTTAGCCTCTGCTGCCATTTCTGCCATCTTTACCCTGACCAAAGGAAACACTCCAAGATGAGAGGATTTTCCCACCTGCTGATTTCTCTATTACAAGGTTTTGTTCAGAAAAGGAAGCTAAAAAAAAGTGGCTAAGATGAAATTTGTAACTGCCTTGTGGATCTCAATGACAGACAGAGCCTATGATTTTCTAAGACTCAGGGAAGGCAGATCGCTTCAGTGGGGAGGTCAGATGGTGGCACTAAGATGGGGATGGATTGGAAGTGTTTATGAAGGAAGTGCTTCCAGGAAACCAGATACAGGAAGGCAGATGCCAAGTAAGGGAAGTTCCCGCCTCGGCTGAATCCTGCAAGGAGATCTGGAGCATAATTGTACCTGAACGTTGGTCCCAACTCGAGATAAAGGAACTGGGCTTGCACACTCCTGCACTAGCCTGATATTGGCTAAGGACTGCCCACTAGTGGTAGTGGGGGTGCATTGGATGAAAAACTATCTGAGTTTGCCTCTCCTGCTTTTAGGACTGAAAATCCCACATCTTGAGAAACATTTTAGTTTCATACAAACTGTGCTAATTGGTCATCCTTGAAGGATGTAAATTCCCAGGCACTTCTGGCTTCTCGCTTCAGGAGTCCAAGTAAAGCCTTCTGATGGGAGTCACAGGTGAAGGCTACATGAAATAAGGCCCACCTAAGGGCACACAGACATGGCATATGGAATTTAAGGCCTTGGTTGGAGCCATGTCCCCTACAGCAGCCACCTCCTATGACCAGTTCCCTAAGCAACCAGTAGGTATTGGTGGAGATTATTTTAGATGTGGGGTTGAGGGCAGGAATTTTATTTATCTTATCCATGCATAAAGTTCTTAGTTGTAGTGGGACTTATATGGCTTATAGGTTCAGCACTAGTCAATATTTACAAACAGGCTTATGAGGAGAATATTAACATTTAAAGGAAATAGGGTACCAATCCATAAATTAAAAATTAACAGAGTGGCCTTGAACAAAATATTGATATATATAGACTAGAGGCCTAGTGCATGAAATTCTTGCAGAGGTGGGGGTCCCTAGGCCTAGCCCGCTATCAGAACCAGGACAATCGGGCCCAGAAGGCCCCAGTGGGGTCTGGAGAGGAGGTGATGGTCACCGGGCTGGGCACAAAAGGAACAGATGCCTGATGCCGATGCCTCCACTGTGCAGTTCTCTGTTTCCCTCCCTCCTCCTTCCCTCGCCGCCCTGCCACCATCACAGCAGGTGGGCTGATCAGGGCCTACTGGCCCAGGGGGAGGGACTGTGCACAGAAGATTGGCCACCAGCCCCGAGGAGGGAACTGGCCCTCAGCTCCCTGGGAAAGGGGCCATGTCCACCACCACCCACCCTCAGTTCCCTGTTCCAGCCCAGGGTCCGGCCCTGATCAGGCCATTGGGGCCTGTCGGCTGACGGGGAGGAACCATGGGTCGTTGGCCAGCTGGGGGAGGTTGTCTGTGGAAGCCCACTGACCACCATGGGGTAGCTCCTGCATTGAGTGTCTGTCCCCTAATGGTCAGTGCACATCATAGCAACTGGTCATTCCAATCATTCAGTCTTTCTGGTCACTTAGGCTTTTATATATAGAGAGATATCATAAGGGTAGGTTGTAAATAACTGAGTCTTCTCAAATGTGTTGCTCTCTTCCATGATGCTGTGAGGTCTAACTTTGTGGGTGCATGGGAATATCTGTGGTGAAGACAGAGGGTACATTCTCCTCCAGGGCCCAGGATTGGTAGAATCCCATCATCCTTTTGATTTAACTTCTAAGAGTTAACAATATCTGCCCAAAGTAAATAGTGAATAACCTGCAAAATAAACCTTTTTCTTGCATTCCTTTCTTGGGTTATAAATATTCAAGTGAGACTTTTTTTCCTTATGTCCCTCTCTTGTCTTATAAAAATAAAAGAGAGAGAGAAATTGGTCAACTTACTAACATGGGCAGGTAAACGGTGTGAGCGTTTGTAACTTTATGTGTTGTCAGTGACAATTGCCTCACATTTCAAACTTGGTCCTTGCATTGTTTTCCTCAGGACCCTCGTGGACCAAGCGCACTCAGAGGATTTAGTATAGAAACTTCCTTCTGCCCGAAGCAATGCATTATCCACTGAGAGGATGTCTTAGCCCACCTTGTATCGCTGCTTCGAAGAAACAGGGACTCTAAGAAATGGTTTCCAAGTAAATATCTATAAAAGTATCTGGCAGAATATTACAGGCACACAAAGAGAAGTCTTTTTTCTATCATTGCTTAGTTAGTTGAAAAACAATCAAGGTGCTGGCTTGTTGGTGATTCTTAAACTCTTTCCAAATGTCAGCCAGGTTACGGTTAGGTCATGAGTTTAAACTTTCAGAAATGTTACCTCTGCTCCCCCTCATCCCTAAGTTCCCATCACTATTAAACATCAGAACGCTCTTTGGATAATCGGGAGAATGAGATCTGAAATAAGGAAGAGGAAAAATAATAATAAATAAAAACATTATCTGGGAAAAGTATAGGGGATGCTATTTCTGAATTATTTATTGTGAATAGTTTGGAAAGGCAAAGACTGATGGTGGAGTATGGAGAAATTCACTAAAATTGAGAACCATAAAACTATGAGCAAGCTTTTGAAGCTATAGAAGTGAATTTATGGCATGCTAAAGGAATAATATTTATTGAAACTCTATCTTAAAAAATGGTTCAGATAAAAAATATGGCTAGGTTTGTGACATTTTAGCCCTCATTTTATTATAAGGTCTGAGGTTTGAGGGAGAGCTTACCTAAGCATTTAAGCTACTGGTTAAGTAATTTTGCCTGTATCTTCAGACCTTTATATGACTGATGAGAGCCATTACTCAAGTGCATAACACAAATGAGGGTTTTGGGTCATGGCACGTTTTAGGCACTAGATAAAAATTTGTTGAATGAATGGTTTTCTATGAAGACTAAGCTTCTATGCAAAGAAATAGCAAGACTAAATGTGCACGATATCTCTGTTGCTAAAGTGCATAAAGAGTAAGAGATTACTATTCATTTCTAAAAGGACATCTATCATAAACCAGTCTGGCCAGAATCTCCCTCCAAGTGCAGTTTCAGAACATGAAAGGGTTTTGGTGGCTATTTCATGAACTTTGCTTCTTACTCAATTGGCAGCATTCTGTGAGAATTTAGTTGTCTAGCCTAAGTCACTCTGATGCTCAAATATTTCCCCAGTTAAAGACAAATTAATTATATTATTTGGGGATAGAATTTTTCCAAATTAGATTTGCTCCCTATGTTTCCACTTAACATCAATTGGCTTACTTCAATGATATATCTACAAATCAATTAAATAGAAAGGGAGTTTTACAAAGTAACATTGTCTTTATATTTCCTAAACTTCCTCCTCAACCCCTGTGATAAAGCCTTCATTGCATATATAAAGCTACAGACTTCTAAAGCTTTAGGGCTCTGCTCATATGTTTATGTTTTTTCCTGCTCATATTCCCCAATCACCCTGGTTATGGATAGTAAGTACCCTTATTCCCCCCCCCCCCCCCCCCCCCCCCGCTTACTACGCATGCCTTCCTGCAGTCCTTGGATGACATCGTAACTCTGGTTCTATCGTGCCATCACTTTCAATTTTCTTTAGCTTCTCAAAGATGCTGAGCTATCTGAGAACAGGTTTTTTTGTCTTTCTGTTGCCACTATATTCATGGTTGCTTTTTAGCTCCATCGCCTACATAACAGAATACAAAAAATAACTGCTAAGTAAATGAATTTTTTATAACTCAAGAAGCATGTTAGTGAATGAAGGATCAAAAGAGAAACAGTGAACACACCACTGATGAGGTAGATGGTAAGGTGGTAAATGGCCTTCGATACTGTAAGGGTTTTTATTTTATTATTAAAATATATTTTTATTAATTTCAGAAAGGAAGGAGAGGGAGAGAGAGATAGAAACATCAATGATGAGAGAGAATCGTTGATTGGCTGCCTCCTATACTCTCGCAACCTGTGCATATGCCCTGACCAGGAATCAAACTGTGACCTCCTGGTTCATAGGTTGATGCTCAACCACTGAGCCACACGGGCTTGGCCTGTAAAGGTTTTTAATAGTTTTCATCCCATATCTTTGGTTGATGCTTACTCCTGGCCTTATAAATCCAATACAATAAAGCTTTTGCCTATAGGTGGCTATTGGGGCTGAGAAGTCACTTGGGTTATAAGAGCAAATGTATGGCTATAGAAAGTAGATAAAATGTAATTTGGAGCTTGAAAAGAAAGGGACATCATTCAAAACTGTGTATTCATGTGTTAGTGTATTGTAAACTACCAGAAAGAATGTCTAAAGGCATTTCGTGCAGATAAACATTTAAGTTAAAAGTATACTCACAGATTATATCAAGTGTCAGTAAAATCCATTTTATAATGAACTTTGATCATTAAAATGTGGATGATGTAACTGCTCTTGTCACTTTAAAATCTTACCAATTCAGATTCTATCATTTTTAAATGTAGAATATTTTAGACAGGAGACAAGACTTTGATTTATTTTGTTTTGTTGTTTTGTTAATTCTCACTTGAGGATATTTTTTCCATTGATTTTTAGAGTAGAAGAGAAGAAGGGATGGGGAGAGGGAGAGAGAGAGAGAAGTATCAAAGTGAGACACACTGATTGATTGTCTCCTGCACACACTCCAACCAGGGCTGGTGATGAAACCTGCAACCCAGGTATGTGCCCTTGACCAGAAATCAAACCCATGACCCTTAGGGTATGTGGACTGGTGCTCTAACCACTGAGAAACAGGGCAGGATTCATTTTTATTTAGCAAGTATTTTCTCTTAGGGATAAGTTGATTAGTTTAAACAAACAGTGTGTGAGGGTAGAAAATACTTTCATTTCCATTTTTTTTTTTTTAACATAAATGACATATTGGACTTCAGGTTAAGTACATTTTACAATTTTTATTAAGGTATACTTTACATACAGTAAAACCCACTCTTTCTATTGTACAGTTCTGAGAGTTTTGACAAATGTGTAACGTCCTGTAATCAACACTTCAATCAAGATGCAAAACAGTTTACTCACCCACAAACTCCATTATGCATCTCACCTCCCACTCCAGCAATCACTGATATATTTTCTGGCCCTGAGGTTTTAATTTTTCCAGAATGTCATTAAATGGAATACAGAATGCTGTATGTAGCTCTTTGAAACTGGCTTATTTCACTTAACAATTAATTTGAGATTTATCCATATTGTTCAGTGAAACAGGGATTTCTTCATTCCCCTTCCCCCCAGGCTATTGCATGTTGTGAATAATTCTATAGGAATTTTCTTGTACTATTTTTAAAGATATTTTTTAAAGAGTAGTTTTAGTTTCATAGCAAAACTGAAAGAAAGGTACAGAGGTATCCCATATACCCCTTGTCTCAAACATGCTCAGCCTCCCCAGTTATTAACATCCCCCACTAGTGTGGAATATTTGTTATAATTGATGAACCTACACTGACACATCATAATTACTCACAGTCCATAGTTTACATCATGGTTCACTCTTGGTATTTATTGCACATACTGTCAGATTTATAACCCTTTTAGTGTTCCTGCTTCATTTCTGAATTACTTTTCTTTTTATTGCTGGGTAGCATTCTGTTGTATCACAGTTTGCTTATCAATTTACCTATTGAGTAACATTTGTATTTGCTTCAAGTTTTGGTAATTATAAATAAAGATGCTATCAACATTCTTACAGCTTTTATTTTAAACATACATTTTCGTGTTATTTGGGTAATATCTTGTAGGATTGTGTGCTATATTGAAAACATATTTAGCTACATAAAAAACAACTTGCCAACTTATTTGAAAACTAAAGACCCGGTGCATAGCATTTGTGCATAGGGGATAGGGTGAGTCCCTCAGCCCGGCCTTTGTCCTCTCACAATCAGGGACCCCTCAGGAGATGTTGGGCCTAAACTGGCAGTTGGACATCCCTCTCATAATCTAGGATGCTGCATGCACCAGTGACCATACTTTTCATTCAAGTGAAAGCATCTTCCTGTTATATGAGTAGCTACATTTTTTTCCCTAATTAAAAAAATAGAACATAATATGACCCTTCTGAGGCAGTAGTACCATTTCCCCATTTTATGGGTGGAAAAACTGAAGCAAAGAGAAGCTAAGTAATTGGTTTTGTCATATAGTTATAAGTGTCAGAATCAGGGCTGACCACAAAATATGCAAGCCAGCGTCCATGCATGTCATTGCTGCATCATTCTGTTTTTACAGTGTTAGAGTGGCTTTGCCAGATTTTAATTTTAAAATCTCAGAGACTGTTCCCAATATATAGGGTCCCTAGGCCTAGCTGGCAATCAAGGCCATCTGTGAGGTGACCAGTGGGAAGGGTGATAAGGGGGCTCCCACTGGCACTTGCCTTGGCTGGTGGCCTGGTGCTGCCCACAGGTCAGCCCCGCCTCCCCCTGCCTCATCTCTGCTGGTGGTCATAGCGACCAGTCATTCCGCTGGTTGTTCTGCCCTTCAGTAGATTTGCATATTAGGGTTTTATTATATAGGACTAGAGGCCCAGTGCAAGAAATCATGCATGGGGAGGGGGATCCCTCAGCCTGGCAATCGTGCAATCCGGGGCCCCTCAGGGGATGTCTCACTGCCAGTCGGACATTCCTCTTGCACTCCAGGACCATTGGCTCCTAACTCCTTTGCCTGCCTTCTTGATCGCTCCTAACCGCTCACCTGCCTGCCTGATTGTCTCTAATCCCTCTGCCTGCATTCCTGATCACCCCTAACTACCTGCCTGCCTGATCAGCTCTAACATCTCCCCTGCCTGCCTGATCACTCCTAACTACTTCGACCTGCCTGCCTGATTGCCCTTAACTGCTCACTTGCCTGATTGCCTCTAACTGCTCTGCCTTGGCCATTGCCACTGTGGCTTTGTTTGGAAGGATGTCTGGAAGGTCATTTGGCAGTCTTGTCTAATTAGCAGCACATTATGCTTTTATTATTATAGATGACTGTGCCATTTTTTATTCCCTCCAGTAATATAAACAATTTCCCATCTCTTTAGATCCCTTGATATTATCAGTCATTTAAACACTATAGGCATTCTTATAATAACATTTACAGATACTTCTACTCAGGGGCATCTCATTGTGGTTATAATTGCCCTTTTGAGTACTGATGTTGAGCATTTTATCTATCCAAGTGTTCTGAACAGTTTTAAGCTGAGTCCTTTGCTTTCTTACGTGATTTCTGTGTATTCTGGGTACAAATTCTTTATCAGACATGTGATTTGAAAATATATTTTTATATCTATGGTTTGTCTTTTTATTCTGCAGTAAGTGTCAAAGAGCAAAAATTATTAATTTTTAATAGTTGTTCATTTCATAATTTCTTTCTTTAACTATTTTGGTACTATATCTATTTTTTTTTTTTTTTTACCCAATCCAAGGTCACAAAGATTTTCTGCTATGTGTCTCTTTGGAAATTTCATAATTTTATAATTATTACTTAGATTTATGATCCATATTTAGTTAATTTTTATATATGGTGAGAGGTATGGGTTGAGGTTGCATATATTTTGTATAATTGTTCCCACATAATTTATTGAGAAAACCATAATTTCTCTATTAATTAACATTGCAATTAATAGTAGACTTAGTGTGTTCTTCTATTTTTGGATTCTTCTATTCCTTTGGATATGTCTATTTATTCTCCAGTACCACAGCATGGTGTCTTATTGTTTTAAACTTTTTTTTATCTTTTTATTTTAATTTTTTAAAAGAAATACCTTTACTCTGACTCAGTTAACAAAACAACTTCAATATGTTGAGTTCTTCACTTTTCCTTTTATATTAAGGAAATAAATATGGTTATCCTTAAAAGAAGGATAAAAGAGGGGGGAGACATTTAAATATTTGGGGAAAATATGGGGGTGATAATTCAAACAGATATGAAGACTTAGTTTGTTTTTATATATTTATTTGTTACTGCTTATATAAGCTATTTATAAAGGAAAGGGGCTTTTTAATGTCTAGTAAAAAGTGGTAGAAATTTTTGGCAATTTTTGTTTTTAATTAGTAGGCAATGCTTTCATATTAGAAAAAGTAAGCTCTTTTTATAGCTTTAGAGTGCTAATCACAATTCATTTAATAATCATTTCATATTATCCAGACTATAATATAAAAGTAGTATAAAATGGGACATAAATATATATGTGTGTTAGCAGGAAATAAAGGTGATGTAATAATCACTGTTAATGGTTTTCACTTTATTAATTGTTTTTTAATCTTCAAATATGTGAAAGTGATTTTTCTTATAAGTAGATGACCTGAGAAGTCTTTTGTATCTTGTGAATTCAACGCAACTTTCTAAGCTCAGTTTCTTTAGCTATAGAATAAGAACTTGAATTAGTAGAAACTATAGTTCTTTCCTTTTCTTCCCTTACCTTTTTATCCTCCTTTTTCCTTCCTTTTATCCCCCTTTGCTTTTCCTTTTCTCCCTTCCTCTCTAGTCTTTTCTTCTCCCTTTCTTGCTCTCACACTGTTTTCCATTGCCCTTCTTCCTTCCTCCCACATTCTTTCTTTGTCTGGTCAGTAGATGGTGCTGTGCTGCAACACATGTATTTGCTGGTTTCTTGGAACTTTTAAATATATTATGTCATCTGTTAATTCTATGCCGTATGCCTATACTTTGCGAAGTGATTGTTAAATTGTTAATAGAGCAATGATGTTCACACCCCTCCCTCTTTGTGACGTGAAACCCGAGGCATGGATCAGGTCACTGAAATGGGTTATACACTTTTACTGGAAAAGTTGTCAAGAGATAAAAGCTTTAGATTAAGAAGGAACATTTTTTTTTAAAGCAGTGGATGGCAGTGTCCCTAAAAACCCACATGATGGCTCAGCCTTGCGTGACATTTGAGTTGGTGTTTGTTTCTCCAAGAGCAAAAATGTGGATGGCCACTAAGAACATAGGATAGAAAGCCCCTTTGCTCAAAATAAAACCCCAAGGTTAATTTGTTTGTGAATCACAGAGCCAGCTGGCTGTCCTGGCCCAGCTATGACTTTTGTGGTAACAGCTGTTTCTACCAAGAGTTGACGGGTGGGAGCGAGGGCAGAGCTGGTGGTTGCAAGATGGGATGGACGCGGGAGATGGGTTGAAAGAATGGACTATGGTTTCTTTAAAAAGGAAATCCATGGGTTTGAGATGGTCTCAATTGGTCTCATATTTACTCTGGTTGTATGTACATAATGCTTTTCCTTCCTGGGCAAGAGGAGGTGGGTGTGCATGGCTAGTTGTTACTTCACATACCTTCAGGTTATGATTTAATGGTGGGTGTTTAATTTTCCAAAAGCTTAGCAAACTGTGCAGATTTCCAGAAAGGGCACTATGTTTGCTTGCAAATAACCCAGCCTGTACTCCTCTGGCCCCCAAACCCTGAGGGATTATGGACTCTTGTATTTCCTATAGCCTGGTTTTCCAAAGACCAAATAAAAGGCCCCTTTTTGGGATTGATGACATCATACTAGGATTTCCATGTATAAACAGTAATAACATTCACTTTATAGTACTTTGTGATTTTAAGAAACAATTTTACAAACATATGTAATTATCCTTCTTAGAAATGGAAATTTGAGTTAGAGCATTGAAGGTCCAAGCCAGAGATTGGTGAAGGAGAAATACATAGAATAATGAAGACCTTTAGCTTCATTTAGGTCTCCACTTGGGTGTTTAAATTTAACAAATTCCAAACTGAGCTTATGATGTCCCTCCCAATTAGCTCAATTTTCTGTCTCGTCTGTCTCAGTAGATGGCAATGTCATCCTTTCAGTTCTCATCTCCTAAACTTTAGAACTGTCCTTGACCCCTCTCTCTCTTTCTCTCCTGATCTGTAAGCAAAACTTATTGGATTTTCCTTCAAAATATATTCAGATGCCTATCACTTCTTACCACTTCCCTTGTTATACCTTGGTCTGACCACCACTGTCTCTTGCATGAATTTGGACAATAGTTTTTAAAGAGATTTCTCTTAACCCTTGTCCCCACTTCCTTCTAATCTCAGCAAGTAGCCATTGAAATGTATATCAGACCTTGTCACTCCTTTGCCTGGAACCCTCTAGTGGCTCTCCATCTTATGCTGAAAAGGAGCAAACACTTTACAGTGGCCTGCTGAGCCCTGTATGATGAGGCCCTTGTAGTCTGGGGACTCTGTTTTGTGTCACTCATCCTCTCACCCAGTCATGGTCTCCTGCCTCTCTGTCAGAATAATCAGGAATGCTCCTTTCTTGGGATTGATTCACTTTCTGTTTCCCCTGAATGCTCATTGCACACCATTTTCATTCTCATTTCCTTCAGATATTTTCTCAATGTCACCTCACTGTGGCCTTCTTTTGACAGCTCTACATAAAACTGAGCTCTTCTCTAACAATTTCCTATTCCTTTCCTGGTTTAATGTCTCCTTTTAGCACTTATTACAAACATAATATAATCTATACTTATATTACTTATCATTCTCCCTAATTTCCCAGCTTATAAACTCCATTTTACTCCCTGTCATATTCCTAAAGCCTAGAATAGTGTCTGATGCATAGTAGGCACTCAATAACCATGACTAATTGACGGACTGATGGACTGATGGATTGAATGCTGTCTCCAGTTTACTTATATGATATGAAGCCCTGGCAGAATCACCAAGTAAAGTTCTATAGCTTGACTAGAATCCTGGGATTAAAAGATTCCCTAGTTACAAGGACTGGAGCAGAGTTATAGAAACATTAATGAGAAACATTGATTGGCTGCCCCTTCTAGTATTCCCAATCTGGGCATATGCCCTGTCTGGAAATCGAACTAGTGACCTCCTGGTTCATGGGTTGGTGTTCAACCAGTGAGCACACTGGGCTTATCTCTAATAATAAAAAGGAATCAGGCAGGTATTTGTGAAAATACATCAGGGAGATAATCTTTTGGGCTTGAACCTCCAGTTTTCCTTAGTCAGTGCACATGGGAAAGACCTTAAGGTGATAACTAAGAATTGGTCACTGGTGACTCTCTGCCAATTCAACTCATCTCGTTGGGGAAATAGTACTACTCCTGTTTCTTCCAAGCTTTGATATAGGCCTTGGACCAATGACTTTATTTTTCTTTGCTGCATTTTTCCAAATTTATAATATCTTAATTGCATAGAGTTTTGTTTCCTCCCATTTATACTCGTATTAGTTTAGGTAAATATTGTTGGCTGCTGTGAAAAATAAGACCCAAATCTCGGTGCCATAACACACTAAAGTTTTAATTTTTACACATATCATTGTCCAGTCTGGGTCCCAAAAGAGTGGAGTGCGCAGATTATTTGGACAGTGGTCTCTACTTCATACAGTCATCCAGAGGCCCATTGTTTTCATGATGGGCCTCAGCAGAGTGCAATCATAGCTTCAAAATTGCCCTAACATCTTCTATATAGAAGACAAGGAGAAGAGAAAGTAGAATAGGCATTCTCTCAGCCTTAAGATGCTTTAAATCAAGGGTTTGCAGAATTTTTCTATAAAGGATCAAATAGTATAGTATATTCTAGGCTCATCAGGACACATACTACCTGTTACAACAACTCAGTTCTGCTGTTACACTGTGGAAGCAGCTGTAGACAACATGTAAATGAAGGAGGTGGCAGTGTTCCAAAACATCTTTGTTTAAAAAGATAGGTGGTGATCCATCTTTGGCCAGTAGACTATAGAGTGCTGACCCCTGCATGGAACCAAAAGGTGTGTTTTCCATTCCACGTTCCATTGGCAAGAACTAGTTGCATATCCCCATTTAGGTACAGGGTATCAGAGGGATGTAGTGTGGCTGTGTGCCCAAGAAGAGGAAATTCTTTAGTGAATGAGCATCTAGAGAGTCTCTGACATACAATGCATCAGGGGTAGAGGGTTGTTTGATTTTTTTTTGAAACAGTGGACACACTGGTGTTCTAGTCCAAACTTTAAAGAACATCTCACAAGTTTTCCAAGTCCTATATAGATCAGGTGGGAAGTTATCCCTGCAGGCAGATGAGTCTTCTCTCAGCTATGTGACTGAAGTACAATATGCTGCCCCACTGGTAATAAGTGGTCATTACTAGATGGCAAAGATAAGGGCTACTCTGTGTTAACTCAACCTTCAAACATCCACTTGGAACTGAAGCTTTTCTGTCAATTGGTTTCCTTCCTCCCTCCTTCCAGAGACCCTATAGATGAGTGAAAAACCTTGCCCTGCAAGTGTGTATGCATAGATCTAATTATACCAGCAGCAGTTCAGTGTGTGGTGAAGTGTTTGTTTCTTTGACTCTCCAAAGGCCTACCCTTTAATCTACTGTGGAGTCAGAAACAAAAAGTTCTTTCAACAGACCTGTGAGTTAAGCAGAGCAAACATTTGGCTAAAAATAAATTTGGGGAAGCCTTCCTATATGGGAGTTACAAATAATGTCACAATCCCAGCCCTTGAACTCTCCCACTCTACGATTGTAAGATGATTTAGTGAGGAATGGCTCCGGTTCTCCACTCCTCCCCTTCCGTTTGGGCTGACCTTGTAACTTGTTTTGGTCAACAGAATATGCTGGAAACCTGCAAGCTCTACTGTTCATCAAACCCTGCTGCCTCCATGTGCAAAAGTCGCAGCTAGCCAGGCAGAGTTTGAGATATGACAAGAAGCTGAGAACAATTTTCCTAGGCCAATGCCTCCAGAGCCTGGCACAGGTCAGTAGAATGGGTCAGCTGATCTGTAGGTTTATGGGATTGTTTGTTAACCAGCAACAGCTAACCCATAGAGGGTATGTCGATTGTGTTTGCTTTTGCTTTGAAGTAAGAAAAACTTTGATCAGAGGGTTTCAGAAAGTAGGCATTTATTTGTCTTATATGACAGGAAGCTAAAATTAGGCACAGGGCTGGTATAGTGGCCCACTTGTCCCATCTTCCATGCCTACTGCTTAATATGTTTGGCTTTCCTTCTCTTCTTGGTAACAACATGGTTACCAGATGGCTCAGTCTCCTAAATCATAATGGTGTTCAAGGTAGTTTGAAGAAGGAAGGAGAAAGAACAAAAGGGTAGGTCAGCTGTCCATTTGCCAGGGAAATAAAAGTTTTCCTGATCACCATTTCAACAGATTTCTGCTTGCACATGATGGAAGGACACCTTTTAGGAAGAGCTGTACATAATTAAGGTACTTCTGAAACAGTGTACCTATTTCAGAGATTCAAAAACTGTAACTGAGTGCCATCAAAAAACAAGTATTTGCCAAAGGTAATAAAGGTAGCAATTGAATGAGCAAAAGTCAAGGGACTTATTCAATGTGTAGTCTAGGCTCTGTCTGGCTCAAGATTCCCAGTCTCTCTACTGCCTCTAGGGTCTTACCATGTCTTGCAAAAATAGAGGCAATCCCTATGATCTGAGAGTTTGCTGTACATATCCCATATCACATAAAAAATGTAGTCGTCTTTTTACTACTGGGTAGACCAGAAGGCCATGTATCTATTAGTTGATAAACTTGTGCATATTCCTTAACCTTTTGACTTAGTTTAACCCATATTTCTGCTAATCACTCAGTTTTATAGAAAAATTGCCTCTAATTCACCCAATCTTAGGTTTCCCACATCTGATAAGTTGCAGAAGTCTATGCATTTTACATGAATTATATCTCGAATTGTCCCCATTGGTATCAGTCAATTAGAACGTTAATTAATTCTCATTGGTCTTATGTAAGAATAAATATATACCTGTTCCCTGTGGCTCCTCAAATCCATCCTGTGTCTGAGTTCTGTAAGGCTCTTTCTAAACTCAGTTCAGCCAGGCACTCTCTGGCTCAAGATTCCCAGTCTCTCTATTGCCTCTCTAAACACAACTGTCTGAAAGTGACTCCACACACCTTTATAGCTTTTCCTATAGAGGGAAATCCATGTTTGCCTGAAATTGTCCCATTTAAGCCTCAATCCAGTTAGCCTTTGTCCCACCCCTTTTCACTCTCAGAACTAAACCAATTTGGATGGTAAACTACATGATCACTCTCTATGCCTTTAAGTATTTCCTGTTCTTTGCCCTTTATCACTTTCTGAAAGTACTGAACTGTTTCTTTAAAAGACTAACACATAGCAGTCTCCTCAATGCCTGGGCTTGCCTCTTATGAGACATAAGTGAAAACGAAAGATGTGTGTTAGCATGTGGGGAGAGGAAGGTGTTAACTAGCAAGCAGGAAGCAATTTTAAACAGTCACCCCACTGAAGAAGATAAGGCACTAGTTGATGTCTTACTTAAACTTTGTGATTGTCCCAAGGTTGGCCCCTATACCCCACATTGCTCTTAATAGTTGGTAAATGGAAAGAAGGGGGTTGTGACTCTTGACCCGAGGAAGAGTGGTGATTTGCTCCCCTCTTTTGGGGGTTGAAAAGGGAGATACATTGATAGATATAGTGGTGGGAAAGGGCAGTCAGTCCCCTTCTCTCTTGCATGACAGGCTCAGGCTTGCTCTGCAAATTCACCTGAGAGATGTGTGCTGGCAGGAACCCTCAACCATCCACGATGTCTCCTACCTGGAGAGACAAATCTACTAGTGGAAGGCCAGTCAGTCTCAAGTCACAGAGCATGCAGAGCCTCCAAGGAGAAGAGGTTCAGGACCCCGATTTATTAGAACATTGCGTCTCCCCAAGTAAGGCTGCTGTTACATGTGGTGCTTGGAATATGATTAAGTCCTGCTAATTTCCTAGGCAGTATTACTGATCATGGAAGCTAACTATGATTTATCCTTGTACAAATCAGAAACTGTGTTCACAGTTTCACATAACTGACTCGCATTCATACCTGAACAGTTTTGTCCCAGCAATGGGGCGAAGAAACTCTAGGCAAATGTGGAACAGTTCCCAAGAGCTGTCTATCTTTGTAAAGGAGATAAGCTAGAGACATTTCAAAATGATTACTAAAGAACATATGTAAAACAATGACCAGGAGGAATCAGAATCATTCATACCTGGTTTTGGAGGTCATCCTGGTCAGAAAACTAAGCCTGGGTGTATGCAAACTAAACAAGTAGCTGGTAATTGTCCGATAAGAAATCCCTGCTTTTTCCGACTCCTGGCATCTTTACTTTTCCTTATTTATTTATGTATTATTTATTTAGTGAAAAGAAAAGGGCTTGGGGCAGCCAGAAAGCAGATACATAGGAAAGGAAACTTACCAAAGGGAACAGATGTTTTTCTAATTTTGAAAAAAAAAAAAAAAATAAGGCGAAAGCATGCCTTTCAAAGCTAGAGATATGCACAGATTACCACCCTCAATGGGTTATGGGCGCTTGGGGATTTCTTGTCCATTTAATATATTTTGAAGTTTAATATCTCAACAGTGAAAGGAAACAGAAGCAGCTAATTCGGAACCTAAAAGTTTTTTCCTGACCCCTTGGTACCTAGGCACAATAGGGTGAGTTCAAAACTGGGTAAGGTCTTAACTCTGTTTCCTGTCTTTTGTTAGTTTTAATCTGGTCCTTAAACATACTTCATTGTGGAATTTTGTTTAAGAATGCCTTTGATTTTTTTCCCCCCACTCCCAAGGAATGCCAGCTAAGAGAAGGAGAAAAATAGAATATAGTTCTAGTAATATGTAATATGTATCTTAAGAAGTTACCTGGTGCCTCTTTTTTATTTTTATTTTTTTAACCTGGTGACGTTGCAATGTCTTTCTCTTAGAAAGAACCTGAACTTCAGTCTTAGGGAGAGGGTGTACTACTCTTCTTCTTAAAAAAAATAAATAAATAAATTATATATATATATATATATATATATATATATATATATATATATATATATATGTTATTGATATTTTACAGAGAGGAAGGGAGAGTGATAGAGAGCTAGAAACATCGATGAGAGAGAGTCATCAATCAGCTGCCTCCTGCACACCTCCTACCGGGGATGCTCCTGCAACCAATGTACATGTCCTTGACTGGAATGGAACCTGGGACCCTTCACTGCACAGACCAACACTCTATCCACTGAGCCAAACCAGTTTCGGCTACCCTTCTTTTGAAGTGTGCTTATCTCCATGAGAAACTCACACTACAGAGCCATGAGCCACATGGCTCCTGGGGCTACAGCCTTTGTGACTGGAGGCTGAACCAGGGATAACTGTGTTTAGGAAAGTGAGAGTTGTTCCTATTTGTAGGAAGAGGCTATGGGGTTAAGCCTCGGACTGACCTGCTGGCAAAGCCACAAACAAGTCCCAGCTTAGAAGGCACAGCCCTCTTAGCATAATTAAGCTTGACCTTATGCCCCTCCCTAGATCTTGTCTGGGTCGCTACTGGGCTGTGGGAGATGCAGCAAGTTCTGCTAAAACAAGTGAAACTCACAAGAAGATTGTAACGATGGTGCCACTATCTTATTTACCTCTAGCTGTAAAATAAAGGCTCAGCTTGCCATCTGGATCTTTCTCTGGGGCCTTAGCCAGGTACAGGAGATCCAACCCAAACCAAGCTTATTCTCTTTGTCTGTCTTTTCTTCAATCCTTCGCCACCCTCCCTCGGGCTCTACGAACCCTTGGCTGTGCTGGTACGGCATACCCCTTCTAGGGAATGGATGACAGTCCTACTAAATGCACACATCTTCCAGTTGTGCATGTTTGGGGTAGGCTGGGGAAAGGCTCCTTGAGTGGTCCCCTGAAATGCTTTACTGGCTTAGTAAACCCTTCCCTGGAGCCAGTTGACCCAGTTACCTAGTCAGTCATTTCAATGGATCATCAGTTGACTATGACTAATGGGCCATTAGATTTTTTTTTTCTTTTTGCTTACCATGGTCTGCTCAACTGCTTTTATGGATAACATGCTATTTCCTCTTTAATGACTGGGACCATGTCTGTGGAGTGGAGGAGGCGAAGGATGATACATATGCTTTCGTGAGAGAGAATGATGGAAAAGCAAATAGCAGGCAAGGGTGAGTAAGAGTGATTAAGACAGTTAAACAACAGTTAACATTGTGCCCTTATGACCACATGTTTAATAGAGTGTGATACATACTTGTGATGCAGAAACCTATAAACTCAGAATTATTGTATGGAAAATATATGGCTACCATATATCAGTTACACTTAAACACATGTACGTGCATATGTGTCCATATTATATGTGGATATATATGAGGCAACCATCTGCTTTAAAGGGGTCTATTGTATTATTCTGTTGGTGTTTTCATTGAGTGCTATTATTTTAACAGATATATTCATTTCACTTTCATATTGCCCTGCGACTATTATGTTAAGCTGTTTAATACAAAACATTCTCTATATTCCACTAGCACACGCACACACTCTATGCTATTTGATAGTGTATGCCCAGACACATTAAATGAAGATATTCTGTTATAGTGTTAAAGTAAAATTTTCAAAAAAGTGAAATTGTGCTTCATCCAAATACAAAAAATGAATGTATGTCAAAGATGTTATTTAGCTCACTAATAAGTGAGGAAACCGGTGAGATACTAAAACAGGTCAAAATGAGAATTTGACTTACTGGGATCCATATCATTCATTGGCGCTGCTATGAGCAGGAATCATTCACATTGTTATTCATTTCCTACACGTTTAATAGCCACCCCTAAAGAATTTTAAAATAACCAAGACGTAATTAAAAATCATTTCCAAGTCTTGGATAAATTTTCCTGACAAGAGTTTTTATTGCTTCATTCGTTAATTGGAGTACTTTTCAGGGTCTGTTATGAGCTCGTATTAAAGACTGGTAGACGCAGGTGAACATGAGAAGGTGTCTGTTCTCCAGGAGCTAAAAATGTAGATGGAGGAGAGAGGTGCGCTCAGATAACTAGAGTCTGTTTGATAAATGCCAATAGAATCTCAATGAATCACTCTCCTAGGGAAGGGCATTCATGGCTCCACAGAGGAAATACTGTTTGAGCAGAGTCTCGCTGGTTGAAAAGCTCACCAGCCAGATAGAGAGAGGCGGAGGTTGCAGGTGAAAAAGCAAACTTTCCATTCTACCTAGTGGGAATAGAATATGAAAAGGCTCAAGGGTGTGAAAAAGCAAAGCATATTTGTGGGGACTGCAAGTATCAACAGAAAAGCCAAGGCCCTGGGGAAGGCTGAGGCTGGGAGGTGAAGCTCCAGAGACAGGAGAGGCAGACTTGGCTGATAAATCCGCTTACCCTGAAGGAGGCAGAGACACAGTCCTGCCCTTCAAGCAGCGAAGAGCTAAGTGCTTCAGCATTTCAGATCTCACTCCGCAACAATGTACATTCGTATCAGGAAAATCAGTTAAGGTGCTGTTTCAATAGACCAGCCTGGAGAGCGACCAAGGCTCCAGGTGCCCTCACCCAGTGAGCATTCTCACACACCCAGGGACCAAATTAGGCTTGTTTTTGGAGAAGGAGCTTCCCTCTTCCTGGGTTCCTTTTCTTTGCCTCCAATCCTTTCCCTTTCCTCGGCTTGGCTCTTCCCTTCTTCCCTCCCTCCAGGTGTCCCCCCCTGCGTACTTCCCTCCTCCCTCCTTTCTCTCCTTCTCTGTGACCCTGTCTCCCTGCAGTTCAGTCTAGGAAACACCTGCTCCACGTCTGCAGCCTGTGATCCCTCACGGAAAGTCAGACCGGTGCTGGGGAGGGCGCTGATGTTCAAAACAGTTCTGGACAAACACTGACACATTCCTACTCTCTGATTCTTATTTTAAAACCAGTCGCTGAAGCACCATGACATCATCCCAAGCAAGGTAAAATACAACCGCTGTTTTCTGCCTTATAATTACTACATGCCAGCCCGGCTTTCCGGCTCCCTCTCAGGATTGGAAACTCTTTGCTCCCAACGACAAGGCATTTGCAGGTCACCTCCCAGGATGGGTTATTTCCACAGATGGCTAATTTGGTCCATTTGTCTTGACTCGTGCTAATTTCCTCTCCAGGGGGTGAGATTTTTTCTGACAATATTAATTTTTTTAAGTAGTCATAGTGGGGAAAGTGGAGGAGAGGGTTAGAAACATTTCATGAGATTTCTAATACTCTAAATTCATCGCAGTTGCATCAGAACTTCCAACTCATTCAGTGAGGGATTTCCCCCCCCCCCCAAGTGTCTGGATATATTTAACTTAAGACAATTCACATTAAAGTGTGAGATGATCAATAACCAAACCTTCTAACCATGATATTCTTTTCAAAATATATTATTAACCGAAAGCATCTCAAATTGAGTAAATTTGGAGCATTAAATAGAAAGAAAAAAACATAAAATAGATGCACAGAAATATTTTTGATCAATTACTTTCTACTGCCCCCAAAATAAAGTTATTATTTATCCTCTAGCAAGATAGAATAATAATGGGATAATCTAAAACAGTGTCTTCATGGTTCTGATCACTGAGAATGGTTGGCCACCTCATACTATCCTAGGTTCTCTCCCTAACCAGTTTGGCTCAGTGGACAGAGTGTAAGCCTCTGGACTGAAAGGTCCCAGGTTCGATTGTGGTCAAGGACATGTTCCTTGGTTGTGGGCACATCCCCAGTAGGAGGTGTGCAGGAGGCAGCTGATCGATGTTTCTCTCTCATCGATGTTTTTAATTCTCCGTCCCTCTCCCTTCCTCTCTGTAAAAAAAACAACATCAAAAAACCCCCCCAAAACCCCAAAATCAATAAAATATATTTTAAAAAATAAATAAATAACTATTGGAGGCTCAGTATGTACAACCCTGAAATGAGGGGTTTGAATAGAGATAAAAGTGAGCTGTGAAAAATTAGAAAGCTAGTATCCTATTGTTCCCTTTCAAATATGGCAATTAAATAAAAAGCTAGCTAAAAAAAAAAAACATTCATGTAACAGGCTCATGATGAAAAATGAACACAGCAAATCAAATCCAACTAAAGTAAACCATAATAGCACAACATTCAAAGGCACAGTGTCTTAAAAGGAAGTCATGGAAATTCCCCTCTACACCTTCAGGATCCATAGTCCCATGCATTTCTCAGAGGTAATTAGTGTTAATTTCTATGTATCTTTCCAAAATGTTCTTATGACATTGCATTAGTTAAGGTTCTTTTGGTTTTGGGCCACAAAAATAAACTCCGGCTGACTTAAGCCACAAAAAAAATTTACTGAAAGGATGCTGGGGTATTTTGCGGAAGTGAGGAAGTGAGACCCTTTCCTTAGTCTTTGGAAAGGGTAGGTGAGGGGAAAGTTACAAGACATCCCTGCACCATATGTCAGATGATTGCCATCAATGAGACTTGGCTACAAAGATTCCCAGCCTCTAGTACTTCTGTTTTAAATTTCAAATATGATTGGCCAAGCCAGATTGGGTCAGTGAGTTGCAATGTGGCTGAATGTGTGAGGGCGGAGGGGTTAGGGGCTGGGCAGATCCCATAGTGTAGAAAGCTGGGGAAATTGTTTTGACAGGTTAAATGGCAACTTTCAGGAAAGAGACCCCATGAAGAATCGCATACAAAACACATGCTTACGCTGTACATATTTTATTTATACAAATATCTCTTACATCTTAATCATCTATGGAATCAGGGATGCATTTTGTAATTGATGGTACTTTAGAATTGGTGGATAGTTTTTAGAGACCATTTTGCCTTTTTTTTTGTGTGTGTGGCATATAAAATAGTGAAATCTCTCCAGTTTGGCATTGTAGTAACTTCTGCGTGAGCGGAAAAAATTACCTTTTGTCACTGAGCCAGGTGTCACTTATAAGCATACTGGAATTTCCTACCTGGAACTATCTTTAGAAATTCCTACATGAAAAATTAGTTCCTGAAATTAGTTTCATAAAAAGGCCTCTTGACCATTACAATAGAATTAAACTTTATATAAACACCAGATATCTTATTTTAGAGGCAAATTGCAAAGCTAGGTGCTGTGGGTTAGAATAAAATAAAGACTGTTTTTGCTCTCAAGATAATTACAAATTGAGCCTTGATTTTGAAATGTTAGCCTCCAAACTGTGAGAGAATAAATTTCTCCTAAGCATCATGTTTATGGTAATTGGTTACAGCAGCCTTGGTGCAGCTAATACATCCTGGGAGAGGTCATATAGTGTTGTAAAAGTACAAAGCATGATGAGGTATAGTGGATCTTTTTTGAGATCTGGTTTTAGCAGCAGAAGAGGCATTATGAGTTGGAAGCTGTGGAACTTCAGCAATTTAATTCACCAAATACAGCCTGGGTTTCTGTATGCTTATGGCTGATGGGATTTCTCCTAGCTAAAATGGAGAAAGAGGAACTATATTTACCTGCTTACCTAGAACTGTGGTCTGCAAACTGTGGCTCGAGAGCCACATATGGCTCTTTGGCCCCTTGAGTGTGGCTCTTCCACAAAATACCACGGCCTGGGTGAGTCTATTTCGAAGTGGTGTTAGGAGAAGTTTAAGTTTAAAAAATTTGGCTCTCAAAAGAAATTTTAATCCTTGTACTGTTGATATTTGGTTCTGTTGACTAATGAGTTTGCCGACCACTGGCCTAGAATAACCCAAAATTCATACCACATATATGAAAAATTAGTTTTTAAAGCATTAGCCATCAGGTAAAGCAGGTCAATTATGCGTGAGAGATAGAGAACAAGGGTGTGGAGACTATGCCCCAGTTTACTGCTTTGAGAGAGTCATAGGCTACGATTCCTGGAGAGAGAACCCAGGCAGAGCTTGATGAACAATCTAAATAGAAGAGACAGAGCTAAAGTCTGAAGAGACCAAGGTGTTCAGAGGACAGAGCCCTGGAGGAGAAAGAAATGGATGTGTGGGAATCATGCACATTGATGCATCTAGCTCGAGTGTGATGATTTTCATCAAATGCTGTATCGTCTTCCTCAGTGTACAGATCTTCACAGTCACTCCTCACAGTTTATGCCTTCTGTCTGGAAAGCCTTTGGCACACACTACATATTTTTTAGATCATTTCCACGTAAGAGCATGCATAACCTATCACTGAAATGGATCAGAACCATTCCTGTGGACATGCTCAGGCTCCCTCAGCCCCTGCAGGCTAATGAGGACTTTGGAGCCTTCACTTCTGCCGTCTGAGGAGGGTCTGCCCAGTCCTTCTGGCATTTGTAATGATCAGGGCCTGCCTGTAGGGGAACAGGACCAGAATGCTGAGAAGTCAACCAGTTGCAATAATAAAGTGATGAATTGGGGTATTAGGAGTAAATGTATGGAGGAGGTGTAAGAGAAATACATTCTTGCTATTTTAAAGAAAGTTCCTTGGGAGGGACTTCCACGTAGATGAAACAAACAAACAAAAAAATGGATTTTTTCCTTCCTTAAGGCATACCTGGAGACTCTCTGACCTCATTAAAGAGTTAAAAAATGGGGAAAAAGGAACTTAGGTTATTTTTGACAGTTCATATTTATGTGTGTACTGCATCCATTTGACTGTTTTCTGAGCTTGACCTTAGAGAGATACGTAAAATAATCTATCATAGGACATCACAAAACCTCTATTCTTTACTGTTTCATTAGAAACTTAGAGTTTCCACATTACAAGACTTTAGGAAACATTTAATTATGCTTCAAGTGACACATCTCAGACACAGAATTATAAGAATCTTGAGTGTCAGGGGATTCTCATTGAGCTCTTTTTTTCTGTAAGCCACATTTCATTAGATTTGTCTTCTCTCTATTCTGTGAATTCATGAAGTTTTCTTGCAGTGTCTTCCACTTCCACTTAATAAGACTTTCTTATTAAGCTCTTGGCTGCATGACCGACTGCTCCCATCTCTTTCCATTCCTTAGCAAAAGCTGTCAGGTAAGGTCTGTGAGGCTCAAATACGGTGGACCTGTCTCCAGGATGGCTGGCATTTAGATGTTCAGAATGGACACATAGAAACAGTTCGAGGGGCACATCTTGCTTGAACCAATTGTGAAGGGAGAAGTGAACTTACTTGAGCCTGGTGGTTACGAGTGTGCCCTCTTTTCCTCTATGAAAATTTGGTCTTGAACATCATTTTCAACTAGCTATGGAGACTATTTTCCAAGATCTCTTACACATACAGGTGGGGCAGTATTAACACATTATTTATATTAATAATTCAATGTTATCTCTCATAACTAATATGCTGCAAATATTGAGCTGGGAGCAGCTGTGTAGCTGCTCATATCTGAAATAAACAAAGAGCTAGTGTCTGTGAAAAGAAAGAGCTCAATTCATAACAAAATGGCATATATTTCTAATATGGGAAATCTAGCTGCTTTGCAAAGTTCTTTCTAGGACAGTGGGAGATGTTATTTTATACACTCAGCATTTACCAGTTTTAATTTTCCAAACAGAACCTATTTCAAATATTTTAGGGATTTTTTTTGTTCTGTTTTGTTTTTCCTTTCCTTAAATTGGATGGCCTAAGATTGCCTTCTGGAGGGCAAGTGCTTGATTGACAGCTGAGCTCTGGTCTGCAACCAGAAGGCATCAGGCAAAGGTGCAGACAGGAAGAAACAGAGGACCATCGGGTAGAAAACAGACCAGGGCCCTGGGCCTGGGAGTCTTGCCACATGTCAGACGTAGGGTGTGAGGGGGCTGAAGATGCAGTGGATGAGAGCCAGGGAGACAAATGATGGAGGGAGGTTGTGCGGCAGACAGAGGCATTGGGAGACGGGCATGCAGAATGTTGGACTGTATAGAGCAAGACAGACTTTTTTGTTGGGGTCTGCATGCAGAAAGACCTGCCAAGGCTTAGTTCTAAACTGAAGAAACCAGGTTGATTGAAGGGAAAACTATGAAGGAGGTAGGGGCTGTTTCCAACATTCTGCCATTACTTTTCAACACCCTGTAGCTCTTTTGGCAGATTCTTTCCATCCAGGTGTTCAGACCCTCACACTCCCTTCTTCTGAACTACAGCATGCAGAGTCACCAACATTGTAGCAATCATTGGACAACCTTCCTACTCCAAATTTTCTTCTCAGTTTTTTTCTGCCTCCTCCAAACTGGTTCCCTCTTTGTTCATGTCCTTGATCCTTACTGAAATCAGTGATGTCAGTGATCAATATTGTCTGATAGTTTCCTCCCTCTGTGATCACATTTGTATTCTTCCTAACACAGTAAATAGGGAATTCCAGTGGAATTGGGCAGGAAAGAGGCAGTTCCTTGATTTCTTAAGATTACTGTTTTGCCCATGAGTTAGGGCCAACCCTGCGAGTGTGAACTTAGCTGTTAGAGTAGCTGTGGTTTTGGAGAAATAGAGGGAAAGATGGAGATTGCTAGGGGAAAGACTCAAACAGAAACTTGATGGAGAAAGAAAGCCTGAGAGGTTAGGGGTGGGGGGCAGGTTGGAGAGTGTCTACAGGCTAGCTTCAGGGGATAAATGCAAAACATTTGAAGGGCCTGAGTGAGTGGCTGAGGTAATGCCATAAAACCATTAAAAAAAAAAAATAAAACATGGCTTGAGCTAATGGATTTCTCTAGGACAGTTTCTCCTTTCCCCTGCTCTGTGAGTGTAGCCCAGCCTTCCGTTCTGCTAATGTTCATTGGTTCTGTTCCTGAGTCTGGGGATGGAAAAGGTTGCTTAGGTGTCAGCCAAGACACTCCCTCTGTTTGGGGGAGAGGGAGCTGCCAGCCCGACTATCCGCTTCCTGCCAGCTTAAGGAGCTTATGACTCAGATTCAAGCAAAACACTGAGCTGAAGCAAAAGAGAGAGGGAGGGAACCTCAGCTCAGATGAAGGCTTTCGTGCCAAACTGCATCACTGAAGCCATCACACCAGAGGGCTATGTGATTTCATGTTCATGCTCTGCTTTGAAAACACACACACACACACACACACACACACACACACACACACACACACACACACATTTCCTTTCTCTCACACACAGACACAGTACTCCCTGACCTGAAATACGGAAGCTCTTGTACCCTTCTGTAGGAAAAGCTACTCTTGGAAGCTGGAATGGTTATTAGCATCTCAGGTTCTGTGATAGCAGAAAAGTCACCACCACATGTTATGATTCAGCTGCTGTGTCCAGTTGTCTCTTCTTGCCATGTGTCACTCTAGTTTCCATTCCTCATAGAGGGAGGAGTTGGAGGAAGACTGCAGACATTTCTTGGGAATAACAGTGAAACCCAGACTCATGTGTTTCACAGTCTTCTGTGGTTCCAGTAGCTTCCTGGATATTACTCTGGTGGATGAGTTGCTGCCAGTGTTGACTTGCTGGTCATTTTGGAAGACAAACTTTACCCCTGAGGAAAGGTACTGAGTAAATTAGAGAGATCTTCATTTTTTTCTTTCCCTTCCTCCTTTCATTACTCATGGACAGGCCCACATCCTTCCCCTCCCCCACCCCAGTTGTCTGAGTAAATGTCTCTTAGTCATTTTCCTGCAAGTGTCTTTCCAACATGTACCAAGGAGAAATGTGGGATCTCTTTGAAGTTCAAAGAACCAACCCATATACTTTTGTGTTAAATATAGTTTATAGTGTGACTCCCTCATGCATGATTATATACAGCATGCAGAATCTTCCTAATATTCCAATTCCCCTAGGTCACTTACCTTTCAAGAAGCCCTAAAATCTCCCATAGTCAACTGTGTAGGACCAGGTGTCTTATTGCCCTTTGATAATCTTCCTGATCTGAATCCAGCTTAAGTTTCGAGTCTCATCTCACCTGACATTACCATTTCTTTTTAAATTGACTGGACTGTTCTACTTAATCCCCTGACCCAAATTAATCATACCTTTCTTTGAAATGTTATTTTCTAACAGCTGCCTGATTCCAACTATTCTTAAAACCCAGACCCATGTCAGTTCATTATCTTTGTTGGAGGAGAAAAAGGAGGATAAGAATGAGAAGGACAGAGAGCAAGAATAAGTGTGTTGAAATTTGAGGGGAAAGAAGGTGATTGTGATAGGTTATGTTTTTCGGGAAATTCTGTCATTAGCCTAACAAATTTATTATAGGTGACCCCTCTTCACTAGAACACATAGAGAAGCTCAATAATGGGATTTATTAGTGCACCAGAGCTGTCAATCTCAGTCAGAAAAATGCATTACTTTAATTCTGGAGTGGGAACAAATTTTTCTCTAGATAGTGACAGATGCATGGGAAGTTAAATTTGAATAGGAAGATAGTTTAGTGGACATGGATATGATAAAAGTGGAATAGTTAGAACTAAATGTTGGCTACAGTTTAGCCTGATAGTTATTTTTTTTATTCTTGAGAATCTCTTCCAAGGGATGCTTGTACATATGAATTGTCCTACAGACAGGTTCTCAAGGTCATCTCTCTGAATTTCTAAAGCTCATCAATGCTGTTTTTTTGCAGACACCTTTTTCTTTTTAAAAAAATGTTTTTATTGATTTTAGAGAGAGGAGAAGGGAGAGGATACATTGATTGGCTACCTCATGCACACCCCCTACTGGGGCTAGAACAAGCATGTGCCCAACTGAATATTGAACCTGAGGCCTCTTGGTGCCTGGGACCATGCTCAACCCACTGAGCAACACCAGCCAGAGTGCAGACACTTTTCTTTACCAGGTGCCATCCATCTGGTTACTAGCCAAGTTTAGATGGAGGGTGACTCTGCCTCTTTAAATGCTCTACCTATCTCTTCTTTGACCCATGACCTATGGGCTTCACTGTTTAATGATATTTCCACTTACAAAGAGGACAACCAACCATGTGTCCCAATAGTTGGTTTTCAATGAGGCTCTAATACTAATCAACTTCATGTAGCAATCTGTCTCTGGTGCATTCTCAGTAAATATTAGCTGGCTAATTGTTAGTCTGCCACTTTGGTAGGCTGCTGTAAATTCCTTTGCCTGAGACAGGCAGCCAGGAGCCTAATTAGTGGTTTAGAGTTAGTTGCTGAAATTTTATTAAAAGCTTCAGTATTTAGATCAAGGATAAAATTGATGGAGAGGGCAATGGACAAAGCACATATTTTTTTCTTTCAATTTTAAAATATACTAACATTTTATATTTCTATTGATGAAAGGCACTTCAGAGATACCTAAATAAACCATTTCTCTGATTGATTGATTGATTGATTGACTGTCTTATTCAAATTTAAACAACAGACCAGTGACAAAGTGGGGCAGAAATCTACATCTAACTTTAAGGCAAATGAAAATCACCCTCATTAAATCATAGTTTAACTATGGAATCTAACTGAAGACATAGTCACTTGTTCTTTATATTTCACTATACTCTCCTAGGAGCCAACAGAACAACAGCCATGAGAGCTAGGCAATTTCAATATTGCTGCCAAATATTTATGTCTAAAGTGCTTTATGTTCCTTATAAAGTCAGTAATGAAATAGACATTGCTATGGTTACCATGGCATTAGACTAAAATTTCAACATATGTGGCTTGAATGGATTGATCCAGCCACTTCAGATGTCATTTCCAAGGTAAAGATTGTGGTAAGGGTGACGCCAATGAAGGAGTCAGCTACTTGTGAATACTGGGCTTCCAAGTTGCAATGTCATCTCATACATTTATTCATTCTGGGTTGGGTTGGAGTTTGGAAGTATTGTTTCATTAGACTGGTTGATACCATGGAGGCAAAAGAAAAAGAAACAGTATTTTTTTTTTTTTTCTTCCAGGATGGAACAATGTGTACAATACTACTTTTATAAAAATTTGGGGGTAAATTTTCCCTGTGTGCCCAAATGTGAATCAATTAAAGAGATATTAATTGGAAATAGCTTGGAATAATGCTAAAATAACACAGTTTCAAGAACAACAGAATTTGTTTGATATTGAACCATATTTGGTTGGTGCCTCTTATGAAGTTAAAAGGGTCTTGTTAATAAAACTAGAATTTGTGAAAGCTTGACTTGATTGTAGAGAGTAGACAGGATTAGAAGAACACATTCTGTGTGTTTTGAGCTCTTTTCAATATTTTATTCTTTCTTTTTTGGTAGATTTTTTTCTCTATAATTATGAAAGATGAAATAACACCGTAATATTATTCACTGTCTTCTTATTAGCCCAGGGAAATTATTATTCAAAATGTTAGTAATTTTTATATTGAATAGACATTATTTTATAGGAGGTAAAAAAAAAAAAAGATCTTTTTTCTTTTCATTGTGTTTACAATGGAAGATAATACACTGGCATGGCCAAGGATTTACAATGCCAAAAGGTGCTTAAAAATAAAATAATAGCATTATGAGAATAATTCCTCTCATTATAGCTAACTAGAATCCAGACAGATTCTTTTTCACCCAAAGTTAAGAGGTACTACTAGTATGTTTCAAATGAGCATATTTTTTCCTGTGTCCTAAAGACCTGAATAATAAATTGGCTAATAGGATAAAGTAAAGAAACACAGCTCAATATACTCCTGACTAACAAGTAACCACAATACCACTAGGCATGAATCATGTTGGTATTGTGAATATTATGGCCTGTGTGTTTTATGATAACAATTCTAAGAGAACAGATATTTGTGCAATATTTAGTCTGAATGGTAAAAACAATTTAATTCTATTTTTGTGGGACTTTTACCCCCTTCTTAAAGAGTGAAGAGAAGGGATTTATTGTTGGTATGACTAATTGCAACAGTGAATGCAGTAATACTTGTTAGAAACAGAATAATAATATAACTTTATTATAATATTAAGTTGTTTCCTACCAGGTCTCTTACAAAATGATCTATAAATCTTGTAACATAAAGATGTTCAGTGGACTTATTCAATAACAAATACAGATGAAATTGAAAGTATAAGAATAATAGAGTTCTCTGAATATTATAGTCTATGTCAATACAAAAGAAGGGTGAGGAGAAAAAAAGAGATTTTAATCCTGTAGACCAGTGTTTTTCAACCATTTTTGGGCAAAGGCACACTTGCTTCATGAAAAAAATCACGAGGCACACCACCATTAGAAAATGTTAAAAAATTTAACTCTGTGCCTATATTGACTATATATAAAGTAATTCTCTTGAATAGGAATCAAATAAACACAAAGAAAGTATTTTATAATTACTTTATTATGAAATATTAAGTAAACAAAATAGTGAAAAATTATAAAATTCTTGTCTTGTCTGCACCTACGGCACACCAGGCAACATCTCGCGGCACACTAGTGTGCCGCGGAACAGCGGTTGAAAAACGCTGCTGTAGACAAGCCTGAGATCAAAGGGGACAGATGAAAATGCTTTGCAGTCATTATTCTTACTTTTCTATAATATTTAGATCCTAGACTGGACACATCCACTTCTCCCAGGAACTTCTTAGAAATGAGAATCTTAGTTCCCACCATAGATTCAGAATTGTACTTTAACAAAATCCCCAGGTAATTCATACGCATGCTAAGTTTTGAAAATTGCTGGTACCTAGAGCATTCCCTCATCCCCTCATAAATGCCTATGCAGGTAAACTTGGAGTTTCTCTGATGATGTGTAAAGTGAGACATCCTTCTTCTCCCGTAGAAGGACTCACAGTTCTAATATTCTAATTCCAGAAGCATGTCTATTACTTCTTCAACAAATCTTGGAACAAAATGGGGAAAATAATAGAGATAAAAGTCAAATATACAGATGTTCCATGTAAATCCATGTCACCCTGCTACTATGACTAGGGAAAGTCAGTCTCCTGAAGTAGAGAACATGACTTTGTTTGGGAAAGTATGGAAAATGCTAGAAATATGAAGTCACTGAGACATTTGTTACTCCACCAAGCTCTTAAGGTCAATTTGAATGACTGTTTCAATTACAAAGATTCAAGAATGCATTCTTCAATGTTATAGATGGGAGAGTTGAACTCCTCATTCTTTCTTTGCCTGCTACTTCTCCACCTTCCCTCCCAGTATTTCATGAGGTCACCTCCACAATAAACTCTTTGTATTAGAATATGGCTTCTGGGAGAACCTAAATCAAAACACTTAGTTTTGAATAAATATTAGGCATAAGAATAACAACAAATTTGGCATTTCTTAGAACTACGTTAATAGGTGACAGAAAAAAAACTGAACTAATGTGTATCACTTGTTTTCATGAAGGAAAAGGTTTCTCTAACTGGGAGGAGTAAACGGAATACTGTAATATTGAGTGAGTTTGAGACCTAACACCGCCCCACTTGACTAAATGTTATTCCTTCATTCAACATACCTCTGTGCAGTGGGCTGTTATGCCTGGGACACTATTTTGGTACTGTGATTACAATACTGAGAAAGGCAGACAAGACCTGCACTCTTGTCTAGGTAGGGGATAGACAGAACTTTAACTGAAGGGAATAATAAATTAACACAATAATTTTATAGAGTGATGTTTTATGAAGAGAATAAAAGCAAATAAATGGAAAAATAATACACTTTAATTCATTTATTAATTAGTTAATCCATTTAATAAATATTAGCTGTTAGCACAAGGCAATTACATTCCATTTTTTTAAATATCAGAAAATATGATTTTTGACAAAAGTCTGAACTAGGAACATTATATCTTGGGCTTAAAAAGGGTGATAAAGTCTTATTATGGAGATTATTTCCCTCCCACCCTTTTATTTTTTTAGCTTAATACAGTATTCTAGAATGACTACCATCATGTAATTTATAATCTTTAGAAGATGCTATAGATAACTTCAGGGAGGTAGCACACATTGTTCACTGAACATAAATTATGCTAAATTCACATGACTTCCCCATTTTGTTAGAATCTCTTGGGACTTGGGAACAGAAAACTTCTTGTATAAAATGCATTTCAATTACATGAGCACATCTGCAATACCATTTTTTCTTTTTAATTCTCACCCAAGGATATGTTTTATTGGAGAGAGAGGGGGAAGAAGAGAGAGAGAGAGAGAGAGAGAGAGAGAGAGAGAGAGAGAGAGAGAGAGAGAGAGAGAGAGAAAGAGAGAGAGAGAGGAGAAACATTAATTGGCTGTCCCCTACATGTGCCCCAACTAGGGATTGAACCTGCAACCAACCTTTTGGTGCACAGAATGATACTCCAACCAACTGAGCCATCCACCTATGGCTGGAAATACATTTTACCCAAACATCATGACTAGTAAGTGCATTGAATATTAAAGCTGTTGATAATTAGTGCCTTTTAAACATATGCCTACTGTGTGCTAGCAAGTAGCTCTGCATTTTTCTAATGGAACCTGACTAGGTTATACTCTTAATGCTGTTGGCTCAATATTTCTCTAGATGTTTTTGATAGAGTTTAAAAGTGATGATGCATAGGCAGGATGCATAGCTAAAACTATAGGTGACAAAACCAAGAATAAACATGATGTCAACTGACAGAGACACATTAGTCCCTAACCAATAAAATGAAATTAAGCAGAAATAAATTTTGAGTTCTGTTTAGCTTCAGAAAGTCAGCTGTATGAGAGAGAGCTGGTTTGACTACAGTATAGATGGCAAAGTTTTGGGAATTCTACATTTTTATGACAACCATAAAATAAGGCAATAGTATGATGAAGCTGTTAGAAAAATAGACAAGCACAGTTGTAAGTTGCATTAATGCAATATTGTGTCTAACACAATAAAAGCAACAGAAAAAAAGAATCACATCAAATTCTATTCCAGTGAGATCACTCAGGGAATAAAACATCACACTTTCTGTATTATATTGTAAGACAGACTTCTCCAAGGGGAGTATGATCAGAGGAAGGCACAGGAAATTTTGAAAATCATGTCTTTTGAGGAAAGGTTGAAAGAAGAAGGATTGTGTTCCTATAGGAGAAAAGACCAGGGAGATATTGGCAGAGTGCATTTGTCTATGTGGCAAGCTTTCATGCTTAAGAAATCAGAGAAGATTAGCTTTATATGAACTAGAAGGTTAATCTAAAATATTAGTCCAGCTGGCATAGCTCAGTGGTCGAGCATTGACCTATGAATTAGGAGGTCATGATTCTATTTCTGGTAAGGGTGCATGCCTAGATTGTGGTCTCTGTCCCCAGTGGGAGGCATGTCGGAGTATGATCAAAGGAGGAAGCCAATCAATAATTCTCTAACACTGATGTTTCTATCTCTCTCTCCCTCTCCCTTCCTCTCTGAAACCAATACAAATATATTTGAAAAAAAAATCTAGAATGTTAGTTCGAAGTTAAAGAGATGAAGATTTTGTCCAATATGAAGAACGAAAAAGTTATTAGAAATATGGTTAACATACATGTAAAGGGGAGATACCTATTACTAGAGTCATTTAATCCAAAAGCTTCATTCCAGAGTGGAGATTTGGGATCAGATGGTATGCCACTTATTTATCAATGCATAACAAATTACTCCAAAACTCAGAGGGGTAGAACAGCAATTTTATTTTCTCATCCTCTGTGGATCAGGGACTCAGAAGGGCTTGCTTGCCTAGGCAGATCTCACTTGGGGTTTCTCAGGGGTTGCAGTATATACTGACTGCATCCACATGAAGTTATGTACTGACTGGAATCATATGGATGCTTTACTGGGATGGATATTCAAGGTGGGTCATTCACCTGGTTAGCAGGATTTTCTGGCTATTGGCTGAGAGCTGAGCTGGGGCTGCCAATTGGAGCACATAAATGTGGCCCCTATGTGTGTTCTTGACTGCCTAATGGCATAGTTACTTCAGGGTAGTTGATCTTCTTTCATGATGGCTCAGGGATATAAAAGTACATTTCCCAGAGCAGAAGACAAAAGCTACATTGACCCTTATAAAGCAGCCTTAGAAATCATAAAACCTCACTTTTCCTGGACTGTGACTATTTGCAAGTGAGACAGACACCTATGTAGATGCATGAGAGGGTGACAAAGATCCCACTTGTGATGGAAAGATTGCGCAAAATTTGTGGACATTTTAAAAACCTGCCTCTTAACTTCCAACTTGAAACCCCTGACTTTATGAACCTTATTGACTATGTGGTAAGATTTTAAGGTAAATAGGATTTTAACATTCTCATAACAATTTGGGGTTGATAGCTGGAGTCTCTTGAAATTATTCATTGCTGTTATTACAAAGTATTTTTAGTTTGTGTATGTACCTATACTGGATATTTTGAGAAATACACAACTAAAATTTTAAATTCATCCAAGTAATACCTTGGAAAACATGAATATAAAATATAAATGAGGCTTTAAAACAGTATGATAAAACAGAAAATTTTAGCTTGCTTAGGCAGTGGAGAAACTGTAATAAGACAGGCATGTAATTGACAAGATCAAACAATTGAAGCTTCTACACTTGTCTCTTTAGGGAGAACCAGCTTCTGGGAATACAAAAATTTTGAATTTAACTCCACTGTGTTTAATGATACATACACTTAGAGTATTGTACCTTATACGCACATAGAGTTATGTTCATGAAGGAGACCTAATCCTTAGGGGAATCTCAATTCAAATAACCACTGAAGACTGTGCATATGTGCTGGTTGCTGTCACTCATCTTCTTGTTAACTCCAAAGGACTATTGCTCTCATTTGCTCATAAGAGTGTAGTGTGCTCTTTGAGTTCTCCTGTTATATCTGACTCCTGACACACCTTTATTCTAGTTCTGCTACAATAACAACATTTTTAGCAATCTGTCTACTTCCTAATGGCATCTGACCTCTGACCCAAACCTAGCTTTGTGTTGGTGTTCTCATTGGGTGCTCATCACATTGCTGAGATCCACCCATTGTAAGTCCCCCTCCTGAGATTTTAGCAAAAGAACTTTGCTTCTCATACTTTTTTGTTTGTTTATTTTTACTTGAGGGAAACATCTGTGTTTTCACAGAGTAGCCTATAAGTAACTGCAAATATTTGATAGAGTTAAGTATACTTTGATCTTTTCTTGCTGTTTTTCTCATTCTTTTTCTTTATCTTTATGGTGCAAGAAAATAGAATTTGAAGACTTTCTTTTTCCAGCTATTATTTTCTCCATTGGCTCAAACTTTCATTATCTTCTTTCACACTGATTAGTGTTTGCTTGTTTTTCAATATATGCAGAAACGTCCATTGCTTTACTGTTGTAGGACTAAGAAAAGACCTATTTAGTACCCTCCTAAGAAGATTCAGAGTATTTTCAAAGATCTTATTTAAAAAATGCAATCTGCCACTCTGTCTAGCAAGTACTCTTTATATTTTGATTTAATTTTATTTTTAATCCAACTTTCATTGAAAATAGGGGACCTGTATGCAAAAAGAGGCACCAACTATAGCTTCCCATTATAAAACAAAACCAAATTATTTTCATCATGAAATATTAGCTGAACAGAATTGCCTGTTGGTATCCAAAATGCTGTGAAGAGTCATGAGAGCCAAAAGGGCAAATACTATTGGCCACATGGATAGGTATTCATAAATGGCAATTTGAATAGATAAAATGCTGGATTTCAGAAATTGTAATAAGATTCTTATCTCATAGCTTAACTATTTTCCCCCTTAAAAACAAAAGAAACTAATTTACAACAAAGCAACAAAACAATTCCTGCAAGAAATGTAAATCTGCTCTTTCACCAACACACTTCCCAGTGGACTGTTTCCAGCCCGGGCTGATTTTAAACTTTTGCAGGCCTTTCATGTAAGGCCCAGTTTGTGGTAACCCAATTGTGTCAGATGTATCAACCCATCCAGGTATAAGCTCAGAGTTCAGGCCAACATTTGGCCCATGTCTGCAAAGTCTGGTCAAATAGATTATTTATTTTGTTGGAAGGTGAAGGAGAGATGAAATACGGTTTGAGTTTCTGTGCCAATTTTTTTTTCTTGAAAAAACCAGAGAATTTACTGTGATAAAATGTCCCGTGATGGAGTAAGAAAGTAAAACAAGACAGCCTGTTCATCAGTGCTATATATGTTCTTATTATGGCATCAGACATACATATACTGCATTATTCTTGATCCTTTACTGGCAGTTATGACCATTCAATCACCATAGCCAAAAGAATGTCAAAAAGAGTGGATGCAGAGCAGGTTCTCATGAGGTCATCATTGCTCAATAAGTTGAGGATGCTCGACTAGACTCCTGAATTGCTACCTGAAAAATATTTGGTGACTTTGGACTCAGTAAGAATTTGCCATTTCATTTCCTTGGGCATGTGGTTAGAGACCCAGCACTGCTCATGGTAAGAGGTAACTGAAAAGAAGAGAATAAGTGTTAAACTTTGTCCAACCAGAAACAGATTTTGAGCTAGTGGTAAGGGAAACACAGTTTTCAGAATGTTCAGGTGAATTGAAACAATAACAAAAACATTAACTTTTACATACTTTACAAAAGATGAGCAGGAAATCTAGTCATGTTTACTAATGTTAAAAGGAAAATATATTTATGTTTGAACAGTGGTGAATAAAGTCCTCACCAGTTTTAAAAATTCTGCTGAAAAAGAATAATCTTTGCAAAAAATTATCACATAAATAAAGCACACATAATAAAGAAAACAATAAAAGTAAAGAACAAGCAAACCATATTCCTAGATTAAATAAGAACTGATTATAGTTGACCCTTGTACAACACAAGCTTGAACTGCTTAGGTCTACATTTACCTGGATTTTTAAAAAATATATCTTTGTTGATTTCAGAGGAAGGGAGAGTGAGAAAGAGATAGAAACATCAATGATGAGAGAGATTAATTAATTGGCTGCCTCTTACATGTCCCTTACTGGGGGTTGCACCCATAACCTGGGCATGTGCCCTTGACAGGAATTGAACCTGAAATTCTTCAGTCTACAGGCTGATCCTCTTTCCACTGAGCCAAACTGGCTTGGGCTACCTAAATTTCCCCCTCTTCCCCCACTAATAAGTATATGGTTGGTCTTCTGTATTCCCTGGTTTTATATCCACAGATTTAACCGATCTCTGACTGAAAAATAGTATTTTCTGCCCAGCCAGCGTGACTCAATGGTTGAGCATTGGTCTATGAACCAGGAGGTCATGGTTCAAATCCTGGTCAGGGCACATGCCTGGGTTGCACGGCTGGGGTTGTGGACTCAATCCCCAGTGTGAGGACTATAGGAGTCATCCAGTCAATGATTCTCTTTCATCCTTGATGTTTCTATCTCTCCCTGCCTCTCCCTTTCTCTCTGTAATCAATATATAAAACAGTATTTTCAAACTGTGGTTGGGATTTGTGGTTGCAGAGGGCCAACTGTATTCATTGTTCTAAGCCATTTTATATAGGTGACTTGTGTATCTGCGGATTTTGGCATCTTTGTGGGGTCCTGAATCAATACCTCTATGGATACTTAGGGACAACTGCAGTGAAGTTTTGGAGAAGTTACAAGTCATATGTTGATTTTTGACTGATCAGGAGTTGGGGCCACTAACCACTCCCCATGGTATTCAAGAGACTACTGAATTTATATGTAGTATTTTATACTACTAAACATAGGTTATTTTTTAAAAAATGGGTAGATTTCATTTTGTGCTATGTCTTACACATACTTTTATCACTTAATATATTTTTATGCTACATTTTTCTAAGTATTTTTTGTTTCCATTGGTTATATGGTATTTCATCATAAAGATGTAATGAATCTACTGTTTTTGAATAGGAACTAGCTGTTGAATTTATAGGTCTATCTACCATTTACATTTTTTAAAAAATAAACACCACAGTGACAAAGAAGCCTGTAGCTTAAGCTTTAATGCAACTACATGACTTTTCTTCTTAAGAAAAATTCCTCAAAGTGTAAAGCCTTCAGTGACTATTGCTAATAGGATGAAGACAGGTTTTCTTACTCTGGCTCATACTGCCCTCTCATTCAGCTCCAGTCACACTGAACATGTGAGTAGTGTGTTCTTTAAGTATTTTAGCCATTTTGACTTCTGGAGAGAGTGAATTCCCAGGATCTTTTTGTGGTTGGTTAAGGCCATGTGACTATTTATAACTTCTTGCCTTTTTCTCCTTACAATAGTGATTGGTAACTAATATTCCAGCTAGTGGCCTGATTGAGAAGAGCAAGGACACATAGCTGATTAGAGCACTTGGATTTCATAATGACTATGAAATGTGAGTGAGAAATAAATCTATGCTATTTAGGCATGCTATTGTATTTGCCTGGTACTTTCCTTCCTTAGCTAATAAACATTCACTAATTCTTTATAGCAAAGGAAATGTTGCCAGAATTCTGGGACTGTTCAACTTACCCTTATTGTAGGCTCTTCTAATTTTATAGAAATCTTTTTTCAGATTTGTATAATTGTAATTTGTCACAATTACAGTTTTCTATTGTTTACTTTCTTTGTATGCTTATTTTGGTAATGTCTACCATTACTTTTGGATCATGATCACATAATAGGTATTTGATAAAATATTGGTTTAATGAATGGATTAAATGCCAAGACACATTTTTAAGCTTTATCATTTTATAGCCCAATCCATCTCCTGAAAGATCTCATACCACACTGCATCCAAATGACCTTTCTCTCTAACCTTATCAACAGCCTGACAATTTTAGAGACAAAAATACCTTATTGCTCACTGTTTTAATATATTCTAGAAAGATAAAATACTTTTTACATTTTTAGTGGCCTATGAATATTTTTTTCTCAATTGAAGTTGAATTTCTGAATAATGTAAAATAGTATGTACATTCTGCTTTTTCTGTAGACATCGAGTGCTCTCTTTAGCTCTGGATCTCCATTTGTCTTTCTTTCCTCTGCAATGTCTTAGAAGTGCCAAAATTACTGAATTTGAGAATATTAAAGCTTTTGAACAGCTAATAATAAACAGCTAATAATATTTTGATTCCAACTCCAATAATTTTACTTTGGTAGAATATCCTCAGGAACTGGTCAAGGAGAGCCACATGACCAACTCAATAGTATTCAAGAGTCCATGGTTGTTAAACCATCATTAAGCCAGCAATTCTTTAGAGTCTTGATACACAACACATTTTATCTAGTTATGAATTTCACCTGGATTAAATGCCAAGACACCAACTAAACTCAGTCATGTATGCACAACTCAAAGTCACAGAAACAATAACCCAATCGCTGCTCTGATACTGATAGCATGGCATTCCAAGAATTAACTTTAATCTAATTGTTTTCTATCCTCGGGATGTAGACAGTCCAAAGCATGAATAAATATTCATTCAACATAAATAATTTTATTCATGCTCTAATGTTCCCACTCCTTGGCAAATGGCACCCTTTCTTTCTATAAGAGTGTCCTCTATAAAATTTATAAATAATTATTTTTTTATTAACCTTTGATAGAATCCTATTGTCTTTTATTTGTAGCAAAAGTTAAGTTTATATGTATTGTATTTCCTGGTGAAAATGCTAATTGTTTTTCATTTGGTCACAAAATGTGTGTGTGTGTGTGTGTGTGTGTGTGTGTGTATATATATATATATATATATATATATATATACTTCCCAATTTTAATCCTAATATTGGCTAAAAATCCCAGTGAAACAACCTTTTCAGTACTGACCTTCATTGTAGTCTTGCTCACTAGAAAAATGAAAATTTTTTTCTTTTGTATTTCTTTTGTGTGACACTTGTGATCTTTCTCCTTTAGAATTTGCTTTAGTTCATTTGATTTGTTTCACTGGAGTAATTGCATTTTCAGAGTTAGAGACACATGAAGGGAATATATCACTATATCACCTATGTATTATGTGTTGTTTCAGAAAGCAGATACCTGCGGAGAGGAATGACACCAATGTCCATCAGATTTGTTTAGCTTTCTTGGTGTGTGAGTGGGTTTGCCTGCTATGTCACAATCACAGTATCCCTTGCTAGTCCACAATATATTACTGTTCTATGTATCACACACATGTGCCACAGATGGTCACTTTTAATTCAGAGCTCACATGTAATAAATTCAGCACGTTAATATTTGGCTAAGATTAAGTGCTGGGAAGCTACCATGGAAAACCCATCAGTCAAGTTCATGTATAGCCAGGCAGTTGTGATTCCATTGCTACAAAATAAACTTTTGTTATGCCTTCTCCTCAGCCTCACAACCCTTTCTTTTTCTTTGTAAGATGTAAATCTAATTCACACACTAACATTTGCTCACAGGCTGTGCAAAAGAATTCAGAGTTTTGGTATTTAGTTAAAACAAACCTTTCAGGGAGATATTCTACTAGTTCTAGAGCAGGTCTTAGGTTTCTTTTTGCCCTCGGTTTGGACTCTGTTTTTATTTTGATTATTTTATTTTTCTATTGAATTCAGTGGAAGGATTTAAAACCATTAGCGTCAATTTTACTGGCATTACTATGTTGATGGCATGAGGGGGGCTATTTCATGGGCAAAACCCGATTTCTGTACTCAAGCCAAGAAAGAAGACAACATCCTCTGGTAAAGAGGTGATAAGATAATGCCAAACAAAGTTAGACAAAACTATCACAGAGATCCTCAAGATATCCATTGTTCTTTTTTTTCTCTTCACTTAGAGCTTATATTCCAAAGTTTACCATTTCAATAATGTCCTTGCCAATACTTACTTGCTCATCTTTTATCTATAATTACCTAGCAATATCACAATCCTTTTAAAAAATATATTTTTTTTATTGTTTTTTTACAGAGAGGAAGGAAGAGAGATAGAGAGCCAGAAACATTGATGAGAGAGAAACATCCATCAGCTGCCTCCTGCACAACCCCCGCTGGAGGTGTGTCTGTAACCAAGATACATGCCCTTAACCAGAATCAAACCTGGGACCCTTGAGTCCGCAGGCCCATGCTCTATCCACTGAGACAAACCAGTTTCGGCATCACAATCCTTATTGACCCCCTGCATTTACCTTCTCTTGGCTTGTACTTGAACAGGTAAACATTGCAGACTTTTTTTTTTTTTTTTCTGAGTTACATATTCCTAGCTGTGAGTCTCAATAGTTCTTCCATATGCTTGTCTAAGCTGTTACAGTTTATGATCAGCTCATAGCGTTACTTTCCATGATGACCATTTCAAACTTTCCCCCGCTCTTCTCCATTGTCCAGCACCTCTTCTCTTTCAGTCTCAGAGAGGACCTCCTGTTTAGGTCCTATGCCTCCACCCAGCTTTTGTATCCCAGCCATCTGCTTACCTTTAACTATTTAACTCTTTTCTTCCTTGAATATTTATCTACTCACTCCTGCGTAGATCCTTCCCTTTGTCCTTTAATGGGTAGCTTTAGAGACTCTCTGTTCTGTTCCATTGACCTATTTGTTTATTTTTGCACCAAAACCCCCACTATCTTAGTTTTGGTATCTTTATGTTCCTTAGCATTATGCTTCTTCAGGATTTTTTTTTTCTATATTGCATTGCATTTTCTTATAAACTTTAGAAAAAGCTTATCAACCCAAACACATACATACACCTATGCACAATGCTCACATACATACATGCACTATGCTGTTGGAATTTTGATCATGATTGTATTGAATCTATAGATTATCTTGGGGATAGTAGGTAGGCACTGTCACAGTATTTAACTTTCCAATCCATGAACATATTATAGCTTTCATTAATATGTAGATCTTCTTTAACATCTCTGAATGTAAATTTTTAC
This sequence comes from Pipistrellus hanaki, assembly GCF_964339955.1. NCBI lineage: Eukaryota > Metazoa > Chordata > Mammalia > Chiroptera > Vespertilionidae > Pipistrellus > Pipistrellus hanaki. The sequence goes on from NC_140508.1 coordinate 28,114,178, forward strand.
CATTTTTTTCCTCTAAAAATCTTGCCCATCTGATGTTACATTTCTGTTTTAATATTTTTTATTGAAAGTATTCCTTTTAAAATTTTATTTTTCTGTTTGTTCTTTGTAAACAGAATATAAGTTCACTTTGTATACTAATTTGCATTCAACAACAAACCTAAATTCTCTCATATATTTGAACCATCTATGAGTAGAATTTTTTTCAATCCCAGTTGCTCTTCCTTCCTTCCTTAAATTTGGCTAATATGAACCTCTTTAAACATTTGGTCCTTTTACACATATTATAATGTGAGTTATTTGGTATTTCAAATCACTTTTCATACTTTGTATTTTTCCTGTTAAATTTTTTTCTCCTTCTTTTGTGCCTTCTTTTGAATTGTTATATTTTCCTTCCCAAGAAGCTTACTCACTTTATGAGTCCAAGGTTTTATTGTGGGTCAGTCATGTAGGAATGCAGTGCCCATGTCACTGACCTTAGCTACACAGACTGTACCTTCCCAGTGATCAAACTTACATTGCATGGTCCAAGAACTCAGGCATATAAAAACACACTTATCAAGTGGGATATTTTAAAGGTTTAGAGATTATTACCCAGGATCCTGTCAAGGGCCAGTCTCCAGAGAGGCCTTTCTTTGGAATGTGAAGAACTGAGCAGCTTAGGTTTGCGGAGTTAACCCTTTCTTGCACACAGGCTGTGGACAATAAATAAAAGTTCAGGAAAAATTTTCACCATGTTCTGCTTCACGTGTATCAACATAATATTTTATCCCAGAATTAATATATTTCTGAAATTCAGCCCTCTCTTAAATACACCTGTAAGGGCATATGTTACTTCTCAGCTTTTCTTATTAAGAATCTTCTTCTTTAAGATAAATCTTCTGTCTGCTTGTTGTAGCATGATTTTTACCAGTCTATGGATATAAATATTTATTATTCATAATAAACACCAATTAAATGTTTTCTATTATAAAAACAAATGTCAGTGTTCTTGACCACATGAAACTAGGTTCTATCTCCACCCTTTCCCCAACCCAATTCTCATCAAAATCTCTCTCCCCTGAGTCTAGGAGAATAACTAACCTTTGAAATGTTAGAGTGGGGATATTCCCTGAGGAGACCTCAATGAATATACGTTATCTTTGATTCTATGCAAAGATAGAAAGAACATTGGTGCAACAGGGCTAAAATGTTCATATCTTTTATTTCCTGAAGAAAGAATATTATGAAGTTCAAGAAAGGATATTACAAAGTATATCCATCATCTTCTATTCATTCATTCAATCTTACAGAACACAAGTATCTTCACAAAAAAGCAAACAGAGCATACTGTATAAATAAAAAAAATATTTGAATGAAGTAAATTAAAAAAAATAATTTATTTTATTTTATCTCAGAGATGAAAACTTGTCCATGAACCTGTGTAAAAACCAACATATTTCCTCAGAGGTAATAATTGTTTTGGGAACTGATCTTCCAAGGGTAGAACTCAGTGCCTGGCACATAGTAGGCAATCAATCATTGAACAAAATAAATGTATAGGTAAAGGAAGCAATATTTGGGTAGAATGGTAAACAATATATTGATGCTACTTTACCAATTATTTTTAATTCTCAATTTTTTTCACAATTATGGTAAGTTGAATTGTGACTCCCAAAAATATGTCTATGCAGAACATCAAAACAGGACCTTATTTGGAATAAGAGTATTTGCTTATGTTAATTAAAATAAGAATCTCCAAATAAGATAATCTTGGCTGAGGACAAATCCTAAATCCAATGATGGATATTAAACAGAAAGAAGAAGTCATATGGAGACACACAGAGAAAGTCATGTGATGATGGAGGTAGAGATTGCAGTGATGTGTCTACAAACCAAGGAGCTCCGAGCATTGCCAGTGACCACCTGAACATATGAGAGAGGTATGTGAATGGATTCTACCTTAGAGCCCACAGAAAGAAACAACCCAGCTGACACTTTAATTTTGCACTTCTGGATTCCAAAACGGAGAGGCAATACATTGCTGTTGCTTTAAACCACCAACTTTTGGGCAGTTTGTTACAGCAGCCCTAGAATTGAGTATAATAATCTACATATAAACTTGTAGTCACCCTTATATATTCAAAAAGTCATTGTAGAATATTTGCATGATATATGGTAGCATATTTAAAAAAATAATAATTTGTGTTACTAATCCCATTTAATAATATTATTTAAATTGAATCTTTAATATACACAGACAATGTATAAAAGGGTTACCATTTACATTTGGGAACAAAGGCTATTTACTCATAAAAGTAAAATTATAAAAATATCCATAAAATTATAAAAGAAAAAAGTGATTTTTAAAAATGTATTTCACTTAGCATAATACTCTCCAGTTCCATCCATGCTGCTGAAAATGGTAATAATTCCTTTTTTTTTTTTTTTTTTTTTTTTTTAACACAATGTAGTTTCCATTGTGTAGATGTACCATAGTTTTTTAATCCACTCATCTGCTGATGTGCATTTAGGCTGTTTCCAAATCTCAGCTATGGTGATTGTGCTGCTATGAACATAGGGGTGGATGTATCCTTTATGATTGGTGTTTCTAGTTTCTTGGGATATATTCCTAGGAGTGGGATCACTGGGTCAAATGGGAGTTCCATTTTTAGTTTTTTAAGTAAACTCCATACTGTTCTCCACAGTGGCTGCACCAGTCTGCATTCCCAGCAGCAGTGCACGAGGGTTCCTTTTTCTCCGCAACCTCGCCAACAGTTGTTTATTGATGATAGCCATTCTGACAGGTGTGAAATGGTACTGCATAGTTGTTTTGATTTGCATCTCTCAGATGATTAGTGAATTTGAGCATGTTTTCACATGTCTCTTGGCCTTCCTTCTGTCTTCTTTTGAAAAGTATCTATTTAGGCCCGTTGCCCAGACTTATATTTTAAACCTTGTTTTACAGCAGGGGTAGGGAACATGCAGCCTGTAGGCTATATAAAGCCTGTTAAATCATTTGGTCTGGCCATGCCAAGGAATTGGGGGTGAATTTGTCCAAATATAGCAGGCTAATTTTTAAGTTGATAATTTTGTATGGCCTATGAATGATGTTATAAATATATAAGTGGCCCTTGGCAGAAAAAAAAGGTTCCCCACCTCTGTTTTATAGTGAAAGGATTATCTTTAAACTAGAAGTCCTAAAATGAATTATTAGGAAATTATATTACTATATATTAAAAAACAATATATATTATAATTATTTATATTCTTTGGTGTAACTATGAAAGTTAGAAAGTAAGGAGTTCAAACTTATCACATAAGTGGTAATATACAACAATTAAAAATTATAGACTGTTATATGCAAATGTTTTTACTTTAACCATTTAAAAATTTTTATTTTTCACTCACAGTTTACAGTCAATATTATTTTGTATTAGTTTAAGGTGTACAGCATAGTGGTTAGACAATCATATACTTTACAAGTGATTCCTTTGATATTTCAAGTACCCACCTGGCACCAGACATAATTATTACAATACTAGAGGCCCCATGCATGAAATTTGTGCACTGGGGGGTGGAGAGCGGGGGAGGGTCCTTCAGCCCAACCTATGCCCTCTCGCAGTCCAGGACCCCTCACTCTTGGCTCACTGCTCCTTAGTACTGTGAGCCCGGCTCTTGGCTGAGTGGCGCTCCTCTTCTGGGAGAGCAATGACCACTAGGGGACAGCTCCTGTGTTGAGCATCGGCCCCTTGGTCGTCAGTGTGCGTCATGGGGACCAGTCATTCCACCATTCCATCTGCAGTACAGTTTGGTTTATTTGCATATTATAAGGTGACCAGACATCCCACTTTTGGCAGGACAGTCCCAATTTTTAAAACGCCGCGGGACGCGGGACAAATGGTTAAAAATCGGGACTGTCCCGCCAAAAGCGGAACGTCTGGTCACCTTAGCATATTAGGTTTTTATTATCTAGTATTATTGACTATAGTATCCCCTATGCAGTACTTACATCCTCATGACTTTTGTTTCTACCAATTATTATTTCTTAATCCCTTCACCTTTTTTCACTCAGCCTCTCAAACCCTGTCCCCTCTGGCAGACATCAGGCTTTTCTCTGTATGTATGAGTCTGTTTCTATTTTCTATTTATTTATTTATTTATTTATTTATTTATTTATTTATTTAAACTTATTGAACAACTACCCTGGCAGACACCTCCTCTGAGTGACACACCTCAGCCTTGGCTGTGGTTAAGTATAACACACAGATACTGGTGCTCTACCTCCTTGATCTTCCAGATGTGGTCTGTGGATAGCAACATTAGCATTGCCTGGGAGCTACTCAGAAATGCAAAATCTGATTAGCTGGAGACCATTGAATAAGAACTCAGGGGTGTATGGTCCGGCAGTCAGTGCTTTAACAAGCTGCCTGTGTAATTCTGATGCAGTTCAAGTTTAAGAGGTGCTGGGCCAGATGGCAAGACATTGGGACAATGCACTTGTACAGACATGCATAGACCAGAACTGACATAAAACATCAGCCTAGAAGCCCCAATGTAGTATAATTCTTGTTAATAGCTAATAGCTCACTTAGAAATTTTCACATATCTAAGAGAGAGGCAGGAGGAGGTGTATTTTAAATTTCTACATAAAAAAAGAAATGAACTTGAAAGCAAATGATTATTCCAATATAGCTATTTTAAAGTATATAATTAATTATTTTTATTTGAAAAATTATTGTTTTACAAATAACTATTTTAAAACAGAAATCTGGATCCATTTTCTGGAAATCTTGAGATTAAAAACTCATCACTTCTGCTCAGTTGCTCACAATTTGGTGGGAGTAAAAGGTAAGAAAAGAGACAGTAAAGATGCTGGGGCCTCTGAGAACCAGGCAAAGGAAACTGTCAGATACAGAGAATCAGCCTTGGCCAAAATGTAAATAGACAGAGAGCTTCCAGACATAGACAACAAGGACTTGAACCTTTGGGATCTACAAGCCAATGAATATGACTGTGATTTTTTTTTTTTTTTTTTTTTTTTACTCTGATAAAAAAGAAAAATCAGGTTCTCTTTTGATTTTTTAACTACTTAAATATATATTATTGTTTTTTTAAAGAGAGAAAGAGAGAGGGATAGAGAGTTAGAAACATCGAGGAGAGAATCATCCATCAGCTGCCTCTTGCACACCCCTACTGGGGATGTGCTCTCAACCAAGGTACATGCCCTTGACTGGAATTGAATCTGGAATCTGGGACCTTTCAGTCCACAGACTGATGCTCTGTCCACTGAGTCAAACTGGTTTCGGCTTAACTACTTTTTATTGAGATTTAATTCTCATGCCATAAAATTCACCCATTTCATCTGTACAATTCAGTGTTTTCCAGTATACTCACAGAATTGTGCAACCATCTCCACTCTAATTTTGGAACATTGTATCATCCCACAAAGAAAGTCCTGTACCCTTTAACAGACACTACTCATTTATTCCGACATTTACCACTCCCAACTCTAGGCAAACACTAATCTACTTTATGCTTCTATAGATTTGCCCATTCTGGACTTTTCATATAAGTAGAATCATATGATATATGTCCTTTGCCTTATTTTGTGTCTGGCTTCTTTCACTTTGCATGTTTTCAATGTTCATGCATGTTACAGAATATATCATTACTTCATTATTTTTTATTGCCAAATAATATGCCATTGTATGGATATAGCAGATTAATCCATTCATCAGTTGGAGGACATTTGAGTTGTTTTTACTATTCAGCTATTATGAATCATGTTTGCTATAAATATTTATGAACAATTTTTTTGTGAACATATGTTTTCATTTCTCTTGGGTGGGATTTCTGGATCATATGGTAACTTTATGTTTAATCATTTGAGAAACTCAGACTGTATTCAAAAAATATTGGCTGCATTATTTCCAGTCTCACTACTAATGTATGAAGGTTTCAATTTCTTCACTTTCTGCCAAAAGATATTATTGAATGTTGTTTTGATTGTAGCCATTTGCGTGTGAAGTGGCATCTCATTGTGGTTTTGATTTGCATTTTCCTAATGACTAATGATATTTTTATGTGCTTTATGGCCATTTGTATGTCTTCCTTGGAGAAATGTTCATTCATATTAACCCTTCCCCCCCCCCCCTTTTTTTTTTTTAAATAACTGAGGTCTAGTAGTTTTTCCATAATCAGGGTATAAGCCACTTGTCCAGCTAAATGATTTTAATTGGTGAAGTACAATTTAATCTTCATTCTCCATGAAAACCCCCTCAACAATGGCACAGCTGGGAGCCTCAGGAAGATAGCTTGATGGGCAAGGCAGGTCCTACCCATCAGGTGGGCCTGATGACAGGGCACATGTGTGGGAGCAAACTGTGCATGGCTTGTCACATGGACTAGCAAATGGGCTCCCTGGGACAGGTCCCTGAGTTCTCCCTTGCAGGGATAGATGGGCTACCAGCTGGGATTTCCGGGGAATACAGCACATTGCTGACGTCCAGCGCACTCTGAGAGAGATGCCTGTTCCCAAAGCCAGATCTATGGGAACTCCTCAGATTTACCATCCATCCGGTCAGTGCCAGGGAATCTGCTGATGAGAGACTGGGAGAGTTGACTCCCACCGAGGATCTGTGTATTTTCCCTACACAGGGTCCACGAGGTCTGGACAAAAGATTTTCCCTGCTCCACCTTAGCAGTGCTGCGCATGGGAAGCGGTGGCCCCAGGAAGACGGCCTGCTGGGCAGGGGCAGCCTCCATCCTCGCAGGCTGAGGTCCTGCAATACTAGGGGCATGTGCCTGCAATGCCATTGCACAATTTAGGATCCGGGTCTCCAGGTCCTCACGTGGGGTCAGGCCAGACCCCAGGTGGGGACCTCTGGGGAGTCCATCCTGCCGCCAGGGTCCATCCTGCCCGAGAACAGAGCTGCTAAGCGCTCTGGTGCCAGATCTCGCGGGATCTCGGGAGCCCTGTGGGATGAGAAGACACCTGGGAATCAGGATTGCCAGACAGGCCCGAAGCTCCATAAGGAAAACGGAGCCTTATGAGATCTGAGATAATTAGTATTAGAATATTCTCATCAGTGGTGCCGTACGGGGAACTGCTGGGCCATGGGCGATGACAGGGTGGGCAAGGACAGGCCGTGTCTAACCGGCCAGCAGGGCCTGATGCCTGGAGGGAAGCTGCGCTGAGCGAACTGCGCATGCGCCTACTGAATGACTCAGCATCCAAGCTCCAGGGATCCGACCTTGGCTTAGTCCATCTCTGGGGGATAGATGGGCCACCGACTGGACTTTTCAGGGGACACACAGCGCTGTGGATGGTGTGAGGTAGGCATTTCGATTTCATTATTTTGCATGTGGTTATCTTGTTGTCTCAACAACCATTAAAAAAACCATTAAAAAAACAAACAACTTTTCTTTCCCAGCACCCCATCAAAATCAATGGACCACAAATGTAAAGGTTTACTTTGGGACTCAATACTGCTCTGTTGAGTAGTATATCATTAAAAAAAATATATTTTATTGATTTTTTACAGAGAGGAAAAGAGAGGGATAGAGAGTTAGAAACATTGATGAGAGAGAATCATCGATCAGCTGCCTCTTGCACACCCCCTATTGGGGATGTGCCCACAGCCAATGTACATGCCTTTGACCGGAATCGAACCTGGGACCCTTCAGTCTGCAGGCCGATGCTCTATCCACTGAGCCAACCGGTTTTGTCATGATTAGTATATCATTTTATGCTGTCTTGATTACTGTAGCTTTGTAGTAAATTTTAGGATTGAAAGGTGTGAGTCCTCCCACTTTGTTCTTTTTCAAGATTGTTTTGGCTATGCTGGGTTCCTTGCATTTCCATATGAATTTTTTGATTCTGCATTCCAATTTCTGCAAAAACAAAAAAAAATCTGAAATTTTGATAGGCAATGAATCTGTCGACCCACTTTACTTTCTTATTGCAAATACCTGAAATATGGCAAGGAATCTCAAACATCTAGACTTAATCCAATCATGTTAAATTGGATTAATCCCCACCTGTTCACCTCTGAGGTATCTCAAACTTACCACTTCAAAGTATGTCTTGGTGTTTCTCCCCGTCACCTGAACTTCATCCACCGTTCCACCTCCAGGTAAATGGCACTGCTGTTTACCCAGTGGATTATGTTATGTATCAGGTCAGATCCTTTGTGTTGTAGGTGATTTAGACATAAAAAGTTTCATTTTATCATGAAAAGAAATCCTGGAGGGGTGGAGGACTGATTGGAATGTACCTGCCCTCTATACTATTTGGCTCTTGTCTTCATGGTCTAAACTGACTGCCAAAATTGGTATCTCACATCTGAGTTCCAGACAATAAGGTTTATGTGGAGAAGAGTAAGGCCATGACATCTGTCTTTTAAGGAAATGTCTCAAAAGCTCCCAACACTTCCTCTTATATCTTATTAGCCAATGTTTAGCGGCATATATAATAATCATATATAACAAAGTGATTTACAGAAATATAAATCTTATCTGGGACTCTTGGCAACACCAGAAAAATGTAGGGTTCTGTTAACAAGAAAGGGGGAGATAGATATTGGGATAGAAAATTAGCAGAAAATGATCCTGTAAAGGTTATTTTCCTTTTCTTTCCTTCTCACCCAAACCATCACTAAATCCTATTCAGTTTACTTTCCAGTAGTATATTAAATTAGTTCATTTTCTATCTCCAGTGCTTTTCTATCCAAGCCATAATCATATTTTGCTGGCAGTAGTATCTCTTTATCTCTGCTGCTACTCTTTGCTCCTATATTCTCCAAATACCTGTCAGAGCAATCTTTTACAAATGCAAATCTGATTAACATTGTTTTCTGACTTAAAGCTCCATTGTAACTCTCTTTGTTCTTAGAATTCTCTGAGTTGCATTTTGTGGCCTTGATGGGTCGATTGGATACTACCAGTATCTCCAGCTTAACTCATACCTTGTACTCTTCACTTTCTTTGATTCTACCAGGTGGATCTTTTTCAACCCTTCACACACATTGTGCTTCCTATCAAAGACACATACCTTTGCCTCTGCTGGAATTCATTGTCTTCCCTCTTTGACTAGCTAAAATAATATCTTTCATCCTTCTGATCTCCCTTTTGAGGTCAAACCCCTTATTATAAACTCCCACAGTTTCTCTCCTGTGAATTATGTAGTAATTTCACTGAGGTAATTTCATATTTATAAGATGATTTGCTATTAGTCTGACCCCATTAAGCACCATAAGGGCAGACATGATGTCTTTATTGTGTTCTTAGAATAGCATTTGACATTTGCTACAGTCAATAAATCTTGGTTAAATGAATAAAATAATGAATTGAAGAGATATCAAGGGGATGAGTGAATCAATGTTTTGGAGTTTCATAAATACAAAATTAGGACTGACATATTAAATTTTGGGAAAGCAACGTTGTTAAAAAGAATAGAACATTATTATAGGTAGAATACCCCAACAACATGTGGGCAACTTTTTTTGTGAATGTATGATCTCATTCATTTATCCAACAGTTGTTGAGGAGCCAATGTATGCCCTGTCACTTGCTGTTTGTATGAACTTGGCAAGTTAAATTCCCTAAGTCTCAGTTTTGTCATTTCCTCAAGTAACAGTAATTGATTTCCCAGGACTCTCTTTAGCCAGTCTGCTGAAGTCTACTCTTACATTTTTTTAATTTTTATTTCATGGCCCTCCTCACCTGTTCATTAATTCACTGGTAATTAAAGATCTTTCTCCGTGGTTCCTATCTCTCTGTATTAAAGAGTTACATATTAGTAGATGCTTTCTAATTAGTTATTATAGGTGGTTGGTAATATTCAGCATTGAACAAACTGGGGATTCCTGCCTTCCTGGAAGTTATAGTTTAGTGGAGAGGAACTCAGATATATATATATTTTTAGATTAAATTCCAAATTGGAATAGGCACATTTTAATATTACTTTTAATAGTATTTTGTCTTTGAAATAATATTTAACCTTCAATCTAATTACATTCTACTTTTCTATACCAGATATCACTTGATACTGTACATTAATTATATAGTAAGCCTAATTATGTATTTTTTCATCAGGACATACAGGTAGATAAATCCTATATAATAAAAGGGTAACATGCAAATTGACCCTAATGGCAGAATGACCAGTCATTATGACTCACACTGACCACCAGGAGGCAGATGCTCAATGTAGGAGCTGCCTTTTGATGGTCAGTGCTCTCCCACAGGGGGAGCTTTGCTTAGCCACAACTTGTACTGACTGCTGCCTATCAGTCATACATTCTCAAAAGGCTCCCAGCTAAGGCCCGAACTCCTGGGGCACGGGCCTAAGCTGGCAGGTGGACATCCCCTGAGGGGTCTCAGACTGCGAGAAGGTGAATTTTTTTGCACTGAGCTTGTAGTAAACAATAAAACAATGGCAAATAAATCAATGTGAAGAAAGCATCTGCTGCACAACTTTCTAAGTCAAGTATGATTTTAGTGCAAAGCCAGGTTTTTACTTCCAGTGAATTAATTGACAGATAAGGAGGGCCATGAAATAAAACTAGGAAAAGACAACATGAAAGCTTTTTAGTTTTTATTTATTTTTATTTCTTTACTTACTTTAAAAAAAAATCACAGTAATGTCCTGGGATATCAAGAAATATATAACCCTCACTCAAAGTTACTTATAGCTATTTTAGGTGCCAAAAATAGTCTGATTCTACTATGGTATATAAATTAATGTATATGTGTATTCCTTCAAATAAAGGGAGAAAAATGGAAATAAAGACTCATATCCCCAAAGCTTTTACATAGTGAAGTGTTTACAATAGTGAAGTGTTTCCAGGGAATTTGGGTATACCATACATCGATCATACTTTGAGAATTCCCACCAGATGATTTGTGAGCATATGTTCACATGTAGTATTGGAAAGAGAAACATTTATGAGCTTATATTTACAATCTGGATAATGCTAGGTATTTGTCACAATGTTGGCTCCAAATGTGACTCTTGGGAGGCATGTAGTCACAAGACGTCATTGAGTGTTTCCAGTGTCCATAGACCAAAGTTTGCTTCATCGAGTCAGAGGACTGAATGAGCCCTGGTCAACTGGTGAATCCATACTTTCCCATTCAAAGTGGGATCTACACAGTCAACCAAAGACAGATGAGAACCATGCCTGTTCTGAGAGCTCTATTGAGAATATTTCACAAACTCAGCCATTCATTCTTGTGTCAATCAACTCTCCCTTATTAACAAATTCTTCCTTGTGTCAAACCTCTGAAGTCTGAGGCTAAGTCAGTCTCACTATTTTGTCCCAGTAGAGAAAAGAAAAGAAAAATTGGCTACCAAATAATTTTGGTGATTAGTCACCTTTCACCTCTGTCCCTTCTGGTTTACAAAATAATCCAAAGTTCATTTGCTTTCCCTGACATACCAATTTTGACCTTTTCTTAGTGATGCTAACTGTACTTAAGTTTTGTAAAACAAAGCTTTATAACTGGGAAAGGAGTTTAACCAGTCAAATATCATGTGAGAAAATAGGTTCCTGAACTCACTGGTTAATGTTCTTTCTTCCCCACCTCAGTAAACACCTTTTATGTCTCTAGAACAACACTTACCATTTTGAGAATGCAAAACCTAGGCCTGTAGGGATTGATAGCAAAATGGATATTTGGAGGAAGATGGTAGTTGTTAGGAAGAAAGTCATTGGTTTTATTCTAAAGTCTTGAGAATGAGAATTAAAATTGTGATGGATTTGCCATCCCTCAAGTATTTTCTATACTACCAATCATTCTCAAAACAGGAGAATGAACATAATTGGGTTTGTTGTCATTCCTGGTCTTGGTTCAGGGGTTTTGGTGATGTAAACATCAGTCATTATGGTCATTCTCTGCCAGTTCCAGAACAGGATTGTGAGAGTCATAAAGTCTGCTGGCCTTGACTCCTGCTCTGTGAGTAAATTCAAAAGCCTTGGCCAAAGAACACTCCTAACCTCTTTCAACACCCACTCTGCATCTTTAGTTATAACACTAACAGAGCCAACACTTAATTGGGCACTTATAATGTGCCATTTACACACACACACACACACACACACACACACATATTTGGAGAAAAATTAGAGAATATAAATAATTAAAAACATAGAAATATTTTATTTATTTGTATGTATCTGTGTCTATATGTATATATGTGTATATAATTGTGTATGTATATGTGTGTGTGTGTGTGTGTGTATGAATATATGTACATATGTAATATACTAGAGGCCCAGTGCATGAATTTGTGCCTGGATGGGGGTCTCTTGGCCTGGCTTGTGATTAGAGCCAATTGGGGCTGTCTCTCCCAGTCCTGATTGGGGCCAGCCAGCTGGGAGGAGGGACTGCGGGAGATTGGCCGGTGTGGGGAGGAACCATGGGAAGTTGGAGCCAACCTGATCTGGGCCGATCGGGGCTGGCCAGCTAGGGGGAGGGACCGTGGGAGGTTGGCCATCTACAGGAGGTTTGCTGTGGGAGTGCACTGACCACCTGGCTGTCCAGTGGGAGGGATGGACAGGAAGTTGGCCAGTTGTAACAGTCACTTAGGCTTATATATATATATATATATATATATATATAGAGAGAGAGAGAGAGAGAGAGAGAGAGAGAGAGGGGGGGGGGGAGGGAGGGGGGAGGGGGGAGGGGAGAGGGGGGAGAGGGGAGAGGGGGTAGGGGGGAGGGGGAGGGGAGAGGGGGGAGGGGAGAGGGGGGAGGGGGGAGGGGAGAGAGGAGAGAGGGTGTCCCCCAAAATATGTACACACACTTTGAGTAATTACAAAGGCAATGTTTATTAAATTAAATACATTTCATTTTCAAAATTGAGCTATCAGCTGTTAAAGTGTGTATAAATTTTTGGGATACCCTGTATATATATTTATGAATATATGCAAACACTACATAAACATATACATACATACATACACACACACACACACATACACAAACACACACACACACACACACAAAAAACAAATATAAACCTATATGCACAAAATAAGATCTGGAAGGAAATATAATGAAATATAAACTGTGATTATCTAAGGCTTGTGGAATTTTATTTTTGTCTTCTTCCAATTTTTCAGCATTTCCAAAACTCTTAGTTGAGCATCTGTGGATTTAATCATTAAAAAGAATAAGAACAAAGTGGGAGAAAATATTGTAGATTCCAGTTATATAAGTTATTATAAGGTTTTAAAATCTATTATATACATTATCTTATGCATTTTCCTATTGGACAAGATCTCCTTAAGTTAAATAATGAGATGAAACTGTGTTATGGAAGTCCTCTTATGTGAAATCTCTGTGAATATGTAAGAGAAGAGACAAGTTTGAATTAGAGATAACTCTGGTACCTGGAATAAGTGAACTTGCAGGCAGATCTCTATAGCTTTAAAAAGTATATGAGAACTCTAGCTGGTTTAGCTCAGTGGATAGAGTATTGGCTTGTGGACTGAAGGAAACCCAATTTGGATTCCAATCAAGGGCACATGCCCAGGTTGTGAGCTCAATCTCTAGTAGAGGGCATGTAGGAGGCAGCCAACCAATGATTCTCTGTCATCATTGATGTTTCTCTCTCCCTCTCCCTTTCTCTTAGAAATATATTAAAATATATTAGAAGTAAAATTGCAGTCATTCCTTGACCAAGAACTCACAAGGTGAAGTGAGTCAGCTGCATTCATCAAGTCTTGGGTGGAGGAAGGGACAATTTACTTGGTAACAAGAAAAACCTGCCCTAGCTGGTTTTGCTCAGTGGATAGAACACCAGCCTTCAGATTGAAAGGTTCCAGGTTCAATTCCAGTCAGAGCATATGCTGGGTTGTGGGATTGATCCCTAGTAGGCGGAGTGCAAGAGGCACCCAATCAATGATTCTCTCTCATCATTGATGTTTCTATCTCTCCTTCACCCTTTCTTTTTTAATTCAATAAAAATGTATTTTTTAAAAAATTAAAAACTATGTGTACACAATTGACCCTTAAACAACATGGGTTTGAATTTACTAATATATGTGTATTATTTTTCAATAAATATAGACAATACTATAAATTATTTTTCTCTTCCTTATGATTTTCTTAACATTTTCTTTTTGCTCGCTTACTTTATTGTAAGGATATCCTATATAATAAAGAGGTAATATGCAAATTGACCATCTTTCCAACACACAAGATGGCCGCCCCCATATGGTCAAAGGTGGCCACCTCCATGTGGACATAAGATGGCTGCCACAAGGTGGTGGCAGGGGAGGGCAGTTGGGGACGATCAGGCCTGCAGAGGAGGAAGTTGGAGGCAACCAGGCCTGCATGGGAGGGCAGTTAGGGATGACCAGGCCAGCAAGGGAGGGCAGTTGGGGCAAATGGGCCAGCAGGGGAGGGCAGTTAGGGGTGACCAGGCCTGCAGGGGAGGGCAGTTGGCGGAAACCAGGTCGGCAGGGGAGGGCAGTTAGGTTTGACCAGGCTGGCAAGGGATGGCAGTTAGGGGTGACCAGGCCAGCAAGGGAGCAGTTAGGCATCAATCAGGCTGGCAGGCAGAAGCGGTTAGGGGCAATCAGGAAGGCAGGCAGGTGAACAGTTAGGAGCCAGCAGTCCTGGGATCGGGCTTAAGTGGGCAGTCAGACATCCCTCCAGGGGTTGAGATTGGAGAGGGGGCAGGCTGGGCTGAAGGACACCCTCTCCCCTTGCACAAATTTTGTGCACTGGGCCTCTAGTAATATATAATACATATAGCATACAAAATATGTTAATCAACTGTGTTATTGATGAAGCTTCTCATCAACAGTAGGTGATTTGTTAAGTTTTTGGAAAATCAAAAGCTATATGCATTTTTTGACTGCATAGGGAGTTAGTGCACCTAACCCAAGCATTGTTCAAGGGTCTTTGCATATATATTTATAGTTATTACAAATAATACATAAGTTAGAGGATATAAAATATACACCAGCGTCGCCATTTTGGTCACTCAAACTTAAGATTTTTGTTTTCTCACATGCAATGTGAACAGGTTGGAGTAGTCTTTGAGGACTTGTCCAGATATCAGTATCTGGAATTCCGAGTCAGTTTGAAGTCCATCTAAAGACTGTTAGAACCGTCACAGGAGTGATAGAGCTATGAATGAAGGATAAATAAACCTTCTGTCTAAGCACCAAATACACATCAGTCTCAGGAGTAGCTCCTTGTGCAATAAGAAAAATAAACCTTTTCAGTTTCCTCTGAAAATAACCCTTAGTGTTTTTATTTTGGTTTGCAGGGGTTCTCCCCTCCCCTGCCCCTGTTTCACACACACTCTATAGTTAAAAACACAAAAATGAGAAGGGCCTGTATTTGTTTTCTAGTTAGCTTGAAGGGACGAGTAGAATTTTTTTTTATAAGAAATGATTTTGGATGGGGGAATCACCCAGAGTTGAGAGGTCAATGATGTAACATCTCAGAATATGAGGGCAAATGGAAAGCACTAAGTGTGAAGATAGTTTGGGGAAGATATATGTACATTCTCTCCCACTTTAAACCCTTTTAGAGTTAAGAGTATTCCACTTTCTATCTCCTGGCCTTGCATTTCCTATATACTTGAGACTCAAATATCAATTACCCATTTGGCATTTCTACTTGAATGTCTCTTAAGGATCTCCAGCTCAATATGGCCAAAGCAGAGCCCTTTATTTACCCCTCAAGTCCGGCTCTCCTCAGCCTTTCCATCTCTGTCAATGACACTACCATCAAACCAGTTACCAAAGCCAGAAGCCTGAGAGTCATTCTTCACTCCTCTCTTCTCTTCATCCCCCACATCCTTTCAATTCTCTCTTCAAAATATACCTCATCCCCCATCTATTCTTCTCACTCTTGAGAACTCTCACTCTCTATCCCTTTACCTTTCTCTCTGTAAAAAATAAATAAAATATATTAAAACAACAACAAAAACAGAATCATGGACATAATTAGAGTTTAAATTAAAAAAATAAAAATATATTAAAAGTTAAATATAATCAAGTAAAATATTTGTGTGCCTCTAATAATAATTTTACCCTTAACTTAGCACTTGGTATAATAGAAAAACACATGGTTAAAGTTCATGTTAAGACATGGGTTAAAAATCCTAGTTTTTCAAGTCCAAATTTGAAAAATTGGGACATTTTTGAGCTGTAGTTTCTTCAGCAACAAAATATGGATAGATACATAGATGATAGATAGATAGTAGATAGATAAATTGATAGATAGACAGACAGATGTATAGGCTTGGAAGAAGGGATAACTGGTAAAAGAGGAGAATTTAGAATTTAGAGTTAATTACTCTTTGTGTTTTGTGCCCATTTTCTTGTCAGTGGGGTAAAGGAGAGAAAGGGGAGTGGGAGGGGGAAGAGGAAGGGGAGAGAGGGTGAAGGAGGGAGAGGGAGGGAGAGAGGGAAAGAGGGAGAGGGAGAGAAAGGAAGGAAAAGAGAAACCTACTGGAAAATGTGTCCGAACATTCACCAACCAACCAACCAATCAAGCGATGTGTCAAAACTCTTCATGTGCAAAAGCAACTGTGATCTTGAAAAGTTTCATTGTCATTGCTGTTATTTATAAGAGCATCTTATTAAAGTTGTTAATACTGAGTGTGGTTGCGCCTGTTATAATTAGCAACAACAGAGATATTTACAAAAATAGATATGTAGGGAATAGACATGAGAGTCTTTTCACTATGTGATTCAATTTTAACTGGATTATTTCTTTTCTGCTTTATGTTTATGGTACAAACAAGCCTAGCTTCTAAGGCTTTTACTCCAATAATTACTTAGTCATTCAGTTAGCATTATTTGCCCTAAGATCCTTGATCTAACTTGAGCTTGGCCAGTGAGTGGTCCAGAGAAAAATTTTCATATTCTACGTAAAGCACCAGGTGAATTTCTCAGTACACATTACTTAGTTCTCTTACCCTTTAGTGTTTACATTTTACTCAATATTACTCTTTACTTTGACAATGATGTAGTCTGTGAGAATATAGGAAACTTAAAAATTCTGACTTGCATAGCTAGAGGTCTACAAAAGTCAACAGATCTCCTCTTGATCAACAATACATAGATAATTTTCTCATGAGAGTTTTTTTTCCCATGCTTGTAAATAAGTACCTCCTCAAAGACATGATCAACTGAGGAGGTCTTTCTGCTCTTACTCATTATTTTCTCTTTGTTCACAGTAACTCGGAGTCTGAATCTCATCCTAATTACCTAAATGTTGGCCCTGTTAATATTTTCTGTCTGGTAAGTTACATTCATCAGAGTCTAATGAATCTGAAAGCTCTTCTAAATGACCTCTGGAAGAAAATAGCTCCTGGCAATTAAAAAAGAATAATTTGTAATCATCATATATTGACTAAGAATGGTCATAATATTTATAAAAAACCATAGAAACACATGACTAACAGGATCTACACAGTTGCTTCCAAACCTCCTCCTAGCACCAGGAGTCACATAACATTTATTATCTGAAATGCTAGGTGATGGCATGTATTACTTACATGAAGATAGAGAAACTAGACCTGATGGAGTGATTCCTTAATGTGGTTACTTTGCAAGAGCCTAGCCACATTTACGCAGAGTCTGATGACTGACGATTGATGAAACCTCAGTGCAAACAAGCCGTGCCCAATTAGTTGAGAAAGGGATTTCAGAAAGAGCAGAAATATGAAAAACAGAATTTATATTCCATCCTACAAGGTAGTGGAGGCCACACTCACTGAAATGGAAGCCATTCATTCAGGATCAAAATGAGTGCAGTCTTGTCTCAGAAAGCAAATTATACCAGATGTTATATGAGTGTCATGTCACCAGACAGCTGTGGAGCCAAGTGTTGGGGGATGGGTGCTAATTAAGCTTGGCCTATGCAGCACATGGAGAAATGCATTGTCCCACATTACTTATCAAAGGATGACCTCAGAAGGCCAGAAAAAAGGATAGTCTGCCACTAAAATGTAATGGATGCAAGTTGGCTTCTGTGATCAGAAGCCTTGTGTCTGCTCTGATGCTCTGACAAGATCTCACCCCTCCCAACCTTTCTTTATTCAGCGCGTTTCCATCAAACATCTACATCTTGGGTTCTAATATAAGTGTTAGGGAAATAGCATTGAACACATATGAGAATGGCCGCTATAAGTTATTTGTTTCAAATAACTGGCCTTAATGACAACACCATAAGAATTCATTAGTAAAGTGTTAATTTATTTGACGTCAGTCTAAATATTGGTTTGTTTATGAATACAATGCTCAAGTTAGAATTGTGTTATTCTCTTATTTTCAATCTTTTATAATAATGTAATTCTATTTGAGGTTTATAAAATCATTTAGCTTAGACAAAACCTCTATATTTCAGGCCATAATCAGTTAAAATTGAAACACTATATATGTTCCTCGAAGTTAGGCGTTCTGGATTTGATTTTTTGGGGGCTTTTAATATTATACTGCAAGGCACTTAATAAGTATTAAACAAAGTTAAACAAAATGGATCCTTTCTCTCTTAGGATGACTTCCCTGTCTCTTTGTTTCTCACTTGCCACATTTAAGGACTTTAACTTGGAGATTAAAATTAGTATTGCTTTTTGTTTTAGGGCCCTTCAAAGACAAGGCCCTTTTGTGTATATTTATGCTCTGGTTTATTTTATAAAATGTTTGGGAGTAAGTTGTAGACATGATTTTCACTTACCTCTAATTATTTCAATGTGTGTTTCCTGAGCACAAGAGCATTCTCTGAGATATGCAGAGAACAGTTATCAAAATCTGGGAAATCAACATGTGCTCAATAATATTATCTAATCTACAGACCACTTTAGGTCTTGCCAGTTGCCCCCAGTGTTATTTTTCTGGCCTAGGATCAAAGTCAAAGATTCTTAACTGTTCTGTCTTTCTGATGATAGCTCATTTGGAATCATTTCAAGTCATCCTTGGTCTTCCCTGGAGAGCATAGAACAATCACCTGGCAATGTCCCCTTAATTTAGGCATGGCATTTCCTCATGATCAGACTCCTTTCAGGAATCCACAGAAGTAATGCAGTCTCTCTCTCACTGTATTATTATATATCCAAAGAATGGGTTTTGAAATTAGAAACCACAAATATCACACAGTGTAACCTAGGGGAATGATATAACTCTTCCGAACTGCAGTTTCTTTATCTATAAAATAGAGATAATAATATGAACCTTCTAATGTTTCTAGGAAATCATGTAATAAGGTAAATTACTTAGAGCCGTGTCTGGCATATACAAATTGCTCAACAAATTTTAGCAGTTATGTCTATAATAGAAGATGGGCATAAGTAAGCCTTCAGAAATTATGGTAATTGTTATACAGGTTCCCTAGAACCTTACCAAAAAAGGAGTAGAATCCATGTGATTTGTTATTAGTTTTGGCAAAACACTCAGGAGAAGAAAGAGGTGGGTGCAATTACTGTTTCACGTGAGGTTTAGGATTAACTGAATCATCCAGTTTAGCAGACTGACATTGACTATGGTAACTCATGGACACTTGGGATTCAAGTCAGAGTCCAGCCATGCAGTAAATGGAAAATTTGTTTTCCATCCAGCACCAGTAAGCCCAATTTGGGTGTAAGGAAAGTGGGAGGATTTGGAGGATCTATTGGGAGGAACCAGCTGAAAAACAGGAAATACACCACCAACCACATTTGTGTCAGCTAGTGGGACTTTGTTTGTTTATTTATTTATTTATTTATGGACAGATGGACTTCTTTTTGTTGTTATTTATTAAAAGACATATTATTATTATCATTATTATTTTAAAATGTATTTTATTGATTTTTTACAGATAGGAAGGGAGAGAGATAGAGAGTTAGAAACATCAATAAGAGAGAGTCATCAATCATCTGCCTCCCTCATACCCCCTCCTGGGGATGTGCCCTCAACCAAGGTACATGCCCTTGACTGGAATCAAACCCGGGACCCTTCAGTTCGCAGGCTGATCCTCTATCCACTGAGCCAAACCAGTTTCGGCAAAACATTATTTTTAGAGCAGTTTTAGATTCACAGCAAAATTAAGCAGAAAATACAGAGATTTCCTGTACATCCCCTTTCCCCTCCATAAGCATAGCTTCTCCAATATCAGAGTCCTTCACAGGAGTCCTAACTTTACTATAATTGATGAATCTGCATTGACACATCATTGTCACCAAAGTCAATAGTTTACATTATGGTCCACTCTTAGTGTTATATATTCTATCAGCTTTGACAAATGTATAATGACATATGTCTATCACTATAGTATGGTACAGAGTAATTTCACTGCCCTAAAAATCTATGTTCTATCTATTCATTTCTCCCTCCAATATTACTTGGAACCACTGCTCCTTTTACAATCTTCATAATTTTAACTTCTTCACAATCATATAATATGTAGCCGTTTCAGATCTGCTTCTTGCCTATGTATCTAAGTCTGTTCATGGTTTGGTAGTTCATTTTCTTGATTTGGTTTTAGGTCGGTGTTTCTCAAAATATGGCTCATGGATCATCTACATTAGAATCACAAGAAAGCTTATAACAAAGGATTAATTCCTTGCCTCCATCCCATACCTACAAAATTAAGAACGTCTATGACTAAGACCAGTAATGTGCATATTAAATTGGTTCTTCTGATAATTATGAATCCCAATTAAGTTTGCAAACCACCAGTTTAAGTTTTCCTCCTCACCCAAGGATATGTTAATAGAGGAACATGATGTGGGAGAGAAACATCTATTGATTTCCTCCCATAGGGGCCCCAACTGGGGATTGAACCCACAACCCAGGAATGTGCCTTGACCAGGAATCAAACCCACAACCTTATTGTGTAAGGGATGATACTCCAACCAACTGAGCCACCCAGAAAGGGCAGGTTAAGTTTTCCTATGCAAAAGTGTTTATCAGATGACAAGGTAACAATTGAAAGGAGTTTAGTTCTCTGGCCATGAAGCCAGAATGAAAACATTCCCTGCCTCTTCACAGATAGGGGATGCCACTGTGCTTCTGCATTTTAAATATTATAGAAAGTATCCTATCAATTCAGGTGAGCTTTTGTTGTGAATGAGTTTTCAAAACCTTTGGGATTTTGGAATTAAAGATAAGAGATTGTTTTTTAACTAGTCTTATTTCTTTATTTTTTGCCTCTAATTTCTCTCTGTATTTTAAAAAGGTCTTATAGACTTACTTATCTATCACTTAGAAAACTATTCTAGGCACCCCAAGAGATACAAAGTGGAGAAAAGCAAAATCTCTACCTTTAAAGATACTCTTTTCTCTTAGGAAAAAATAGGCACAAAGAGAAATACCATAAGGGACAAAATGAAGGAATGATAGAGAAGGGCAAAGTCAGCACACTGCAGGCTGAGGAGAAGTCTGCCAAGCATCAGGGTTCAATTTGGAGGCTGTGACAGTATGGAGGGATCACTGACAAATTCCTTCTCAGGATCCCCGTTGTTCCAGTGTCATACTAGTAGATTTGAGGGTCAGGATGTTGAGGTAGTTCTTTTAAAAATCCTACCAATTCCACTTGTATGGGACTGTGGTAGGTGTTCTCCCAAATTTTCAACACTCTGTATCACTTACCTGTCTCTTTTCTTATCACTTCTTATGTCAGTTGTATGTATTATCTATTGTATAACCAACAACAGATCTTTGGTGTCATGTGAAAATTTTAGTTTATTGCTCACATGTCTGGTTTCATCTGGGGGACGGCTGGGTGGCTCTGCTGAACGGTGCTGGACTTTCATGTCTGGGGACGCCTGGTTGTCAGTTGATGTAGACTGCTTGGCTGGTGACTGTGGCAGCTGGAGCCCTTGGCTGTGCTTCAAAGGCCTCAGCCTCCAACAGACTACCTCCAGGCATTTCTTCATGGCAGTGACAGAGGCATGGAAAGCAAACCCTGGTGAGTAAGCGCATTTACAGTGTCCGTTTGTATCACTCCTGCTAATCTCCCATTGGCTCAGTAAAGTCACATGGCTGAACTCTAGTCAAGAGATAGAGAAGGTTAGCACATCCCCAGCAAGCGGAGAGCTCAGCTCACCTGACAGTTGGCATGGATACAAAGAGGGATGAAGAATTGAGATAATCTGCCTGGCCAGCGTGGCTCAATTCTTGAGCATCCAACCTATGAACCAGGAGATCACAGTTTGAGTCCAAGTCGGGGCACATGCTGGGGTTGCTGGCTCAATCCCCAGTAGGGGGCATGCAGGAGACAGCCAATCAATGATTCTCTCTCATCACTGATGTTTCTATCGCTCCCTCTCCTTTCCTCTCTGAAATCAATAAAAAATATATTTTTTAAAAGAATTGAGATAATCTGTTCAATCTTAATAGTCCTCTTTTCCAGACTTACTGTTTTAACCTTTATGAAACAGTAGGACATGGTCACAATATTTTACTTTTTTTTTTTTTTTTTTTTTACAATTTACACCATACAACATACTAATATAAATTAGTATTATTTATTAGAGGCCCAGTGCACAAAATTCATGCAAGGGGTTTAGCCCTCACATACCAGGCTGCCTTATGGCCCCACCCATTGATCAATTCTGGAAGATCATTGATCTGTTCTAATTAGCATATTAGCTCTTTATGTATATAGAATTCATGTACTCACACTATGATTGTCCACAATGTTTCTTTTACTTAGAATGTTCTTTCTCTCTCTCAAAGAATCCTTTAGAGCACATGTGTCAAACACAAGGCCCGCGGGCCAAATCCAGCCCGCCAGACCTTGCAATGTGGCCCACACTGCGCTGTCATCACTGCACTCCGCTGTCAGTTTATGACATTGTCAGTTTATGACTGTTCAGTAAACCATTTGGCCCGCGATTTAGGCTGGATTTTAGATTTTGGCCCCTTCTCTGATTGAGTTCGACACCCCTACTTTAGAGCCTGGCTGAAATGTGCATGAAGCTTTCCCTCTCTATGATAGCTATTTGTGTGCAATGCACCATGCTAAGCACAAATAAAAGGTAAGGTCATTGTCTGCTATATCTCAGTATAACCAGCTGTGCTTTCAGGGTAGGGAACCTTTTTTTCTGCCAAGGGCCATTTGAATATTTATAGCATCATTCTCAGGCCATACAACATTTTCAACTTAAAAATCACCCTGCTATATTTAGTCAAACTTTTAATTAACTCACCCATAATGCCTTGGTAGAGCCAGACAAAATGATTTTGCAGACCTAATGTGACCCTCAGGCTGGGTGTTCCCCACCTCTGCAGATAAATAGAATATTGAAAATACCATGGCGAATTTTATGAAAAAAAATAAAAGGCCTACCAAGTTCACCATTGAGAAAAAAAAGGTAGTAAAAATGTGAACTGAATAGAACACATTTTTTACTTGTTTTATGAGATTTAAAAATAATGACTATCAACCCAGCCACTTACCTCCTGCCTACAATGAGGTGCTAATAGGTGATCAAGATAGCAAAATTAAGTAAAAGGCCCATTTGTTTATTCAGATTCATAATCATTACGTGTATAATTAAATGTTCTGAAAAGTCCTACAATTAAAAGTCTGTTTAATTAGAATTTTTCAGTTAAATCAAAAGAAGTTCAACATACTATCAAAGAGAACAAATTTGAATCTTCACTTAGGACTTGGGTCACAACTCATATAGGAATGGGTATTAGAGTGAGAATATCATACATTTTGAAGTTACTACAACCTGCATTTAAATCCTCATATTTTCACTTATTTGTATAAACTTAAGACAGATTATGAACTTTCTAATGATTTCATTTTCCTCATCCTTTCATAATGTATTGTGAAAATTAAATGAGGACGTACATTATGTGAGGTCACTGGCACATATTAGGCATTCAGAAATGTCAATTTATCCTTCCTTTTCTTCTTTCAAAGGAAAGGGAGCAAAATAATATAAAACAACTCACAATTTAATCTTTCCTTCAGGAATGCTATGTAGTCTGCATTACTCATTTTTGAATTGCTTTCCTATTCTATCACTCCTTTAATAAAAGATCACAGGTGTGCCCATGGCACACTCACAAGGAAACGCGAGGCACCTCCACCTCTGACACCAGTGATTGGTGAAAATGCTGGTCAGCTCATATGACATCCTCTGTCTGCTGTGTCTGTGTCATAGCCCAGATGGTTGGCAGATCATAAACAGCAAAGTCTCTGCAAAGCTTTTTGCAACATCTGGAGATATGCTGATGTTTGATGTCCTGATCCAATCCATCAAAGACTGTGTGCAGAAAACCTCGTGCCTGTACTATTGTCTGCACAGAATTCAAATACGCAGCACTCGGGCCAAAATCATTTGGCAGATTCAGGAGCCAGAAAGAAGAAAAATGATGGTGGCTGCAAAGTGACCCTAAACCCACCTTGTACCTTGTTCTGACATTGCTCTGCTGCCCAGAGGCTCACTGCTTGTCTTCTAGAGACTGAGAACAACCCTCCAATAGCTCTATGAAGGTGATTTATATGCAGGAAAGAAATATCCCAGTACCAGTTCTGTGGTCAAAGAGAAGGGAATTGTTAACCTCAATACTTTGGGCTTTGGTTTGTCAATTATGTAAAGAAGCTCCCAACAGTGTACTTGCCCCTCGAATATTAAACACCTGGCAATCGGCCACATCCTGCGGAGCTGAGATCTTGCTTTTGATTTGAAAAGCAGCATCATAGTTGGGTTTCCACTCAAGTGACTTTCAGCTGCTTTTGTATTGCCTGAAGTTGAATAAAAAAATGTTTTACCAGGTGTTTATAAGCAAGAAATCTGCTCCAAAATCTGCCAGAAGAGTTGGGGACTGATTTGTTAATGTGGGTAATCATGACTGGGCTCACCAATCTCTAAAAACAAATAATGAAGATAGAGAGACATAGTACATCTATAACAAACCAATTCTTCATGTTTTTATGAGAGCATGTTAATCCCCTATCCAAGGCTTGAGAGAAGGAAAGACATATTCATTTTTATTAAACCATATCAAGTAATGGAAGACCAGGAAGCAAGTACTTATTACTGTAGGAGAACTCTTACTTTATGCTAAAATTAAAATAATAAGATGCACTTTTAGCCACGGGCTCATGCATAAGGCAGCTTGATAAAGTGGGAGAGGTTGATAGGAGACTTGACTCCGAGTTCTCTGAGATAAGAGATTCACGCAGCATCCATTAATTAGGGATGCTCTCATGATGGACTCTGGAAATGAGGCAAAAGAAGCAGGATTGGTCAGAGGGAGAATGCAGTTCCAATGAAGCAGGGTGGGCCTCGGGCTAACATTGTGCTATAGAGTTGACCCAGTAGGGTGAGGGGATATGTTTCTAGCATTCCTTTTTGATCCTCTTGAACGTAGGCTGCCCTGCAAGGATGCAATCTTGGACAAAGCAGGTTCTTCAGCTGGGTGAAGGGCATCTTCTCGTAGCAGTCCCAGCCAATGGAGGGCTAAGTCCTTCATCCCCGATGGGGACCTTGGATGTCACAGGGTCCACCACACTACCTCACTCTGTTTTAAATAAAACTTAATTTTCTAATCCGTAAGTATGCGTGTTTTTTTTATGCCAACTCCTATCTCAAAACATCAAGCAATGATCAAAAGTGTCAAATATACAGATTAGTTGGCTTTTCTTTTTACAAAATGATAGCAATTGAAAGTTATTACTTGATGTTAATTAAATGTTGATTTGAGGGAACACTTTGGTAAACAAAACAAAGTACCTGTCCTCATGTAGCTTACAAAATTATTCATTACTAATCCAGCCAAGTGCAAATACTAGTCTTGGCTTCCTAGAGGTTGTTACTTGGTCAGTAAAATTTAGTAGTAAGCAAATCATCAGTCAAATATTTCCTTAAATACTGTCCCTTTATGCTGTCTATCTTTTTTTTTTTTTTTTTTTTTTTTTTTTTTTTTGTTTTGTTTTGTTAAGGGGATTTGTGTGTGAAAGCCCACCTTCAAATTTCAGATTTATAAAACAGTTTTAGGTTTCACTTTCTGTTTGTGCAAGGTCTCAAGGTCAGCTGGAGGTGAACGACTGAGGTCTTATACTTTCCCAGATTTTTCCTGGGTATACTCATAGTCTTGTGCATGGGAGAGGTTTTTTAGATCCCCAGAAATAAGTTGGAGCTTTTCAAAGTCTATTTGGTTCAATAGTTCTCTACACTTCCTTTTAAACTTTTGTCTAGGATCCAGCTTTTTCTTACCCCAAGTCATATTCGTAGGATTTGCAGTGTTGCTAGATACAAGCATGTCAAACTCAAAGGCTAACACGGGCCAAATAAATGAGACATGCAGCCCATGGGTCTCGAGTTTAACATGCTTGTGCTAGAAGATTGCTATGGTTTACACCAAGCATGTCAAACTTACGGCCCACAAAGAATATTTTTGAGGCCCACCCAATATAACAGTATGTAAGGGAAATGTTTCAATAAAAATTTCATATATTAATTTTTACAATATCCTGTCATACATAATTATTAATAATGAACTACAATATTAGCTAATAACTGATTACTATGATTGTGTTGCATTCATTTCCCTTACGAGCCTTACTCGAGGTGCATTATTTCTCTCCATAATACTGGCAGCGAATATTTTAGCAGCCTATTGCCATGTCATTAGTCCTGTAGTGACTTGTTTGATGTGTGCAACAGGAAATCTTTTGCTTTAGGAGAATAAGAAAAATAGGTTTATTTACGTTACGCTTATTAATTTGTGCAGTTATTCAGTGTCTGGTAAGTTAATGTTCAAGGCAAAATATTAATTTTTATTAAAATGTTCTATTATTTTATGTTAACAATGACTTATTTATTTCAGCCCTTTGTATTCAGCCTATCTCTATCAGAAAAAAACCTACATTTCTCTGAAAATTGAAGCTTTTGATTTTTTGCGGCCCACATAAATTTAAATCTTGTTTACTTGGCCCGAGTTAGCCTTTGAGTTTGACATGCTTGGTTTACATCAGAATAATGCCCTGGGGATAAGGCTTTTATTTTTTGCTCAGCTGAACTGTGACTCAAGTCAAATAACAACACAGACTTGAAAATTCAGATTTTCTAGGAAGCTACCAGTTTGGACAAAATATTGACTGTGCTCTGAGCATGAGGCTTTTAACAGAGCTCCAAAAGATATCAATCTTTTCCTTCAGCTGTGCAGCTGCTGGCTTTTCCTGGCTACACTGAGCTGGTGAGGGCGAGCATAGTTAAAATAGCCTCAAGTTAAATGCCACCAGCTCTACTGTTTTAATGAGATATGTCTGTCATTTCTCTTGGACAAGCAAGTTTTTTTCAGTTCAGTGGTTTTGGTTAATTTCAAGAGTTCTAAAGTTAATTGGTTTTAGTTGTTTAACCAGTATTTTCATTGTTTTGGTAGGAGAGCAGGTTCTTGGACATCTTCACTCTGCCGTTCCATAAGCCTATCTATTTCTGGGTTCTTAAACTTCATGAAGATGTGCATTGGTATGCCATTTTCATTTAATTATCCTTTATTGTTCTGACTTTTCCTAATTAAGAAATACTTGGCTATTACTTTTGGTAATATCTTTCATATGATTTTTTTTTTTTAAATGAATTCCATTCCATCTTTTTTCCTTTTTTCTCCATCTAGAATGCCTTCTTCCCATGTTAATTCTCCAAAAGTCCTGTTATTTCTCTGTTCGTTTTTATACTTTCTAGATGCTTCCTTGACATTATCTTCTTAGTTCTTGAATTTTTATTATGTTTTAAATTTCCAAAAATTGCTTACTCTTCATTATTAAAAAGAACACATGTCTTTCTTATTTTGTAAATATAATAATTTCCCACTTTTCATTTTTGCACACCAATTAGCACTTTTTATGAAGTTTTACTTGATGTTTTCTGGAGGTTCTGTTTTCTTCCTGCTCATGTTCATCTTTCTCTTTTTTTATTTTTATGTTGGGAGCATATTATAGTATTTGGTGGTCCTTGGTTATCTGTTTCATATTAAGAGTGAGGCACTAAAACTTATTGGCAGCTATATTTGTTTTGGTAGGTCTTATGAGTGGAATTTACATTAGGGTGATTATTTGGGTTGTAAGCAGACATTTAATTGGGGACTCATAGTATGCAAGAAGTATTTTTTATGTTATTACTAGAGGCCCGGTGCACAAAATTCATGCACAGGGTTGGGGGGGTGTCCCTCAGCCCAGCCTGCACCCTCTTCAATCTGGGATCCCTCAAGGGATGTTCAACTGCAGTTGAAGGGATATTCACCTACCTGCCTTCCTGATTGCCCCTAACCACTTCTGCCTGCCACCCTGATCACCCCTAACCACTCCCATGACAACCTGATTGATGTCTAAGTGCTTCCCTGCCACCCTGTTTGCCCCTAACTTCCCTCCTCTGCTGGCCTACTCACCCTTGACTGCCCTCCCCTGCAGGGTTGATTGCCTCCAACTGCCCTCCCTTGCAGGCCTGGTGCCTCCCAACTGCCCTCCCCATCTTGTGGTGGCCATCTTGTGTCCACATGGGGGCAGGATCTTTGACCACATAGGGGCATTCATCTTGTGTGTTGGAGTGATGGTCAATCTGCATATTACTCTTTCATTAGATAAGATAGAGGCCTGGTATATGGGTGGGGCCCAGCTGCTTTGCCCTGAAGGGTGTCCCAGATCAGGGTGGGGGTTCCTTTGGGTATGGGGTGGCTTGGGCAAGGGGCCTGTGGTGGTTTGCAGGCCAGCCACACCCTCTGGTGACCCAAGCAGAGGCCCTGGTATCTGGAATTTATTTATCTTCTACAATTGAAACTTTGTAGCCTAGAGTGGAGCCAAGCCCCCTGCTTGCTCCATGGCTGCTGCCATTTCTGTTTGGATTTGTTTACCTTCTATAATTTACACTTTGTAGCCTTGAGTGGAGGCCCAGCCTGCCAGGGCAGGTGGAAAGCTTGGTTTCCTCCCTTGCTGGGGAAACATAAGCCTCTCAACTGCTTTCTGTGGCTGCAGCCATCTTGGTTGGGGTTAATTTGCATACTTACTCTGATGGGCTGGTGGGCGTGGCTGGTGGGCATGGCTTGTGGGTGTAGCGGAGTGATGGTTAATTTTCATATTACTCTGTTATTAGGTAGGATTATTAGGCAACTTAGTTTCTTCAGAGAAGAAAGTTTTTATCAACTGTATGTGAACTAGAAGTTTGGTCTCCAGCATTTTGTATATAGTCCTTCAGGTAATAACTCCTTTATTTTTAAGCCCCACATCTTGTCTTTTATGCCAATTTTTACCACCATATATGGTGCCTCTGAGTGCCTTGCTTTCTAGGGTTCTTCGGTAAAAATTATTCCTTCCACTTTCCATACTCTCCCTCCCCCCACCCCCCACCCCCATTTTTTTTTTTTTTACAATGACTTTAGGCTGCATTTTTTCCTGCATCTGCTAACTCACCTTCTTTCATCTGCTTTCTACCTTCTAAAACCTGTTGAAATCTTTTGTCTTCTGATAAAGACTCTATCTTCCTTATTCTCTTTGTTTTTGAATTATAGCATTTTATACCTTAATTTTATTAAGGTGATAATTAAAAAGAACTCCCACTAAAAAGAAGACAAAATAATGTTTAAGAATTAATTGAAGAAGAAGAAAGATTGTTTAGATGGAAGTCTTTCACATTTGACTTTATAAGCAAATATTTCAGGCTATTTTTCATATTAGGCCCACCATTAACAATGATAAAATTCCAGCATATAAGCAGATTTTGAATTTGGGTCTGAGAAATATTTCACAAAAAATAATTTATTAAATTAATGCAATTTGGAAATTAAAATGGTCAGTTAAGTTATATCATATAAATGCATATATCATAGGTTCAATTAATGTTTGCATATGCATGTATCCACTTTACTACCTAGAATAAGATAAAAAGTACTTCAGTGTTACAGAAAACTTTTTTTGTATTTCCTACCAGTCAATAACCCCTCAAAGGCAACTACTCTTCTGAATTTTATGGCTATTAATTAATTTTAATTGTTCTTGAATTCATATAAATTGATCATATGAAAAGAACTCTTTTATGACTGACTGGCTTCTTTTACTACTATTGCATCTATGGGGTTCATCATGTTGTTATATGATACAACAATTAATCTTTTATTGTTTTATAGTGCTTTATTGTATAAATATGCCATCATTTATCACTTGATTATTGATGAATATTTGTGTTCTTTTATTTATTTATTTTTTTTATGAATAAAGATGATGATGTGAACATTTGCCTACAAATCCCTTGAAAATTATTTTTAAGGACATTAGTAAAAATCAAAACCCCAAAAAGGTAGAAATGAATTTGATACAATGATACCAAGACATATAATTATCACATGAAGGAACTAGTATGATGTCCCTCAGAAGCCAGAAATTTGGGGGATTTTCCAAAAATTGTAAGGAAGTTATTTCCTTGGAAATGAGAAAAGCATTATGAACAAGGTAAATTTCTTGAATTATTATCATTTTGCCAATCAAGATGAAGTTGCACAATTCTCTTTCTGCGATGCTCAGCTGCTCAAATTTTCGAGTAAGCTGGTGAAACCAACCAGATACTTCATGAACTTGATTATAACCTGAGCTATTTTACAAGGGTTACAATTTCACCTAAGTACCACATAAGTGGTTTGTCTAAACATCTCAGTTATATTTTATGAGTTGGATTTCTTCTATAATCGGGAGGGAAATGAAGGAAATGAATCCATTAAGACTTGCTCTTTGGCACTGTCACTAGTATTTCCATTAGTTTGTCAAATTAAAGATCATATAATACTATTCAAAACGGCTGTTTGTATTAAACCAGTTTCTCTAAAATGTGAACAAATGAGCATTATTTCTTCTGCATAACAGATTAATATACTCCTGTAAAACATTGATTCTCAAGGTGTGGTCCCCACATTTAAAAGCATCAGCTTCAGGGTCACTTGGAAACTTGTTGGAAATGCAAATTCTTGGGTTCCATCCCTAGCCTACTTAACGGAAACTCTGGGGTTGAGGTCCATAGGTCTGTATTTCAACATGTCCTCCAAGTGATTCTGACATACACTCTCAAGTTTGAACCTAGCACTCAAGCTTAAGACATTGGTTTTTAATCCTGGATTACACTGGAGTCACCAGTGGGACTTCAGAAAACACTGAAGCCTGAGCCCTACCCCCAAAATTCCTACTTAAATGGTCTAAGGGGTTATGGGTATGAATTTTGAAATCCCCTTAGCTGATTCTAATATGTGGCTGTTTTGAGAACCATTTGTTTTAACAGGGTCAAAAGAAATAGTATCCTGGGTTTGCTAATTATTGGTCACTGGATAGAATAAGCTGGAGGTTATCATTTGCATTTTGAGATAGGTCTTTGATACTGCTCCTATTTTCATCTGAGTCCCGTTAAGAAAATTAAGTGCCTCCAGAAAACAAGTGGATTGTTGAGTGTTAGAAGTAGCTCCTTTGTTCCTGTTTAGTAGAAAACCCTTCAGTTAAGAAAACACAAGTAACTCAACTCAGTGATATGTATGAGGAGAATATTATAAAATGAGCTTCTTGGCTAAATGGTGAACTTTATTCAGGAAGGGGAATCAAGTCTGAATCTTGCATAGGAATAGAGAATCTGGAGGGAGTGCTACTCTGGTTTGTATTTTTACATCTTGCTCTTCAAGGTAAGACAATGCCATAGACCCTTCTTATACTCAAACTAGAGGCCTGATGCACAAAATTCATGCATGGGGGAGGGGAGTGGCCCTCACCCCAGCCTGCACCCTCTTCAATCTGGGACCCCTCGAAGGATGTCCGACTGCCCTTTCATAATCCAGGACTGCTGGCTCTCAACTGCTCACCTGCCTGCCTTTCTAATTGCCCCTAACCACTTCTGGCTGCTAGTGTGACCACCCCCTAACCACTCTCCTGCCAGCCTGATTGGTGCCTAACTGCTCTCTTGCCAGCCTGGTCACCCCTAACTGCCCTCCCTTGCAGTCCTGGTCCCTCCCAGCTGCCCTCCCCTGCTGGAAATCTTGTGGTGGCCATCTTGTTTCCACATGGGGGCAGGATCTTTGACCACATGGGGGCGGCCATCTTTTGTGTTGGAGTGATGGTAAATCTGCATATTACTCTTTTATTAGATAGGATAGAGGCCCGGAGCATGGATGGGGGCTGGCTGGTTTGCCCTGAAGGGTGTCCCAGATCAGGGTGGAGTTCCCTAGGGGTGTGGGCTGGCCTGGGTGAGGAGCCTATGATGGTTTTCAGGCCAGCCACAACTCCGGTCAACCTAAGAGGAGGCCCTGGTATCTATTCTTTCCAGTTCCATGGCTGCCACCATTTTTGTTGGGATTTATTTATCTTCTATCATTGAAATTTTGTAGCATTGAGTGAAGGCCTGGGCCAGCAAGGACAGGTGGAAATCTTGACTTCCTCCATTGCCAGGGAAATCCAAGGCTCCCTTTTGCTTTCTGTGGCCACAGCCATCTTTGTTGGGTTTATTTTCATATTCACTTGTGGGTGTAGTGGAGGTATGGTCAATTTGCATATTACTCTTTTATTAGATAGAATTCTTTATTTAAACTAAGACTCAACCAATATAACCCCTTTTCTTTGTGTCATAATCATCTGTTATATCAGATGCTATTTATTTTCAGGGCATGGGGTGGAGAGCCATAGACACCTTGAAAATCAAGATGTGGAGGAAGGTTCATTCTCAGCTCATGGGTTGATACTAAAGTCACAAAATGATAAAAACTTACTCAGTGATGAAGACCTGCAACTACAAGCTATCTGAATTAAGGGGGAAATTTGCTAAACTAAGGATATACTGATTGTCACCCTGATAACACCTCTTTTATTAAGGTGAAGAGGAGAGGCTAAAACCAAGAAAGGGTTTTGAACAGGTGTGATGGAAGAAATATTTGTGTAATTTACAACAGCTTTACTTAGAAATGTATTATTCTGAGATAATTTGGGGATATCCTTATTATTCCCAGGAAGCCTTGAGTAATACATCCTCCTAAGAATGTATAAGCCTGATGTCTCTATCACAACAGCAATACAATTTCTTAAGTCTCTAAAAGTCAAACTGCTTTTCCTTTCTCTCACTTATTGCCTAACCCCTAGTGGTCATAGATAACTCTGTGAAGGCCCTGAGTGACATTTGCTGATCAGAGAAATAAAATACCATTGCCCTGAGTTTTGCAGAGTCACCCCCAGCCTTCTGTAAATATTGGAGCACGAGTCTGGATCTTGATCTAAATGACACAATGCCCAGTGCCTTGGTTTCTCTCTTCTAGGTTGGGTATTGGTATTCATATGAAGATCTAAGGAGAAAGACAGTTGTCTTTATCAGTTTCCCCTGTTAGAATTTCAGTCGGGAGTTTCTTGGATAAAGTTGATCTGTAGCCAGAGATCCTCATAACATTTGCTGAATGTTTACACATTACATAAACAAGAAAGTTGTGGTTATGAGATTATTTAAGCAGGTAATGGCTGGCTGTCTATGATTATGGCCAGGTTTCAGAGGTATGATTCCTTATTCTTGAGTTGTTTAATGGAGATAGTATAGAAATCGAGAAAGTTTGCCGATGTACTAAAATTCCTTCATCTGTGGGATGACCATAAGCCAGGAAATGTTTACAATAATCATAGCTAAATACAAGTAAATTCATGTAGAACTCCACTGGGACTGCCCAGGAGTTGGGCTTTCATTATATTCTCTTTTCAAGCTTTCCAATTATTCTGGTTTTTGGATTTTTGAGTCTCTCACAGTATTTGACCATAAAGTTGATATGGTCACATCAAACCAGACATGATTTCTGAGACCATCTAGAAAGTGTTATTCCACAGTGCCCTCAGATTGTAAATATTTGTAGGATTTCCTGGAAATGAACAAACTAGGAAGAAGATATTCTAGGTGGCAGAACTAAAATGCTAAATTTTGAGCCTGTGTGTGTGTGTGTGTGTGTGTGTGTGTGTTAAACTGAGAGCTGAGAAGACTTGGATTTCCCTCATATGAGTTCCATTCAGCAGATGGACCTTTGACCCAGGCCTTACTTTTTCATTCTGAGTAGGTCGTGTATTTAAGTGGATAGTTTTGCTACTAGATGAAAGTATCTGAGAGGGAAAATGCAACCAATTGATTTTCTGTCCAACTTCTCTATACCTTCTAATCTGAAGGCTGTAAGACTCTGGATGCAATTTGTTTTGAATGAGGAAAGTCATGATATTTTAACATACAGTTCTCATTCTTTCCTAAGCTTCTCAGCGTAGAAAAGCCTGGATCCTGGAAAAGTGTGTTTCTTTCTTCTCAGCAGCAGCAGCTGGGTGGTCCAGCCTAGAACATTCATTAAACATGGGAGGTGATTGGCTAAGGATAAACATTTCTTGACAAGAACAGGAACCAGGTAGAAGGAGCTGCTGTATCCTGTTGGTGACATTGAAATCTATATCTTTATTGAGAGTAGTTTGTTTGTGATGATCCTTTGAAGAGGACAAGATTCCTCTCTCAGATGAAGAGGCAAGATTTCTGAAAAAAGACTTCTCCTTGGGTTTCATTTATTATTATTTTTTTGCCTCCAGTTTTTGTCCTTTGAGGTGAAAAAGGCATGTGTTCCTTGATGGTATTTATCTTTTACTTCTTACGACACAACTGAACGTGGAGTGCTGGGCCCCCTCAGAATTCTGGTTTTGCGTCTTTTTATTTTATTTTATTTTATTTTTTATATATTTTTATTGGGGAAGATGGCTGCTAGGCCAAGGCAGCATCACTCTCGGTACGCGAAGCTGCGGGAGGCTGACGTTTGGGATGGCACTAAGACACTTGACAGAACCTCATTTACGACGTCCATGGAGTGGGACACGCAGGTGGTGAAGGGGTCCTTGCCGCTCGGCTCCGCAGAGCTGTGGACGGAGGAGCCGCTGTCTGGCCAGCGTTTGCCGGCCTGGCTGCCACCCCAGCGGTGCGCGGTGTTCCAGTTCCTGGCTGCCACGCCGTGCTCCGCGACTCGGTGCACCTCGCCTGGGACCTCTCGCGGTCCCTCGGGGCCGTGGTTTTCTTCAGGGTCACAAATAACCCTTCCTTGTTGGCATCGAAGGTTTACTTAAGGGCAGCACTTACAACCTTTTATTCTGTAGTTCCTGTGAGATTCCCATTGGTTTCCATCTGTATTCTACCCATGCTGCCCTGGGTGCATTGAAAGGTCACTTCTGCCTTTCCAGTGACAAAATGGAATGCTTTCTCTAAAAAACAAAAGCCATAGTAAATGCATCTGAGATAGATATTCAAAACATGCCTCTACCAGAAAAGATTGCAGCGCTAAAAGAGAAGATAATACTAACGCATAATCACTTAAGTTCATTTATGAAGATGCTGGAGGAAGTGACTCCTGACCAGTCCAACACAGAAAACTGATCTAGAACCAGAGCTTGATTATCAGGATCAGGTCTTATTCACTGCCATCTTCAAAGACAGGTGCTGTTCAATCATTTCTTAAGAAAGTTCAACTTCAAGAATGGACAGGAAATGTGGTTTATTATGTGTACATCTAGGCTGATTTTCCAAATGATTTGTGAAGCTGTTTATAGAAGATGAGAAATGAAGGAGCTCTCTGGCCAAGATTCATATTTACTTGACTTTTGAAATTATTTTAGCTTTCATCAGTTTCCTAGTCATTTCTGAAAACACCTTTAACTGCATATTTAGGAATTAAGGGACAATGTGCCATGAATGATCTTAAAAAATATATGGTAATAAAGTTGTACTAAATGTTGACTACTGTGATTCCTACATGGAGCAGTTATATAAATAGTTGTAACCAAGAATTAACATTTCAGTTCAGCAATAAAGGTTTTATATTCTGCATTTTCTCAAGGTTAAAAAAAATATATTTTTATTGATTTTTTTTTTTTTTTTTTTACAGAGAAGAAGAGAAAGGGATAGAGAGTTAGAAACATCAATGAGAGAGAAACATCGATCAGCTGCCTCTTGCACACCCCCTACTGGGGATGTGCCCATAACCAAGGTACATGCCCTTGACCGGAATTGAACCTGGGACCTTTCAGTCCGCAGGCCAACTCTCTATCCACTGAGCCAAACTGGTTTCGGCTGGTTTTGTGTCTTTGTTCTGAGAGAAAACATTAATGTCTCTCCATCTCATATCCCCTCCATGAAGCGAGGGCAGCAGTGACTCTTCTCCGTCTCTCAGGAATGTAATCAGATGCATAGGTGGTAGCAGCTCATGGAAGAAAGGTTCTATGTAAACACCAGATAATAATAGGAAGAATGATAAAAGCTTCATGCATCTAAGTGTAGGCAAAACATAATTTAGGATGAAACCATATCTAATAGGTAGGGGTAAGAAGCTAGAGAGAGAGTAGCTTTTTATGACTTCTATGGGAGTTGGGTGATAGCAATGAAACCAGTCATAGCCTTAGCTGCTCCCTAATGGTAGTAACTAACTTAATGGGATCCTGATCAAATTAGAGACTACTTGCATGTTGTATTTCTTATAGCATTATAATGATTTGTGAGCATGCTTTTATATTCTTCTTGACTATCCATTCTAGATTGTGAGGAATGCTTCATCTTGTACATATATTAATTCCAGCATCTTGCCAAGTGTCTGGCACATAGAAGGTGCTTACAAGGGATTTGACAGAAAATAATGTTAGCTTCCATTTAAGCTATTGATATTCTCCCCTGGGATCTCTCCTAAATTCCCTGCCCTTAAAAGCTCATGGAGGGTCTTAGAGAGTATTATGATAATGGAAATAAGCCAGTCAGAGAAAGACAAGTACCACATGACCTCACCTATGTGGAATTTAATGAACAGAATAAATTGATGAACAAAATAGGCTCAGAGGTATGGAAGCATGGCACAGACTGAAGGATCTGAGAGGGAAGTGGGGTGGGGTGGGGTGGCAGAGAATAACCAAAGAACTTATATAAATGTATGCATAATCAGTGGATTTGGCTAATAGTGTGGTGAAGGCCTACGGTGGAGCAGGGCAATGGGGGAAAAATTGAGGACTTCTCTAATATCTTCAACAATAAAGATAAATAAAAAACAAACAAACAAAAACATTCAACAACAACAACAACAAAAAGCTCTTAGGCCTGAAGACCCAGCATGGCTGTCTCTTTTCTCTGGAGCACACCATGCCTTTCCTTCAAGGCATATACCTTTGCTTTCTTTTTCCTAAGCTCAGAGGGCCCTTCTTTTGCCTCTGTGATGTGTTTCCTGAGCCCACACAGCCCACTGAATCACTTCTTCCATGGCTCACTTATTTTACCTCTGTGACTTTCTAAATAAACTTTTACTTATTAAAAAAAAAAATAGAAAGAAAGAAGAAAAAAAAAAGAGTTCAAACTATTTGTTAGCTACATTTCTAAACAATTTTACAATGTGATAGCATGTGTAATCCTTATTCTAGCCAAGCCATTTAATAAGATTTTCTAGTGGCGCTTTTTCACACCTGGGTTGAGACTGATGCCTCTCAGCCTAGCACAGTGTTCATAGACATCTGCTGAACTGACTAGAACGGGCCACTAATTCTGTATCTGATGAAGTAATGTCTCCGAAGGTGTTAATGACCGATTATGACAGGTGTGTAACTTTTCCAGTGGTCTTTTACATTTAACAAAAGCTAGGGCTACTTTCTTACTACCAGGGACCACTGTGCATGCCCTTTTAAAAAAGCCTCCCAACAGAGCTTCTTAATCACTCTTTTTTATAACTACTCCCCAGGCTTATACACAGCAGACCGTAGTGTTCTGCTTTCCCCAGTCATCAGAGGGTACACAAGGACATAGCAGGTGTCTTACTTTTCCTGGCAGCTGTGTATACTCCACCTGCAGCCCCTGGCTCCTGCATTTATACCTGTTTTTAGAATTTTCTTATTGCCAGTTTCTGGGATAGCATAATAAGAAGAGCTTGCCCTGTGTTTGGAATTGATGGTTTTCAAAGACTCAGTTTCCAAATCAAATACCTAAATTGGCACCCAATTCCTAATTACCCATTGATTCTTGAAATATCCCATGAACCCTACCAAGCAGAAACGGGAAATGAACTAAAATAGGACATCGGCCTACCGGAAGAATGCTATTTGGAGAAGTGGTTTTAAAATTTCACTTTGGTTTTAAAGATTTGGTACCTGGAAGAGGCATGTACTTGGCACTGTTCTATTCTGATGGGAAAATAATTGTAGAGTATTAATGTTTTTCAAGAGAGTTTATTTTACCAAATACACCATACTCATATTTTTGTTTTCAAATCTACACAAAGGTTTCTGTACTTGACAAGTGTCATTGGAAGATCAGTATTCCATTTTAAGTGTTTTGCATAATTGATTGGCTTCATGAGTCAATTGTATTATGTGTCAGAATCAAGTGGTGGCATTTGAAAAATTCTGCACAAAATACTGCACCCATACCCCGCACCCAGCACTTCAGATCAAATTGGTCTTTGATGAGAGCTATTGTAGTTACCTGCATTTTAAAAAATCATCCCAACTGAGCTTATCAGATAGCCAAGGTAAAACATACTGGACTTGCCAAAACTGGTTTAGCTCAGTGGATAGAGTGTCGGCCTGCGGACTGAAGGGTCCCAGGTTTGATTCCGGTCAGGGGCATGTGCCTTGGTTGCGGGCACGTCCCCAGTGGGTGTGCAGGAGGCAGCTGATCGATGTTTCTAGCTTTCTATCCCTCTCTTCCTCTCTGTGAAAAGTCAATAAAATATATTAAAAAACAATACAAAACAAAAAACATACTAGACTAAAGTTTTTGGAATTAATTCTATAGCCACAATAATTAATTTTTTTAGTTTATTTGTTTTATAACTTTATTTGTGAGAAAAGACCACCTCCTTTATTTAACTTTTTCTCTATTGTCTTAACTTTCTATGTAAATTTAAATTATCTGAATTTATTTTTGGAATAATATGGATATTAATATTTGGATTTTTTAGGACAGAAGTTAAATGAAGCATCAATTCTGATTTTAATGGAACTGAAAGGATAAATATACATTAAAGTGTACAAAAATAAGGTAAACAGAAGTTGAATATTCTTTTTTAAATTTTTACTTTCTTTTAATCCTCACTGGAGGACATGCTTAAAGAGAAGAAGGGAAAGGGAGAAACATAAATGTGAAAGAGAAACATTGGTCCATTGCCTTCTATACCCATCCTGACCCAGGAATGAATTCACAACTCAGGCATGTGACCTTACTGGGAATTGAATCAGTAACCTTTCAGTGTACCAAACAAACACTCAACCAACTGAGCCACTCTGGATGGGCTGAAGCATTTTTATATTATATTTACTGAAGACTTTAAATGTTAGACATTAGTTTTTGGCTCTTGGAGGTTTAAGATAGCTAATAGGGTTCTTTAGTTGCAAGCAACAGAATTTATTTCTGTGAACTCAAGCAGAAATAACGTTTGTTAGAAGAACTTGGAGGGGTTAAAGGACTAAAGGGAAAGAAAAAAGAAGAAAAGGAAGAAAATTCAGAATCAGAATAGACAAAACCAGGCATTTTAGTGATTTCAGTAACATCCATTATACAACTGTTTTGTTGGGGATCTAAGGTTGAAAGGAAAACATTCCAATTATTCTTTTTTTTTTTAACCTTGCATTATTCAGTTCAGGGTCCAGAGCCCCATATCAGAAAGTCCACTTTGTCCAGCTTCAGTAATGTGCCCACAAGCTTGGCAGGGAAGGCCAGACCCTTTGATTTATAGTCTCTTCAGGGCCGGCCCTAATGAGGGAAAACAACTCCCCAGAAGGTAGATATACCAAAAGAAGGTGGAAGTATGCTGGGCAGCCAAAGCACAATCTCCTAGGCCCTCATTAAGTAATTGTAACTAGAAGGCACACTCAGATATTCAAGACATGATGTTTAAGAGCCATGCAACTGATTCTTACCGTGGGCCAGTGTCACTCATTCATTTCTACTAAATCCTGGGGAAGTAAACGCTGTTGTCTGAAGTTTTTACAGATAATGTAAAAATTAAGTCATGGCACCATTTAGTCAATTAACAAAAGTCACACAGATGACAAATGTCTGTGGTAGGGCACAGACTGAAAACTGTCGGACTATATCAACAGACACTTTCCTACCAACACCTAATACCTTTAAGAATGTGAATAGAACAGGGAACGGTGATCAGTGTCAAAGGAGGGGAAATTGATTCTTTGGGGAAATTGGGAAGACCTTGAGGTAGGGTTGGGTCAGGTGCAAACAGTAATCTGAGAGAAGGCTATGTCAAAATGCGTTTCAGGGAGAGATGAAGGGGTGAACAAAGCTTAGTTAGAGGCAGTTCAAATGAATCTATAATGGAAATGTTGGTATTGGTTAGATGGGATCTTGGGTTTGGATTTTTATCTGCCCAATAATAGGAAATAGTCAGTATTCTTTGATCAGGGCTAAACAAGGGAGGCACAAGAAAATCTGTGTTTAAGATTAGTTTGTGATTGTGTACAGTATAATGGAGTAGGTAGGGGCTCAAAAAGAGAAACAAACAGACCATGCAAATGAGCAGGGGAAAGGTAATGGAGCTAACAAAGGCCTGTCTAGGAAGCTGTCAGTGAGAATGCAGTAGCACTGACAGATTTCAGCCACGGATTGGATGCTAAAAGTGGTGTTAAGAGTGAGGGGCATGTTCACGTTTCTAAGATTTTAAGCAAAGGTGGCAAGCTGATGATAATACCCTAATGGGCAAGTCAGAAAGAAGAGCAAGTTTGGAGGAGGATGTTCAAAGGCCTTTGCAGATGGGGAACTAGGGCTTTTAAGAATGACATGGCCTGGAAATAGAGATGGGACATTATCTATCTGTACAGAAATGATGCCTGAAGACACGGTAGATGCATACTATTTTTTTAAAAATATATTTTATTGATTTTTTACAGAGAGGAAGGGAGATGGATAGAGAGTTAGAAACACTGATGAGAGAGAAACATAGATCAGCTGTCTCCTGCACACCTCCTACCAGGGATGTGCCTGAAACCAGGAATTGCCCTTGACAGGAATTAAACCTGGGACCTTTCAGTCTGCAGGCCAACGCTCTATCCACTGAGCCAAATCAGTTATGGCTAGGTGTATACTATTGCAGCTTTGAAATGATTCCTAAAATAAATCTGATCTGGTCCTGATTGCATGTACAAGTCAGAGCTAATGGAGAGCTACTTTTTATATAACAGTTATCGCCAAATTAACATTATTTTGTTTTTCAAGCTAGAACATTTCCAGGCAATTTTAATATGTCCCTCTCTAATTAAACCCATATTCCTTCATGTCTGGATTGGTGGATGAGAGGGAAGGATTTTGAGCAATCATCTTTGCTACAAGCAGGTAGTTATTACAGAATATCAGAGCTGGGAAAACCCTTAGAGTTTTATATTGACAAATTGCCTCATGTACAGATCGAAAAAGACTGTTGTTTTGTCAGTCAACTCTGAAGATATAGGGAGTGCTGGAGGTGGCACCAGGAATCTAGGCAAGTGCCATGTAACCTCACAGGAGGCTAGGGAGCTTGTCTGTGGAATGAGGAGAAGGGCCTGGCACATGGATTGCCTTTTTCTCCCCTAAGTATTTGTGCTGCTCTTCCTTGGTGCTGAGGAAAGAATGCTGGTATGTTCACCTCAGAATTTCATGATCCTCAAATGCATATTTGATGGTTAAAAACATGATCCTCAAATGCATATAGAATCAACCCCAGTTCATTTTATACACCTCATTAAGCATGGAGGCAGGAAGGATGGCACAGCCCATTAGGAAAGGCATACTAAAATCAGATTTTGCTTTTGAAGTTAGAGTCAAACTGTTTAAAGTATTCCTGGGTAATACCCTAACTACTCTGTTTCCCCGAAAATAAGACAGTGTCTTATATTAATTTTTGCTCCCAAAGATGCGCTAGGTCTTATTTTCAGGGGGTGTCTTATTTTTCCATGAAGAAGAATACAGTACACACTTATTGTTAAATGAAAATAAAGGAAATTTATTACCTGTATACGGTACGGTAGTACGGTAGTTGTCAACACAAACCAGACAAACTGTGAATCCTACAGTATCAAGAATTTACTCATTTATTTAATGACAATCATGTCATCATCTTCTGGAACATCATCATAACAATCCAATTCCTGAATTTCCTGGTGAATTTCTTGTGACTCCATTTCTTTCAGAATCAGTGGACCAAATCTCTCATGTTTAGCCTAGGGGGGGCCTTATTTTCGGGGGCATGCCTCATATTTCACTCAGAAGGAAACCTGTAAGTAGGTCTTATTTTCGGGGGATATCTTATTTTCAGGGAAACAAGGTATTTGGGTTGTCTATGAGAAAAAAGAACAGTTTACAACCATCATCTACCAAGTTAACTTGTTATCTAGGCCCTTATCAAGTGCATATAGCAAGTCAGATAGGGTTCATTTCTATTTACTAGAACAAAGTTTGGCAACAGCAGGGGCCAGAAGTTACTGGCCACCTGTTTTTATAAATAAGTTTTAAAATATGAATAAAGTTTCTTTGTCAAAATGGTCAAAGCTATGTTCATCTTGTTTGTGTTCTCTGTGGCTCTTTTGTGCTCTGAAGGCAGAGCTGAATAGTTGGGACAGAGACCCTTATGTGGCCCTTACAGCCTACAATATGTTCTGTCTGACCCTTTACAGGAAAATTCTGACCTAGAGAATAATAAGCATCCTGGGTTGGGTTGCTAAACAGTGAACATGAACACACAGTTATCCTTTTGCCTGTTTCACATTTTGAATAATTTCCTTCAACAAGAGAAATAAATGAAAATCCTGACAATGGTAATCTTGTAGTGTGAGAATAAGGAACAGCAGAATGCAAATTACCTTGTGTGCTGATTGGAAAGGACAGGATTATCTCATGACTCCCAGTCATGATCCAGTTTCCAGTACAGTTTGTTTATATATACTTCTGGTGTCAGGTAAGAGACGGATACAGACAGTGATAGAGAGGCAGAGCAGTTTTCTGTATTCTGTCCTGGGCTCCTGACCTGGTGTTTTTGCTGAAAGCTAAGAGCATGAATACTATTTCTTTGCCTCAGGAGAGCTACAGAAAACAGGCTGGCTAAAATGCCACTGTGGGAGCCAGTAGACCTGCATTCAGACAGAAGCTCATTGTTATAGGGTTTGTATTTATTTGAGTCCAATGTGACCTGTGTTTTCAGTTCTCAAACACACATCACCTCCCTTCTCAGAAACAGCCGTGGAGATGACCCACAAGTTCTGTCCACAGAAACACTGGATTCAGGCTCAAAGCCCATTTGCTTGGGAGGGAAAATGCATGCTCAGTTCTGTAAGAGGGACTGAGACCAGATGAACCCTTGTTTCCTCAAAATCTGCATTGGGCTTTAGATAATACATTTGCCCCCTAAAAGACACAAGGAACCTGCTCTTCAACAAAATGGAATTACAACTGCCATTGTTGTGGGGCAGGGCAACAACATGGGCTTTGCTAGAATTTAGCAGATTAAAAATTATGGAGAACATGATACTCTTTCTCCCCCAAATGAGTTTGATGCTTCCAGCACCCACAATCATCACCAGTGGTACCATTGTTGTCACTATCCATTGTATATCTTATAAGCATATTTAAAAATAATGCTAAAGCGGTTGATACAACCTGAATATCCATGACAAAGATAAAGAAAATAAGATATACAATGAATGGCCAGATTACTATGACCTCTGAACGTATAATAATCTGAGCCTGTCCTGGAGGGCCCAGAGGCTAGGTAACTGAGACAACAACAGGATTTGGATCACTGGAGCTACCGTACCTGCCTGTCCTCTCTCCTCCATGGTCCTCTCTCCTCCATGGGAAGGTGGGGCCAGGGGCTTCAGTCTGCACTGGCTTCGAGATAGGCCAACGATTGTGGTGCTAGCTCTTTGGACACTGAAAGGGCTGCAGGCACTCCCTCTCCCAAGCCTCTGTGCCCCAGAGGTTATAGGGCTGCCCTGGAAGTTCTGTGTATGCCTCCAGCCCATGGCAAACATGGCAGTGGACTCGTCAATGAAACTGCTATTTTTAAGTACTTTTAAACACCCCAGCACTGAGGTAAGACTTCACTTCTTGATTCTGACTCTGCTTCTCAACTGTGGGACATGTACAAGAAAATCCTTAGGCATGCTTCGACTTTCCCTCCTGCTGGTGGTCTTAAATGCCACACGTACACACCCTCTCCCCCCAGCTCAGTGTGGGCACCAGGTGGCCAGGACATTTCTCTGCCTTATCTTAGGCTCCTACGTGTTTGGTTGAGTTGGCTGTTCTGATTGTTTTGCTCTGCTGTCTCCTTACCCACATCAACTTTGGGCCTTGAAAATATCTTGGTTCTCAGGTTTAGCTCAGGTCACGATGGCTTCATGATTCCTAAATTCCTTTTCTAACAGGAGTTAGATTACCCAGATGTGACACTCATTCGGTTTAGGATTCACCCATTAGG
Organism: Pipistrellus hanaki; assembly: GCF_964339955.1. Lineage (NCBI taxonomy): Eukaryota > Metazoa > Chordata > Mammalia > Chiroptera > Vespertilionidae > Pipistrellus > Pipistrellus hanaki. Next base: position 28,158,565 of record NC_140508.1, read on the forward strand.
ACATGATATATTTGCATTGAATGACTTTTTCAAGGAGGATACCTGCGAGGAGAGGAATCATCAGTGAAAGGAACCAATGGCAGATTTGGAACCCCCAGACAGGGAACCTCACTCACTTCCCGCATGTCTTCCTCAGCGGCTGGCCTGGGCCTGCAGGCTTGGCTTCCCACCCACTCTGCTGGCTCCATGGCTCTGGCAGACTTTGCCATCTTTGTGGCTATGGGCGCCTCCATATTTGTCAAGGAGTGACAGTTAATTTGCATATTATCATTTTATTAGATAGGATATGCATACACACACACACACACACACACACACACACACACACACACACATATATATATATATATATATATATATATATATATATATATATATATTTGAGGCCTTGTGCATGGGTGGTTGTCCGGCCTGCCTGCTGGGAGAACTCCTGGTTGAGGGGACAATTTGCATATTATATATAGGACTAGAGGTCCAGTGCACAAAATTCATGCATGGTGTGTGTGTGTGTGTGTGTGTGTGTGTGTGTGTGTGTCTGGGAGGGTCTCTCAGCCCGGCCTGTACTCTCTACAATTTGGGACCCCTTAGGGGATGTCCGACTGCAGGTTTAGGCCTGATTCTATGGTCTGACATCCCGCTCGCAATTCAGGACCACTGGCTGCTAACAGCACACCTGTCTGCTAGATTGCCCAGAGCATTCTGCCTGCCAGCCTGATCACCCCTAACTGCCTCCACCTGTCAGCCTGATTGCCCCTAACCATCTTCCCCCCAACTGCCCTTCCCTGACAGCTTGATCACCCCCAATTGCCCCCCCCTTGCTGGCCTCATTGCCCCCAATTGCTCCCCCCTGAGGTCCTGATTGCCCCTAACTGCCTTCCTCTGCTGGCCTGATCCTATTAACTGCTCTCCCCTGCTAACCTGATTGCCCTTAACCACCTCTGCCTCTGCCCCACCACCATGGCTTTGTCCAGAAGGATATCCGGAAGGTCTCTGGAAAGTCTTGGTTGGCAATGATATGCATGCCAGAGTCTTACCCTTGTCTAATTAGTATATTATTCTTATTAATATAGATGTTATACCAATAAATTTAATAAAAATTGTCTACAAATTATGCTTACATTGGAAGTGAACCATTTATTAATTTTATTTTAATCATCACTATTGGTGTATCCCATAGGTGCAAAATTTGGCTTTCACACTGTCAGCATTTCTTGGGGGCCAGACTTCAGAGACTTCATAGATAGTATATTCAGGTTCTTTGCCCATTTTTTGATGAGATTGTTTATCTTCCTTTTGTTAAGTTGTATGAGTTCTCTGCAAATGTTGGATATTAAACGCTTATCGGTGATTACATTGGCAAATAAGTTTTCCCATGCATTGGGCTTTCTTGTTGTTTTGTTGATGGTTTCTTTTGCTGTGCAGAAGCTTTTTATTTTGATGCAGTCCCATTTGTTTATTTTCTCCTTAGTCTCTCTTGCCCGAGGATCTGTGTCTTAAATATATTTCTACGACATATGTCTGCAGTTTTGCTGCCTATGGAGTCATGTTGTGTTTTTTTAACCACAATAAAAATAGGGGTATTTATTTAAACAAGAATTTATTTCTTTTGAAAATCATCATAAAATACATTATTGTGTAATCAAGGAAACATAGATAAGCCATTGTCTGTAAGATATGAAATTATGCACCTTAGGATACTTGAAAGCACTGTAGGGTTTCCAATGTTAAGCCTAAAAAGAGACTATTGGAAACTTTCTTAGTATTAATGGCATTTAGGCTACCATATTTGAGTTTGTTTCAGGTGTAAAAATGTTGAGTGAAGCAGGAAAGTTTAGCATTTGATTCATATCTTGATATTTCAGTGGGGGATTTTGAAAGTTACTTAGACAACTGGAAATGTAATCATACTAATGAATATCTTCACTGAAATAAATTCAGGTGGGCATAACTATAGCAGGGTGATACTGATAATAGACTCTTAGAATGACAACAGAAGTTGTCATTGAATTGTCAAATAAAGCCATGAAAAATAACCATATTTTAACAAGCTCTAAGTTAAAATCTATAATGATTGCACAGTCCCTGGATAGGATGATAGGAATGTTGGACTCTACTAAGTTTAAAGTTTTTTATGGCAAAACAGAAGATCTTTTGAGAGCCAAGGAAATGACAATAATCTAAAGTGGAGATCAATCACCCAGTTTGGAGTTGCAGACTTTTTCATATATTATGAATCAAGTGATATCTAGAACTAAGACCTCTCCCTCTGTAATTGTGAGTTAATTGACATAGCAACTATAAATAGAGTTCAAAGCACCTATTAATGTCTACAATAAAAATTCAGGCAAACCCTTGACTAAAATTGTCATCCTTATTATATTCTAAGACACTGGGGAGGCAACAATCAAAATTATATAACATGATGAAGTACTTTATAATGTCCCAAATACAATGCTTGGCTAAATCTTTAGTGGAAAACAGCTTAAATTAACTGGCTTGGGAGTTCTTTTCCTCACTGATTAGATATATTTTAATTTCAATAATGTCTAGAGCATAAGTAAGTACAAAGTATAAGATGTTTTAAAATATTTAACAAAGTAAAAACCTTAATTTAATGTCATTTCATTTTAAAAAAATATGTACTAGTTCATATTTTACTAGAGCCCTGTGCACGAAATTTGTGCACGGAGGGGGGGCGGTCCTCAGCCCAGCCTGCACCCTCTCCAATCTGAGACCCCTTGGAGGGTGTCCGACTGCCGATTTAGGCCTACAGGGATTGGCCCTAAACCGGCACTCAGACATCTCTCTCACAATCCTGGACAACTGACTCCTAACCACTTGTCTGCTTGCCTGCCTGATTGCCCCTAACCCCTCTGCCTGCAGACCTGATCGCCCCTACCATGCACCCCTTCCTGCCTGCCTGCCTGCCTGATTGCCCCTAACTGCCTCTGCCTCAGGCCCCACCACCGTGGCTTTTTCTGGAAGGAAGACGGATGTCTGGAAGATTGTTGGTTGACTAGGTCTAATTAGCATATTACCCTTTTATTAGTATAGATAGATTATATAAGATATGATTGCTTAAATGGGAGGGAGGGATGCCTTTTTCAAAGCACATAATCCCTATATCTGGACTGATAGCCAGTCATACGCACTATACATTAAAAAAATTGAATCACTTTCTTGTACCTTACACCAAACAGCTGCTGCCCTTAAAACCCCTCCTCACCCCTGACCTTAGGTTCTGCCTTTGCAGTTCACCAAGATTTGGTTCTGATTGGTCAGTTTCTATGCCAGTCAGCATCTCTAGGCCTATCTCTGGGCCTGATCATAGAGTCAGGGCTGATCAGCAGCCACCCCTTGCTGCTGGTGAATGGACTGAACTGCTGACTTCTGGGAGAGAGAGATAGAGGTTTGGCTACTAGCAAGGCCAGGAGAGAGAATTGGAATAATCAAACAGTTTGCGGCTGAACCGCCCCCCCCCCCCCCCCCGCCCCCCTCTCTCTGAGAGGTCAGCATTCAGCCTGCTCTCCTGCTGAGTATGCAGCCGGGCTCTTGGTTCAGGCTGCTGGTGAGCGGGCTGAACTGCTGATTTCTGGGAGAGACAGAGAAGCTTGGCTGCTGGTGAGACCTGGAGAGAAGAAGGGTCTGATCACCCTGCTTCTCTCTCTGTGCCTTGCCAACAGCCACTGATACTACTGATGGGTCCCACATCTCTCTCTCTCTAAGAGGTCAGCAGTTCAGTCTGCTAGCCTGTTGTGCTCATAGCCTGGTGTGCAGTCGAACCTATAATCATTGTGGATGTTACGACACTGGCTCTTTAAATATATAGATAATTCTGTAATATTTAAAAATATTTAGCCTATTAAAATAAAGAAAATATCCAGTTTTAAAATTTGAAGTTGAGCAATTATTTAATTTTTTAAAGTTTATATATAAAATTTGTTTAAGAGTATACATTCCAAATAATTAATTTGAAATTTTAAAGCTATATTAATTAAAGTGATAAGATGCTCAAATAGTTGATATATTTAAAAGTGAAATAAAAAAATCTGGACTTTTAATGCAGTTAAAATGTGTAAGATTATTTAATGAATTTGTGGTAACAATATTAGACTCTAACTAAACTTGGCTAGGAAATGGGATTTTCAAGCTAAACAAAATAAATGATAGACAAACTAGGTTTTTGAAGTTGAACATCAAATTCAACATTACTTGGTTAAGCATAAAAAAAACCCTCCAAATTATCTTTTCTGCATTTAAAAATTATGCTTAAGAATTTTCAAAACCTCATATGTACCATAGCTTATTTTTAAGATAATGAAATGGAATCAAAGAGAAATAAAATTTTTTATCCTATCTAATAAAAGAGTAATATGCAAATTAAACATCACTCTGCTACACCCACAAGCCACTCCCACCAGCCACACCCACCAACCAATCAGAGCAGATATGCAAATAAACCCAATCAAGATGGCTATGGCCACAGAGAGCAGGAGGGAGACTTGCGTTTCCCCGGCAATGGAGGAAGCCAAGCTTTCTGCCTGCTCTTCCGGCCTAGGCCTCCACTCAAAGCTATGAAGTTTCAATGACAGAAGATAAATAAATCCCAACAGAAATGGCGGCAGCCATGAAGCTGGAAAGAGCAGAAGGCAAGGGTTTCCCCTGGTGATGGAGGAAGCCAAGCTCTCCACACACCCTGGCCAGCCCAGGCCTCCTCTTAAGGCTACAAATTTTCAATTATAGCAGATACATAAATCCCAACAGAAATGGCTGCTGTCATGGAACAAGCAGAGGGCTTGGCTCTGTTCTAGGCTGAAAGTTTCAATTGTACAATAGAAGATAAATAAACCCCAGATACCAGAGCCTCTGCTTGGGTCACCAGGGAGCATGGCTGGCCTGCAAACCATCAAGGGCCCCTCGGCCAGGCCACCCCACACACCAAGGGAACCCTCACCCTGATCTAGGACATCCTTCAGGGCAATCCAGCTTGCCCCCACCCATGCACTAAGCCTCTATCCTATCTAATAAAAGAGTAATATGCATATTTACCATCACTCCAGCATACAAGATGGCTGCCCCCATGTGGTCAAAGATCCTGCCCCCATGTGGACACAAGATGGCCACCACAAAATGGCCAGCAGGGGAGGGCAGTTGAGAGGTACCAGGCCTGCAAGGATGGGCAGTTGGAGGTGATCAAGCCTGCAGGGGAGGTTAGTTAGGGGTTACCAAGTCAACCTAGGAGTGAAGTTGGGAGTGACCAGGCCTGTAGGAAAGGGCTGTTGGGAGGGATTCAGGCCTGCAGGGAAGAGCAGTTGGAGGGGACCAGGCCTCCAGGGGAAAGCAGTTAGGGGTGACCAGACCTGTAGGGCAGGGCAGTTAGGAGCAAACAGGCTAGCAGGGAGTGGTTAAGAGGAGACCAGGCTAGCAGGCAGAAGCTGTTAGGTGCAATCAGGCAGGCAGGCAAGCATTTGGGAGCCAGCAGTCCCAGATTGTGAAAGGGATGTCCAGATTGTGGGGTTAGGCCTAAACAGGCAGTCAAACATTCCTTGAGGGGTCCCAGATTGGAGAGGCTGCAAGTTGGGCTGAGGGAACACCCCCTCCTCCCCAGTGCACAAAGTTTGTGCACCAGGCCTCTAGTATAGTATATAGCCTTTCTAGATTGACTTCTACAACTATAGTCTACATATTTAAATCCAACGGTCACTTCTTGTTCCGTGTTCCACTAATGATTATCACGTGATCACACTACATTATGTGATAATTGATTCTGTTTTCTAAAGTACTTCTAGCAACAAATTCTATCAATTTTTTTTTTTTTTTTTTTTTTTTTTTTTTTTTTTTTTTTTTTTTTTTTTTTGTCTGAGAGTCATTATTTTTTCTTCATTTTTGAAGAATAATTTCCCAAGACACATAGTTCCAGGTTGTTTTGTTTCTCTCTCAATACTTTAAATATTTCACTCCAGTATTTTCTCATTTAAATAATTTCTAAGAAGTTTGATGTATTTCTTATCTTTGTTTCTCTGTAGGTAAGGTGGTTTTTTAATCCCCCTCTTCATTCTTTCTGCATTATTTATTTATTTTTTATTTTATGTTTGAAAATGATTTGCCTACTTATAATTTTTGTTTTTATATTTATTCTATTTGGTATCCTCTGAGCTTCTTATATCTGTGATTTTGTGTCTGACATTAACTTGGGGAAATTCCCAGTTATTATTTTAAACATTTTATGTCCCTTTTGGTATTCCCGTTCTTAGATGTCTGTTCTACCGTTTTTAGATGTCTCACTGTTGTTGGATATTGTTTTGTTTTTTAAATTTTTGTTGTCTTTTGAGTTTTCTAAGATTATATTTATACTAGAAGTCTGGTGTAAAAAAATTTGTGCACTTGAGGAGGGAGGTTCCCCTCAGCCCTGCCTGTGCCCTCTTGCGGTCTGGAAGCCTCAGGGGATGTCCTATCTGGGGACAGTGAGTGGGTGGCCAGCCCTACCCTGAATCACCCCACCGCTGCTGCTGTCTGTGACCTTCCTCTGTGGGAGGCGACTCGGTGGGTAATCAGGGGATGGTACTGGCCCCCATTGCTCTGCTGCTGGTCACTGCCATGCCCTCCCCCCATCCCATTGCATCCCCTCCCTCTGCTCACTGGCAAGTACCTTGCTGTCTTGGTGCCACCTGCTCCCTGACCCCACCCCTCGCCAACCAGTCATCCACAGTTTGCTCCATTTGCATATTACATTTTTATTATATAGGATAGCTTCTACTCCAGAGATTGTTTTCACAGCCGTGCCCAGTCTAATTATTAGCTCATTACAGCCCTTCGTTTGTGTTACAGTGTGTTTTATCACTAATATTTAATCTGGGTTCTTAGGATTTCTATGTCTCTGCTTATATTGCCCATCTGTGGTTGCATGTTATCTGCTTTATCTATTAGGTCTAGTAATAATTAATGTCGTTTTCTAATACTTTTTAAAATCGAATTTATTTAAACAATACAACAAAATTTAATCAACAATATAGTTGCCGTTGTTTTCTACTACTTGTGCCCAACGCTCAGGAAGCATTTTAATCCCTCTGTTGTAAAATTCTTGTGATTTTGATGCAAAAAATTCGGTCAATGCATTTTTGAGGCATTTTTCATTATTAAATTTTTTTCCAAGAAGAAAGTTTTGCAAAGAACGAAACAAATGGTAATCGGAAGGGGCAATATCAGGAGAATATGCAGGTTGAGGGAGAACTTCCCATTCCAACTGGCGCAGTTTTTCAGCAGTGATTCTTGCAGTATGCGGTCATGCGTTATCGTGGTGAAGAATTACGCCCTTCCGATTAATCAGCGCGGGTTCTTTTTCTCTTAAAGCTTGGGCTAACCTTTCCAATTGGGCACTATACACTGCACTTGTAATGGTTTGGTTAGATGGTAAAAGTTCATAATGAAGAATTCCTTTAAAATTCCACCAAACACACAACATCACTTTTTTCGCATGCAAGTCAGGTTTTGGCGTGGGCTGCGGAGCCTCATTTTTGTCCAACCATTGAGGCCGCCTTTTCAAATTAACATACAGCACCCATTCTTCATCTCTGGTAACAATTTGCTCTAAAAACAGCAAACGGTTTTGACAAGAGAGGAGTGAACTGCAAATTGTGACTCTTTGATTACGGTTGTTGTCGGTCAACTCATGAGGAACCCATTTTCCAAACTTTTGGACTTTGCCAAGTGCACGCAATTGATTGGAAATTGTTTTTTGTGAACAATTTAAAGTTGTCGCAAGCTCTTGTTGGGTAATTTGAGGATTTTGCACCAAAAGAGCTTGAAGAGCTTCTTGATCAAAATTGGACACACGGCCTCGACCACTCTTGTCATCTAACGAAAAATTTCCCTCGCGAAATTTCTCAAACCAACGCTGGCATTTTCTGGCGCTAACTGCATCTTGACCAAGAGCACTACAGATGTTTTTTGCAGCCTCACTTGCTTTTCTTCCTAATTGGAACTCGTAAAGCATGCAGTGCCGAATATGCTCTTCATCCATCATCTTCTTAGCCCTAGTTCTGCAATAAAAACCAAACCAAACACAAACTTTTTCAAGCAAAACTTGTTAATTGCACTTCACACGTTCTGTAGATACCACGTGTTTGAAAGTTATGTCAATACAAGTCAACGCCAAGCAAGATTTTAAACGAATGTTTAAAAACGACATTAATTATTACTAGAGTGCTTAGCATACTAATCATAGTTGCATTAAACTCCTGGTCTGATAATTCCAACATACTTGCCATATTTTATTCTGATGCAAAAAAACACATTTCCATTGTGTTTTTTGCCTTTTGATATTCCTTGCAATTTTTTTTCTTGATAGTCAGACATGATGTATAAGGTATATCCTTTGAACTCCTGTAAAAAGACCATTAATAATGTGATGGTGACCTATAGGGGAGGGAAAGTGTTCTATAGTTCTGTGATTAGGTCTCAGACTTTTAATGAGCCTATGCCTCTTGACTGTGGATAAGTGCTTTTCTTTCTTTCTTTTTTTTTTTTTTTTGACAAGTGCTTTTCATATTTTTTGTCCCTAGATAGGATGGGTTGGCTAAAGTGAGTTGGAGTTGGATAATTCCTTTCCTTATTACCAGTTAGTCTCTGGTAATACTCTAGTGAGTTAAGCTCTGGTTAGCTAGTTTCTCCTAAGGCACATATGTCAAACACAAGGCCCGCAGGCCAAATCCAGCCCGCCAGGCCTTGCAATGTGGCCCGCACCGCGCTGTCATCACTGCACTCCGCTGTCAGTTTATGACATTGTCAGTTTATGACTATTCAGTAAACCATTTGGCCCGCGATTTAGGCTGGATTTTAGATTTTGGCCCCTTCTCTGATTGAGTTTGACACCCCTATAAGGGAAGAGTGTTCTATTGTATTTAAAGGTGGTTCATTTTCCCCTCCACCTGGTAGAAGCAGGAGGGGAATTTTCACTGATATTTATTAGTACTGTGTGAACCTGGCCAGATTCCTGGAGATGCATTTTACAATATTGTCCCCTTGCACAGCCCCCATGACTGGTCTCTTTGGAGTTTTTAACTATCAAAACTGTCTACACTGAGGCTCCAGCAATCTGTCAATTACAGTTCAGGTTTCCCTATTTTGTACTTGACCCCGATGTCTGTGTTCTGGTAAGTTAGGATCCACTCTATACAGCTGACTTCAGTTTTTGGGAGCAGAGGTTTCCCCTATGTGCCTCCTCTCTTTTAAAAAAAAATATTTTTTATTGATTTCAGAGAGGAAGAGAGAGGGAGAGAGATATAGAAACATTGATGATGAGAGAGAATCATTGATCGGCTGTTTTCTGCTCAGACCACACTGGGGACTAATTCTGCAACTTGGGCATATGTCCTCCTGGTTCATAGGTAGACACTCAACCACTGAGCCATGCCAGCTGGTACTGTGACCCCTCTCATAAGGATTCAAGAAGAGTTTTTATTTTTCAGTTGTCTGTTCATTTTTTAGTTCTTGTTAGGATGGAATGGCAGTTTCCAAAGTCTTTATTTGCAGAACTGGAAACTAGAAATGTCACTAGTGAATTAAAAATATTTTGAAATAACTTAGACATACAAGAAATTGTAAAAATATTAGAGTTCTGTGTATCATCTACCAGTTTCCCTCAATAGTAACATTTCACCAGTGAATTTTACAAAATAATTAAGGTGGGGGGAAAAACGCACCAGAAATCTAGAAAAAAGTCATCACATCCCAATTTTCTTCATGAGGTCAGCATCATCTTGATACCAATATCTGATATGAAAGACAAATAGACATACGGAAACCTATAGTCAAATCTCTTTGATTCAAAACCTCCTAAACAAAAGATTTAAAAATCCCCTCTATCTTTTGAATTATGGAAACAAAACATTATGATCAAATTGGGTTCATAACAATAGCACAGGGTGGTTTCAGATTTTTAAATTAATGAATGTAATTCTACATATTAACAGACATAAGGAAAAATCATATGATCATATGGTGAGGAAACAGGTGTAATTAAGTTCAAATTTATATATGAAAGAAATTCTTAGTAAGGTAAGAATGAAAGGGAACTTTCTTAATTTGATAAAGTGTATGTTTAAAAAACCAATAGCAAACATGCTATGATGAGCTGTTGAAAGCTTTCCCTGGGAGCTGAGGTACAGTGGGAAACCTTGTATTTTATAACCTAATAGTACTACCTCAAGAAGAAATGTCTATTTTTATCTAGGTGGGTTCTTTCCCTTATGGAAGACCCAAAAAATCAATGGGCAGTATTCAAAAGTAGGGCTGCCAACAGGAGTTTCCTATGAAGAAATCTATTGTCTTTTAAAGGAAAGGGCTTGACCAAGAAACACAATGACCTAATCCAACTATTTTAAATGGCTTAATTGTATGTTTTGTTCTATTTGGATTGGATGGTAACTATGAAATTAAAGATGATGCATTTTGTTATGTTGAAATCTGGCTGGACTATGATTAATGAGATGCCTCACATTCTAGTCACATTGATTGCCTTAATTGTTGTCCATCTTTTTCCCCCCATACATTAATTACAACACAAATTTGTGTATTTTTCAATAGACTGCCATATTCTACACAAGGGAATAAATTTAATGTAGATTAATTGTTAAGAAAATTGACTTCGGGGAACCCTCTGATACTTACCATCCATCTTCATGGATTTGTATCATTGAGCAAAGTGATTAAAAAGTCTAATTTTTTACTCCACATTAAGGTAAAATCTAGAAAAAGTTTCTCATATACAAGGTCAATAGTGAATTTTCCCACATTTTATGATTATTCTAATTCCCCCTTGTCTCTCTATTTAATTTTATTATAATAATATGATTTTGATATTTGAGATTTTAGAGGTCAAGAATGAACTTTCCCCCCAATTCTTTGGAAATAGACTCTGGGTGAATGAAGTAGACTATTGTAGGAGGTCTGCTGTTTCACTGATGAATAGCTAATGAAATTATTCCTTTGTTTCTCTAATATACTTATTAGAATCAAATATATTTTTTGTAGGTAGAGTTCCTTGTCTCATTCATTGATTATTCAGACTTTCCTTTTTCTTCCTTATCAGTTTGTCACATTTTTCTACTCACCATCTGCAGCAGTCTGTTTTGATACTATGTATTTTATTTAATTGTTTGCTTATTTATTTTAGCAATCTGCATTTCTAATAAGATACCAGTATTTCAGACAGGAAGACATAACCAAAGACCTCCTCAGGTGGTAAGGCATATGGTACACACACTAGAGAGCACTGATGCATTAGGGCCCTTTGAGATGGTTCTGACAATTGCCTCTAGACCTTCATATTTCTTTCTTAAAATTTTCATACATAAAGTGATATGAAAAAAATGATCTTTCCCCTTAGAGTCTTAAATAATAAAATATCAGTGCACTAATGTGTAATTAACAGAAGTTTTACTTCCATGAAGGCAAGATGATTGTCTCTTTACACTATAGATACAGAACTTAGTGCCAAGCTTAATATATAGCTAGAACTCTATACATTAGCATGGAATTGGTAATGGAATGGATTAGTGAGGGCCTTCTCTAAAACATGTTCACACCAGCACTCAGGAGGGTTTTCACCAATAATAGATGTGTTAGGCATAGTGACATGGCAAGTAAGCCCATCTTCTATCTATTTTCCTCTTCAGTTTTCCTCATGATTAAGCCTCAGCAGGGCTTCTTGGCTGGAATGGTTAGTGAGAAACCAGAAAGCATTACAAAAAGCTGGCTCCCCATCACCTATTGACATGCCATCTCCTCCCCCCAGTTCTGGGTGGACTCTTGGCCCTTCAGTTTGTTGCTCAGTGAAGAGGGACAGCTGGCACAGGTTCTGGGCAGTGACAGGTGATAATTGACTTACAGTGCTTATTATGGCCTGGTTTCTAAGCATCCTGCTTTTTGGAAAACCTACAACTTGTCAGTATTCAGATGATTTGTGCAAATCATTGATTGACTTAATATTAAAAATGAGAGTTTCCAGCCCTGGCCAAGTGACTCAGATGGTTGGAGCATTGTCCCATGCACCAAAAGGTTGGGGTTTTGATTCCCAGTCAGGGCACATAACTAGGTTGCAAATTCAATCCCTGGTAAGGCCTGTTTAGAAATCAACCTGGTTGATGTTTCTATCTATCTATCTATCTATCCATCCATCTATGCATCCATCATCCATTTATCTATCTCATCTTTCTCTCACTCTTGCTCTCTCAAATTAACACATATCCTCAGGTGAGGATTTAAAAAAAAAGTTTTTACCAAGTCATTGATCATAATGACAATAAAGCCAACTGAAAATCAACTTTTGCCCTATCATGTATATTACATATATGTCTGCACAAGTCATATATATGGATATCTTGCACTTTTGTGAAATTGAGATATACATTTTTTTACTGGTTTCTATTAGAGATTTGAATAATCGATTGAAACTTTGAAATACAAGAAATAATAGAAATGGCACTCTGTTGCCAAAACATTACCATCACTACTCCCAGAAGCCTTTGTTAATTATTTTCTCTTGATCATCCCCCTCTCCCCTTTTTTAAATTCTCTATTGCCAAACTCTTCAAACTGCCTAGTACTCAGCCCTGTTGTGTTGAATTCATTCAAGCTTCAGTTCACATGGCCTCACCATCCCTGCTATCTTGTCTTTTTTTTTTTTTTTTTTCCTGATCAATTTATTGCCTGAATGTACAATATGAGAGAAGCAGAATGAGTCATGAGCAAATTATTAGAGGATCAATAAATTCTGAATATCTTTTTCCAATTTGACTAAGTAATATAGGCCCAAGGCAAAGTTTGGTTTCAGCAGAAGTGCATAGTGCAGAGAATTGGGAGTTAGAAAAGTCAGGCACTGGTGAAGAATTAAACTATAGTAGGGATATCAATAGGATTTTGTTTTACATTTCAACTCCTATTAATTAATAGTAGCTGCTTGCGGTGCTTGTTGAGAAAGTTTCTGAGTCAAATCAGACTTACGAGGAAATAGTGCTATCAAACACTTCAGTAATTCCATTAGGCATAGGGAAATGCAACCTGCAGTGTTCTTTTCATAAACTTACCATTTGTTGTTCCTATACTAGTGGCTTTGAGCATTTGCCCCCTTGCCACACTAGGGACATTTGGCTAAATGTGGAGATACTCTCAGTTATAACAACTACTGGATAAGGATTATACTGGCATTTAATGGACAGAAACCAGTGCCATGCATAGGATACCCACCCACAATAATTATCAGGTCCAAAAATGTTAATAATGCTAAGATTGAGAAAACTTTTCCTGCATAATCATATCTAATAAAAGAGAAACATGCAACTTAATCATACCTCCGTTATGCCCACAAGCCACACCCACCAGCCAATCACGAGTGAATATGCAAATTAACCCAACAAATATGGCAGCGGCCACAGAGCTAGCCACTCCTTTTCCATAATTTGGCTGGCTCCAGGACTTTTGTCTTCAAGATCTTTTCTTTGTCAACACCCACTTTTTTGGAGGTATCATCCAGTATCATGGTTTAAGTGATATCAGTTGACTCTCACATGTAGGTCTCCAGCTTGGAAGCTGCTCTTGAATACTAGTTTTTATGTCTAACTTCTCACACAGCATTTCCATTTGGATATTTAAGAAATATCTTAACATAACCAAAATTTATATCCCCCTAAAATCCATGCCTCTCTGTCTTTATTATCAAAGTGAATGTAAACTATACCTTTCTAAATGCTCAGGCCAAAATCCTTGGAGTCATCCTTGAATGCTCTCTTTGCTCCAATCTGTATATCTGTATCCAATTTGTATATTCATAATATATTTTATTTTAGCATTTCCATTGGTATTACCATAACCCAAAACACTATAATCTCCTTCTTGAATTTTATAATAAACTCTTTTTTAAAAAAACTCTTAATTAGTCTCCTTGCTTTATCTTTACTCCTGGAGTCTATGCTTAATATAGCAGAGTAATCCTTCTAAAAAATAAGTTGGATCATGACAATCTGAATGAGTAAACAAATAATAAATCAGAAAAAGACTAATTATTTTTAATACATAACAAGCTTCTAAAGCTGTAAGGAAAAAGTTAACAATCAGTTGCAAAGAATTTGAATAGAAATTAATAATGACTATTAAACATGAAAAGGTGTTCACCTAGTTAGTGCTACTTTAAAAAAATCCCATTGCTTTTTTATCAGATTATCAAAAATAATATCTAAGACTAATAAAAAATTATAATATTTTTTGGGAAAGAAGTTTGTTTTAGTATGTAAATTAGACTATATCCAATTCAAGAACTATTTGGATTAGATACTGTTATTATTGCCATTTGATAAGGGAGAAAATTCAGGTACAGAGAAATTAGACAACTTACCTTCAGTCAGATAGAATATAAGTAGGAAACACCAGCATTGAAACTAAGCATTTTTCTCCAGCATCCATATATTTTAATCACTTTTTATTCTTATTTTATACAGGAAAATATGGAAGTAACTGTTGTTAAATAAATTTGTTTAAAAATGCAAGTATAGATTTGAACTCAGGCAGTTTTATTCCAGAAACTGTTTTTTGTTTTGTTTTTACATTAAAAATTAAATGGTACTATAGTAGTGGGGGAATTTTAACCCACTCCTGTCAAGTCATAATCATGCAATACAAAGTACACAAAAGTGTGTAATCATTAGATTTATATAAACATTAGGCATTGCATTTTATATGTGAAAAGTGTAGTTGATGCAATATAATATATGTGGCATTCAAGTATAAAAATGGGTCCCAGACAGAGTTCAATTTTGATTCACCTTAGGGAACCAAATCGAGAGCATTCCTAACCAGAAAGCAAAGGAACATGTGATTTCAGCTGGGCCAAGACAATGTTATGTTTTTCTGTCAGTTCTAGACGATCTCTACAACCCTCCTATGGTCCTCACCAGTTACAGCCTACTCAATAGACATCTCCCTCCTTCCACTATAATTCCCCAAATTATGCTTCCTCACTCCTCTCCCCTTGTTATGTAACCTTGATATTTTTCAAGTAATATTTTTCAAAGAAATTCTATTTCTATTTTAGGAAGGAAAATCTTATATATTTTAATCATTGAAAACTATCAAACATAATTTAGGAAGTAAATAAGTTGAAAGTTAATGTCAACAAAAAAATTAGTTATTAATGTTTAAAAGCAAGATTTTACTTGTCTTGGGTTGAACTTAGAATTGAAATGAGTGAGTGTATGATTAACACTTACCACATAGTGGAATCACATGTCCAAATTATTTATTAAAATATGTATTTAGGGTGATGTGATCACATATTTTCTGTGTCTTAGACACAACTTCCATTTCCACTGAAATCCCTTAAAGGCTTTCACTTTTATTTCAAGTTTAATTATAAGTAAACTCTGCTGTCACTCAGTAAGTAGCATGACAATCACTTTCCAAAGAATCAACTCTTAGAATTATGGCTCTGTTAAAACAGTTTGGAGAAATTCCAGGACACTGGGAGTAACCAGTGTTACTTCCTTCGCAGCATTCTTGTGGCAGACATCGGTGGCATGACACAGGATAGGAGTGATTCAAACTATTGAATGCATCTCCTATTAAATCAAAGTTAGCCACCCTTTTGTTTTAAATTTGTTTTTTAAAGCCCACCCATCTGCTATTATCAATGAGCGTTATCTGATGATAATATCACTTTTAGGAAAAGTGACACAATTGTTTTTGTTTAACGAAGTTAATACATTCCATGGCTTTTTAGTCCATTGTTTATGTTCTCAAATAATATCCTTGAGGATTACCTAGTAATAGCTGCAGTATAATTTTATGGCGTTAGCTACCATTTCACAGATAAGCTTAGAATACTCTGTACTTTGTGGCATTTCAATTGTGTTTTCTAATTTCTAAGACAGGGATTGAAAAATAATTAAGACAAAAATCCTGAGCAATCACACACCATGCTGTATCTAATATAAATATTAATCTTTTACTGGATCTGGGGGTTTGATTTTATCTTGAGGCAGCATTTAGGAATTCTGGAGGCCATTGGGAGAGGAAGTTACAATCTCAGAGCAAAGTTTATCTAATTCAATATGAGTCTTGAAACAAAAGGAAGAGCATTTCAAACTGTAACTGCTATTTTATTTATTTATTTTTTAAGAGAATTTTCACTTTCTTTTTTAAAAAAATATATTTTATTGATTTTTTACAGAGAGGAAGGGAGAGAGATAGAGAGCTAGAAACGCCAATGAGAGAGAAACATCGACCAGCTGCCTCTTGCACACCACCTACCGGGGATGTGCACACAACCAATGTACATGCCCTTGACTGGAATCGAACCTGGGACCTTTCAGTCCGCAGACCTACGCTCTACCGCTGAGCCAAACCAGTTTCAGCTGTAACTGATATTTTAAATACTAATGTGTTTAGATTGTCACCTACTTCAGTTACTTGAGAATTGTCAAAAAGTACATTTTCTGGTTCTATCCAAGGGAACTAGTCAGAAAGCAAGAGTCAAATCACCAATGAGAAAGTTTCTATTTACCTTTGAAAATTTACCTTCCATCTGTTGCATGTGACACAGCCATGGGGCTGAGCAGGAGCTTGTGGGCAGGGAATGGAGGGGAGTTGCAAGAGAAAGAAATGGAGAAATTGTATCCCATTCTCTGAAAGTTTCAAACAGGAGAGCAAATGGGTACCTAAATGCAACCAAATATCTATTTGAATATATCAAGAAGAGGGAATATGGTTTCAAAGATGGAAAGCTAAGAACATTTTTTGTACATTAAAGGAATAATGAGGAAGCTTATGTGATTGAATTATAGAGAAAAAGGGAGATAACAGTTGAGATGAGGTCAAAAAGATAAATGAAAGAATAGGTCATCTAGGACATTTTAGATCATAGTATGTGTTCAATTCTGAATATGATCTATTTCAATCAGAGAAATAATTCTATCTTATTTTAGTTATATACAAATTACTCTAACTGCTATATGGAGAATAGAATGGAAACTTACAAATTTGGAAGGAGAGAGATCAAGTAAGATGCTATTGAAATAGTCTAAGCAAGACCAAAGTGACAGTCATGGAGGTGATCAAATTTGGACTATATTTTTGTATTGGAGAGAGGCATTAAGCTGTGCTCATGCTTGGGATATGGAGTAGATATACATAGAAAAGGCAAAGATAACTCATGTTATTAATAAATTTTATACTGATTTTCAGGCTACTTCATGCTGCCTATTTTTTCCTACTTTAAGCTACTTGTTTTGTTTTGTTTTTTTTTACTTATTTGCAATATGGTTTTTATTTTCTCTTTCTCTAAATATATACTAGTGTATATATATATATATATATACACATATATATCTTTCTATATATATAGTCATATATACATATTCTATGTCTATCTATATTCATCTGAATGTTAGTATATCCATTTACGTATTAGTAAGAGGTTTAATTTGGGTAGTATATAACATAAAACCATGAAAGGAAAGAATTGGAGATAAAGCTCAAGGAGTCACATTAGAGGAAGATTTTAAAGAATTTGTGCATCATTTTGTATTGAGGAGAATCATTGATACCTTTCAGAAGGATGTTGTGTTAAAAAATCAATTGCAGCCTTGGCCTATGGCTCAGTTGGTTGGAGGGTTATCACAAAAGTTGGTGGTTTGATTCTAAGTCAGGGCACCTACCTAAGTGGTGGGTTCCATGCCCAGTCTGGGAGAGTGTGATGATATTCCACCCCTCTCTCTCTCTCTCTCTCTCTCTCTCTCTCTCTCTCTCTCTCTGAAGTTCCAGATTCTTAAAAAAAAAAAAAAAAAAAAAAAAAAAAAGGAAAGACAAGGTGATTCCAATAAGAGGTTCTGAGAATTATTTAGAAAAAAGGAAATGAGGGCCTGAATTCAGATCATAGCATTCAATTTTAAAAGACACATTTTGCAGAAGATAAACCTAAGGAACTGCTTATACTCCTTAATGCTTAGTTTGTGAGTCAGAGATAAAATAGCAACCATTCTGCAGTGAACAACAAAGGCAATCTTTTAACAATGAGAACCATATCCTATGTTTTTGCTATTTTAAGTCTTTCAAGAACTTTACACAGCTTTAAGAACAGCATCCTAATTCATTATCTTTGTCTGCAAGCCTCTGCATATCCTAAGTCCTGCCAAACTCTCCAACCTCATCTTATATGAGTCCACTATGGTAAGTCCTTCTTTTTCAACAGTTGCTTCACTCTTATCCTTCATGCCTCAGCACAAATTTAGGCTCCTCAGTGACTCCTGAGCATTTCCTTCTTCCCAGAGACCTTCTCCACAGGAACTTCTCTTTCTCTATTAGCATTAACTAGACTTTATAACAATCCTGTTTATTTATGGTTGTGTCTTGAAGGCTTCATGGGGCAGCACCCAGGTTTTCCCTAGCGCAGTGCACAGACCAGACAGGACTCAATAAATATTTGTTGAATTACAGATAATTTCTTCAAGAATTTGGAGCTTTATTCAAATGATTATTTACCAGACAATTTACTTCTGCCTAGAAGATTTTAATGAAAAACAGTTAATGGTTATTGGATGCTTCTGAAAATTGTCATATTCATGTGGTAATTAAATTATATCTGTATAATTAGAAGTACCTCTTTTTATAATAGGAATGGGATTCGGTTTGAGGTACTCTGATACTTGTCTTTCTGACTAAACCTTATTGAGAATATACTCAGAAAACGGGTCAACTAAACAAGCATTGAAAAATCTTGTTACCTGTTGAATCTTGATGATGTCTACTAGTAAATAGGCATTTGCTTTATAATTCTATCAATTTTGTTTCTGTTTGAAAATTATAATAATGAAACACCAGAAAAACACATGCAGGATGTCTTGTTTGAGTTCTCTTGAAGGTAGAACTTGATGGGAAAACTCAGATGAGGCAGCTTGAGAGATGGTAGGTAAAAGAAGGGAAGTGAGGAGAGGAAGATGGAGAAGGGAGGCAGGGATATAAGGGGTGAGTTGTTGAGCAGGGTATCATTGTGGGCAACTGAGGAGCAATCCAACTGGATACCCTCTGAGGAGTTGTGTAACACATTCCTCAAAACTGTCCTGTCATAGAAGAGGGGGTTGGAATTCAGGAGCCAGTAGTTGAAGGTTGTTTTCCTGGGTGTTAACTTTCTAATATGTGTAGGCTACAAAGGCAGAGAAGCCTGCCATGCCTTTGGAGAAAGTTTCAAGGCAGAAAAGCAGAAACAGCTAATATGCCAAAGGTGGGAAGGGGCTGGAACTATCCAACACAACAGATGACATCAATATAGCTGGAAGGGTTGAAGCCTAGGACACCACAAGGATTTGCCACGATTAAGCATGTGTACTGTGTCTTATCTAACAATAGAGAAACATGTAAATTGTCCATACCTCCATTTTACCCATAGCCAAACAGAGTGAGTATGCAAATTAACCCAACAAAGATGGAGGTTAATTTGCATACATACCTGGGTCCCAGCAACCTCATCGGCACCCAGGTCACTCCCAGCCGGCCATCAGGCAGAGGCTTTAGGTTTGGGAAAGGGCCAAGCCTGCGATCAGGAGGGGTGTGTGTGTGTGGGGGGGGGGGGGGTTCCCTTTTCCCAAGCCTAAAGCCTGGGGTGGAGGCTTTAGGCTTGGGAAGGGGCCGAGCCTGCAATCGGAGGTTTCAGGGGTTGTGGTGCATGGCCGAGCCTGGGATCAGAGAGAAAGGGAAAATAAATCAATGGAAACATATCCTCAGGTGAAGATAAAAAGAAAAATAAAGAAAGAAATGTCATATCCTATGAAAGACACATCTTGAAAATGCTTAAAGAAAGTTGTCATTTTTTCATGGTGAAGGGACTGGAGTCTGTGTTCATGAAAATACTTTGGTGGCTGCGGTGACTGGCAGTGGCTGCAGCAGCGGGGTGATGGGGCTGGTGCTTTTCCCTGATCAGCCTGTGCCTCCCTGTGCCAACAGGGAGCAGGCCTAAGCCATCAGTAGGACATCCCTGGAGGGCTCCTGGTATGTGAGAGGGAGCAGGCCGGGCTGAGGTACCCCTCCCCAGTGCATGGATTTTGTGCACCAGGCTCCTAGTATTTTAATAAGAAAGCAACTGTTTTACCTCCTCCTCCATGTCTTTTCAGTTTGCAAATCCAGTGTAGCTGCTATAAATCCTTTATATGTTTGGGAGATTTTCACACCTTCTGGAAAGCAGGCAAACTATTAGCCATTTAGAAGCTAGAGATGTAAAAGAAAATAATGTGTAGTGTACTTTGCTACTTTAGGGATTTGTCTTTTGGATGGTAGAATGTCTTCTCTTCACACTTTAGTGATATATCTTAAGAATGACAAGAAATCTGGAGGACAAAAATCTTAAGAGGAGCTAATAATGTAATAGTAATTACATGAATCAATATTACAGTCAAAGGGTAGTTTTGTTACCTTGTTGAACTTAAAAAGATTTTAGCAATATGAGCACCTCAATATGTTTTACTGTTTTAAAATTTCAAACTGGGATTAGGACTTGACAAATGAAATAAATATTACAGACTATAGTGCTTACATTGTATAAGATTTTTATATAGTCATATATAAACTTAATTTTAATTCATCTGTAACACAGACTAATTAATTTTCTTTGCTTATAAGAATCAGTTCAAAAATATTTGTGAAGCATGTATACCAGACTAAACACCTTACAATTTTGAATCAAGGAGTACAGTCATTCATTACACAATACATCTCTTCCAAACCTTCAGTTTTCCTGTGAAGAAAGTGGGACAAAATGCAAAATATGTACCACTTACATAAATATTTTAATTTCCAGGGGTAGTCCTTAAAAAAGTTGTAAGTGAAAGGAGAGAGTGAGATGATGAGGGAGGAATCTTTACTTTAATTGTAGAACCATAGCATTTAAAAACTGTGGGCAGCTTATCTGCTATAACCCATCTAATTTAATAGCTGAGCTTACATAAGCACATAAATGTTCATTAAGAAATGTGAGAGTCCAGTGAACTAAGATTGATGAATGAAAGAGCAGAATACTAATGAGAAATTTCCAAATCTGTTTTAAATCCATAGCTGATCTTAACAAAATTCCTATTCTGTGTATTTATTATAGCTATATTTTCATAGTCCCTATTGGTTGTTTAAAATTTTGTTAAGTTATCATCTTAGCTCAGAAATGGCACTGAAATGGTCCCACCTCATTCTTGATTCCTCTCAATTTTTAATAAGAAGGCTTAATAATTAAATAAATCAATCAACAAAAATATACCGACTAATAAATTTGATATCTCAATCAAATTCTATTTTATCCGCTTGCTCCAACCATCCATCCACCCACCCACCCATGTACCCATCCATCCATCATAGACTCATTAATGACGTATTTAGAGTGGCGTGCTTGGAGCCAGCTGGCATTGGATAATGAGAGCTGATTCTGAGAATCTTTTCCTAGCTCCACATTCAGTGACCCCCAAGGCGGCAGCTTGAAATTGCACACATGGTGAGACTTTTTACACCATTGAAAGTGGCAAATGCTATAAATCATCACCTCTCCCTGGATTTCTTCCCCCCCACCCCCCAACCTCCCACAGTGAACTGATGGTCAGACATTTATCAGCCTGGTGCTGTCATGTCAGTAACTCCATTTGGAAATGGCTTAAAAATTAAACTTCATAGAAAAAATGATAAACCTGAGGATAATGGGGATTTACTAGAGTAAGCCATATACTGATCCTGAAATTTAAAGAGAAGTTTGTTTGATTAAAAAACCATAAACCTAAAAAAAAGATGTGAAGAAAAAGAAAAAATATTCTTGCCACTGAACTGAGAAGGAACCACACTGTTAATTTGGTGTTATGAAAGACACTGTACAAATGGGCAATTCTGCTTTAACTAGTGATCTACAAAGACTAAAATTATATATTTAAAAATATATTGTCTATTATTTGTTCAGATTATGAAAGTACTATTTTTCACTATATCAGATTATGATATATTTCTAGCTTCTTGAATTTAATATATAGATTATGTTGTTTATTACTAGTTATTGTAAAAGATATTGTTTTCCTCTG
Organism: Pipistrellus hanaki; assembly: GCF_964339955.1. Classification (NCBI taxonomy): domain Eukaryota; kingdom Metazoa; phylum Chordata; class Mammalia; order Chiroptera; family Vespertilionidae; genus Pipistrellus; species Pipistrellus hanaki. Next base: position 28,180,653 of record NC_140508.1, read on the forward strand.
AGTATAGATTTAGAAAAATTTTCATAAATTTTTACTTCTACACCTTAACAATTGCCATTATCACTATCCAGTGCTTACTTAGGAGGTTTCTTCATTTTTTAAATGTTTGACTCTTAACAGATCATTCCTTTGTTAACACGTTCTAGTTTTATTTCAGTATCATCAGAGTATATGGCTTAGGTTCTGTTCTTTCAAACATATTAAGAATGATTTTTTAATTACAGTTGAATCTGTTTTTATTTTTGTTCCATGAACATTTGTTGCTCTGAAATGAGCTCAGTTTTCAAACCATTAAATATATCTGTCTTTGCAATATAATTTCTGTCTTCCTTTTCTAACAATGAAGATAGATCTATGTCAAGTCATTGTTATTAAATCTGTATCATTATAATTTTATTGTTACTTCAGTCTAGCCATTTGTGTTTTACATGTATTCTGAATGTCATTTGATGCTTAAAAGTTCAAAACTATAACATTTTTCTCTGAGAATTGAACCTTTATTAATATAAAATACCCCTCTCCTTTAAAATTAAATAGTTTTACATAGAATTCTACTTTTCTTTGTTCTCATCAACGTCTTTGCTGTTTGTCTATAGTTTTCTGTCATAGTTTAAAATTTTTGTGTGTAATTAAATTTTCAGTGTCTCTTCTTCATATTTAAATATATATTTTAATGTGATTTATAAATCACTTTTTAAATTTGATTTTCCAATTACAATTGACTTTCAATATGATTTTGTATTAGTTTCAGGTGTACAGCATAGTGATTAGATAATCATATACTTTATAAAGTGATCCTCTTGATATTTCAAGTACCTATCTGGCACCATACATAGTTATTACAAATTATTGATTATATTCCCAGTGCTGTGCTTTTATATCCCCATGACTATTTTGTAACTACCAATATTTACTGGTTAATCCCTTCTCCGTTTTCAATTAGCCTTGAACCTCCCTCTCCTCTGGCAGACATCAGTCTTTTCTCTGCATCTATGAGTCTGTTTCTATTTTGTTTGTTGGTTTATTTTGTTATTTAGATTTCACATATAAGTGGAATCATATGATATTTGTCTTTCTCTGTCTGACTTACTCACCATCTAGATCCATCTAGGCTATCACAAAGGGTAAGATTTTTTTCTATTTTATGGCCAAGTAATATCCCACTGTGTATATGTACCACCACTTTTTTATTTACTCGTCTGTTGATGGGCATTTTGATTGTTTCCATATCTTGACTATCCTACATAATAAAGAGGAAATATATAAATTGACCATTACTCCAACACACAAGATGGCCACTCTCATCCCATGTGGTCAAAGATTGCCACCTCCATGTGGACACAAGATGGCCGCCACAAGATGGCCAGCAGAGGAGGGCAGTTAGGGGTGACCTGCTGGCAGAGGAGGGCAGTTGGGGGTGTCCAGGCCTGCAGGGGAGGGTAGTTGGGAGGAACCAGTCCAGGAGGGGAAGGAAGTTAGGGGCAATCAGGTTGTCAGGGAAGGGCAGTTAGGGGCGACCAGGCTGGCAAGGAAGGGAAGTTAGGGGTAACTGGGCTAGCAGGGAAGGACAGTAGGGGGCATCCAGGCCTTCAGGGAGGATTGTTGGGGGCGACAAGGCCAGTAGGGGAGGGAAGTAAGGGGTGACCAGGCCAGTTAGGGGCAATTGGGCTGGGAGGGGAGCAGTTAGGCATCAATCAGGCTGGTAGGGGAGTGGTTAGGGGGTGATTAGGCTGGCAGGCAGAAGCAGTTAGGGGCAATCAGGCAGGCAGGCAGACAGGCAGGCAAGCAGTTGGGAGCCAGCGGTCTTGGATTGTGAGAGGGATGTCCGATTGCACATTTACGCCAGATCCCACCAGGCCTGGTCATCCCTAACTGCCCTCCCCTACTGGCCTGGTTGCCCTCAACTGCCCTTTTCTGCAGGCCTAATCACCCCTAACTGTCCTCCCCTGCAGGCTTGGTTGCCCCCTACTGCCCTCCCCTACTGCCCACCAGGATCGGGCCTATATGGGCAGCCAGATATCCCTTGAGGGTTCCCAGATTGGAGAAGGTGCAGGCTGGGCTGAGGACACCCCCTCCTCCTGTGCATGGATTTCATGCACCAGACCTGTAGTTGTAAATCAGGGGTCTTCAAACTACGGCCCGCGGGCCACATGCGGCCCGCAGAGGAGTCTGATCCGGCCCGCCAGGTTTTTTGGGCAGTGAGCGCAGCCGAGGTGTTACAGTAGGAATTAGTAGTTCATATAGTCCGGCCCTCCAGCTCTCTGAGGGACCGTGATCTGGCCCCCACTTTAAAAAGTTTGAGGACCCCTGTTAAAATAATGCTGCATGAACATATACAGTATATGTACGTATATCCTTTTGAATTAGTTTTTAGATTTCTTAGGTTATGTACCCAGATGTGGAATTGCTGCGTTATAATACAATTTCATTTTTAATTATTTGAGGAAACTTCATACTGTTTTCATAGTGGCTATACTAATCTGTCTTCCTACCAAGAATGAATGAGGGTTCCCTTTTCTTCAAAGTTTCCACAGATCACTTTGTTGTTGATTTATTGATAATAGCTATTTTGACAGGTGTGATGGGATATTGAATTGTGGTTTTAATTTGCATTTTTCTGATGATTAATGACATTGAGCATCTTTTCATATGTTTATTGGAAATTTGCATGCTCTTTTGAGAAGTATCTATTTAGGTCCTTTACCCATTTTTTTCCATTGGATTTTTTAATTTTTATTTTTGGTATTTAGTTGTATGAGTTCTTTATGAATTTTGTATATTTACCCCTTATCATAGGTATCATTTGTGAATATTTTTCTCCCATTTGGTAGATCATCTTTTAGTTTTGTTGATAGTTTCTTTTGCAGAGCAAAATATTTTTAGTTTAATGTAGTTTCGTTTGTTTATATGTTTTATTTTGTTTCCCTTGCCTGGAGATATATCAGAAAAAAATATTGCTATGAGGAATGTCTGAGATTTTATTGCCTGTGTTTTCTTCTAGGAATTTTATGCTTCCAAGTGTAACATTTAAGTCTTTAATCCATTTTGAGTTTATTTTTGTATGTGGTTTAAGAAGGTGGTCTAGTTCATTTTTTTTTTTTTTTGCATGTATCCAATTTTTCTGATATTTTATTGAATAGACTGTCTTACCTCATTGCATGTTCTTGCCTTCTTTGTCATATGTTAATTGACCATACAGGTGTGGATTTATTTCAGGGTTCTCTATTCTGTTTCATTGATCTGTGTATCTGTTTTTATACCTGTACCATACTGTTTTGATTACTGTTGTAGTATAGTTTGGTATCAGGTATTGTGATATCTCTAACTTTTTCTACTTTTTCATGATTGTAGTGGATATTTGGAGTAGTTTGTGATTCCATGTACATTTTTGGATTATTTGTTCTAGTTCTGTGAAAAATGCCATTGGTATTTTGATAGTGTAAATCACTTTTAATAGATGTTCAATCTATATAAGTTTACTGAGCTTTTTTCATGAATTTCACTTTTCTTGTGACATATGCACTTATTTCTTCCTTGTTTTCTGTATGACCTTTGTTTCTATCTTTTGATTTTAACTATTTTTGCATAAATTATTTTAAATTACATATGCTATTTTATTCCCTTTAGTTATTTCCACATTTAAAGTAGTCTATTTTGTTAAATAGAATGTTACAATGTTAAGTAGAGACTCAGAGCTGATCATTTATCTCTGCCACACCAGCATTGAGTCAGGTCCTTGTACATGGAAGATCCTAAACAAGGACTTTCTAAAGGACTAAGTAAATCTACAGACATTGATAATAAAACAGAATTGTTTTGCTATCATATCTGAATAAAAATTTTATAATTCCTTCATTTCTTCTCTTTCTCAGTCCTGTCACTGTCCTGTTTCTGTTGAAATGAAACTAGGTATTTTTAGTAATTTATTTTTAAATGGTATGTTCTTTCTCATCCAAGGATTACTTTTGACATTTGTCAAGTTTCATAACTATGTTTATAGCAGTTACTCAGACACCAGCTCTGTGTTAAGTTCATTACTCACTGCCTTTTTCTTTTGATTCACACATGCCCTCAAACTGAGTTAATTTCTTGGTTTTGATTCATTTCTTGGTTGGGTAAAATACTTCCTTGAGTAATTTTTTCAGGACAGATAACTGAGTAGCATACTTCCTGAGTCATTTCATGTCTGAGAACATCCTCTTTCCTCCTCATTAAGCTACACTGACTTGGCTTAGGTTAGAATTCTGGGGTTACAAACTTTCCCGCTGAAGCCCTGAAAATACCTCCCCATTGCTGTGTTTCATGCAGTGTTGTGGAAGAAAAGTCTGATGCTATCTTCATAGGTTCTGCTTTAGTCTTTTCTGCCTAGAAGCTTTTAGAATATTATATTCACACTCAAAGAAATACAAAACAAATTATAATTGTTTAATTGTAGGTTAATTAATTTTTATTAATATCTGGCATTCTTAGACCATTAGACTAAATGTTCAAATTTTCTGCAGCTCAGAGATTTTTAAAATTAATTTTATTATTGCATCTTTTGCTTTATAGAATTCTACATAATACTTATTTAACCTTTTGATTCTATATGCCTTGCTTTTCTGTTCTTTGATTGTAGTCTTTCTCTACTTACCCTTTTACCTCTGAGTTTCAGGTGAATTTCTAGATTCCACCTTCTAAATATCTCCTTCAACATTCTGTGTAATATCGTCTACTCTTTACTGTATTCATTTTTAAAATTTTGTGATCATTTTCACCTGCAAAAATCATTTCTAAAATGGTTTTCTTTTCATAAAAGTTAAATTCAGATTGGATTAGGGATAAGGCAGGGATTTCTTTTTTTTCTTTTTTTTCTTTTTAAGATATTTTATTGATTTTGTACAGAGAGTAAGGGAGAGAGATAGAGAGTTAGAAACATCGATGAGAGAGAGTCATCGATCAGCTGCCTCTTGCACACCCCCTACTGGGGATGTGCCCACAACTCAGGTACATGCCCTTGACCGGAATCGAACCCGGGACCTTTCAGTCCCCAAGCCGACGCTCTATCCATTGAGCCAAACCGGTTTCAGCTGGGCAGGGATTTCTTAAGGAAAAAATTGTTTCATGAACAATACATGTTCTCAAATCTTTCAAGAATCCTATATTCCCAGCTGCTGTATTTTTCACATATCACTGAATTTTCTGCACATACACGATTATAGAGTACTAGAGGCCTGGTGTACAGATTCATGTACTGGTGGGGTCCCTCAGCCTGGTCTGTGGGGATTAGACCAAAACCAGCTCTCCAATATCCCCCGAGGGGTCCCAGATTGCAAGAGGGCAGTTCTCAGGTGACACACACCAAAATCGGGCTCCTTCCTCTCTGGTTCCGGTGCATCACCTGAGAACCGCAGCTGCTAAGTTACCACAGCTGGGCAGCTCCTGTATTGAGTATCTGCCCCCTAGTGGTCAGTGAGCATCATAGCTACTAGTTGGATGGTCGGAGGTCACTTAGGCTCTTATATATATACAGATAATCTTATATAATAAAAGCCCAATATGCAAATTGTCCCCTTCGGCAGTTGTTTGACTGAGAGTTCAACCAGGAGATTGGGAGTTGGACTGTTTACTACGACATGCACTGACCACCAGGTGAGCGGCACAGTCCATGGTGGGCCTTTGCATAATGCTGTGGCCTTCTTCTCCCCTTACATCCTCTCCTCCAGCTACCTGGTGATAGGGGTGACAGGGACAGATAATGCAGGGTGTCCACTGAGCTTGCTCTCACTCCCCCTGCTAACATCCCCCTGGACGCCAGGGCTTGCACTCCAGTGAAGCCCTCGTGCTCTGGGGAAGCCCTCACACTCAGGTGCCCAGTGCTCACAAGGAGCCTGCCTGACACTTGCACCACATTTTCTGGGTGAGCTGGGCTGCAGCTGCTGGGACTGCAGGGGTTGGTTGGGTTTCCCGTGGGTTTGTGCAGGAGCAGGTCAGCGATGCTGGCCAGGAGAAAGTGAGCTGCCTGCCCATCTTCTGTGCAGTGCCACTGGGCGGCCCAGAGGCCCATGCTGTGCCACAGCCCATGGCGTCCAGCCGCCCTCACCCCATCTTTCTGTGGGAACTTGGGTGCTGTGACTCAGGTGGAGGGGGGTGCATGGGGGCCCAAGGGCCCAGGTGCTGCTCAAGGCCCAGAGGTCAGCTGGGACCTGCCCTTCCATACCCGATGCTCACACTTTGATCTCTCAACAGGCCTAGGGACCGCCCCCATGCTAGAATTTCATGCACTGGGCCTCTAGTCTATAATAATGCAATATGTGACTGGAAATACATTCTGTTAGATATTATTTGGGTCTAAAACAATCAAAGAAACAATCCCAAAAGAGAAAAATGTTTATAGTTTTTATAATTTCTTTAAAATATGGGTATTTAATAGACCATGGGAAGTAGTGGTAAAGCTGTGGGCATCCAGTGTGCCATTGGGAAATTCATGTGATGGCTATTGCCTTTCTACTCAGCTACTCTGAATATCTGTGGGTGTAGTTTCCAAAGCTGATCATCAAGTTTTTCTGCCAGGTATTTACTGACCCTTGTCTGTATTTAATTCTATATTCTAGGCATAATTTAAAAATTATTTCAGTTGCATGTGACAAATTTTAAATAACAATAGCAGGGAATAGCCTTCTATTTTTCTTTCATTTCTGAAAGAGTGAATGGTCAATGGAGACAGCATGTATTTTGAAAAACAGAGAGAAGATCAGGCACCTCGTTATGGTTTTTGAGGCGAATGAAGGAAAGGCAAAGGCCCAAACAAAGAAACTTAGGACAAAACAGCTTCAAGGACGAATTTGGCAAAAGTGCTTGTGCAGTTCATCCCTACTTATAATTATCTTATCATTGTGACCCACAGATTTTGAGGCATAGTAGATATTGTGATTGTCAAGAGTATAAGCCATAGGTTCTGGCAGATTTGGGTCTAAATCTTGTCTTTGCCACCTACTGGCTCTGGGGTCTTTAGCAAGCTACATCAATGCTCTGTGCTTTGAATTCCTCACCTTACAGCATATGGCAGACCTGACACAGAGGAAGTTGTCACACATACTAACATCAGTACTAGTTAGCACTGAGATGATCACCAAGCCACAAAGAAAAGAAAAGAACACCTCTCTTGCGAAAACCTCTTGTGAAAGAATGGAATTGAGAATACTAGAGACTTATTCTCAATTTTTAGAATTCTCTGATTAAAAGAATTATTAATGCCTAGGTTATATTCAGTGAAATGCAGAAAATTAGTAAGTTCCAAGAACCCCAACATAAAAGAATACATGGTTCCATCTTGTCAACAAGGATTTTTTAAACTTCTTCACATTTGAATCATCTAGGAATCTCTTTAAAATGACAAAGCTCAGATCACACCCCAGACCAAATAAACTATTGATACAATCTCTGGAGTTGAGAGAGAGGCATTGGTATTTTTTGAAGCCATCTAGGTGATTCCAATTCAGGTACATGTAGAAATAATTATTCTAACACATTATATCTTTATCTGGCATTTAGTATCCTTATTTGTAAAATGGAAGTAATGCACATCTACAAACAAGTAGAATTTAGGATATTTTAAGTTAGAAATGTAAACTATTTTCTAATATATAACTATGGGCTCAATGAAAAATAGTATAATTCTACAAACTTAATTTTCTTTCAATGGATATTTTAAATGATTTTAAATTGTTTACATAGGCTTTAGCTTTATATCTTCTAACGTCAAAGTATTTTTTATTCTCTTATTAAAGTATTCAGTGAGTGAGAACATACGCTTATTGTCAATAAACATATTAAACATCCTGATTTAAAAAAAATACTTGCATGTTTTTTTGTTACTAAGCATAGTAAAAGTGTTTATCAACTCTGACTGGAGTGTGAGCAATATGCTAGGCACCCTTTATAGGAGAAATATCTCATCATCCTGTGCACTGTCCTGACATCAATATTCTGAAACAATTTGTTTGCTGAAAGTCTCACCAAGTCAGCAACAGTAAAAGTCTCCATTTTTTTTTTTTTTTTTTAATTTGGGTTTGTGGCTAGTGGCAAAACCCTACAATATCAGCAAATGTCTAGAACTATAATTGCTTAAAGATCTGCCCACAAAACAGGTAAAATAATATTTAAAATAGGCAGGCACTGCTATTTCTTTTCCAAATGGGGTATCCATCATTGTTTTGTTATCATGAACAAAGTTAAATAACAGGGATTTTTTTTTTTTTTTTTTTTTTTACGAATGTCTATGTGTTATGTCCTCATTTGTTACATGTGGCAAAGACAAGGTTTGGAGAAGAGAAGACAGACCACTCAGATCCACTGTGGGAACCCCCCACTGTGGGTGATGCCAAGGATTTAGGACATAACATTTCTTAATAATCTTTTAACTTTTGTAAGACAAGGACTCAAGACCAACAGAGCATCATCTCAGGATAAAAATTTGTTAAGTAAATTGTTGGTATCACCTAGAGCACATGTGTCAAACACAAGGCCCGCGGGCCAAATCCAGCCCGCCAGGCCTTGCAATGTGGCCCGCACCGCGCTGTCATCACTGCACTCCGCTGTCAGTTTATGACATTGTCAGTTTATGACTGTTCAGTAAACCATTCGGCCCTCGATTTAGGCTGGATTTTAGATTTTGGCCCCTTCTCTGATTGAGTTCGACACCCCTAACCTAGATTATCACTTACTGCTATTATTCTATTTAACTAAATGGAACAGATTTGTGTACAATCAAAATAAAATGAAACCACCCTCAAAAATTATGCCTATTATAAATTTTAAAGGAAACAAATATGGAGTCACAATGCATTGTTGATATGGGGCATGTTAAAGTATTTCACCAAATACTGTGTCAAAGTCACAGTAGGAAAAGAACTCACTAACAGGAACTATTTTATATTTGACAAGATAAACAAAAATCCGTTGACTTGGGTTATGAAGCCAACAAATTCCAAGATGGCATTCTTTCATCTGAGATTTTCATAGGTCCAGTATATACTGGTTCTAAAAATCTCAATCTGGGTTTGACTGAGATATTTAATTTCGTTGTTGGGTGTCTTTACATGCATGAGCTTTCTGTGAAATTAGAGTAAGACTGTTTTAAAAGGAAATTAAAATTTCTAATATTGGTATAGACTGTTCTGAGGCCAAGAGAAGCTTTTGACATTTGTCAATGGTATAAGATTTCTCTCACCACAATGACATTAGCTTTAACTACCAGATGTATAGAGGCCATTGAAAATGGGTTGTGCTTTAAAACTTAAGTAAAGCCTGCTAAGGAATGTCCCCCCATCCCAAGCACCTCCTGGTAAGAACCTGCGTCAATTTTTATTATTGCAGTATCTTCTCTGAAAGCAATATTTTATCATCGTGAAGAAAAATGAAGAAATACTTTCCCATCCTTATAGGACAACAATTATCTAAGAACGGTGCACTTCAGGAAATGGAGTCATGCGTGTTGGGAACTACAGAGCTTGATTTCATGGTCAGCAAAATTTCCCCCAGAACACAGGCACTCAGAAAAATCTGCTTTTTTACTTACAGATTTCCTCCTCTTCCTTTTTTTACAGTGGATATTCTCAAACCAGGTTATTCTTTATGTCCTCATCTCATTGCATAGTGCAAAGCCTTGGCGGGGCTCATTTTTCATAGAATGTGGGATGATGTTCAAGACTCAACACATAATCAACAGTAGGACCGGCACCCTCGCCAATGGAGTGGAAATACTCACTCTGAAAAGAGATATCATAAACCAGAGTATGAGAATCACATTAAATAAAGCATGCATCTATACAACACAACCTGTGCCCTCAAGGGTGGCATTTGACCTGTAATACTTGCATACAAGAAATCATTTTTTTGCTGCTCAAACATGTGTTTCAGAAATGATCTGAGAAGAACAGATGAACTTTTTTATGCAGGAATAGATCTTCAGAAAGCCATTCTCTGCATGTTCAATTTCATTTACTCTTCACCTGTAAAGCTTAAGAATTAGAATTTTTGTCTTCACTCTAAGAGAATTGGCTTATATTATTGTCCTCCATTTTCAGATGGTGCTCAATTCAGTTATATTGGACAATCTCTTTACCTTACAGAGTTTTCCATAATTAATCCTCTTTCTCATCTCTTAAAATATATTAAGAGTCTCATGCTCTACCGACTGAGCTAGCCGGGCACTTCTCATCTCTTAAAATATATTAAATATTGAACTGTTGGAGAGGGAACTCATAACTTTTATTTTTATCCTGTGACTGATTTTTATTATCATTCCAAATGGAATCCTGTTGTTTTTAGAATTAGGTAGACCAAGTTAAATAACAGGGATTTGTTTTTATCCACCCCTCCTATGATCCTGAAGTCAATTGAATGTTTTAATCAAATGTGGAGACTACCATGTCCTATGTCACTTTTGCCATCATGGCATATCAGGAATGAAAAGATCTATGGGGCCCTAGCTGGTTTGGCTCAGTGCATAGTAGGGGTGTCGAACTCAATCAGAGAAGGGGCCAAAATCTAAAATCCAGCCTAAATCGCGGGCCGAATGGTTTACTGAACAGTCATAAACTGACAATGTCATAAACTGACAGCGGAGTGCAGTGATGACAGCGCGGTGCGGGCCACATTGCAAGGCCTGGCGGGCTGGATTTGGCCCGCGGGCCTTGTGTTTGACACATGTGGCATAGAGCATCAACCTGCGGACTAAATGGTCCCAGGTTTGATTCCAATCAAGGGCACATGCCCAGGTTGTGGGCTCTATCCCCAGTGCAGGAGGCAGCCAATCAATGATTCTGTCTCATCACTGATGTTCCTATTTCTCTCTCCCCTCTCCCTTCCTCTCAGAAATCAATAAAAACATATTTTAAAAAAACAACAACAGATCTATAGATACTTGAATTTGAATTGAAGATGCTGCTCCTTTACATATAGGAAGCCCCAATTTTTAGTCCAAAAGTGGGAACAAAAACCTCTACCTTACTGCAGAACTCATATGAAAACTTAAGACTCAACTACTCACACACATAAGGTACCACATCCTATTTAAATGTAGAAATAAAATATTAAAAATGAAGATCGGAATTTTTCTGCTTTCTGATGTGACAAGTGCTACTCTGGAAGCTGGAATAAGTGTTCAGATGTAGATCTGTGGTGAGGTAGCTGATAACTTGGTGAGGTAGCTGTTCAGGTGCCTTTAGCCTCACCACTGTGGGGCACAATAGCCCAGCTTCTTACTCCTGGGGGCTTCCTTTCTTGGCTTCCTACTCCTGAGGGCTTCTCTCTGGGCTCTGAGTACAGTGTGCTCCACAACATGCACTATGGTCCTCAGGTGCCGGACAATTAATGTAACCCCAGCACTCCTCAATCAAAGATTAATGAGAATTGGTGAATAAAGTCACTAGCTCCTTCACCCCTTGGAGGTGATGCTTCTGAGGTGCATGTTCTGCACTGCCTCCTAGTTTCCTGGCAGCTGGATGAAGCTGCAGTTGTCCACAGTGGTAATTTGTCTTACAACATATCCTTTATCTGCTGCCTTCCCTTCTCTGGGCTACATCTCCTCTTCCTGGGATTACCTCCTACTGGAACTTTTATCTCAGGGGCTGCTTGGGGCCCCCAAACAAAGACAAGAGTCTTCCACTCTCCCTCAAGACCCTGCAGGCTCCAAATTCTTCTGTACCGCTCTGAGCCTTAGCTGGATTTCCTTCCAGTGGAAAGAAATTGGATCTATTCCAGTGTCTCAAATACACTCAGCCATATCCTCTCTCAGGGCCTTTGCCCAGGCTGTTTCCCCTCCCTGGGCCACTTTCTACCCTTTATCACCTTCACAACACTTAATGTCTACTCACTTTTTTCTGATTTTAATTCATTGTTTTATTTTTTTAGGGGAGATTGATATTCCTGTCTATACTTGTTTCCACGTTTGTATACCTCTTTAATCTTCATACCATTTATTATAGTTTATAATTATATGCATGTGGGGAAATTTGATTATCTTCCCAAAAGGAATGCAAACTCTACAAGAACAAGGATAATATATATTTTACTTACTAATTATTTGCTAACTCCTGGCAGAGTGTTTGTTGACTATTTATTGAGTGAATGAGTATTAAAACCAATAGGTTGTGTGTGCAACTGAATTTATTTTTAGCATAACTTCTGCTTTTAGATGTTTCACTTAGCAGCCCTTCTCTCCAGAACAAATTCTTCTGGGACTAAAATCCTTCTTACATCCACCTTGATAGAAGTGGATCTCTGTATGGTTGGAATTTTGTCTAGGGAACAGTAGAGTGGGCACGCTGTGTACAGTTAAATAAGGACTTTAATAGTAACTGTGATGGGCAGGTGGCAGGCAGTTGAGAAGGAAGTGACCCAGATAGTTCTTGCCCATGAAGGCTTAGTCTTTGGGTCAGCTGGTGGAATATTCTGGGGCTGGAGTTGAGCACTGGAAGCCTAAATCCCCTTTTCTTTGCTGACCTGCTTCAGCTGTTTTCTTTAGGGGTTCTGTTTTCTTTAGGTCCCCCATCCCATGTTAAATCTATGTCTCAGAATTTACCTGTATCAAAATTGGGTTATCTGGCATTTCCTTGGTCCATTGAGCTCTTCCTGGCATGGTTCAGTCTATGGATAGATATTATGTTTAATGTAAATTGTTATATAGAAAAAAAATGGATATCAGAATGTCCTGGTACTCTAGTGGGATATTAGATTTCTATATAAAATTACTCAATTTAAAATGTGAATCATAAATAAATAATGAATGCATAAAGCACCATTTAAAAAATGTATACCAAATTCTCATGGGAGGTAGTATTTAAATGCCCATAGAATAGAAAATGTGTAAATTCCAACTGTTCCTCCTCCTGGGGTTCTCTGTAGGGTAGCTTCTTGGGAACCATGCAAATGAGTGGCAGTTCCCTTTTGCCTGGATATGTTTCTACATGTTAAATCTGTATGGGAAAACATCTACTCAGCTATTAGGATAAGGCAATCAATTTTTGCCAGGCCTTGCCCCAGAAATTTCCAGATATTTGTTACAGAATAACAATTTTTTTTTCTATTTTTCTTCTTTGGTTGAACAATGACCTGATTCTCGACTTTGTTTGTGTGTGTTGACATAATCCTTGTGGTCTGAGAAATTGTCTCTGATCAGCTGCATCAATTAAGGGAATCGCTCCCCCAGCTTTGGTAGTCAGAAATGCTGGGGAGGTTTTCAGTGAGCCCCAGGGGAAGGACTCAGGTGCATAAATGAAATTATAAATAATATCAGTAGAGAGGATACCTGTTGGTTTTGTATTTTTCTTTTTCCTAGAGCAAAAAGATCCTTACGGGAACTGAACACCTGGTGAAATGGTTTGCTCAAATTCATTTAGCATCTCCCCCCCTCCATTTCTGTAGGGGAATTAGCAGAGTGTTAAAGGTTTTAAAGAATTCAGATGAAAAGCCATCTGTTCCCTGGGCTTTGTTCAATCTCAATTTAAGGATGGCTTTGGAGATTTCCTATTCCCTAATTAATTCCTCTAGATGAGCTTGTGGGGTTGGCTCAATTTATTTTTGAAAGATGGAAAAAAATGCTTCCATCAATTAGTCCTTTGTTACGTTGTGACTGAGATGGAAATAGCTTTTTGCCAAATGGAGCGAGGAGCTGAGAGATGCCTGTGTTTGCAGTGGCCAGGTGTCCTTTGTCATTAGGCTTGGCTTTGATGTTAGTACCACTCTTTGGGCCTTTCAGATAATTGGTGAGAAAGCACTCAATCTTGCAGGAATCTGAGTAATATTTAGCCTCAAGCACAAAGGCAGGGAAACCAAAGCATTGAATAGGAGTCATATTTTAAAGAGCATAATTGTTGTAAGAATTTTTTTGTATTACCACATGTAATGCATTACAGTTGAAGACTCCCTGAGTACTATTTTCTAGAACTGGGTTTTCTGTGTGAACAAGCACTAGAGGACCTACGAGAGCAGTGGTTCTCAACCTTTCTAATGCTGCGACCCTTTAATACAGTTCCTCATGCTGTGGTGACGCCCAACCATAAAATTATTTTTGTTGCTACTTCATAACTGTAATTTTGCTACTATTATGAATTGTAATGTAAGTATCTGTGTTTTCCAATGGTTTTAGACTCTACAGCAGCTGTTCTTAACTTGTGGGTCATGACCCAAAGGTTGAGAACCGCTAGCAGTGTCACCATGGCACAGGGAAGCTTCCCATCATGGGGAAGAGGAGAGCAAGGAGGTGGAGCACCAGGAGAAATAGATAGAAGCAGTTATGAAATTAAAGGGCAAAGTCATATTCTTTTTTGTTGTTAATTTTCAACTGAGAATTGACTTTTAGAAAGGGGGGGAGGAGAAAAGGAGGGAGGAATTGGGAGAGAAAGAGAGAGAGAAAGAAAGAGAGAGAGAGAGAGAGAGAGAGAGAGAGAGAGAGAGAGAGAGAGAGAGAGAGAGAGATGTGAGAGAGAGATGTGAGAGAGACATATAGATTGTTTGCCTCCTGCACATGTCTCAACAGGGGCCAGGGATCAAACCTGAAACTGAGGTATGTGCCCTTGATCGGAATTCAAACCAAAGACCCTTCCATATCTGGGCTGATATTCTAACCACTTAGACACACTCACCAGGGCAGAAGGGAATATTCTTTTATGTCATATTTAATATGAAATTTGTGCTTAAACTTGTACAAAGATAAAACAAATACAGAAAAATATTATAAAAAATGCTCTATTGACATTGCCCATCTGTATATAGTATAGGGAAATTTATGACTCCATGCCACAGGGTCATTTCAAGTACTAAAAAATAAAATTAATTCAAAAATGTTATTTGGGAAGAGCTTCTTTTAAACTGCAGAATGAATAATTTTGAAAATTTTGCTTGAAAACTTTTATCGCCTAGGACTCTTAGGATGAAGTCACATTCTTCTGAATGCTCCTGCAGACATTCCATGGCCTCTACTCTGCTTGTCTCTCTTAACTGCATCTCTTCCCTCCATGCTTCTTCTCTCCACTTGGGTCGACAGACAGTTCATCTCTCCCATTGTGTGTTGCTCCAGTGTGGCAGGGGCTGTTCCCTCTACCTTCATTTCCATCGGATAGAAGTCTGCCTCCGCAGTCTCCATTTTCCCCACCTCTCCAGCAGCCCCAGGGGCTCCTTAGCCCCATACACTTACCCAGCTGCCAGAGACCAGCTCTCAGGGGTTCTTCCCATTTTGGCACCATGGACCCATTTGGCATCTAGTCATACTTATTAAACCCTTTTCAAAATAGTATTTAAATGCATAAAATAAAATATCTAAGCAAAGGGGAGGAGTTCTATTAAAATACATCTGCCAAAGTATTAGTATAACCATACATTTTATAGCAGTTGGCACCCTGCATTGGAAGCATCTATTTATCATCTGAGGATTGTCACTAGATTATAAATGCGATGAAGTCAGGTCTACCTGGATATCATTGCCCCATGTTCATCAGTGCTAACACCCAGCTGGAGGTCTCCCATATATAATTGTGGCATTAAATTGAGCTTTTAGGGTTCTAACCATGTTTTCAGAAATAAAAATCTTAGCTCTCAACTCTATACAGACATAGCTTTACAGTTTTAGATATTTAAATCACAGATTCTACTTGTAAAAGCATATTGAAAAAGCTTCCTGTCAAAATGGCAGTGTAGGTCAATGTGGTACTCGAATCTTTCCACCACTAAATCACACAACAACCATCATTCAACCCAACTGAAATCTAGCTGAACAGAAGTTCTACAACTAAGGCTATAACGAAGAAGCTACACGGAGCCTGGTCGGAGTGGCAGAGATGCAGAATGGGCTGATTCCATACCCATGTGTGGCATATAAAAATTGGAAGGGAACTGGGGAGGTTTCCACTGAGTAGCTGGTGGTCTCAGTCCCAAACCAGTGCCTCCAGCCCAGGGTTCTAGTGCTAGGAGGAGAAGTCCCAATAACTCTGGTTGCAAAAGTCCGTGGGGGTTGTGGCTGAGCAAGATGGAGAGCTGCTGGAATCCCAGGCATTCCTCTTAAAGGGCCTGCACATGGGCTTATTGGGACTCACTCCCTCTGAGCTCCAGCACTGGAGCACCAGCTCAAAAGGCACCAGGGACATTAGGGAGAAACTGAATTGCCTGGCTTCAGGGTGAACGCTGGAGGGGCAGCTTTCTCTTATACAGATGTGCTGGCAGAAGCCATTGCTCCTTTTCTGGACCCTCTCCCCACCAAACCTGTAGGCAGGCACCATATCTGAGTCTCCATCAACTTGGCTCACACTGTTTATCCTGCCCTGGTGATTCCCTGAGACTCCACTCCACAAACTTGCAGGAGCATCCAAGCTATTCCCAGAGGCTTTTCTATAAGAATGGCCTGTATTGACTCATGCTTCACACTTCCCTAAAATCTCTCAAACAAGTGACACCTGGCTTCAGTGTGTCTCACTTATCACTAAGCAACCCCAGGCTCTGCAGTAGCAGTAGCTGGCCTTAGTTCATAGCTTGACCTCTCCAAGCCCAGCATGAGTAGCAGCCATCTGAACATCACTTTGTAGTTCATGCCAGGGGGTCCCAGGTAGAACACACATGGTGACTGACCTTGGCCTGCACCTCCCAGGAGGTCCCAGAGCCAGCAAACAAGGTAGACAGCTTCAAACCACTTCAAAGCACCACCAAACCACCTCCACATGCAAAACTCTCAAGGGGCACACTCAGTGGGCCCCAGAGCCCCACTGAAGTAAGTCCTGCTCAATGGGGTGTGTCCCCACACTGTTAATCCTCCATGGTGATATATCCCTCCCATTGATTTGTCAATAGCATTCAAGACTCAATTACAACTGGAGAGTGCACACTTGAAGTGCCAGTTCAGGTGAACAAGAAGGCCTACTACATAAAGCCACTCTACCAAACCCCTGGAGACACAGCAACTTTACCTCATACATAGAAACAAACAGAGGGAGGCTGCCAAAATGAGACAAAGAAACACACCCCAAATGAAAGAACAGAACAAAACTCCAGAAAAAGGTCTAAACAAATGGAGATGAGCAACCTACTAGATGCAAAGCTCAAAACACTGGTTATAAGGATGCTTAATAAAAGTATTCTGATCCCTGGTGGAGCTTTGTGGAGCTTTGATACTACATGATAGAGAGTTACTGGCCCTTCCCTGTATAATTATGGACCAGGATATGATGGTAAAATAGGGCAGAAACTTAGTACCGATTTTCTGCTGGTTCAGGTCTGTGACTGAGGGTAGAAGGAGGCCCAAGCTCCTTCCCTGATATAATCAAGGATCTGGAATCCAGGATCTGTAATTGTAGCATGTTTAGCTATATCAGTGTTCTTAGTGGGTGAAGCATGGACCTTACTCCTGGCAAGACTGAAGATTGGGGGAAGTGGGTTAGGAGTCTAGACCTTGCTGTTACCCAGCGTTGATGGGCTTTAACACCAGCCATTGCAGGGTTCCCACAGAACAATGCAGAAGGCAAGTTTCCTTTCTGAGATGTCAGGTTGCAGGGGTCTGTCTTGGACAAGTTATCCTTTATTCCTCAATTATTAATTTCTGTTTCTAAATTTTCTCACCTTGAAAAAATGGCATTCTTTCTATAATTATTGGGAACAGTAAGTGAAATAAAGCATTTAAAACCATTGACAAGGTTTTTAGCAGATAATAACATATTTTATTATATTTTTTGCTATGTTAGTTTAGATGACATTATTTAGGACTTGGGAATATTATTTAAGAAAATAAAATTTGCCGGGACTGGTTTGGCTCAACGGATAGAGCGTCGGCTTGGGGACTGAAGGGTCCTGGGTTCGATTCCGGTCAAGGGCATGTACCTTGGTTGCGGGCATATCCCCAGTGGGGGGTGTGCAAGAGGCAGCTGATCGATGGCTCTCTCTCATTGATGTTTCTAACTCTCTATCTCTCCCTTCCTCTCTGTACAAAATCAATAAAATATATTTTAAAAAAAGGAAAATAAAATTTGATATACCTCATTTCGGTTTTTGAGATAGGTTTTAGATCTCATTTGGGTTTTAGCTCAGATGGCCACACCTAATTTTTAACATTTTCAGAAACATTTTTCTTATTAAAGTTAAACATAAATAGAATGTAATGTTTAATACTTCTCCAGAGATGCATTTAACTTACCAAACTCCAACAAATGCACCTCAGCAGCCTCCCTTTCCTTCTATCTTCTTCATGGCTTCTAGAAAATGAAAGATGCTGTGGCTAACTTCTCTGTACCTTAACCTGGATGGAGGCATGCTGTCAAGTCACATCAATGACTGATCCAGAGACTTACTACCCAGGATGCCATTTTTCTCAGCAGCTCCTATCCAAGGTGTGTCCACACTTTTGAACATGGCATTTCCAGGCCACTATATCTGAACCTACTCATGCAGGTATGGCTGTCACAACATCCAGCTCTTCATTCTACCTGCTGATCTGCAAACTAATCTCCCCTGTAGCATTAGCATTTAGTCTAAATAAACTGATTCGTCTTTTTGAGAATTTACCAAATATTTTCCATATTCATAGTTGTTTATATCCTCTTCCCTCTGTTTTCTGAGTAAAAGTAGTAATTACTTTAATAATCTAATTCCAAAATTCTGATTTTTGTCAGTTAGCTTAATGGCCACCAGAAAAAGAAAAAAAAGTAGATTACTTAATTTTTCTGCAGCTCAAAGTTCTTATGTCTAAATTTTGTAAAGTGGTGGGGAAAATTAGATTTATAGTTACATTATGACATTCTTTTGAGTTAATAAATCTCTTGTAATAATCATAACCCACATGCCTTTTTCCATGTGAACAACTGTAAGCGTACTTTTGCCCACTCCTGTATACATACCTTTCTTACTTCTCCTATCTAAAGATAAAATGAAAGTGTGTATTAAGATCGCTTAGCCCATGTATTTCAAAAATCATGCTCACATGTTCTACTCTATTCTTTCAGCCCTCTCCATTAAAATTCTTTGTATTTCATCCAGTTCAAAATACACTACTCTCATTGGAGAAAGCCCATATTAATTCTTCCTTTTAAACTTTTACCTAACTCTCAGCATTGCCCTATTCCTAGATAATTAATATATCTTTCTTTACTCTGCTCACTATCCATTGTTTAGGGGATAAAGGAAGGTTTTGAAACAAAATTGAAAAGGAAAAAGAAAGATATGGGGTAAGAGGAACAGAGTGAGAAAGAGAAATAGAGCAGAATCAAACAATGAGAACATCATGGCAAATAGAAAGTGGGTCACACAGTTGTTAGTAGGAGTTAGGGCTACCTGAGAGAAAATAGTGATAGTAGGAAAGATAAAATGAATATGACCCACAGTCCCAGTTTGTCTGACACTGATGGGCTTCCTGGGACAGGGGACATTCAGTGCTAAGCGTGACAAGTTGGCCACCTTAGGTGGGATGGAAATGCAGTAGGCCAAATTCATTAACAAGAAACTGAAAGCAATGAGCTGCTTGTTTTGGAGAGTGGATTCAGAAACTCAAACCACTGATTGTTGACACATTTAGTGATACGGAAAAATTATGGGAAAGCCTTTAAGGATGGAAGCCAGCACCATTTTCCATGAAAGGAGGCCTGACAATGAAAGGGAGCTCTTCTGACTCAGGATCAAAGAGTCATTCTCATCTGAGTGTGAGGAGTGCCAGAATAATCAGGCTCAAATAAGGTACAATGAGGTCTTTAATCCCAAATCAGTACTTCCTTTGTGAGTCAACCCCAAGGACCAGCTGCAAACAGGGCAGACATGTTTGATGGGGCGAGGGGTGCTGATCAGGTACTGTGTTCCTGATTTCGGGTGCTGTACCCAGGAAGCAACCACATTAGCAGATGTCTCTCCTCACTACCATTGATTTAGACCTCTGTCTTTACCTTGGGCATCGTCACTCTATCAGGTCTTGCTGCAATCATTAAGGACTTCATATAGGTTATTATGGATAAAATGGGAAATGTCTCCAGGGAAGAATTTTGATCTTCCTGATTCTGAGGCACAGGGGAACAATGGTAGCTTATGCACCCGAGGCCAGTCTGGGTTTAGAAATCCTCAAATCTGCTGGATAACTCTGTTTACTTTTTCCATGTAATAGTAAGTTTTCAAGGGATTTTCAAAGTATGTGGTGATATCATCAAGTGAACAATCTGGAAAGGGTAATGTTAAAACCCTTGGAATGATCTTGAATTATCATTAGTGTTAGAGGCAGGCCTGCAATCTGAACTGCTCTCATTTGCAACCAGTTCCGATCCACATTTCCTCCCGTAGGCCCCCCCAAAACAGAAAATTAAAACGCTGATATGACAGGGAAAATCCAGGTTCTTTTCTCTAAGTCACTGGCCTCCTGACAAGCTATATTAGACATACCCTTGTGGTGAGGGGATTAAAATATTACTAACTTTGCTTTGAAACTGTGACACAGAATGTGTTTTTTGGAATCTTTCTGAGGCGGTTTTGGTCCTTGACTTGCCTCGTAACCACAGCTCCTGGATTAATCCCACTCATAGTTTGGGAATTTCCAAAGCGACTATTAACAAGGGTCTTGGTTTGTGGAATTGCAGGTGAGCAGACCCTTTGTTTAATCAGCAGATGGGGAATTTTTTTACTCAGCCTCTGAATAGCAGATTTGGAGGGCATTCTTAGACCAGAGCCTCTCCAGTTCTAATGTGCATACTGATCACAGATCTCCTGGAAATCTTGCTGAATAATTCAGTCTGTGGTGAGGATTTCTATTGTACCAGGTGATACAGATGCTACTATTCTGCTCTTTGAGAAAAATGGAGGGTGCTCATGGTAGAAGAGTACCAGGCGCTTTCATGGCACTCAGAATTTATGAGTCTTATTTGTCCTTAGGGACCAGTGTAGCAATGTCCAACAGAGGAAATGTCTTCAGCTGTAATAAACACTCCTGAATTTATGTATTATGGAAACCCCTCTGGAGATCATTTTCTTCATGACACTTATGGTTCTCTGTTGGAGTTTGGCTGCATCTCTTCTCTGTTGCTCAATTTAATTGGGAGGTGTTGTACACTTGATTTCTTCAGCTGTGTTTGCTGTCCTTGCTTGCCATTACACAGAGAAATCGGCAATTTTTTGCCAAGATGTAACACATGGGCTTTCTGATATTCTACCTCAACTTGAAGGGCAGGCACAAAACTTAGGAATTCTCATATTGAATGAAACAGAGAGCTCCTATTCAAGGAAATGTTTATTCAAAAGAATTAAACATTCAAATAAGTGTGGTTTATTTAACAATTAGGAGGAAGTAAGACAAAAATTCAAAGACATGTCCTCCTGTGGGCCACATCAAACTACCACCCCTGACACCAGTTATAGACTCTTAAGTCCAGGAATTGAGTTGAAATACTTTTGGATTAGAAACAGAGGATTTCAATGGTAAATGATTAGAATTTATACATGTGAGTCTCTGTGTGGGGAGGGTGTGATTCCAAAGAGCTGGGTATACTAGACTCGATGCTGTTAAGTTTCTTTAATACATGATAATTTTGCCAAAACCAGTTTGGCTCAGTGGATAGAGTGTTGGCCTGTGGACCGAAAGGTCCCAGGTTCGATTCCTGTCCAGGGCATGTACCTTGGTTGAGGGCACATCCCTGGTAGGGGGTGTGCAGGAGGCAGCTGGTCAATGTTTCTCCTCACCAATGTTTCTAGCTCTCTATTCCTCTCCCTTCCTCTCCGTAAAAAAATCAATAAAATATATATTTAAAATGACATGATAATTTTGAAAATCATTTCTCTCTATTCAAGAAATTACTTTACAGTTATTCACAACAATTGACACCTGTCAGATATTCCTTAATCTAAAGGAATTTTAATGTGAGCCATTACCCTCTCTTAATTTATTGTAGTGGTTGTTGCAGGCTTTAAGATCTGAAAGTTTTTTTTCTCAGTGTGCAATTTAGTGGAAGCCTGCTTCCTAGCAAAGTTTATTGCTACATTTTTTTTTGCGGTTGTTAAACAGAGGGCAAATGGACACACCAGAGCCTTCTTTTTGCCATAAAATAAAAACATGAGTTTTTCTGCATTAACCACAATAGGAACCCAGATGAAACAGGGAACATGGTTTGATTGTGTATAGTGATATGATAAACCTATGTGAATGTCTCTTGAATATGTATTGATTTTATATCTTCACACAAAGGTGACTATGTTCAGTTTTTGAAGTTTTTATCACCTACTCAACAACCATTTCTCTTTTCCATGATTTCAACTTCTAGCTGAACAACAGAAGAGCTGAATCATAAAAGAAAAGTAAAAAAAAAAAAAATCCCAAAACCCATTTATTTGTTTGAAGGAAATTCTTTCCATGTGTCCCTGCTCCTTCCTTTGCTAATTTGGGTCATGTGCTTTGCTTTAGTCATCTGTCCCAGGCAAAGAATGGCCAAGCTCCTCCTCCTCTCACCACAGAAAGGTCTGGAGGTCTACAAGTGGTAACTAATGACTGCTGGACTCACCACATCCTACAAAAAAAAATAAATGTAATAGTTGCTTTAGGCTGAGAGATTCCACTGGAATTTGAGGCTAAGAGCACAATGTAAGCCCCAAACTGAAAGGTCTACAAGGCAAGGTGTGAGTTGATTGAAGGAGAGAAAGGAGGGAGGAATGAGAAAGAACCAATATCAAGAGTGTAGAGGATGAGCCAGGAGGAAGCAAGAGAGGTCTAAGTGTGAACAACCGATGGCCCTGTGTTCTTCTCCTGCACACCTGGAGAAAGAGGAGGTAACTTCACCTTAAGGAAGGAAGTCAGTGCAGATTGCTGCTCCTGAGGATGTAATTGCGTAGAGATTAGGCAGACATAACTGGCCTCCTAGAGTTCAGTAGATTTGTACCATTGATATGCTCCTTTAAAGTTTGAGAGAAATAAAGGATTTCCTTATAGTTCTCTACTTTGGCTTTTATAAAACTGATATTTTTTTTTTTTTTGAAGCTATGCTTACCTTTTCTCTCGGTGGTTTATCCCTTTAGACCAGGATTGGGGAACATCCAGCCTGGGGCCTTATAAAGCCCAAGAAATCATTTGGTCTGGCCTTCCCCAGGCATTAGGAATAAGTTAATTAAATGTTTGACCAAATATAGCAAGCTAATTTTTAAATTGATAATTTTGTATGGCCCTTGGATGATATTATAAATGTCCAATGGCCTTTGGCAATAAAAGGGTTCTCAACCCCTGCTCTAGACCTTGTGAAACATTTATTGTCTGTACTACTCATTGACAGTAATTCTAAGTGTGGGGATATACATCATTTGCAATGTTTTCTTTACTGTTTCTTAATCCTTGCATTTTTATTTGAATTTTGCTCAAATATATTTATTTATTTTCTCTGTAACTAGGAGAGTTTGCTTTGCGGTGTGGTTACCCATTCTTTTTTACATTCTTCTCATTCAGAATGTGCTACATGACTCCTTCTAGTGAATCTTGAGAGCTGTGAGTGCTTATGTCTATAGAGAACAGCAGAAATGATGTTGCATTACCAAAATCATAGGGCTTAAGGTCATAGAGCTAGGAAGTGGCAGAGCTGAGATTTGAACCCAGGCAGTTCACATTCTCCATCCCTAGGCCATGCTGGTTAAGGACATTCCTGAACAGCTGTGGGGACCATAATTCTCCTAAAAGTTGAGCAACCTAGAAGGCACATTGATGAAAGTGTGGCAGATTTGAAAAGGAAGTTGCACAAATTGTCTTACATATAATTTCTATATATAAGAAAAATGTAAAACAAGAGGACATTTTAAAATTTCCTTAAGAATAATTTTGTTTGAATCCACATCAGCATGTCCTAGAACTTAGGTTCATTGTTAAGGCTGGTACAACTTCTTTCTGTTAGGTTTGGATGTGACCACTTCTTGAGACAGAAGGTGAATAAGATACTTCATTAGCATTAATTCTAACTTTGGGGCTTTTTAAATTGATGCCATCTTAGAATTTTCAGGTTTGAGGTTAGATCCTACTTTCTTTCCCATTACTTTATATCTACTTAGATTTGTGGACCAGAAATATTACTCCATTTTATATTTTTCCCTTAAACTTTGCAATTCCCAGAACTCCCTTAGACTCCCTAAGAGTTTTCCATTTAGAATAAAAATTGTTTTAATTTACCCCAAATACCTTTATTTTTGTGAAATTACATATATACACACATATGCACATACATGTGTATATAAACCTTATATACACATGCAAACATGCACATATAGAGAGAGACACAGAGGGGGAGGGAGAGAACACATGTGAGTAATTTGTTGATGGGCTTCTTTTCTCCACATGACATAGTTCCTGACAGAATAATATGGTTCTCAAGATCCAACTGCATTTGTGGCAATGTCTGTACATTGTAAAATAATTGAACTGCAATTGGTGGCAGTATTTCTGTCTGTCTTTATAATAAATACATTTAGGCTGTATCACATATGGCAAAAATGCAAGCTGCTAGCTGCTGACTTGAGTGTGTTTTTGCTATATCAGGAGGCAATTTACCAAGGACATATCTCTACCAGTTGATCAAAATAAAGAGCAAACTTAAATAACTTACATAATTCCAGGCTTTTAAAGATGGATTAAATACTTCTACTTACTATTATAAATACTTATTAATTAAATGAATGGAGATTATTACTTTAGGTAAATTTTAAGGGCTAAATATTTGGTGCCCCCCCCCCCCCAAACCCTCCAAACCTAATAGGGTATTTATTATCTTGAACTTATTTTAATGGTTGCATACTTTAATAAATTTGTTTTAAAAGTGACCTTTCACTGGATATATAAGAGTATATTTGCTTCCTCGGTATATTTAAAATGGAACTGTCTTTTGACCCAGTGATCCTACTTCTTAGAATACATCCATAGAATCCCAAAACAACAATTAGAAAGAATATGTGAATCCCTATGTTCATGGCAGCAAAATTTACTATAGCTAAGATCTGGAAACAGCCCAAGTGCCCACCAGTAGATGAAGAAATAATAAAGCTGTTGTACATTTGCAGAATGGAATACTGTGCTGCTATATCTTTCCCTTTGAGATAGCATGGAGGAACCTGGAGATTATTATGCTAGGTGAAATAAGTCAGTCAGAGAAAGACAAATACCACATGATCTCACTAATATGTGGAATCTAATTAACAAAATAAATTAATGGAAAAAATAGAACCAGAGGCACGCTCATATGGAACAGACTGACAGATGTTAGAGGGGAAGGGTGTTGAGGAGACTTGATAAAAGATAGCCCATGGACACAGACAAGGTGAAGGCCGGAGAGTGGGATGGTGGAGCTGGGTGGGCGTGTTAAAGGGGTGGGAGATAGGGGGACATTTGTAATAGTATCAACAGTTTTAAAAAGGCTATATTCTGCATGATTTCAATTCCTTCAAATGTATTGAGACTTGTCTCTGACCCAGCATATGGTCTATCATTATTAATGTCCCATTTACACTTGAAAAATTACATATTCTTGTTGGGTGAAATATTCTTTAAATATCAACTTAGTTACATTAGTTGCAAATGTTGCTCAGATCATCAATATTCTTACCATTTTTCTGTATACTTTTTTCCTGACAATTACTAATATTCATGTGTCAATTTTATTTTTCTTTAGTCCTATTAATTCTTGCTTCAAGCATTTGAAGTTCAGTAATTGTGTACATGAACTTCAGGCCCTGCCTTATTGTATCTTATGAGTATGTTTCTTATTCCTTTTTATTTTCATTATTGGCATATTTGCTATACATATTTGTTCTATTTTTTTAAAATATATTTTATTGATTTTTTACAGAAAGGAAGGGAGAGAGATAGAGAGCTAGAAACGTCGATGAGAGAGAAACATCGACCAGCTGCCTCCTGCTCACCCCCTACCAGGGATGTGCCCGCAACCAATGTACATGCCCTTGACTGGAATCGAACCCGGGACCTTTCAGTCCGTAGACCGACGCTCTACCGCTGAGCCAAACCGGTTTCGGCTATTTGTTCTATTTTTGAGTAATGGTTTTTTAGAGTGTACAGAATGCATTCTTACCTAAGTCTACATTGAAATAACATTATATGAATTCTAGTTTAATGTAAGAGCCTTATAAATACTTTCATTTCTCCTCTCATGTTCTTTGTATAATTTATACATGTTTTAATTCTATAATATTATAAACTCCACAATGGATTGTTATTACTTTTTCTTAAACTGGGGTCAGCTTCCCCCCCCCCCCCCCCATTAAAGAGCTAGATAGTAAATATGTTAGGTACTGCAAGGCCATAATGTCCCTAGAAGAATTTCAAAACTTCTGAATTATGGCATGGTGGTATGAAAGCACTCAGACAATACATAAACAAATGAGTGTGTCTGTGTTTCAATAAAACTTTATTGACAAAAAGAGGCAAGGGGTTCACATTTGGCCTGTGGGCCATAGTTTGCTGACCTTTGCTTTAAACATTAAATTCAGTCTTATTGACATTAAAGCATAAAGAAAAACATTTACTGTTTTTGTTCGCTTCATTTCTTTGACTGGATTTGAGATTCTATCTGATGTTATTTTATTTCTGCCTGAAGAATTTCCTTTAATATTTCTTATCATGCAGTTTTGCTATAAAATAAAAAACTGCAAAATAGAAACATGCATAAACTTCTCAGTATTTATATGTTGAAACCAACTTTATTTTTATTTTAAAGAGACACTTGCAAGGAATAAAGATATTTTTATATAGTAGAAACTCCCCCCCCCAAACATTTTAAAGATTCCCTTGTGTTCTGGTTTGCATTATTTTTGACAGAAAGACGGAAATTCTAATCTTTGTTTCCCTATAAGTAATGTGCTTTCCTTCCTTACCCACCCCTGAACCTCTGCTTGCTTTTAAGATTTCCTCCTATCACTGATTTTCAGAAATTTGATTTTGATATTTTTTGATGTTTGTATTCTAGGATTTATGAGTTTATACTTTTAATCATATTTAGAAAATTGTTGGTTATTTCTTTTCCCTGTCTGTACAATTTCTTTTATTTTTCCTGAACTCTATGGAAGGCTGCATAATGCCCCCATTCCTTACTCCCCTAAGTGTGCTCAAGCTCAAATATTCAGAACTTGGTACAAGTTTCCTTACATGGTAAAAGGTAACATTTAACCTCACATTCCCAGATGTGATTAGGTTAAGGGTTTTAAAATGGGAAATGGCTCTGAATTATCTGGATAGGTCTAGTGTAATAACAGGATTCCTGCAAGAAGGAGAAAGAAGGGTCAGAGTGAAAAGGTGATGTGATGATGGGAGCAGGAGTTCGAGTGATATGCTTTGAAAAATAGAAGATTGGACAGAAGCCAAGGAATGCAGGTGGTCTCCAGACCCTGAAAATTTCAAGGAAATGGATTCTTCTCTGGTCTCAAAAAGGAATGCGGCTGTGTACCTACCTTGCTTTTGGCCCATACCACCCACTTCTGACTTCTGACCTCTAAAACTCTAAGGTAATAACTTTTAAGCCACTTAGTTTTATTTTTTACAGCAACAATAAGAAATTAATAGGACTTCAATTATATGCATGTTGGAGTGCTTGAAATTGTCTCGTAGGTCACTGAGTCTCTGCTCTTTTTTGTTGTTGTTTTTACTCTGTGTTTTATTAGATGACCTCATGGCTATGTCTCAAAGTTCACTTTTATTTTGCAGCATCTAATTTCTGTTAAACCCACCTTGTGATTTTTGAAAAATGGCCATTTTTAGAAGTTTCATTTGGTTGGTTTTCCTATCTTCTGTATCTTTCAACCTGATATTCATGTTTTTCTTTAGATTTTTGAGCTTATTTATAATAGCCCTTTTAAAATTATTGTCTCTGAATACTGTCATCTTTACTTCTAATATTTCTATTAACAGATTTTTAAAAAAATATATTTTATTGATTTTTTTACAGAGAGGAAGGGAGAGAGACAGAGAGCTAAAAATGTCGATGAGAGAGAAACATCGACCAGCTGCCTCTTGCACACCCCCCACCGGGGATGTGCCCGCAACCAATGTACATGACCCTGACTGGAATCAAACCTGGGACCCTTCAGTCCGCAGACCAACTCTCTACCACTGAGCCAAACCGGTTTCTGCTCTATTAACAGATTATTATTTGGTTGTGTATTATAGTTTCGTGTTTCTTTATATGTTTCATCATTTTTTATTCAATCATGTACTTTGTGAATATAATTATTTTGAATCTGGTTTTTGTTGTTTTCCTTGAAAATGTTGAACCATGTTTTGGCAGGAAGTTAAATCACTTGTAAGACAGTTCACTCCTCTTCATACTCGTTTTTGACTTTTGTCAGAGCATGTTTATTCTATAATTTATCATACTGCTACTTTAGTCTACTACAAAGGTTAACCATTCTAGGCTCTCTACTGAATGTTTCCTGTATTCACTGAGGTCACCACACTTCTGCTGGATAGAATTTTAATGTCCTCCAGACCTGTCCACACTGTTGGAATTGCTCAGTTAAATCTTCCTGAGGATTCTTTGTCCAGCATTAGTACATTTCACCTTGTTTATTTGGGTCTTAGTAATTAGAAACAGACTCAGAAAGATCCTACATAATGGTTTCTGGGATTCTTCCTCAGCACAACTACTTCATCTGTAGTATTCTGCCCCCCAAAATTAAGCTACCTTCGTATTTCCAAATATGATCTCTATTTTCTCTTCTCAGTGGAACCTTCTAGCTCTGCTTTAACTCTTCTTTGCTGTCTTCAACTCTTTACAGTCTGTGGCATGTCTTCAGAAAAAAACATATTACCAAGGATTATAGGGCTCATCTCAGATGTTTTTACCTTCTACCTTATATCACAGCCTTTTATGGCTAGTTGCCCAATTAGTTAGTGTCCAAAAACACTATTTTATATATATTGTCCAATATTCTAGTTGTTTTTAAAAATATATTTTTATTGATTTCAGAGAAGAAGAAAGAGGGACAGAGAAATAGAAACATCAGTGATGAGAGAGAATCATGGATTGGCTGCCTCCTGCACGCCACCCATTGGGGATCAAGCCTGGACCCAAGCATATGCCCCTGACCAGAATCGAACCCGGGACCTTCCAGTCCACAGTGCAACGCTCTATCCACTGAGTCAAACCATCCAGGGCTCTAGTTGTTTTTATAAGGAGGACAAGTTCAGTTCTGATGACTCTAACATGGCAAGGTAGAAATCTCTGCATTTTGACTAGTGATTTCTATACTAAGTTCTCCCAGAGGAATTTGTATTAAGATTAACTTGTAAATTGTGTTAGAATTAGTGAATTTTTTAATGCTTCTATTTTCCGTATTAGTGCAAATTTTCTAAGAATGTCTACATCTATATAATATGATGTCTACATTTTCTAAGAATGTCTACATCTGGATTTTTTTTTTGTCTTGGTGAATAATTTCAATTTGTGGCTCAAGAATTTCATCAAATCCATGTATAAACTTGCAACTCAAATATTTAAAGATAAAAAGCGAAAATTTATCATTTTTTATTCTGTTTTAACAAGGTGTTTGCTCTTGGTGCAAGGGGGGATATATTTAAAAGCAGAGAAACTATAAGAACTTTGGCAATATTTGACATACAAATAAATTGCCCTTTAATTAAATTATAAATTTATTTTGTAATGATCCCCCTCCCAAAAAACAAAACAAAACAGGTTAATTCTTTTCTAACCCTCTTATTCCCTTCTTGGTAAAAATTGTTTAAGCATGAAATCCCTAACCTGCTGTTCCATATAAATAAGTTTCTTTTGAGCCACATATTGGTTCTGTATGAGTGTCACATACTAATTTTTCTATTCACTGAATGCTTTGTTGGTTAAGCTGGGTCCCAATTTTCTTCATGACCTGTAAAACTGTCTTTTCCAACTTCTTGGCAGCAGCAGCTTGCACTCTTGATGATGTTTCATGTGGCCTACTCCATGCTTTGGCTAGGCTCAGATCATATGTTCATCATCGGAACCATACAAAATGTGGTCTAACCACGAAGGAGACTTCCAAGACAAAATAATACAGAGGGATGCTTCAGTTTAGAACGCCTGAATATCTGTACCATCTGTGAACACAGAATATGCCAAAGAAAAATGAGTGGGAGATCTATGGTTTTTTTCTTTTGAATTTCCGTATTAAAATGGACACAATGCTTAGGTTATTTAACCACAAAATCTATTTTTAAGCAAAGCGTTAATTATAATTATCCTGCCTTCTATATACTATTTTCCTCTGTGATTACAGCATAAACACTTCTGTGGTTTCATTTTGTATACCATAACTGAAACAGATTCTTAAAACAATTTGAGCAAAGAATAGTAATAATGATAGTTATGTGTATGATGATTATTTACTGTGCATGGCTTTTTCTTTGCTTGTTAATCCTCATCCAAGAATATTTTTCCATTGCTTTTTAGAGAGAGTGGAAAATAGGGAGGGAGGGAAAGAGAGAAAAATATCAATGTGAGAGAGATGCATGGATTGGTTGCCTCCCCCATGCACCCCAATCAGGATGCGGTTTCAAACCTGCAACCCAGGTCTATGCCCTTGACTGGGAATCAAACCCACAATCCTTTGACGAGTGGGCCAGTACTCCAACCACTGCGCAACACTAGCCAGAGCTGTGCATGTCTTTTATGTGTTATTTAAAGTGAGAATATTAAGGTCTTGCCAATATAATTAAAGTTCATTCCATTAGTGTTAAATGTTAATTATAAAAATTAATAGATTTTTTAAAAAAATGATGGCTTAAAGAATTACCTATTGATTGAATTTAGTCAAAGAGTACTTGAGCCGAAACTGGTTTGGCTCAGTGGACAGAGCGTCGGCCTGCGGACTGAGGGGTCCCAGGTTTGATTCCGGTCAAGGGCATGTACATTGGTTGTGGGCACATCCCTGGTGGGGGCGTGCAAGAGGCAGCTGGTCAATGTTTCTCTCATCATCAATTTTTCTGGCTCTCTATCCTTCTCCCTTGCTTTCTGTAAAAAATCAATAAAATATAAAAAAAAAAATACTTGAAATAATATGAGGCAGGGAGAAGGAGGACTTGTAGAAGAAATAATTTCTACTCACAATTTTCATTGTATCTTTCCAAATCCAAACAGAGGGGCATGATTTAGAGAGCCTGCAAATTCTTGAGCTCAGCTATTTAACATATTTAAATTAAATATAAACAGGTGAGATAGTGATATTATAAAGTGTATTCCATAGTGTGCCTTATAAGTATGCTTTACAATATGCACAATTCCTTGCAATGAAAAGTAATGAAAAGAAAATATTTCCAAATCGATTTTGATTCCTAAATTAAAATAATTGGGTCAGCCAAAACTGGTTTGGCTCAGTGGATAGAGCTTCAGTCTACAGACTGAAAGGTCCCAGATTCGATTCTGGTCAAGGGCATGTACATTAGTTGCTGACACATCCCGGTAGGTTGTGGGTTCAAGGTGGTAAAAAGATAAGTGATGAAGATACATCATTAATGACAGTTCTAGAGGACACTCTGCACCAACACTCTCAGCTTTTCTCTCTGCAAGACATCTTTGAGGTTGACGATAAGACAGAAGCCAACAGAGGACTTAGAATTAAGGTGCCAAACTCCCATGTCTTCACTAATGTGTAAAATGAACAGCTAAAACTTAATTGAAGGTATTTAAAAGACAAGAAAACAACTGGTAGAAAGCACAGTTCCCCACTCACCATCTCATATGGGCATTGAGATGATTACATTTTAATTCAGTAATCAAACATTTTATTCTGTCTCTTTTGCCCGGATGAACTGAGTCTCTCACAGAACAGAAGGCAGCTGGTCAATGACTCATCAATGTTTCTAGCAATCTATCCCTTTCCCTTCCTCTCTGTGAAAAATCAATAAAATATATTAAAAAAAATAAAATAATTGGGTTGATGCATTGTATTTTATTCATCTTTAAATATTTCTCTAGATAAAATATGAACAGCAAACATGATATAAAATGAAAAATATTCTTTTTG
Source organism: Pipistrellus hanaki (assembly GCF_964339955.1). Lineage (NCBI taxonomy): Eukaryota > Metazoa > Chordata > Mammalia > Chiroptera > Vespertilionidae > Pipistrellus > Pipistrellus hanaki. The sequence goes on from NC_140508.1 coordinate 28,212,627, forward strand.
TGTTATTAATGAAACTTGCTATAACAAACAGTTCTCACCTTACAATGGCTATTGGAGTAAACAGTATTTCATTCTCACATCAGAGTATAATGTGGGACATGTATCTCTAATTACTGAATGGCCTTTCTCCAAATGCGAACTCAGAACTCCAGGCTTTACTGCTTTCCCCTAGTCTTCCCTAGAATCCTACGCAGTGATCTTCAGAACAGGCCTACAGAAGCGGTATCACCATTACCAACTCGCAGATGAACAAACTTAGAAACATCCCACTTCTACCTGGGATTGACATCAGTCAGCAAGATGCTGAAGAAGGTGTCTCACTCACATTTCTCTCCTCAACAACAATTTGGCATTCATCCATGGACAAAAAAGGATGCCTCTGTGGGATCCAGTATCATATGCAGGGAATCTAACTGAAGTCCCAGCCAGTGCTTTGTGTATTTGGTATAAAGACTTCAATCCAGGCCGTGGGCACCACAGTGGCCTGTGAACCAGCTCCAGGCCCTCAGCCCTGGGGGACAACAGTCTCAGACCATCCTCAGTGGGTAAGAGAACCTTTGTGGAATTCCAGATTTCTAGGGGAGAAGTTCCAGTATACCACTGGAGTGAAAGAAAAAAAATATATGAGTTGTATATCTTAGAGAGAAAAGGAGGAACAGTTTGACTTAATCTATATCACCCTTCCCCCAAAGTAGCACTGCTCAGGGCCAAGAGAGACCATCTTGGCTTGCATTTCCCTAGCCTTCTCTAGAATCCTACACAGTGATCTTCAGAACAGCCCCACAGAAGTGGTATCACCAGTGGAATCCCACAGCTTCCCCAGCTGTCTGGGGTTCTGCCAAAGAGGCTCATTTCTATCTCATCCCTTCCAGAGTAGCTAGCTGCATGACTGAGGTGTGGGAAGAGACTGGGAAAGTGGCAGATGTGACTCTTGCAGCGACTCAGATCCTACTAGCCAGGTCTCAGACTCCATCAAGAAGCCCTCTAGCCTGGCTAGCGTGGCTCAGTGTTTGAGCATTAACCTATGAACCAGGGGGTCATGGTTCAATTCCTAGTCAGGGCACATGCCCAGGTTGTGGGCTAGATCCTCAGTTGGTGGGGAGGGGGGGGAGAGGGGATGGAAAGGGTGTGCAGGAGCCAGCTAATTCATGATTCGCTCTCATCATGGATGTCTCTCTCTTACCCTCTCCCTTTCTTGCTGAAATCAGTAAAAACATTTTCTTAAAAAAAAGAAAAAAAGGAGAAGAAGAAGAAGAAGAAGAAGAAGAAGAGGAAGAGGAAGAGGAAGAGGAAGAGGAAGAGGAAGAAGAAGAAGAAGGAAGAAGAAGAAGAAGAAGAAGAAGAAGAAGAAGAAGAAGAAGAAGAAGAAGAGAAGAAGAAGGAGGAGGAAGAGGAGGAGGAGGAGGAGGAGGAGGAGGAGGAGGAGGAGGAGGAGGAGGAGGAGAAGAAGCCCTTTAGAAAGCCTGAGGACACCTTGCCCATGGATACCCCAGTGTGCCCACAGGGTATTAGCACTCCACTTGCTTCACCAACATATTCCCCTGCACCCATGTGTGCTCCTAGCTTTGGCAGAAGGCTATTGAACATATGCAGAAAACTGACCCACATCTGCAGGAGAGACCACAAACATGAGCTTTATTTAGCACAGCTCCTTGGTCTTAGGCTCCACTGGGGTTGAACAGCCCCCTACCTGGAATTTCAAGCTTTCACAAAGACACTCTTATCCATGGGTGGCTGTGACATTGTTGCTGAGGGGCGATGTTAACGAGGGGCCTCCTGTTTCACCATGTTGCTAATGTCACTCCTCGGTGTTAATTTTATTACAGGATCATCTATCTACCTGTGAGGTAGTCTAGAAAACATAGTGTTAAATATCCCTTATTACTAAAGAATCTAGCAACATAATAGGTCAAATAGATGAATGCACCAATTTGCTAGTCATGGAAATTTTGGGCCTCTGAGAGCCACTAATGGGCTCTATCACAATTTTCAGAAAGGAAATGCTTCTCTTTGAATAGCGTATAGCAAAACTCAGAGCCCGGAAGGCACAGAGGTGAAGAGAGTCTCCACTGGTTTTTCTGATCTTTTCCCTTAATGGATGAGATTTTACTGGCATAAAATTTTTAAATTTTTCTCTAAGCACCAAAAGTTTCAGATTAATCAAATATCACACTTTTCTTTTTAATATTTGACTCTTCGTTGACCAGAAAAATATTTTTTGAGTAAAATATATTTTTTTAAATTAAAAAGTTCTAAAATCTGGATGGTGGGAATCTAGCAGCAATAGAAAGTCATTATCACCCTTAGAGTTGAAGAAAGAGAAATGAATAGAATTCACATGTCCAGTCAGAAGTGGAACCATTGAAGAAATGCTGGCATATGAGTAGAGTGTGTCCGGTCACTGCTAGAAATGCACTGATGAAAGTGGAAGGGAGCAGGGAATAAATGATAGGCAAATACCTGCCATTGGTCAAAGTCAATCAGCAGCCCAAGAGCAAAGGAGCCCAGATGGTAAAATCTGCAGCCCGGCTGACAAAGAGTCAATCAAGAGTGTGGGGAATGGATCTTGGGGAAGAGTGAAATTGAAAATTGTCATCTCAAAGGGAAAAATCTTTTAAGAACACTTTTGAGTTTTCAGGTATCAATATATAGATAAAGGCCTACTTCATCTCACATGGGATGAGAATGATACTTTTGGAAGTGGACTATATAAGACCAAGGTTCTGACTCCTTGCAACTTTTCAGTGGCTCTCTTCATGGGTGTCGATCTGGGTGTGCTGAGAGCTTGTAAAAATCACTCTAACTTAGAAATCTTGTGGTGTATTAAAGATGGCTAAAAAAAAAAAATGTACTGTTCCTCCTGTTGTGAGATGGTACTGATTTCCTTTCCCCCTTAAATGTTGGCTGGACTTAGCGACTTGCTGGGCCAGTAGGACATCGCAGAAGGTATGTTTGAAGCTTCTGACATAAGAAGCCTTGTGTCCTTCACCTGGGTCTCTTGGGATATTTTCTCTCGGGCCCCTCCCCCTCCAATGCAGCTGCCACCCTTTGGGAAGACCAAACCCCATGTCCAGCCCATGCATGGGTACTCTTGTCAAACTTCCCGCTGTCAACACCAGCCCACGGCAACTCCCAGCCATGAGGGTCAGGCATCTTAGACATGTAACTGGGATGACTGCAGCCGTGCTGGCCACCTGACCACAGCTGCCTGGGAGGCCTCAAATAACAGTGTCCCAGCTGAGCCCTGTCAACACATGGAATCATGAAAGATAATAATGAATTGTAGTTTCAGCCACTATGTTTTGGGATGGTTTGTTACCCAGCAACAGAGAAAGTGGGGAAAAACCTCAAGGAAATGGTTTCATTTTATGGAAAGGCTGGGAAAAATAACCAGTGATCACTTGTGCTATCACTAACTTGGAGAAACCATTCTAGGATGTAGTTTCAAATTAATATTTTTATCCAAAATATCTAGAAAAAAATTAATGATAAGTTTATGGACCCTCCAAATAAGGGCTATTCTTATTTTCAGAAAAAATTTCTTGGCAGTTTTTCTTATGAACTTGTTTCTGAGATAATTTTTTTTACAAATTTCTATTTTTTTTTTTCTGTTCTTCACCTTTTGAAGATGGACTCCTTGGCATCTAGGCATACTTAGCAATATGCTAGAGCCTGGCTGTTTGACCATTTCTGTACTCCATTCCCAATATAAATTAATGCTCCATGCTTTTCAATATTCAATATGCATATTAATCACTGGGGATCAGGAGAAAATGCAAACTCTGACTTGTAGTTCTGGGATAGTTTCTGAGAGTCTATTCTTCTATTTCCAATTGATACTGATGTTACTTGTCCAGTGTCAAGAACATGGCCTTAGGGTCCCCTACAATTAAAGAGAAGTAGAAATTTAATACAAAGAGAGGTAAGTTTTACTCTTGGAGGAAAAGTAACTTACCAACAGGTAAATGATTATGAGTCAGATTTTATAACATTACATTGGTCATTACCAATAATCATAGCAAGTCTCTTAAATATCAAGAATATCATCATAATATACTAAAAAATGAATCTATCCCTGTTTGCAGATTCAGTTTGCCATTAATATTGGAGTTTATCTTAAATATAGAACATAGATCTATTACTTTTGACTCTCTTCTGGTTTGGCATGCTCACACTCTTGCATTTCCTCTGTTCTTCTGCAGAGAGCTTTTAAAACAGGGAAGCATGAGATTGAATTAATGTTTGTAAATTGCCCACATGATCTGGAGAAAAGTAGAGGACTATTTATTACATAAAATATTTATATATGCACAAGACACTGATAGGGCAGTTGACATGGTTCATTATTACAAATCTGTCTGGAGGGGCTGCTAACATTGATGGTATGTTTAAGATATAAACAGTGCAAAGTAAATGTACTATTTTGGAATTTCATCCCAAATTGTGTTGTTTTGTCTCCCAGAATATCCATTTCTCTACCACCGTGCTATAACCAAATTTCTATTTTATTTTTCATCTATCAAAATGGCAAATATATATATTTAAATGATGTTTAAAAACAGCAAGAAACTGGGCATTCTCAAACATTGCAAATAGAAGTTCAAATTGGTACATTATTTTTGGAGGAAGCATAGCAATTTGAGTAAAAAATTTTAAATATATTTTATGTTTTATTTCTAAGAATTTAAGAAAACGAAAACAGATATAGACAAAGAATTGTCTAGAACAGTGATTTTCAACCAGAATGCCGTGGAATCCAATACGAACTACTTCGTCAGGGGCAATCTTTTCCCTTAGATTGTCAAATAAGAAAATGATAACAACCAACACAGAAATAGCTGTCCAGTGCAAATGAATAAAAATGACACCTGTTTTTTGGTGTCAGATTGGCAAAAAATGTGTGAGCCAGAATTTTAATAATTAGTTTATGTTGCCATGAAATATAAAAAGGTTGAAAATCGCTGGTCTAGAAGAATAGTCATAACACAGTCAAAAAATTTTAAATGGAGAATTCCAGAAATAAATAATTTATAAGTGTTCAGTTGCATGCTAGTTTGAGCAGCATAATAAAATCTCACGTTTTTTCCCACTGTCCCACCTGGAATCGCTCCTTTGTTCAGTGTATCCACACTGTGTACACTACATGCCTCACAGCACTTATTAGTCTCCTTGGCTATCAAATCAGCTGTCATGGCATTGACATAATGGTATTCCAGTAACTATTATTATCTTAATTAATAATGGCCCCAAACGGCAAAAGTAGTGATCTGGCAATTTGAATATGCCAGAGAAAAGCCATGCAGTGATTCTTTTAAGTGAAAAGTTATATACATGAATATATATAGGATTAGGTACTGTCCAGAGTTTCACACATCCATTGGGGGGGTCTTGGAATGAATTCTCCACAAATAAGGGGGAACTACTGTATTTAATAAGAGGAACTGCCTAGAAAAATTAAGGTGCACCAATTCAGAAAGGAATAGCAAGTTAGTTGATAGGATGCATGGAAGACTATTCAAAGACAATAACATTGCTTTTTATGGAAAAAGACATATTGACATGCTTATGTATTATTCAGGGATCTCCAGGCAAACATAACTAATAGAATAGATAGGTGTAAGTATAGGTATAGGTATAGGTATAGGTATAGGTATAGGTATAGGTATAGGTATAGGTATAGATAGATGTAGATGTCATGTTGTTATGAAGGTCAACGAGGCCCATTATCTGCCAAGCACAAGCTTTGGAATCAGAAAATACAGAAGTATACTCAGTATGAGTTCTGAGGGCCTGAGAATCAAGGACCAGTGGTATTAAGTCCCATCTGAATCTGAAAGCCCTAGAATCAGGAGCGTTGAAGTTTGAGGGCAAGAAGAGATTGATATCTCACTGCAAGCAAAGAGAGAGAATTCACCATTTCTCCACCTTCTTTCTTACTATTAGGAATTCAGACTGTTTGGATGATGTCCACCCTCAATGGTGATGGTGATCTTTACTCAGTCTACTGATTCAAATACTAATTTCAACTAGAACATCTTTATAAACACACCCATAAATAATGTTTTATCAGCTATCTGAGCATTTCCTAGCCCAGTCTAGTTGACACATAAAATTAACCATATAGCATATGAACTTTTTACTGCCAATTTATTAAAATTTGTAACTTCATAGAAAAATACCAGACATATATTTGGTATACCCAAATATTTACAGAGCTAGAATTTAAAAGATATAGCTATAAGTGGTTTTCTTTTCTTTTTTTTCTTTTTGGTCATGTATCCCATAATGAAATTTCAGTCAAGACAGACCAAATATACAAGGGTGGTCCAGTAAGATTGTAATGGAACTGAAAAAGTTCTATCACCTATTGGTGGCAGAACACTACAGGGCAACACATTACTGATGTGTTTGTGGTGATGCTGGTGTAAACAAACCTACTGTGCTGCCAGTCATATAAAAGTGTAGCACATACAGTTACCTTCTGTATTTCCTGGTTCTGTAATACTTGATAAAGATACTGATTATGTTCCTGGTTCATGTGTTTATTATACTTTAATCCTGATTTTAGAGTGTACTCTTTCTACTTATAAAAAATAAAGTGTGCCTTAACATAGTTTGCTGCATTATGCCTGCAGCAACCTCACACATCTTGTGTTTACTATATATCTTGATTGCATAATTTTCACTTTCTTCTTGATTTAATCTCATGTTGTTTTATATAGTAACATGCTGTACAGGCTTGTATCTTAGGGTCAATGAGCTCTGACAGATAGCCTAGGTGTGTAGTAGGCTATACCATCTAGGTTTGTGCAAGTGCATTCTATGTTGAACTCACAACAAAATTACCTAAGGACACATTTCTTGGAGCTTGTTCCCATCATTAAGCAGAACTTGATTGTACAGTCTTAATAATTTTAAGTGAGTAGACTTTTATTTTTTTTAATATATTTTTATTGATTTTTTTTTTTTTTTTTTTTTTTTTTTTTTTACAGAGAGGAAGGGAGAGAGAGAGCTAGAAACATTGATGAGAGAGAGTCATCGATCAGCTGCCTTTTGCACACCCCCCACTGGGGATATGCCTGCAACCAAGGTACATGCCCCTGACCGGAATCGAAACCGGGACCCTTCAGTCTGCAGGCCAATGCTCTATCCACTGAGCCAAAACAGTTTTGGCTAAGTGAGTAGACTTTTATTTATTTATTTATTTTTACATTTTTTATTAAATTATTATCTGTGTACATATTTTAACATTGCCCCCCCTCCCATTCATACCCTCCCTCCCCAGAGTTTTGTGTCCATTGGTTGTACTTATATGCATGTATACAAGCCCTTCAGTTGATCTATTATCTCCCCCAGATAGACTTAAAAAAAATATTTCTTTATTGATTTTAGAGAGGAAGGGAGAGGGAGAGAGAGATAGAAACATCAATGGTGAGAATGAATCATTGATCAACTGCCTCCTGCATTTCCCCTACTGGGGATCAAGCCAGAAATCCAGGCATGTGCTCTTGACCAGAATCAAACCTGGGACCCTTCAGTTACCAGGCTAATGCTCTATCCATTGAGCAAAACTGGCTGGGGGGTGAGTAGACTTTCTTTGGCAATCATATGTAACATATTTTAAACAGTTTTGAAGCACTATTTTAACATTAAAACATTTCTTCCATTTGATTTTCTATTTTTATTCTTTTCTTCCTTAGCAGATTTGCTCTTGAAAGAAAACCCCATTGTTAATAATGCCATCTTAGTTATCTCAGATAACTTCTTTTGAGAAATGGAGAATGTAGTTATCCCACTCTTGCACTTGGTTTTCTTAGCTGTGTTTTTCTCCTAATTTTTTTTATTATTCTTGCATCCAATTATCACTCACTTAAAAAATTTTTATTTGGCACCTATTATGTGTCATGCACCACTCTTGTTCTAATTCTGTCTTCACTATTATGTTTTGTTTTATTTGCCAAACTAGTCATCTTCTCTTATCTACCCCCTTATTAACAAATGTTTTTCAACACCTACTGTGTTCTAGGGACACAGGAGTGGGGGAATCAATGGAAAAAAACCTCTCTTTTCATGGAACTCTCATTCCAATGGGTGCAAAAAGACGTAACTTTAAATGAATAATTAAATACATAGTACTTCAGAATGAAATGAAGTGGGGAATAGAGCTGGAAGTTGGACAAAATTATAAAATAGAGTATATCAAGAGAGGCCTTTCCGAGATGGTGGTTCTAACAAAGACGTGAATGATGCAAGAGGAAAGAAAGAAGCCTTCAGATGCTCATTTTCTTTTTAGTTATTTACAATAATTCCTCTCAACACCAAAAATTCCAAATTTGCCAAATAATCAGACTTTCATTTGTATTATTTGAGTATTGGCTGACTAGAAAAGGATTATTTTGAAAAAACAAACACAAAACTTGGAATGAAAATTAAACACCCCACAACTCTGAAGTCTGATTTTTTTCATAGATATATTTAATCATAAAGGAATCCAGAGGCCTAAATTAATAGAAAACATGTGTTAGAGACAGATATCCCTTACCGAAAGCAGCAACTATGACCTTAACAGCACCTTAAACTCTTTAGAGTCATAATAAGACAGAAAGACTAAATTAAATGTTGATGAATTAAGCCATTGAAAATAGGTTAAAAAAAAAAAAAAAGAAGAGGCTCTTCATAAAGTCTCTTTGGGAATTTATGGCTGATAGATAGTAACTCATCTTCACAGCATCTTGCTTTAATAGATTATTAATAAGAAATTGTCTTCAATAGCTAAATGTCCAGATGGGCTTCTGTTAAAATCCCTACAGTGCACTCATTGCTGTAGATGGTTTTCTGTCAGAAACTGTGTAAATTAGCAGCTTGAAGTTCTAAGACTGGGATAAGTGGTCTGTTTCAGACAGGGAAGAATTTATGGCATGAAATACAAATGCTTGTGTAATCATAAAAGTATTCCATTTTCTGAAGCTGGTTTTACATTAACACTCAGCCGATTATATAGCTCATCACCTCTTCCCTTGTAATCAGGAGGAAATGTGTTCTTTATCACAGAAAAGCACGGGGAAGTTTGTAATCTTTTTCACCAAAAGAATCTTGTAATAGGATGGGGAAGGAGGTTAAGAAAACAATAGATGTGTAAATGTCATTGGAGGCTATACATCTGTAAACCATTCCCTTCTGAAATGTTGGACAGATTGCAGTATAAATAGTGCTCCATCACATGTTTTCCTTTTGTCTAGTTCTTCTGTTGTCTGGAGTCTCGTGAGATGAAATGCACACCCAGAAACAGCATCCCCTATGGACCACAGTGGGAGGATATTACACTATTTTGTGGCCTCACTTGCTCTATTTTAGCCCCCGGTATTTTCTCCTGCAGGTGCCAGGTCTGGTTCAGGGATGAAGCTCAAAGTTAAAACCAAATCAATTGCATACACAGGTGGTTAGGCTAGAATGTATTTGAATCTGAAAACCAGAAAAATGCTTTACATTAGAACGATTCCAGAAAGTAGTAGGAAAAATCTTCAGGGAGAAACGATGCCAGCATAAACAGTCGTGGGCTGCTTCAGACGCACTTGACCCTTTCACTGCTCACTCCTTTCTAGTACTTAATTTGCTCTTTTTCAGATTTAGCACAAAGCTGAAGGAGTGCAGTATTTTGAGTACAAAGGGTGGGGGGGATAGTTAGGCTGTGTAGGCATGAACAGCAAAACTGGCAAAAGTTAGAATAACTAACTGTACTTCAGAATAAAATATATATATACTATATACACATACTAGACATATATAAACAGTGACAAGGTACCACACTGATGGCTCTCTGGGTTAGGCAGGTTCCTCAAACCAGTGAATTTAAGACAGTTGGGAGTGGTATAGCCTGCGGCATACTCAGAAGCCCAGACATTACCAAAATACGTCAGCTACTACAAATTGGTAGCTTTGTGGGACTGTGGACCCAGTGTTGGCAGGCCTTTTAAAGGAGAAATTTGATATCTGATTCTGTGTGTTGTATATGTAATTTTCTGTGATTTTATTGCCTAATTTGACTTTCAGACAGCCAGATTGAGCTCATACACCTATGAGTATATTAAAAGCTCTTTATGGTCTTTATGTCTCACCCACAAGCCCCTAATTGATTAAGAGTTGAATAGGCAGACTAATAGTTGCAGAAAATTTAGCACACTTTAGGCTGGGTTTTTGTTTCTTGGTGAAACTACAGTTCAGTATCTTTCTAAAGAGAAGGGTTGTGTTTTTTTAATAGAATTAATACTTATATTAGTATTTATAATTGATTATAATTTTTTTAAAAAACCAGAGATCTTAAAATTATCTTTCTTGAAATCTTGATATCCTAAACCTCAGAAAATTTTCCATTAAAGGTGCAGAATGTGGACCTTAATGTGCTAATACTGGGTGCAGTATAACAAGTCAATTTGTAATTATTGTGTTAATCTTAAAGATGCTAGTAAATATACTTAGTACTCAAAAGGACATGGTCATGTAAGCATCCAAGACCTTACGGGGTGAGGACAATCAGAAGAGAGAGACATCTCAGTTGAGAGGAGGTCACCAATAAAAATAGAACTGAATACTAGAAGGACCCCATAGATAGAGATCCCAGAACATGGACTGATCAGACATCAGGGTGGCATTCAGAAAGCTGAGATAGACCAAGAGAGGCACAGGGAGAGTTGTGGCAAGTTGTAATTCCCAGGACGTAAATTCCATTTCCAGCTTTGTCATTAATTCATGGAATTAATTTATTCACTCTTAATTTTAAATGCAAGAAAATTTGAATCACACTTTTTGGAAGATTCTGAGTGCCCTGCCATATTTACTTAGGATGTTATCAAATTAGTTTTAAAAGAGATGATATTTAGCTAAAGAACAGAATTATATAAGAATTTGAATTAGGTTTCTCTAAAAGCATGTCTAATTGCAAAGTCTAGGGTAAACATTTTATTCTAATTTGACCCAATATTGACCATTACATGGTGGATTTTTAAACTTTCTATTCAGTCTTGTAGATAAACATCAAGGCAACCCCCATGCGGATTTATCTGCCTTCCCACAAGTTTCTTTCTTATTCTTGCTTCACCTGGAAGTACCTTGGCAATTCTTTGTTTTATGGTTTGTTCTCTAACATTGGTTTAGAGGTCACTGGGAATATGTATGTGAATGGAAAAAAATAATCAGCACTCCTGCACACATGGGGATTATTGTTATCCTTTGCATTTAAAAGTTCACCCTCTATTTCATCAACATATTTGTCTTTGCAGAATTTTCCTGAAATAAATACCAAAGGAATCCTTGAAATGGAATAATAATCACAAAAAGGGTGTCACATAAAGTGTGTGTGTGTGTGTGTGTGTGTGTGTGAGAGAGAGAGAGAGAGAGAGAGAGAGAGAGAGAGAGAGAGAGAGAGAGAGAGAGAGAGAGAGAGAGAGAGAGAGAGAGAGAGAGAGAGAGAGAGAGAGAGAAGAAGAAGAAGAAGAAGAGGAGGAGGAGGAGGAGGAGGAGGAGGAGGAGGAGGAGGAGGAGGAGAGAAAATGAATGAAACTAATTTTGCTGTATGAAACTAATTTTGCTGTCCTGGGACCAATGTTTGTTACCAATTTTCTCAGTTGGCACTTCCTTTTTATTCCAATTATAGCACATAAAATTCAGATTTTTTTTTTGTAGGATAGAAGTTTATCTGGTGCAAATAAGATAGCCTTAGTTCAAATACATGTTCCCTTAAACTAAGTGTATGAACTCAAGTAAAATAATTAAACTCTCTTGTATCCATTTTAAAAATAACTCAGAGCCCTGCTGATGTGGCTCAGAGTTTGAGTGTCAACCTATGAACCAGCAGATCATGGTTTCATTTCAGTCAGGGCATATGCCCAAGTTGGTCCCCAGTAGGGGGTGTGCAGGAAGCAGCTGATCAATGATGCTCTCTCATCATTGATGTTTCTACCTCTCTTTCCCTCTCCCTAACACCTCTGAAATCAATAAAAATATATTTAAAAAATAACTCAGAAAATTTTAATTGTCTAGATGCAAATGAACTCATAAGAAAAAAATAATTAATATATGGTTGTAAATGAAAAAAGGGAAATAAGAGGATTATAAGAGAAAGAAGAGAGAGGAAAGGGAAATTTATATATTGGTAATAGTAAATCTTGTTTTTAACATTTTTGTTAGTATCATCATCATGATTATCTGGCAAAAAGATCACTATTGTCATGGGTGGCATGTCCTTGAGCAGGTTGTACATGTTCATTTACAGCCGCAATTTCAGCTCTGGATGAATTCTCATACTTGCGCCACACCAAAAACACCCTTGAGGATTAAGCTGTGAAGTATTATAATATATATACAATGGACCATTTTTTGTCTATCTTTCTATTAGTACTTCTACATTTCCAAAGACCTATGTCTTGTTTGCATTTTGATTCCTTACTCAATTTTCTCATCTCTATTAACATGGAGTTATTAATATGAAGTTAATAAGATCATATCATTGGGTTTTTATGAGGGTTAAATGACACATTTCATAAAAAGTCCTGAAAATGATACTTGGCTCAAAATGAGCTACCAGTAAGTGCTATTTAATCATCATCAACATCGTTATCATCCTCATTACTATTGATGGGCTCTGGTTTATAGAGCATAGAGGAATTATTTCAATTTTCCAAACCCTGGAAAATATTCTGTTATAGTGCCATATGTGGGTTCAGGAAACATAAACGCCTATTTGCTGCATCCTTCCTAAGAAAGCCTAAACAAAAGGACATTAGGAAGAAAAGCCACGTTCATCAAACCTCTTTAATAAAAGCACTCCTAGCTCAAAAAGCATATCACAAATAATCAAAATTTCTTGCTCTTTAAAAAGAATTCTTCATGGCCCTGGCTCCAAATTGCATTCACCTCTTTCTACTTTGTAATGCATGAGATGGTTTCAAAAACATGTCAAAGAGACCCAAGTCTCTAAAGGAAGAGCAGATTATGCACACATCATCCAAAAAGCTTACACAGAATCCCCAAACCAGTCATTCAAGAATGAAATTCCAGCCCTAGCTGGTTTGGCTCAGTGGATAGAACGTCATCCTGCAGACTGAAGGGTCCTGAGTTTGATTATGGTCAAGGGAAAATGCGTGGGTTGCGGGCTAGATCCCCAGTAGGGGGCATGAGGGAGGTGGCTGATCAGATTCTTAGCATTGATGTTTCTATCTCTTTCCCCCCTCTGAAATCAATAAAAATATATTTTAAAAAAGAGTGAAATTCCATCCTTCACCACCAAATGAGATGGCTCTCACCTGGCAAAACTAGTGCTAACTACTTCAGTAGAACAGATGATGTACTTGTGGCTAAAACCTTGACCACATCACAGGAGGAAGAAGTTGGCCCTAGAGCGGTATTTGTTTTTGGTGCTACTTTATTAGAGTCAGTAGAAAAGAACTGACAAAATAGGTTTGAAAGAATAATGTTATGAATACATTTTCCCTTTCAAATCCCTTGTTTGTATGGTTTGGGCTTTTTTGTTTTGTTTTCTGGCTTTGTCTTAACTTCTCTTGGAAAACTTACTGCTCTTGTCCTAAAAGAATAAAGGAAATTCTATTTAATTTTCCCAAAGTTACCCTATTTTATTTTTCTTTCTTTCTTTTCTCTCCCTTCCATTCCCTTTCCTCCCCTTTTCCCTTCCCTGTCTTCTCTTTCTTTCTCTTTCAGTTTGATTCTAGAGGTAGTAAACATTTAAAAGGGGTTCCTATAGGACACCACTATTTTTAATGAATAGGTATGGAAAATGCCTTTTCTTCCTGGGACACAATTCAAGATTTCATTTACATTGCTGATTACCCTGGAACTCTGCTTCTAACTTCTTCTGGAAAAAAGCCATACAAAGGAGCTTTTGTTTGACAGTGCTACTTATCAGACAGTTCTCCAGCAGTAAAGAAGGGGAAGCACTCACTCAAATCTGGTTCTCTTCTCCCTTGTTGTGCCATAAGATAGATAGTAGCATTGGTTCAGTTCCAGGGACATGTGTAAGAAAGTCAGAGGTACAAGATTCCATAGTTACTATTCTTAGAATACTGACTGTCAGCCAGACAAAACAGAAAACGTATATGTGCAATATTTTTTTTTAAAACTCATACCAGCTCCATTTTACAGATCTGAAATTTTACATCTAGAGAGTTTGAATATCTTTCTAAAAAGTAAATCTATACGTTTATGCTCTTTGATATATTGCCTCTTATATATCTTTTGTTTCTTTAAGGTACTTGAGTAAACATTTAAAGAATGATTCACTTCCAGATCAACATGACCTGAATATATTTTCATTAACTTCCAATTCTGGATATTTTGTCACATCAAGCTCCTTATTAGAAGCTCCTGAGGTGATTAATAAAACTGGGGAAGTGAATTTAATTTCTAGGCACTCACTGAGGATTTGATGATCCTGATCATTCTTTTTCGTCTTTGTCTTTAATAAGGATGTAGAAAATGTTTACTCATTAGTCCATTTCTACAATTATCTCACCAGCTAAGAAAACTCTATTCCTCAGTGAGAATTTGATCTTTTTGGAATTTGGGGGCTCATTCTTAATCTTTAAGTTACTATTTCACTTACTCCTTTCTGGCTTATTATTATCTTTAAAAAGCATAGTATGGCCCAGCTGGTGTGGTTGAGTGGTTGAGCATTGACCTATGAACCAGGAGGTCACGGTTCAATTCCTAGCCAGGGCATATGCTTGGGTTGTGGGTTCCATTCTTAGTGTGGGGAGTGCAAGAGGCAACCGATCAATAATCTCTCTTATCATTGACTTTTCTATCTCTTTCTCCTTCTCTCTTCCTCTCTGAAATTAATAAAAATATATTTAAAAAAATAGAAAATAAAAAGCATGGTATGTAGAAGGCACATGATTATAATAATATAAACTTGCATTGTCTTTGTTTAGTGGCTTCTAATCTTTTACACCAAATCACAGAGGCTCAGTTGGCATATGTGTTGATTAGACCTAGTGTCACAATAAGGTGATTGTGAAAATTAAATATCCTACACTATGTGCTTTGGGGAAAAGTGTAAAGAGCTTTCTTGTACAGTGGTTTTACTTAACTGGGGAGGCCCTCTACAGTCTTTCAACAGCTTTCAGTTTGCTAAGGCACGTGTGTAGGATGGAACCAACACAGACAGCAAGACTCACTTTCACTTAAGAGCATATTTACTCCATTCAAAGTCACCCAAAGAAGCCCCACCTCAGATCCAAATCAGGAATTAATGAAAAAGATTTATGAGGCAGGTTATTGGTTGATTATTCTGTAAAACTACCAGGGCTATAGTTGGAACGACAGCTGCAAGTGGAAAGGATTTATTTTTTATCACAATAGTCAATATTGTTTTGATTTAAGAACATGGCAGACATAAATCTGGGCATTACAAGTTCAGAAGTAAGTTGACATTACTTATAGACATACCTTACATTGCTCTCTGTGTATGCTGAATGCAAGCTCTAGACCTTCATTAATCCAGATGAGCTTAGCAAACAACTGATGTCTGACCTGAATTTCTGCCCTTTGATGATTGAAGGCAGACACATTGATGTGTGTTGTTGCATAAGCCATGCAGAGAAATGATGTTGTAAATCCTAAGCAATAAAATATATTGCAAAAGAAAGAGATCATGGAGTAAAGACAGGTTACAAGTGCAATACATTTTTTTATGATTTGTAAAACATCATGTTGCCCTGACTGATGTTTTAAATGTAACTGGCATCATCCTAAAAAATACATCAAATGGCCTCTTGCCTTTATGTAATATGCCAAATTGAAGAGGCTTGGACTCAGCGATTTAAAAGGGCATTTTTTATGTATTGTGTTACCGCACTTGTGTTACAAGAAATAAAAAAATGTTCTGAACCAATGAGGGTAAGTACATTAATTTTGCAGCTCTGCAGGTGGAATGAGGCAACTTATTTTGCAAATGGACTGCTCCCAGCTGCCTTGCTCTGGATTAGTCTCCTCTCAAGTTTCAGATGCACAGAGAACTTCTCTACTGGATTATTTGCCAATACCTGAAAGTAAAGCATGCAAAAGCAGGACTGTCACTTCTTCTCCACTGCTCTGTCTCCATTGCCAAACAATAAGCAATTATGGAAACCCAGCAATGTACCAGGCTCTCTCTTCTGGTACATATGATAATGCCTATGGATGTAATAGAAGTAAATGTGATGGGGTCAGATGTACTCAATTTGGACTTCCCTGACACTAGTGTGACCATGTCCCCTTCCTTCAGAATATGTTCCTCCTACTCCTTAGTCAAAAGTGGCAGCTATCATTTATAAGTTCAGGAGGCTTACAAGCTGGATGGGAGAGACAAACCATACAAATAACTGTAACTCAAGGTTTTCATGATTCTATAAGAAATACACAAAGATCTGGGGAAAATCAGAGAAAACAAGATGGCTTCCCCTGTAGATAAAGGATTGGATTAAGAACTTTACTGAGATGACCATGTTCTAGCTGGAATGAGATAAATAATGAAAGATGAGACAGTTTCTGACCAGAGAATGTGGATGGGGAGGGGCCATTTTAAGTTGATAGAAAGATTCAGGAAAATTTGGAAGAAAATAAGATACTTTTTGTGTTTGTTTTGCCAACATTAAGTTCTATATCAGAGTTATAATTTAGGATATTGCTACTCAAAGTGTGGTCCACAGAGTAACTTCAGTCTCATTGAATGAGAATCTACATTTTAATAAAGTTCCAAGATGATTCATATATAAAGGAAAATTTGAGAAGCACTTGTTTAGTGTGCATGAAGAATATCCTCAAAGATAAGATCAAATAAAATATAAAATACTAAATTAGAAAGACTATTAGGAACTGTCTAGTTTGACATTTGGTTGAAGAAATTCATTAAAAAGTAGTTGATTTTGAGAACTTGAACTTTTTTATCCTAACTCCAATGTAGAACCTTTTTCACTGCATCATATTGATAGCCTTTTATACCAGATTCAAGGCTTTAACGTGATGCATTAGGAGAACAGTTGAATATTTCTTATTAGATAAATGGGAGAAAAGTAACTGAAATTTAGGGAGAGAAATCTCATGGTAAAGTATAGCATAGACTGAAGGAGAAAGAACCTAAATTAGGAAGACATATAAATAGTCTTGGAGACAGTCACAAGGAGAGTGAGAGGTAGAAAAATAGGAAATATTGGAAGGTGACATTCTGACATTCTTTTGTGGTAAAGCTTGTGGATATATTCAACTCTTTCTTCCTTGCTTCAATCCATCATATAAAAAAACACCACAATATTTCTAAAATAGCAGTTCTACCAACCTACTTTTTCCTCAAGAATATTTAATGGCTTCCTTGGCTAAGATCAGTAAACCTATTCACCATGCTTTATATTCAACTCACTAACTACTGCCTCCATGACATTATCTCTGTCTGGGACATCTTTGCTTTTGTTCACTAATTACCTACATCTAACCTTTCATTCTTTTATTTCATCTCAATAGAGCTTAAAGTATAGCAATTATAGAGGTTCTGCTACGTATTGGGTATTCAGCTGGATATATAAGATAGCTGAAAGGTGTGTCACCTGACCTTAGATGGGCTCGTATTCTTGTTTGCTGTGCTCAAGATGGAAATGGTGGCTCCAATGATTAAAAGACTCTGCATATTGTGGTCTGATACTTTTGTTAACCTGCTACTGATAACATATAGAGATTTATTATAGTGATGAAGATATCTTTTTCTGTATGTGTACCTATAACTCCTGTTCAAAGAAGTAAAATGATAAGATACATTGAAAACTAATGTCAAGATACATGAATTGTAATAGAAATGTAAGATAACTTCTGTAATTATGCCAAAAAAGTCATCTATACAAATAAAATGGGTAATATGCTAATTAGACCAGATAGACAGGATGTCTTCCAGATGTTCTTCCAGACAAAGCCATGGTGGCAGGGGCTGAGGCTGAGGTGGTTAGGGGCAATCAGGCCAGCATGGGAGAGCAGTTAGGGGCAATCAGGTTGGCAGGGGAGAGCTGTTAGGGGCGATCAGGCAGGCAGGAGAGCAGTTAGGGGTGATCAGGCAGGCAGACAAAGGGGTTAGGGGTGATCAGATAGGCAGGCAGAGGGGTTAGGGGGCAATTAGACAGGCAGGCAGGTGAGCAGTTAGGTGCCAGTGGTCCCAGATTGCGAGAAGGATGTCTGATGGCCAGGATTGGGCCTAAACCAGCAGTTGGACATCCCCCGAGGGGTCCCAGATTGGAGAAGGTGCAGGCAGGCTGAGGGACAACCCCCTCATGCATAAATTTTGTGCACCGGGCTTCTATTCCTCTGGGAAATACTGAGAAGACTGCCAGACTTTTAACTTATTATTTTGAATAGAAGAAGTAGATTCCACTTAAGGACTTCACTCATAGTGTTTATCTGAAGTAAGAGTCCTTAAACTTTAGGTTTAGAAGAACTATAGTTAGCCATGTGCATTAGAAGAGAAATCATGCCACCATTCAACAATATGCGGCTTTTGTTAAAAAAATGGACCAGTTTCCTCATTTTGACCAAAATGTTAATGATGCTTTCTAATTTTTCTGATTGTTTCATGTGTCCATGTTTTATCTCACCCTCACAGGAAGTAAGGAAATTCTTGCCAATAAGCAAGTAAAAACCAGTAATGCAGATATATGATAATCTTCCAAGGAAAAATAAAACTTAGTTCTATGACTTACCAGTCTATTTAGTTAAATAATAGGAAGTCCTCCGAAGGTTTATATTTGGGTAGAAGAACTTGTCTTTTTATAGATCCTCAAATTGTAAAGCAAATCATTTGTCTCAGTATATAGGATTTAATATCAGTCCTTGCTTTTGGGAGAATAAACACTATTTTTAGATGTTTTAATTTGAGCACAGCTGGCTATCTAGGCTGTCTCTTTTAAGTTCAAGAAATTCTGTATTATGCTTTGACCTTTTGGGATAGAGAATAATGAAGAATCAGTATACTCTAGACTACACCCAATTCTGAAAATGACTTTAGAGGCAAAGAAGAATGACTACAGGGCATGACCTTGGGGACTGAAAGTGCATAAGAAATGTTCGAGTGTGGAATCTTTCTGAACATGTTCAGAGGGACAGAAAGATGCTACTTGGAGAGATTAAGGTGATGTGTGGAAGGAGAGAGCAATATATATTTTTAGAACTATTCTTTCATTTCTTGCATTTTTAAGACATTTACTGAAGGACATTTTCAGTCCATGACTTCATTTAGTTTCCAGAGAATTGATTTCCTCCTTAATTTTTTTCCCCTTAAGTGAAGGCTGAATAACCCATCAAATTAATCTTTTTTTCTTTGAATTTCCAAGTTTTCAATAGCACAGTTAGATAAATAATTTTTAGGTCAAGAATATTTAACCTCATGGTTCTCAGATAATGTGTTTCCAAAATATAGGGCTACATATTAGGGGAAAAAACAAAATAATGAGAGATATTTTTATCTCCTAAATAAATCTTCTCCTCCCAAATAAGGGAAATAAAAGAAAGATAGTACTTTAAAGATGTTTCTTCTCCCATAGATCACCTCTTCTTTAAAGAAATCAATATTACCTTCTGTAAGTCTTATTAAATTAAAAGGAAAACATTACAAATGCAAACACAAAGGAAACCCCCAACAGTCACATATATCCTTCCTTTATTTTGGACAAGAGCAGCTATAATCTAAGACATATATTTACCGTACTTACTAATTGGTTACGTAGCCCGTGACAGAACCTAAAGGGGTTGAGCAAGGATTTCTTTGAAAGGAAACAGTCACTTTGAGACACAAAGCAAGGCAACCTCAAAGGAGACAGCTTATGAAGTGGACTGGATCCTCTGGGAGTGTCTGTGGAAGACGTTCAGTCTATATACATCCACACCTTGACCCAAAGGCTCTTCTAGGGACCTGTGTTTGTAGGAAGGTTTCCAATGAATCATAGTGAATTTGAGGGGGGGAAATTAAGTGATTAAGTAGTCTTTAAATTTATAGCAATTTAAGAATTTTCCTTTATTCTATTATTTTATGGGTTAAATGATACTTTATACCCTTCCTTTTTTAGAAAATGGCTTTGATAGTTAGTGAAGAGTTCGCGCGTGTATGTGTGTGTATGTGTATAATATCCTTAGTTGGCCAAATACACACATACATTTATACAAACACATTTTATTTTATGTGTACAAATATTAGTAATCCACAAAATCCAAAATTCTAGGAAACTTTACCTTATTTTCAGTAATGATAAGAAATGTTTAAAGAATCATATATATGTGTATATAAATTTCTATACCTTGCATCAGATTTACTGAGTTTTAAACTTTTACTATATTTGATTAAACTCTCTCTCTTTGAGAGTCAATTTTTATGTTAAACATATTCAGTGGGCCTTGATCATACATAAACTTTGATTATATTTTTATTAATTTAAGTTAATAATAATACATCCTGAAATGCACTTGGGAATAAAGCAAACACTCTATCCTCACAGTCCCCCTTTTTCCAGGAGTTCCAGGTATTCAGAGAGAAAGGAAAACCTTATTGATACATTTCATACTAAAATGTGAATGAAATGTAAGCACCTGAGGGAGCATTTGCACTTAATAAGATGAGGTTGTTAATCCACTTAAATCTATAATAGAAGATCTACTATGGGTATGCTAGATGATTATTTGAGGAGCAAACTTCTGGTGACGCTTGCCTCCTACAGTCCAAAATTTTGTGCTCTGAACCTTCCCTACCATGGGATATGCATTTTAATTTAATACTAGTATTCCCTGTATTCCTAACTTATCTTTAAAAGTGGCCCTGTGGTCTGGATGGGGCAAATAAAAAAAAAATGGGGCACAGACTTTGAAAATCAGAACTGATCCAGGAAATCCATTTTGTGTGTGGTTCTTGTATCTAAATGTTTAAGTGATATAGTCATCTCTTCGGGATAAATTATGGTTTGGAGACAGAGGCAAATATTTGCAACCACAAATCACTAACTTAGGTATGGGGAGCCCTTCACCCCATGTGTTTCATAAAGCAAGGCATGCCTGTGCTCCTATTCCCCTCAAGCATTTTGTTCTAATTCAAATCAGTTTGGGCTTCCTCTTAGACATGCTGACCTGGGCCTCCCAGCACAGCTGCAGGCTTCTAAAGAGGTTGGAGTGAAGTGATTCTACATATCTGATGAACCACAGGATGTCAACAAGACACACCCATTGTCCCACATTTGGCAGGCTCTAAAAAAAGAATGTAGCAAGGAGTTTGCAGCAAGCCAAACCAACCCTGACCATAGTAATAGGCTCTTCCACATGGGTGCGGCCAAGTGGATCACATTGAGAAAGAACAGGCTCTAGGATAAATCTGAGTTAAAGAAAAGTAAAACAGGGCTGTACTGTCGCAGAGAATGAAGCAGTCATGGGCCCTTTTATCCTCACAAGGGTTTGAGAGAGAAGTGACAGCACAATATTGTTCCAGCATCAAGCTTTTTCCTTGAATCAAGACTCTTAAGAATGAAGAGAGATTGTTTAAACTCATATTGGCCATACCACACCTCAAAATCCAAGATAGGGTGAGGTTCATAGTTGTAGCTTGATGAGAAAGGCTCAAATAACTTTGAACTGAGACCCAACATGTAGTCCTTTCTAGTAACTGCTATTCATTTTAATACACAAAGGAAATAGGAGTGCAGTCCTCTTTTCTGCTGAAGTTGTATTGTTTGTTTATCCCCTCGTTACACACATACAAGCACACACACCATGCACACACTGTTTGATACTAAGAAGTCGATGTAAGACAGTATGACCATTATAGATACACTAGTGTCCTAGTGCATGGATTTGTGCACATTGAAAGGAAATTCATTACAAGAAATATTTTAATATCACTATTCACCCTTTCTCTATAATAGAAGTGTCATTCAAATTCACAATTGAAAATGACAGATCGAAACACATAAGTGCGATTGGCGCCAGGAAGAGCTTTATATGTATTGCACCTGTGTGAGTCAACTTAGCAATATATAAAATTTTCTTAGACCTGCTTTCTGATGTAGCTAAACTTTTTCCAGCCCAGTGAAGCACCCCAACTTCTCTTTTAGGTAATTTGCAGCAACACAGCAGTAAATATCAACATAAAGCACATTATTATTGTAGATTACTCAGGGAGAACAAGGAGTAAAATATTTAACTGTAACAGTGTTTGATTATATTCTGCCCAGTGAGAAAACCTGAAGTCATTTTCAAGTTCCACCATTTCTTACTTCTTTTCAGACAGGTCAAGTTTCTAAACTTTATAAATCTCCATTTTCTGGCTAATGAAAAGAAAATATGATTCTACCAAGTTTCCTATATACCTACTCCAGGACTTGTGAGGATCAAATGAGATGAGGCACGAGAAAATGCTTCACAAGCATTTGATTAAAATGTAAAATGTTTGCACCTGGCTATAAAGGAAGTTGGGTTCCTGGGCTGAAGAAACTGCAAGGAAGCTAGTCATCACTAGGGAGAAGAAGCCGGGTGTTGCTACATGATGTCATTACATGATACCCACAGCTACTGTTTCTGGGCTGGGCTGGGCTGTGGGCTGCATTTTGTGCTATAGGGTCTTAGCAGCATTAATTGCGATTTGGTGGGGTGTTACTCCAGTGTGGTGGCGGGACCTGTGTCCAACTTGGGGGAAGCCATGAGTTGGTTTGTCAGTGGCAGGTCTGTGGTGCCATTTATTTTCAAATGGCCAGTGGGTATCATGGCAGCTCCTGCACTGAGTTTCTGCCCTTTGGTGGTCAGTGTGCATTAAGCTATCGGATGGAATGACACTTAGCCATACACACACACACACACACACACACACACACACACACACACTAGAGGCCCAGTGCACAAAATTTGTGCATGTGGCGGTGGGGTGTCCCTCAGACCAGCCTACACTGTCTCCATTCTTGGACCTCTGGCTCATAACTGGTCACCTACCTTCTTGCCTGATTGCCCCTAACTGCTTTTTCCTACCAGCCTGATCACCCCCTAACTGCCCTCCTCTGCTGGCCTGGTTGCCCACAACTGCCCTCCCCTACAGACCTGGTCCCCCCAACTGACCTCCCTTGCAGGCCTGGTCGCTCCCAACTGCCCTCCTCTGCAGACCTGGTCCCTCTCAACTGTCCTTCCCTGCTGGCCATCTTGTGGTGGCCATCTTGTGTCCACATGGGGGCAGCCATCTTTGACCACATGGGGGCAACCATCTTGTGTGTTAGAATGATGGTTAATTTGCATATTACCCTGTTATTAGATAGGATAGATGTGAATACACAGGTAAACATGATGTTATTTCATATCAGATATGCAGGGTAAAGGAGGAAAATACTGTTTGTGCTAATTGAAAGACCAGTTCTCCTCCAAAAGATAGCATAATTTGAATGTGGTCTGTGAGCAAAATTGTGCATGCATCCATGGTTGTGGAGAGTTTTTGAAACACTAGAGATTTGGATTCATTTTGTTTTGTTTTGTAGTTTGAGTTCTAAGACTAATTTATTGTATATTGGAAGCTAAAATTGACTAATCCAGGTGAATATGTCTCATAAATTCAAGATATGTCCTTGTCTCTATCAGTGTCTTACCATGCCGCTTCTCATACCTAACCTAAAACAGAACAGAAGGCATTCTTTTATTGTTCCCTACAAATTCAGTTGTTTGGGGGATTTATACCTTTCCCTCCAATATTTCTGCAGCCATTTCTCTTGCCATATAAATCACCATCAACCAATTCAGACACATATTGCAAACTCTTTCCACAGCATCCTGCTGGATGTCTCTGCCTCAGTTTGTAACTTTCATATTTTTTACTCTGTTCTCAGGTCATAATAATGGTGTTTAAACCATTGATTTTGAATATGTTAATGCTCTTTTGTATAATTCAACATTCTTGGCCTGGTTTTCAAAACTCCATATTGTTTGCTTCCACTACAACAATGCAAACTACTAGTATTTCCATTGTCTTCTCACATACACCATGCACATGGTTGTTGTAATCTGTGTTTAGCATCCCCTGGACACAACAAGATCATTTCTGCCTAGTAGCCTATACTCTACTTTTTTTTTTTTTTCAACAAAATGTCATCTTCCATTGTCTAAATACTTGTCAGTTTTCAACGCACCAATAAAATGCAGTATTCTAGGAAACCTGCTGTGACTACACTAACCCTCATTATGTGCTTCTGTGCTAAACTTTTCAACAATGATAATCTCAAACACATTACACATACACACAGGCACACACATGCTGCCTTCAAATGTTCACCATAGTTGCAGTTGGTTATGTTCAGCCAAGTAGAGAAGGAGATTCTTTGAAGAAAGGGACCATACTATATAAATAAATTACTCCCTAAGACAGCAAGCATAATTCCATATACTGCAGAGTTAGGTAACTTACAATTTTGAGATGAATTAGAATAAACTAATAGAATAAATAGAATATTTATTTTAAAGGGACATCACATAATCAAAAAGTCTCAAACTTAGCTTTATTCTGGATAAAGTTATAATCTTTGTAGCCAATAATATTTAAAAAATTGTATCATTTTCACTATATTTTGGAGTTTGCGGAGAGCTTTCCTATGCATTCCTGTCTGTTTCCATATAGAAGCATTATCAGGTAAATGTCATCACCATTTCACAGGAGACTGTGCTACGCCAGCACGGCCATGGGTAAACCTGAGGCTGGGGGGAGGGGAGGGGGGGCGGGTGAAAAGACAGGCAAGAGAATACAACTGGGGCTGGGTGGATCTCTAGTGCCTGGATAAGGACAGAGAGAGACCCAGCCTACAAGCCAAAGCTTTATTTTATAGTCAAAGCACACAAAGCAAAACAAGGGAAGTGGTCAACATGTTTACAATGTTCTTGTGCATTTCATCTTGTTTTGGCAGCACTTACTGTACCTTCCACAGCCCATTAGCTACCTAGGAAGGAACTAGGGAGGACTATAAGGTTAAGCTAAATTATGCTAGGAGGGCTCTGCACTCCAAGGTGGGACTTGTTTGTGGCCCTGCCACAGGTCACTTCGAGGCTTGACCCTATAGCTACTCCCTACATCTCCCCCCTTTTTTGTTGTTAAGCTACTACAATAAACGTAAAAGTAAAATCTAAATATCAAGAACAAAATTCTGACTATTAAAACAATAACAAAACAATGCCAATACAAACAACACACTACAGACATGTTAACCTTTTCAGCTACAAAATGAAAGTTATCTACTCAGAGTTTTTGGACTTGGCTGCATAAGACTTTACAGGAGACTCACAGCTTACCAATGCTAGCATAGTCAGAAACATGGTTGAGGGAGTAGCTTCCACTTCTTGCTTTTCTACCACCTGCTGGACTTCAGTCATTAACTTCTTCAGCTGACACCATTTTGGCATTATACTGACCCCATTTTGGCATCTTGGTCCTTTGTGTCTCTGCATCACAACTCTCAGTCATTTGAACGGAGGGACAAGGAGCTTCTGTGTATTCTTTGTCTCATTTACCTATCATTCCTTATCTTCAGCATGCTGCTTGGGGCTACTGCTATCTGTGGCTGGAGTAGTCAATTATCTGCAGTCACAGGTACAGGTTGAGGCTCCAGGTGCAAGGTCCTCAATCATTTGTTCAGTTCTTCTCTGTGGATTCAGGTTGGACTTTGATGTTCCTTGTAGGAATCCACACGGGCTTAGAGGAATTTTCTGGAAATACACAAGCATATCCTCGACAAAAGGAGGTTAACAAGGGTTCAGAACTCTTTCATAAACCAGACTCGGGATATTTCCTGTTAACCAAACCATTTTCCTTTGGTTTATTCTGACACTAGTGTAATTCCATAGGTGTCTTGCCATCAGCGTTCACAAGTGAAAAAAATTTTAAGTTATTAAGGTTTGGTATAGTTTACTTATAGGAGATTTCACCACTATTCCCCCTTTTTTTGTTTTTCAAGTTGGGATTTTAGCCACTGATGTTGGCATTCTATAATTGACTATCCTTGGGAATTGTATGGTATTCTTGCAATGTGTTGAATTTTCTATTTTTTATAGAATTGTTGGAATTGACACCTTGTGTTACTGAGTCATTTTAATTGAATAGTCTCAATTCTGTTTACCAGGCCAGCAGCATAGGCAGAGTTAGAAATAATAATAAGAGGCTCTTGGAAATCCTGCAATGTAGCCTTGATAGCTTCTAATTCAATTCTTTTCACAGAAGTATGACTGGTCTTGATGACTCAGTCTGAATTCATTGCATGATAAGCAGCTTTACCATTAGATGAACCATCAGTAAAAACAGTAAATGCTCTAGGAATCGGTTTCTGTCTAGTATTCTTTGGTATTATAATGATAGGGGTGTAATATAAAAACTGTAGTAACTTACATTTTAGTAGGTGACAACTAAATTCCCCTGAATATTAACTTATTTCAATTTGCCAGTTTAAATCAGTCTGAAATAAAGTTTATTTTTTAACTTCATTTGCCCTTGAGTGTGGACACTAATTGGATTTCTGCTTTCAGTCATTTTGAGTATACAGACAAACTTTGTTTAGGGAGGCAAAATGCTAATTATTTACTTTTAAGTGTCTTTAGTTTAGGGATTTACCAGATGACCCCAAATGCTTAGCATTTATATTTTTTAGATAGTTGCAAACTGCTCTTATATGCGAGCCACAAAATTAGAAAATGATTCTATAGGTCTTTGCATATACTTAATAAAAGCTTTCTTAAGATCCCTAAGTATATTGAAGTATATTGAATAAACTTGTCATTTCTCCTGTAGAGATTTTTAGATAAGGTCTTTGCTAATTAATGTCCACTAATAATTTCTAAAAGTCATTTAAGGCCTTGAGGCAATCATTTCATATTTCTACCTTTTGAGGGCTAATACATTGATTTTTAAGTACATTTCCTAGGTATTTGAAGGGCATTTCCCACTGTATTTTTCCCCAGAGAAATCTCTAAGCCACATTTCGGGAGTTTATTTTAAAAACTTTTAGTTTCTTTTATAAGTACCGCGCGCTAACCGATTATGCCACTGGAGCCCCCAAAAACTTTTAGTTTCTTTTAAACAGAACCACCAACTTGGTTGCTTTTCAGAAAAACAATTTCAGAGAGAAATGCTGGCTGATACTGCAATGCATACATCTCAAGTAAAAGTAACCTTTTTATTTATGGTGTCTCACTAATAGTGACATTTAGTGCTTGAATAATAACTTTTAGTCTACTTTGTAAATAGTAGCAGAAAATATTTTAAAATTTCTCCTTTTTAAGCTTAAATTTACTTTTAAACAGTATTATTTTTGCCTAGTGTTTATTTGCAAATGTATGCAAATTTTACTTTGGACTTTGTTAGAGCCAATAGCTTATAAAATATTGGCTTCTCATATAACTTAATTTTATATAAGACTTTGATTATATTGTGAAAAGCTAACAAAGTGTTCAGCAACCTTGTCTTGCCAAGCTTAGAGGTTGAAACCATTATAACATTTAAAATATATGTATATAAATAGAAAGCAGTTATTAATTTTTATTTGATAAAGCTTCCCGTGTGATTTTGAATATATTATATCAGCCTAATTTAGTTTAAAAGTATTTCTTTTAAGATGAGAAAATAAATCCTTGAATCATTCCAGGGACCTTGAAATGTCCCAAAGCTATCTCTTGGTTAAAGTCTTAAAATTTAACTTGAAAAGACTATCAAATATACATAACCCAAAGACTATATTATATACTTTTTGTAATTATTTTCTAAAAGATATAAATTAAACTTAAACTGGTTTTAATATTGAAAAATTGGTTCAGACCATAGAATTAATCCTCTTTTTAAAATCAGGCCAATAAAATATTATATCCTAGGTTGAAATTTACCACATGTACTACAAAATATTTTGAACTGATTTCTCTAGAGAAAACTCAAGAATTATTTTTCTTAAAAATGAACTTCTATACTTTATGCATTTTATTATTACAACCACATTAATTTCTCCCAACTTAATTTGAACTTTTAACTTTTAGAAGCCTCAAATTTTAGGTGGCAAGTTAAATACTTAGCATTTATCAGATTAGTAATATATTTATATTTTTAATGATATATTTCAAATAAAATACAAGACATATTCAATTAATAGATTCAAATCTATCTCTAGAATTTTCATATGAGACAAACTCAGATTAATATTTCAGTATTCTGTTATTTCAAAATACCTAGGTATTTAATAAATTTTATTATTTAATTCAGCAAACCCCAAAGTTTTAAGTTACCAAAGGCTTTGGAAAACTATGTTTAGTCCTGCCCTCCAAGTTGGGACTTGTTTGTGGCCTATCACAGACCAGTCTGAGGTTTGACCCTATAGCCACTTCCTACAGAGACTGTTTCAGAGAACTTGAGCAAGATCACATTCTAAATCTAATCTTACACTAGTCTTTAACACAAATCCTAAACTAATCCAAGCTCAAATTATAACACTGGGTTTAAATTGAATTCTCACCTAACTTTAGGTCTCGCCCAAATTTAACAAAAATCTTAGCCTTAACCCTAAATCTAGCCCTTGCTTTAGGCCAAACCCTACCCTAGTCTTTACCTAACTGTAAGCATAGCTCTAGCTATAGTCCTAACTCTAACAATAAACTTAATCCTACTTTTAAAACATACCCCTATTTACTAATCATATTTAGTACTATTCCTAATCCTAATGCTAGACCTAACACTAGAACTAAACCTAACTTTCAAATTCACCTAATATATAATTAAAAATGAAAGAATCCATAAAGAGAAGGATAGACAAAAGAGGGAGCTGATGTATTCAGTACCAAAATACTTAAAAAACAACTATGTTTTTCTCTCAGTGAATGTCTAACTTTCAAAAAGCGAGAAACTCAAGTGGAGGAAACTTCCCATGAATGTGCATGTTTATCAGTTTCTTCAATAGGCAGAGGACTTCAAGGTTAATTAAATTGTTTAGACTTTAGAGAGTTAAATAAAACTTCCAATGACTATTTTACATCAATATACTACAGAAGAAAGCTAACAATGTGACAGATTATAAAAACTATGGACAGTTATAAATATGAATGCTGACATGCAACTATACTATTAACAAATAAAATCTAGTACCATTTTAAAAGAATAATAAAACTCTTAAGTAGGATTATCCAATAAAGGCAAAGATGTTTATTAACAGCATCATGAATCACTCTTTTTATGCAAGTATAATAGTAAGTAGTGAGGTTTTGACATATATATCATGTATATTCTCATTTATGTATGTCTTTAATGCATAAAATTTTTGAGAAGTGTACACAAGAAATGGTTATCATTGGAGTGGAGCTAATGACTTGGCATGGGAGACAGACTTAGCTATGAGACCTCATCAAACCTAATCATTTATTAATAGCCATATCAGTGTTCAGTATAATACTCAAAGGAAATAACCTTGTCAATTATATTATGACACACTATGGATTTTGATATTATTATACTTATTAGTAATTATTTTATTTTTATTTCAGGAATATTAAAATATGAAGAATCTCAGGATTTATGAAAATTGGTGTGATTGTATATTTCTGTTATCCCTTGAAGTTTTTAAAAGTATATTTGCTATATGAAAAGTATTGCTTCAAGATGAAAAGTAAACAATTACAGGCCTCCTCAAACTGCACCATTAGGAATTAATGTCTTTATTACCTTAAATTCTGATTTGAAGAGGAAACTAGTAAGGGACCTTAAACTTCCTTTATCTTTATCCTGATTTGGATGGCTTTTCATATCTGTTGACTTCTCATAGGAGGTCCTGGTTTCCTGAACTTTGGAGGATTGTATTCGACTCTGCTTTCTACATCAATCAAATCTCAGCTCAGAATTCTGGAGCAAGAAGAATCAAAAGGTGAGTAGTACCCAAATCCTGTAGGGTCTTAGAGACATCTGAAAGATTTCAGCTTCCTCATGTTAAATTAAGCAGAGGCCATTTGATTGATGTAACTTTAATTCTGTGGAGGCCTATGTAAGCAAACCTAACCCTAAATCTGTAAATGCCTCAAGGTTTTGAAATTGATATGTTAAGGACAACCAATTACAGACAGCCAACCAGGCTTTAAGCTGTGGTCAATCAATTTTTTTTTTTCTTTGCTTCTGCACTTAACAATTATCAGTCTCTCTCCCGCTCCTGTAAGTCCAGGGCCCCTATCCATTTCTGGTTTGGCACTGACCTATTTACATTCATTTTGCTTAGATAAACTCTTCAAAATTTTTATAAACATACTTTTATTGATTTTTAGAGAGGAAAGGAGAGGAAGAGAGAGATAGAAACATCAATGCTGAGGGAGAATTTTTGATTGGCTGCCTCCAGTATGCCCTTACTGGGGATCCAGTCTGCAACCCAGGCATGTGCCCTGACTGGGAATCCAACCATGACTTCCTGGTTCATAGGTTGATGCTCAACCACTGAGCCACACCAGTCAGGCAAACTCTTCAAAATTATCAAGAGGAAATTTTAAGTAGTGACTGTTGTTACAGTTTGTGACAAAGGCCATAATGATGGGTATTTTGGTTGCAATGTGGAAAATCAAATAGAAGAATGGTAATAGAGGTCAGAGACTCAAACTCAAGTTTCCAGTACCAGTATGTGTATGTCCAAATCTGTTTCAAGCAGAACTAACCTCATAAGTAGACCGAGTAGGGAATCTACTCCTTAGTGGGTTACATTTAAGGGATTCTTAGAAGCTGAAACCTAAAACTCAGCTCCCATCACTAACAGTGATGGGGCTCTGATTGTATTCTCTGTCATAGAGGCACTTTGTGACCTTAAGGATTTGCTTCTTATGCAATACTGTGTGACACTGAGATCTTTTGCCTCGGTAGAGAGTGACTTATCAAATATTTCCCAAATTCCTTAAGATGATTGTACTAAGGGACATAAGTTGTGGCACAACTTAGGTTCAATTAATGTTTAAATGAACAAATGAGGGAATAAAGGAATAACTTGAAAGAAATAAAAGAGATGTATGGATATTGGGGAATATTCCAGGAGGTAGCACTTGCCCCTGAAGCTTAAATTTTGAGATTAAATTCCTATCTTTTTATAGATTTGATGAGGCCAGCCCTACTGTGTAAAATACTTTCTATCCAGACTATTGGGAGTATCCCAGATCAAGGAAGGAAGGAAGGAAGGAAGGAAGGAAGGAAGGAAGGAAGGAAGGAAGGAAGGAAGGAAGGAAGGAAGGAAGACTCATGCATCAGTTAAATTAAAGGATAACTACCAGGAAAAGCATTCAGAGATAATGGGGTAGAGTTAGAATATAGTCAAAATGAATTATCTACAAAAAGGAATACCTTCTGTGGAATTAGTTTCTATCCAGAACTATTGGGAGTATGCCAGATCATGGAAGGAAGGAAAGAAGGTAGGAAGGAAGGAAGGAAGGAAGGAAGGAAGGAAGGAAGGAAGGAAGGAAGGAAGGAAGGAAGGAAGGAGGGGAGGGAGGGAGGGAAAGAGGGTGGGGGAAGAGGGAGATAGGGAGAGAAAGAAAGAGAAAGAAAAGAAAGAAAAGAAAGAAAAAAAAAAGAGTCTAGTGGCAATTGATAAGAGGTGTAAGATGAAGAAGCTGTTCTATTTAAAAATAGAGCAGTCACAAAAGAAACCCTAGATTTTTTTACTTCTTTTTTTTTGGTAACACTTCTCATGATTGCTTATTTCTTTATTGTTTGTTAAACTTTGCTCTACATTTGTCTACATGGTCTGGGTTTAACCTGAAGGAAAGAAGGAAGAAAATGATGTTTGTTTTTCTAATGTTCTTTACTAAACACAGGAACTGTCCCAAATTGCCTTGGAAGCTGGGCTCCCCATGAATTCAGGCTCTATTTTTTTGAAAGTCAAAAGGATTCCAGGCCAGCAGGTTTGGTTTAGATAAGCATCCGGATCTGGGGATGGTTATCTGAAGCCCTGCCTGTCATTACATTTCACAGCAATGAAAGAACATCTACTCTTGGGTTCTGAATCGGTGCAAGAGAGCCAATGAGCATCTCAGCTTGCCCAAGCCACTGTAATATTTCCCAGACTTTCCCTTTCCCTGTCCAAGGGTGTGGAAATCAGGGCTTTCCATCCTGTTTGTAGATAGATTGTTTCCTATCCCCTTAACTGATCCTTAAAATAGAGGTCAGCATGAAAAGGTACTCTTGTTATTTCTCATGAAGGGCATTTGATGCACAGAGTTCAAGATGCTAAGAAGCTAAGATAACAAAGGGAGTTATTTGGAAGAGAAGGTGAGAATCTTTTTTTTATCATCAGGCATCAATGCAGGACTCACGCATCACTTAAATTAAAAGGATAACTACCAGGAAAAGCATTCAGAGATAAGGGGTAGAGTTAGAATGAATATAGTCAGAATGAATTAGCTACAAAAAAGAATACCTTCTGTGGAATTAGTTTTAGGTCAAGCTGTACCTGCTTCAAGTTAAAATTGTGACCACAAAGCGGGGCTTCGGGTAGCTTCTAAGATGTAAGTAAAGTTTGTTTTCTTGATCCGGGAGCAGTTAAGCAGGTGTGCTCAGTTACAGAAAATTCATTAAGTTTATGCTATGTACAACTCTGTATAGATGTTCTATGTCAGAAAAAATTAAACAAAAGTCTGTTACTATTTATTTGGAACAACTACAAGAAGTTGTCACTAAACATCTCAAAAATAGTGGTCCATGTCATATCCCACTCAATACATATTCCCAAGTTTTGTTCTTAACCCCTTCTCCACTGCCCCCAAATTGGAATTTGGAGTGTCTCTGGGTGGTGTTCATGCATACACTTTTGGCAAGATCTCTTGGGGAAAATGGCTCATGAGACTTGGTTGGATTTCATTATTGTTACATACTGAGGAGTCAGAGGATGATGAAAGAGTCGTCTCCAAATGCAATGGCTGTGAAAACAAGTATATATTGTGCTCACCTGCAATGGCTGCTTGCAGTGCTGATAGGAACTACTGTCATCTCTTGTGCTAAAAGGGTGGGAGTGTCACCATAAAGTGCTGGTAGGGTGTGGACAACTATACAAAAACACACTGCAGGAGATAAGCGCTACAACCCTTATTTAATTTTTTTATTTTTATTTTTTAAGTTAAAAGTCTTTTTCCCTATCCCACATGTCTCTTGAGATTCTATTCTGGTGGACTTTTTTTTTTTTTTATGGATTATGACCGATTTCTTTAAACTGTTGTCTGGTAACCTAGATCTATATCTTACTTCTCCATTGATTTTTCTTTATTCCTCTAAACTCTGGTTGCCATTCTCCTGCTGATGTCAAAGCCAATACAAGGCTAGGTGGTCCTAAGCAGCAGTTTCCAGTTCAAGTGAACTGTCAGTGAGCTTCACCAAGGAGTTGAAGAACCTTTGAAATTTTGTGCAAATATTATGTATACATACACTTGTGCATTTTGTTTTATTTTTATTTATTGATGTCAGTATTACAGATGTCCCCCATTTTCCTCCCCTTTGCCCTCTTCCATCCATCTCTCCCTCATCCCAGGCCTTCACCACACTATTGTCTGTGTCTGTGGGCTATGCATATATGCATATATGTTCTTTGGTTAATCTCTTCCCTGTCTCCACTCCCTACCTCCCTTCCCACTTGTGCATTTTATTTGAAAGTAGGTCTCTAGTACTTATCACAACCTTTTAGATATTCATAACCCTGTGTTCCCTCCAATCCCCCCAATGTAAGGACTAATTAATACAATAGATTCTCTTTGCTACCATGTGGACACTTTATTATATGCCTTTTTACTTACCTTCCTATAAAGCCAATACATTCTTAATAAGGAACAGTTTTCTGAAGTTCAGAATAGGAATGTGCACTTCCCTCACTGCTCAAAATCCCTTTTAGAGGAAAGTACACCCAGCCCCTAGTTTTCATGAGTATCAGAAGCTTTCAATTTAGCATTGTCCCCTTCTCCAGAGAATTAAACAGGATCTGATTCTGAAGTTTGCCTCAGAGGATTAGAGCAGCCCACAACTAATGACCATTGACACAGAGTACCCAACGCTTGCCCCCAGGCTTAAAGGAGGCACCAAGTCTATGATGCAATTCATACTTCAGAGGTCTTTGTGGGATCAGGCTGAAGATCAGCTCTGGATGAGACCGCATCCTTGCTCAATTACTTCCTTCCTTCTGCTCCGTTCTGTTTCTCCCATTCTCCTTTTCTCTCAGCACCATTGAATCCCTGTCTCCTACTTTACTTTTGTAGAACCCAACCCAAAATAATAGCCCATGTTCTAAAACCCTTAAACTAATTCAATGTAGCTGATTGCCTCAGGGAAATACTACTGTCTAATGGGGGCCTTTGTATGGGATCATTAACCTTAGATGACTTCTGTGAAAAGGACAAAACTTTACAATACTCTTGAATATTTTCTCTGCCTATTTTGAAATAGAAATGACAGTTTGGAGTTATAGAAGACCAATTTTCATAAACTGTGGGTGGCAATCTCTCTTATGACCAACTCTAAATGAACATAATTTATTTGACCTTTTCAAATTAACCAGAAATGGAATTATGATGTATTTTATGTCTGTCATATTTACTACTTGAGCTCCTCTATCTCTTCCATTTTCCATTGATGCAATTATTTTAAGCTATGTTCTTGGATGAGAGTTCAACTTAAAAATTTGTAGGGCTAGCCTATTTTTGGAGGAGCTCCCAAATTTTGAAGGCAGGCAGATGATCTTGGCATCCTCACAATTTGGCTCATTCCTTAGGTGAGTCAACAGGTGATGTACTTCTAATCACCTGTTGCTGGGGCATAGTTACTTCATTATAAGAAAATTACTGTAATTTCACAAGTTTTTAAAATAAACCAGGTCCAGTATATGCGTTATCTCATTTATGATCAAAACATCATTATGATGTAAGCACAATTATCTTCATTTTACAAATGAGAACCTCAGCTATGTTAATGTTTTCTGTATAGGCATACCTCGGAGATATTGAGGGTTAAGTTGTAGATCACCATAATAAAGCAAATATCATGAGATTCACACAAACTTTATGGTTTCTTGGTGCATATAAAAACTATGTTTATAATATATTGTAGTCTATTAAGTGTATAGTAGCATTATATATAAAAACAATGTATATGCCTTTATTAAAAATCATATATTGCTAAAAAAAAAAAATGCTAACCATCATCCAAGCCTTTAGGAATTCAGAATCTTTTTGCTGATGGAGAGTTCTTGCCTTAATGAGGATGGCTTCTGACTGATCAGGATGGTGGTTGATGAAAGTTGGGCTGATTGTGTCAATTTCTTAAAACAATACAACTATGAAGTTTGCCTCATCAATTGACTCTTCCTTTCACTAGTGCTTTCTCTGTAATATGCAATGCTGTTTGATAGCATTTCACCTGTAGTAGAACTTCTTTCAAAATTGGAGTCAATCCTCAAAACCTGCTACTGCTTATCAACTAAATTTATGTAATATTCTAAATCCCTTGTTGTCATTTCAACAATCTTTATAGCATCTCCACCATGGGTAGATTCTATTTCAAGAAACCACTTTCTTTGCTCATCCATAAGAAGCAACTCCTCACTTATTAAAGTTTCATTATAATATTGTAGTAGTTCCACCACATCTTCAGGCTGCAATTCTAATCCTAGTTCTCTTGCTATTTCCATCACATCTGTAGTCCCAGATGTGCATAAGCCACAAATACAGTAACAGCTGAAGAAATGGAGATGCAGGAGTGATTAAATATCATTTGTTTTCAAATTACATTTTTTTTTTTTATTAAAGCTTGGGATAAGGAAACAAGAAAGGCCTTAAAATAGAAGAAATAGGAGAGAGACTAGGAGGAGAAATGAGCCTAGGCTCAGCTGCTTTGGCTCATTAAGTCAGAGAAAAGGGGGCCGTGGGGACAGGTTCAGGGGGTTAGCCCAGGATGTGCTGCTGCTGCCCATTGCTCCCTGGTTGCAAGTCTCATGGGGTTCCTTAGAGTTTAGGAGATGCATGCCTCTGGAGGAAGAAGAGGGGAAAAGGAAAAGATACCAGCATGCTTCCTGGAGGGAGAGCACACCTGAAACATTTTTGAAAATATATCTTAGCACTGGTAATTCTGAATGCTCACCTTAGAGCAAAGCTCCAAAAAAGGAAACAACTCTATTTTTATCTCAGGTCTTCCTGCCTTATAGTGACACCAAGATGTACTGTACTACAGTAGATACTGTTAGTACTTTCTCAAGATTCCATTTACCTTCTAGTGCAACCAGCTGCTAGGACAGTCTGCGGCCTATGGTTCATAGCTGCCATTGCTTCTCAAAACTTTCCCTGGGTCAATGGGATCCATTCCATCCAGCAATGCATAGGAAGTACTGTTCCCACTGGAGGAAATACCTGCTAGTCAATGTCCAATTGATAAAAGGGTGCATAAAGCCCTACCCTTTTGCCTCCAGCTGTAACCAAACCAGTGATGCCATTTCTAGTCCAAAGTTCCCCAGGGGATTAGGCAGATTCTGGACTACTACTGAACGACCAATCTGCACATGTTCTTCCGCCTGTTATCCTTACTCCTTTATAGGTTTCTCCTGAGTGCATTCTCTTATTAAAACATTCTCTCTCTCTCTCTCTCTCTCTCTCTCTCTCTCTCTCTCTCTCTCTCTCTCAACACACACACACCACACACACACACACACACACACACACACACACACACACACATCAGACTCTGTTACTCAGGAATGTAACAAAGACAAACACTCATTGAAAGCCACCAGGCAATCATAACAGGAGACTGATAAGTAGAGGCAATAGTTGAGTAAGGAGGAAGTTGCAAAATGAGTGATATGAAAAGGGGACATTTTAAAAATTAAATTCTTATTTTGAAAAAGAAAGAGGGAAAGAAATGTAGTAGGATGTATTAACCAGAATCATGTAGTTTAGGCTGATGTATGAAACAACACCAATTTTTTTCAGTGATTTAACACAACAAAAAGCTTTATTTCTTATTCATGCAAAGTTTGCTGAGGGTCTGGGCAACTCTCCAGAAAGCTGTCCTGCTTCATGTGATGGCTCAGCATTCCATACTGCTTAGTTTTTAAGATGACTGCATATCCACACGGTCACAAAGGAGAAGACAATTGCACACCAGATCTTAAGTTCTTCTGTTCACATTTCCTGGCCAAAACGAATCACGTGATATTCCCAGGAGGTAACTATAAATCTTGGTGAGTAGTCTGCATGTCTGTCACAGCAGGTAGTGGTCATATTGAGGCAAAGTAAAAACAACCAGGAAGCATTTTTTAATGTATGAGTCTGGTGTAGGGTGCAGTCTTCACTTCTGATCGATATTAGGAATATGGTGGTGAAACTGGGTTGCCAAAGCCAGATCAACAAAACAGAAACAAGAAGCTCCTGCAGAAATCAGTTTATTTGAGAGCTTTTACCACCTATTTTCTGACTTTTTCCCATAATCTTGAGGTAATAAATATGAAGAAGTATTAAGATATTAAGTATTAAGGCACTAAGATTTTTAAATGCTCTGACCTTAGGAGATCCAGTAAGTCAGCCTTTGTGATGGGAAAATATTTAAAGTCAAATGACTTAGAAATCCGTTTTGTATTCATTGGGCCACTGTCCTAACCTCTACACATAGGATATATCATGTATAGCAGAAAAACAAATCATATGGGCTCTTATCAGACTTCTCAAAAAAGCCCCAGGCCAATGTGGCCTCAAAATTGAATTATTACAATGTTTGTTATCAAGGTCTCCTTTGATCCATTGGTAATTTAGAGCACAGTTCAATAGCCTTCCAAATGGTGTCTCAGGCAGAGGTTGTTATATCTGAGTTTGAAGGCTGCACTCACTGTCATCAAGGTGCAGTCCAACTCAGTAGCATTGATCTTGCCACTCACTCAAACAATTATATAGGCCACTCTTCCTAGAAATATTTCTACTTAAATGTTGGAATAAACAAAGGCTCTTTGGCTAATAAATGTCAAAATGGGAACCTTTAGTATACTTTAATTCAAATAGAGAACTTTGGAATCATGATTTAGAAAAAGAAGCCCACATTTTCTGACCTCATGGCTCAGTGTAAATTTCTCTGTTTTCTTTAGCTGGTATAATTTTTTCACCTGGAAACTTACTTTAAAGATATAGAAGAAAAAAAAAAGAATGACAGTGATGGTTTTATGATTATAAAGCACTCTTGGGTAGCATTAGCATTTATGTTCACGGGAACACTAGTGCATAAGTCAGCCGTTCAGTCATTGTCAGGAGAAGGAGCACAGTTTCTAGTGTCCACCTCGCCCCAGGAACATATTCCACATCTGGCAAGAAGTGCTCTACTGAGCCACCCAATATTTGTACTGTAACTGTAAAAGGCTAGGTTGAGCTATGAGGTTGAGAATATTCTGTTATACTTCAATATCTACCTGGGTGTTTCACAGACACATCAAATACTGCAGGATACTTCTCTTCATACATAGCCAATGAATTTCCTATTGCAGTAAACTGAGTTTCATTCATGCAAATATCTCTGGCACCTAAGACATCATTCCATACATGTTTATGAAATGAATGGACACAGATTTTGATGACATAAAAATAAAAATTTCTTGGTATGCATAAGTATTTATTCTGGGAATATTAATAGTGTTATCATTGTCATGTGGAGGCTGGTAGAATAAAGTGGTCTAAAATGACTTTCCTGTATTTTTTCTCAGTAGCCTTCTAACTCTTAAGTGTATTTCTATATGCAATGGTTTGAGTGTATCTATAAGTGCATAGTATTCATGTATTCCTATATTTTCTTTATAGTGTTCTACTTATGAGATCAACTGTATTTTTTCCATAAAATAAATAAAATATTCATTCTGGTAAAAATAAGTAAATGAAATCTGAAGTTCCTCTCATTCTCCATCTCACTTCTCCCACTAATAGAACTGTGGTTCTGAATGGTTTATGTCACCCCACTTCACACACACATCCATGTTCATGTACACCAATGTGAAGAAGCAAATGCTCACATCAGATATACTCAAATGTGTGTAAAGACATAGGATGGAGACATCTCCATTCGTTTTTAAAATGTAATATATGGATTAGTAAAACATTTTCACTTGGCCTTGAGAGGAAAAGAAACAGAGAGAGAGAAGAAGAAGCTGTATGTGGTGCAAAAATCCAGATGAAGTTACTTCTTACACAGTGCTCCGAAGCCAGCACTCTGTGGACATTTAAACAAATTTGCTTAACTTTCTGCAGTGGGAAATTAAATGCTTGTGGTAGTACACTGTAGCCAGAAATAGACATTTTAAATTCTCTGAGCTACAAAATAACCTATAAAACTAGAACTCTTTCAGAAGGTAGGCGTCATGGATATACATGGTAGGAAAGAGACCTCAAGAATGCTAACCCCCAGGTTTCAAATCACAGCTAAGAATAAGGTCTCCTTTCCTTTTTACAGATTTGGAGAGACCATGTCAAGTAATGATTTTCACAGTTTCAAAATTCTCTCCTTTAACCTAATGCAATTGCTTGCAACCCATTGTAAATTTTCTCCATTTCTTCTGCCTGTGTAGATTTGAAGACTTGATGAATTATAATTTTACTTTAACCACAATTCTCCTTCCTACTTTGTTTTTTGGGCAGAAATGAAATGAGGCCCCATTCATCTAACTTAGGTACAGAGCTCTGTCAGACCCTTAGTTACAAACAGATCTAGATAAAATATGCTAATTTCTGGGTAGGAATGGCAGAAAAGAGAAGAAGTCTCTAGAAACAAAGAGGGGATCAACAGCAAAAATGGCAAAAACAAACAAACAAACAAAAACACACAAGCTGATAGTCTAGTATTTTGGGCCAGTTAAGGGTCCAATATATATGGTAGGAATTGGGGGTAGCATTTTAATTCTGTGAGGAGCTCAACTGATTTGGGGGAGGGAGGGAGGGAGGGAGAGAGAAAGAGGGAGGGAGGGAGGGAGGGAGGGAGGGAGGGAGGGAGGGAGGGAGAGAGAGAACTGAGCTGCCAAGTGTCAGAATAGACAATTTTGAGCAATAAGCCCAAAATGAAGGAGTTAAACCCTTAGTCACTTACTGTGATGGTGTAAGCAGGGGGCTAAAAACAGAGAAAATGACAATTCTGCTCTTCCATGAGGTGAGTCAGCAAGGACTCAGTACCAGGGTTGTCTCACTGTTGGAGGAGCTCTGAATCACTGCAGTGGGTAGGGGGAAGGGATGGGACTAGAAATGGAAAAGTACCGGGGACTCCGTGAGAAGAATGTCTTCAAGATTCCCCGCTCCTCCCCACCTGAAGGAGGCCTCAGTGTTAGTGTCTGAAGAAGAAACCAGATAAAGGGACCCAGGAATGAAGGGACCCGAGGT
This sequence comes from Pipistrellus hanaki, assembly GCF_964339955.1. Classification (NCBI taxonomy): domain Eukaryota; kingdom Metazoa; phylum Chordata; class Mammalia; order Chiroptera; family Vespertilionidae; genus Pipistrellus; species Pipistrellus hanaki. Next base: position 28,253,007 of record NC_140508.1, read on the forward strand.
AGAGGTAGGAATGCAAAGATGTGAGAGTGCGGCCAGCTGGAGGGGCCTGCGACTTGGACTGCAGCTCCCCTCCGAGACTGCCAGACTGAGCACAGCTTTCCCTGGAAAGCCTCACAAGTAAAGCCTTTGTCATGGCCTATGGTTGGGCCTGAAAAAAAATCACACATGTTTTTAATGAGCAGCTGGATTCCTCAAGTGCAATACAAGGACAGGTAATCTGTTTTTGTGATTGGTAGAAGGCATATCACTAGAACTTATATCTTTGCTTTCAGCTGGGATCCTGGAAAAGCTTTCTCTTTGCTAAAAAGAAGAAGGAACTACGTTTTATGCACTAGTCCACAGAATGGGAAAATGAAAACTTCTCTTCCTCTGGATATCTATATGGAACAAAATCTCACATGAGAATTGCAGGGCTTGAGACTAATTATCCTCTCTGTGGGTTTGGAATCCAATTTACAAATAGATCTAAATAAAATAGGAAAATCCCCCAAACTAGGCTCAACATAAAGCACCTAATGGGTGCTTTGTAGCCTTAGAGAGCAAAGAATACACTAGATATCCAGAGAAGACATTAAATAACCAATCAGAGGTTAATAAAAAGTTGATAGGAAAAGATTTCAATGACACAAAGAAACAATCCACCATGAGCGATAGTGATATTCATAGTTAATCATATGATGATTAGACAGTAAAACTGCAGAAAAAGAAAGATAAAGAAAAAAAATCTTATAAGAACTCAGAATGAAAACGTAGGTTTTCTGGGAATGAATAACAATGATACCAATAGAATATACTGTGTTTTTTGAATAACAATGATACCAATAGCAATATACTATATTTTTCAAGAAACAGTGAAAAAATATGTTTATGGGTATTTGAAGTAACTATCAGAAAGGAAGAAATCAAAGTGTACTTTTTAAAGGCAGTAACAAAGTCTGCAGAAAAAAACATATTAAGAGGTTTTATTTGAAGATACAAAATCAATAGCATGGCCACACACCAGCAATTTGAAAATATGATACATTTTACAAAGATCCCATTAACCATAGGAGCAAAACCCTTAGGAGGTATCAAGGAAGGAAAGGGTAAAACATGTTTATGAGAAAATTATCAACTTTATAAGTCATAAAAGAAAACCTTAATTTTTTAAGAAGATACCATGTTCATGGGTGTCAATAAAATAATCTATAGATATAATATAGTAGTATTTTTAATTAAAATCACAAAATAGTAGTATATTATTTTTAAAATTATTAATTATTAAAACCATAAAAACATTGAATTTTTTCACAGACCTTGACAAACAGATCCTAAGACATATCTATAATAATAAAAGCATAATATGCTAATTAGACCAGATGTCCTTCTGGACATCCTTACAGAGGACTTTCAAGAGAACCTTCCACATGATGCTGGGGCTGTGAGGGAAGCCCCGGTCCTGGATGTCAGAGAGAAGCTGGTGGCAGCACAAATGCACAAATTTCATGCATAGGGGGGGGGCCTCTAGTATGAATTAATGTAGTCTTTATGATGTACACATTTAAAAAAGAACAAAAAAAGGCTTTATTTTATTATTATTTTTTTTTTTACCACATAAGAACACTGGGAATAAAATTATAGTTATTAAGACATAATTTTTTTTTATATAGAAAAGTTTGGTGTCTTGTAAAACTAGGCCAATGACAGATGATGTTATTATTGTTCTTGTGAAATTACTCCATGCTTTTCTCAGAATAGCAGGGATAGGGACCTGAAATCAGAGGGATCTAGCAAGGAACCATACTGCTTCATAGTGCAGGTAGCTTACCTTCTCCTCCGATCACCTACAGTTACCTCTGCATTAATTAGCTATTATGTTCTTTAAGGATGCTTTGTGCCATATTAATATGTGTGCCATTCAGTGGCAAGAGGAGTATTGTTAGAGAGATGTGGTTCTTTGCACTGTAGTCAGAGGGGCTCTTAGGAGGCTTGGTGAAGATCTGTTACCAGGACAGAATAGAAACAAGTACACATGTACATTTGTGAATATTTGCTCCGTGGCAGAGGTGACATTGAGTATAAAAGCTAAAATCACATTTCTATCCCACATGACACACAAGAGTAAATTCCAGACAGAGTGAAATTTGAAGTGGTGAATAACGAAAACATTTAAGCCTTTAGGAGACACTGTAAGAGAATCTCTTGATGGCCACAAACTAAAGTAGAATTTCATAAACAAGACAGAATGCACAAACCAAAAAGGAAATGAATGATAAATGGACCACATTAAAATGAATACAATCTGTGGAAACAAAATAACATCATGAACAAAGTTGTGATCCACACCACAGACTGGCAGAAGATATTAGCAATGAGCATGGTCACAGAAGGCTTAGTAGCCAAAATACATAAGGCGTTCTTTCAAAACAATGGGAAAAGTATATAGCCTGGAGAAAATGGGCAAGAGATGAATAGGCAAGTCTAATGAGGAGAAACCAAATGACAATAAACATGGAAACTGCTACTTAACCTCACTAGTACACATAAATACAAATTGGCACAAAACTAACATTCGTATAGTTACTTGTCAAAATTGAAATAGATAAAACTATAAATCCAATGGAAGGAAATGTACATTAAGGTAGAATGTAACAGTATCAGTTGAAACAGAAACTCATAGTCTCAGTAGCTCAATATCATGTAAGTTCATTTATTGTTCTTGTCTCAGTCGAGGGGACATGTGGCTGGTCATGGAGCTTCCGACAAGGTCATTCATTAGGCCTCATCCATCCATCTTGTATCTCAACTCTGTTCAAAGTCCTTCGAGAACTCTCCATCCAGCTGGAATATGGGAAAGAGAATGGTGTGGGCTCACTTTCTGGTCAAGGCAACTTTAAGGGACCAAACATCTCTTCTACTCATGTTACCAGGACCAGATCTTGGGCAACACCTGACTGCAAAGAAGACTGGGAAATGGAGCTAGGCTCTGTGCTCAGGAGGAAAAAGAAATGGGACATAATAAATGTGTATTAAGTCTTGCCTCACAATATAACACCTGTATATTTCTGGGGAGAATATCCAATCATTTAGGAGAGCAATTTTTAGCAAAGTTGTAATTAGATATAAACTTATAACCCATAATTCAATTTAAATAACTGAAGAAAATCTTATACATGTGTTCAAAAGAACATGTACAGGGATATATCTATCTATAAAGAGATTCCTTTCAATAATGTTTATGATTTTTATAAAGCAGCCCAATTTTTTTTCTATTAGGGAATTGAAATATGAATTGTGATTTATTTATACAATGAAACATTATAGTGTAGTTAAAATGTATTTTAAAAATTTAAATATATCAGTATAAATACATTTGAAAATGTATCTATACATTTATTATATATTAAATGATATAAAAACTGTGCATGCAAGATTTTAAATTTTACAAAACAATAATTTCAATTGTTCATGAGTACATGCATGTACACTAGTATAAAACCATGCCAGAAATATTATGCATCTACTTCAGGATAGTAGTAAGCTCTGGAGATAAAATGACACAAAAGGTGATTTTGTTTCTTAAAAATGAATGAAGATCTGAAGCAAATCTGGCAAAATACTACCATGTGTTAAATCTAGATTTTATATACAAAGGTCTCAGTTATTTGCTCACCTGATGTATATTTAAAATGCATGTTAATAAGTCATTCTTAAAGTCCAGTGAAAACACATGTACTAGATGGTTTACCACCAACTAGCCAGTCATCATTCTCATATTTCCACCATAAGTAAATTATAAATGCAGTAAATAAATGATATAAAACAATTAGATTTCAGCATAATTTTTTTTCTCTTTAAAAATATTTTTTATTGATTTCAGAGAGGGAGGGAGAGGGAGAGAAAGAAGGAAACATCAATAATGGAGAGAATCATTGATCGGCTACCTCCTGCACACAAACCCCTGGGGATTGAGCCCACAACCTGGGCATGTGCCATGTCTAGGAATTGAACCATTACCTCTTGGTTCATATGTCATTGCTCAAACACTGAGCCATGCCAGGCCTAAATTTTGGTATAGCTTTAAAAGGAAGATCTTTCAGCAAATGAAATGGGAAATATTATCTAAAAATATTTATTCCAAGTTCTTATTTTGTCTTGTTTTAATCCTCATCCAAGGATAATTTTAATTTTTCTATTTATTTCTAGAAGAGTGGAAAGGAAGGGAGGAAAGAGAGAGAGAGAGAGAGAGAGAGAGAGAGAGAGAGAGAGAGAGAGAGAGAGAGAGAAGAGAGGGAGAGAGACATCAATTGGTTGCTTCCCTGAAGAACCTACAACCGAGTTACATGCCCTTGACCAGGAATCAAATCTGTGCCCCTTTGGTCCCCAGGCCTACATTTTAACCACTTAGAAAACTGGTCAGGACAGGTTACATTGTTTTGGTAAAGGTGGATCTTTTGAATATTTATTGGGGCTTACCTATATAGACATGTTTCATTCTATCATTAGCCATTGATGATTAAAGCAATCTGCAGCCCCCACTTCTGTCAAAGAAGAAAGGGTGGGACTGAAATTTCCACCACTTTAATTTTGTGATTTTCTCCCCTGCCAAACAGCCCCACATTCTTAGGTGTGTGTGTGTGTTTCTAAAATAACCTCATTAACATAACAAAAAGCACCTTTCTTGTGCTCAGCACTTAGGAAATTTCCAGAGGTTTTGATGCTATGTGCCAGAAACTGGAAAAGGACCAACTAGCCTTATTATAAATCACTATGTCACAAAAGACCTTTTAATTGATTTACTACTGTCCTCCCACTCTCCCTAAAATACAAAAGTTAGAAATGTTATTAAACAATAGTTTATGTATAATTTAGTGACAATGGAATGAAGCATCCTGATAAGGAGAAGGGACTCTGGAAACAAAGTACCTAGACTTGGACAGGTTGATTGAACTCTTTCTTTATCTTTAATAAAGATATAGAAAATACATAAATAGATACAGATATATTAGTACACACTGTTACCAAATCAAAGTCCCTGTGTCTGGAGCTCTGAGAAGCCACAGGTCAAAACATCAGGGAGTGGAGTAAGGAAAAGAAGGAAGACCTAGTAGTGGTGCCTCAAACCCATCTTGTTCACTGGACCTGGTCAAGGGTTTTCAAGGCCTAGGGGAATAGTATGTGGGGTGAGTTTTAACTGGAGGAACTTGAACTTGGCCATTTATCCTAAGGGGTATTAACACTGGATCTTCCTGGACCATGGACCTTTGGCTTCTGACAGCGTTCAGGTGTACAAGTTTCAGTTATGCCCTGGTTTTTTGGGACCATAAGGGGCAGGTAGGAAATGGGGAACGGGGGACTTTGATTTCTGGTACAGCTGGAGGTGAAAGTTCTCTCCTCTGTGCATTCTAGGACTTCATGACGGGAGGCCTTGACCTGTTGTCTCTGAAAAGCAACTCAGCATCTTGTTAAACAGGACGGGGCCATTTTGAGCTGGTTCAGCAGTTATAATACTAATATATAGATAATACTAAGTCCTACCTCAGAAGGTTTTTCATAAGGCTCTTACTGACTTGGTGTTTGTAAAGTGTTCAAGAGTTTCTGGCACATAGTAAGTACTTTATAAGAGTTTTTTTTTAAAAAAATAAATATAGCCTCACACTTTACAGAGCCTTATTTCTTTTCGCTGGAATCATATTCATAATTCTGAGTCTGAAACCTCCTAGACTCCTTGATGCCAGGCTGACGTAAGATGTTAGGCAAAAATAAATTATTGAGCAACAAATCATTCCTAATGGGCAGATTTATGGCTGTACTTATTACCAGAAAACAGCAAAACAAATCTCTCATCAGTAGATGACTTGAACAACCGCAAATGACATGTTGGAGGAGAAGCTAATAGTAATGAGAAATATGGGCTTATTATTAATGAGCTGACCAAAAACCTTTTCTCCACACGGCAGAACCCACTATTTCCGTCTGATGCCAAGATTTAAGAAAGATAAAAGTGAAGTTTTCTTAATGTAATGAGTTTTATTTTGTGATTTTTTTCCCTTTCTAAACTTAATAAACAAAAATTTTAAATAGTTGTGAATTTCCAGAAAGGTTAAAAAATATTACAGAATTCCCACCTATATCCAGTATCCCTTGTTGTTAGCATCACTATGGTAATAAGCTTCTATAAACATTGGTGTGCAGATTTTTGCATAGACATTAGATGTGAAATCAGTTGAGTGAATACCTATAGTTGCTAGTTTGTATGGTAACATTATGTTTAGCTTTAAAGAAACTGCCAAACTACCTTCCAAAAGTGTTGTTTCATTTTGCATTATGTCCACCAATAAATGAGATTTCCCGTTACTTCACTTCCTAGCTGATGTTTGGTACTGTCAACTACCCCCCACCACACACACATACATATACACACACACACACAAATAGCAACTTATTATAATTTTAATTTGCATTTCCCTAAGACATATGATATACTAGTAAAGCATTTATTTCAGTATATCTGATTTTATTGTTGATAGTATCACAGATATCCTCACTTTCCACCTTTGCCCCCTCCACCCAGCTCGCACCCCACTGCAGGCTGTCACCACACCATTGTCTGTGTCCTTAAGCTATGCATAAATGCATATAAATTCTTTTTAAAAGTGTATATATATATATACTGATTATTATGATATCTGAACGCATAATAATCTGGCCACTCAGCATATATGTTTTAGAGGCCCAGTGCGTGAATCCATGCATGGGTGGAGTATGGCCTGCTGATTAAACTCTTGGTCAAGGGGACAATTTGCATATTAGCATTTTATTATATAGAATATACACTGAGTGGCCAGATTATTATGTGTTCAGAGATTATAATAATCTGGCCACTCAGGATGGAAATATATATATATATATATATATATATATATATATATATATAGTTGAATTCAGAGAGGAAGGAAGATAGAAATATCAATGATGAGAGGAGCATTATCAGCTGCTTCCTGCACGCCCCACAATGGGGATAGAGCCTGCAAGCTGGGCATATGCTCTGACAGGGAATCGAACAGTGACTGCCTGATTCATGGGTCCATGGTCAATCACTGAGCCACACCAGCTATATAAGGTCTTTGGTTAATCACTTCCTGTCCCCACCCTCCTCAACTATAAGATCTGTCACTCTCTTCCATGCACCCATGCCTCTGGATCTAGTTAGTATCTATTTAGTTCCTCCATTTATTTTGTTATTAGATTCCACCAATAAGTGAAATCATGTGATATTTGTCTCACTCTGACTGGCTTATTTCACTTAGTATAATAATATTCAGGTCCATCCATGTTGTCAAAAAGGATAAGAGATCCTTCTTTTTTAAAGGCTGCATAGTATTCCAGTATATAAATGCACCAAAGCTTTTTTATCTACTTTTCTGCTGATGGGCACTTGGGTTGCTTTCAGATCTTAGCTATCTCTATATATAAAAAGGCTAATAGGCAGTGTCCCCTTGGGAGTTCAACCAGGAGAACTGGAGTTTGATCGCTCATTATGATGTATGCTGACCACCAGGGGGCAGCGTAGAACTTGGTGGGTAACCAGTGGTGGTGGCGGGGGTTCTGAGGGAATGAGGGTAGGAGGAGGCAGGGAAGCAGGAAGGCGGGAAGGCAGGGAACCTAATCAGCCCTGATCACTGGCCAGGCCTAGGGGATCCTACCCATTTATGAAATTTGTGCACTGAGCCTCTAATTGTAAATAATACTTCTGTGAGCGTAGGGGTGCATATACTGATATTCTTTCTGATTGGTGTTTTGGGATTTTAGGATATATTCTCAGAACTTGAATCTATGGTCAAATGCTGGTTCCATTTTTAATTTTTTTGAGGAAGCACCTTACTGTTTTCCATAGTAGCTGTACCAGTCTGCATTCCCACCAGCAGTTAGCAGGGTTTTCTTTCTCCTCATCCTCACCAGCATTTGTTTGTTGATTTATTGATGGTAGCCCATCTGGCAGGTGTCAAGTGACACCTCATTGTAGTTTTAATTTGCTTCCCTCTGATGATCAGTGACCTTGAGCATTTTTGTTTTTTGTATGTGTATTGGCCATCTATATCTCCTCTTTGAAGAAGTGTCTATTAATGTCCTTTGCTCTTTTTAAAATCAGATTGTATTTCTTTTGTTGAGTTGTATGAATTCTTTGCATATTTTGAAAATTAATCCCTTATCAAATGTATCATTGGTGAATATGTTTTCCCATACAATAAGTTCCCTTTCCATTTTGAGGATGGTTTCTTTTGCTGTGCAGAAGCATTTGATGCTGTCCCATTTCTTTGTTTTTACCTTTATTTCCCTTGCCCTAGGGGATATATTAGTGAAAACACTGATATGTGAGATATCTGAGGTTTTACTGCCTATGTTTTCTTCTAGGATTTTATGGTTTCATGACTTACATTTAACTCTACTATCCATTTTAGTTTATTTCTGTGTATGGTATAAGTTAGTGGTCTAGTTTCATTCTTTTTTTCGTTTGTTTGTGCCTGTCCAATTTTCCCAGCACCATTTATGGAAGAGACTCCATTGTATGTTCTTGCCTCCTTTGTCAAATATTAACTGATGATAATGATGTGAGTTGATTTATGTGGTCTTGGTTCTGTTCCATTGATCTATATGCCTGTTATTGTGACAGTACCATGTTATTTTGATTATGATGGCTTTGTAGTATATTTTGATATTCAATATTGTGATCCCTCCAGCTTTGTTCTTATTTCTCAAGATATTTGGGGTCCTTTTTAATTCCATATAAATTTTTAGAATATTTGTTCTAGATCTGTGAAATATGCCATTGGTATTTTTAAATTTAAATTTTATTTTATTGTTGATAGTATTACAGATATCTCCCATTTTATCCCTTTTTGCCACCCTCAACCCTACCCCACCCCCACCCCAGGTCATCCCCATGCTGTTGTCTCTATCCAGGGGTTTTGCATATATGCATATGTTCTTTGGTAAATCTCTTCCTGTACCTCCCCCTAACCCCTCAACCAGCCCCACCCTACTGAGATCTGTTATTGTGTTCCATACATCCATACCTCTAGTCCTATTTGTAAATTTCTTTTGTGCTTTAGATTCCACTTGTATGAGATCATGTGATATTTGTCTTTCTCTAACTAACTTATTTTGCTTAGCATAATAGTATCCAGTCCATCCATGACATTGGTATTTTAATAGGGATTGAGTTTATTCTAAAGATCGCTTTGGGTAGTATAGACATTTTAATCATGTAAATTCTTCCAATCCATGGACACGGTATATGCTTCCATTTGTTTATATCTTTTTCTATCACTTTTTCACGTCCTATAGTTTTCTGAGTACAGGTCTTTTACCTCCTTAGTTAAGTTTATTCCTATGTATCTTTTTAAAATATATATATATTTTATTGATTTTTTGCAGAAAGCAAGGAAGAGGGATAGAGAGTTAGAAACACTGATGAAAGAGAAGCATTGATCAGCTATCTTATGCACACCCCTTACTGGGGATGTGCCTACAACCAAGATATATGCCCTTGACTGGAATTGAACCTGAGACCCTTCAGTCTTCAGGCTAATGCTCTATCCATTGAGCCAAACCAGTTAGGGCAAGTATCTTATTTTTTTATTGTTGCAGTGGTAAATAGAATTGTTTTTGTTGTTGTTTTTTTTTTTTTTTTTTTTTAGTTTTTCTTTGTGAGAGTTCATTATTAGTGTATAACAATGGCATTAATTTCTGGATGTTAATTTTGTATCATGCTACTTAGCTGAATTCAGTTATTATATCTAATAATTTTTTGGTGGAATTTAGGGTTTTATATGTACAATATTATGTCATCTGGAATAATGACTTTTTTAGTTTCTTCTGTTTAATTTGGATGTCTTTTAATTTTTCTTCTTTTGTGATTGCTGTGGCTAGGACTTCAAGTACTATCCTATATAATAAAAGTCTAATTTGCATAGTGTCCCCACAGGTAGGAGTTCCACCAACTGGGAGTTAGATAGTTAGATGTGTGCTGACCTCTGGGGGGTGGCACAGAACATGGTGGGCATTGGCAGTGCAGCGCTGACAGTGGGCAGCAATGGAGATGCTGCCCCGATGGATCCTGACAAGAGTGGGACGGTGGAGGGATGATTAAGCAGGTGAGCAGGCGGCATCAGGCCAAGGCAGGTGTGAAGGGAGGCCCTGGCTGGCAGCCGGCAATCACTAGGGACCCTACCTGTGCATCTATTGTTATAATCACGTGATTTTTATTATTTATTTTGTTTTATGTAAAGTATCACGTTTATTGATTTTGAATATTGTATCATTGTTGCATCCCTGGAATAAGCACCACGTGGTAATGGTGTATGATCTTTTTAATGTATTGCTGGATCCTATTTGCTAATATGATATATTGTTGAGGATTTTTAGCATCTGTTTTCATTAGGGATATTGTAGTATCTTTATCTGGTTTTGGAATTAGGATAATTCTTTCCTCATAAAAAGAGATTAGAAGTCTTCCCTCCTCTTGCTTCTTTTTGAATAGTTTATCTTCTTTGGTGAGAAATCTATTCAAGACTTTTTCCCGTTTCTAAGTTGATTTGTTTGTTTTCTTATGCTGACTTTTAAGTGTTCTCTGTATATCCTGGCACAAATCCTTTATCAGATAAGTGTTTTTCAAATATTTTCCTGAAACTGTGGCTTGTATTTTTAAGTTTTAACAAACCTTTGACAGAGCAAGAGTTTTAATTTTAATAAATCTAGCTTATCCATTTTTCTTTAATGAATCATGATTTGCTATTGTCTGTATAAAGTCAAAACCAAACCCAAGATCACATAGATTTTTCTCCTTTTTTTCTACAAGTTTTATCAGTTTGCATTTTAAATTCATGTCTTTGACTCATTTTGAGTTTATTTTTGTGTAAAGTATGAGGTCTGAGTCTATGTTCATTTTTTTACATATGATATAAACTGTTCTAGTGCAAATTTTGAAAACATTGTTCTTTATACATTGAATTGTCTTTGCACCTTTGTAAAAAATTAGTTGATAGTATTTGTTTGGGTCTGTTTCTGGTCTCTCTGTTCTATTCTATTCATCAATATGTCTATTCTTTTCCCAATACCACAGTCATGATTAGTGTAGCTTTTATAGTTGATATTGGGTATTGTGAGTCTTCCAACTTAGTTTTTTATTATTGTGTCAGCTAGTTCAGATCTTTTGGCTTTTCATATAAATTTTAGAATCAATTTGTCAATATTGACAAAAAAAAGAGTTATTGGATTTTGATCACAATTATATTAATTTTGTATATTAAGCTAGGAAAATTTGTCATTTTAATATAAAAAATTTCAATTCATGAACAAAATATCCCACCATTAATTAAGATTCTTTTTTTTATTTTGTCAGAGTTTTATAATTTTATGCATACATTTTATGTACCTTTTTGTTAGATTTTTTTTCCAACTAGTAAGTAACTATTTTTAAAAAATCTTTATTGATATTTATTTCACAGGTCATACAATTTGCCAATTTAAAATCCAGCTTCAGTGTTTTTTGTTATGTTTACAGAGTTGTGCAATTACTACCAAAATAAATTTTAGAAGATTTGCATGACCTCTAAAAGAAACCCTGAAGCCTTGGCAGACATTCCCTATTTCCCCCACCCAGTCTTAGGCAACCACTAATCTATTTTGTGTTTCTATAGCATTAATCTATTCTGTATATTTGATATAAAAGGAAGTATTAAAAAAATACAATCTTTTGTGCTGAGTTTTTCACACACATAAAGTTTTCAAAGTTCATTTACATTTTAGTGTGTATTAATAGTTAATTTATTTTGTTGCCAAATACCATTTCTTTGTATGAATATACCACATTTGTTTACGCATTCATCAGTTAATGGATATTTGGGTTGTTTCCACTTTTTGACTAACTTTACTAATACTGCTATGAACATTGGCGTATGAGTTTTTGTATGGAGCTATGTTTATAATACCCTCGGGTATATACTTTGGAATTCAATTGCTTTGTTATATGGTATTTCTACGTTTGACTTTTTGAAGAACTGAAAACCTCTTGCAAAGTGACTGTTCCATTTTATTTGCCTACCAGCAATGTATGAGGGTTCCAACTTCCCTACATGCTTGCCAAATTTTATTGTCCACCTTTACATTATAGCCATCTTAGTCAATGTGAAGTAGTATTCCATTGTTTTTTTATTTTTATTTTCCTAATGATTGATGAAGTTGTGTGCTTTTCATGCTGTATTAGATACTCAGTATATACAATCTTAAACTGTTCAGAATCGTGCTTTTATGTCTGAGGTGCAATTTGATGTTCCAAGGCTATAGTAGGGGCATACAAAACCAATAAAACAAAACAATGAAAACAAAACATTGCTGTCATGGAGCTCAAATGCTAATTAAAGAAACTATATATATATATATTTTTTGACTCATTGAGGTAGTGAGAGCCCTTTTCCCCCATTAATGCAAGTAGTACCCATAATAATTTGCTAACCAAAGTAATTACTGAATCTGTATGGTACTCAATAGGAAGTATTAAACCTAGTTTCTCTGGAAGGCAAAGAAAAATATTCTTCTATGATTTAGCATCAATACCTAGCAATGCTGTGGGCCAAAGTTTCTGCCTCATCCCCTGTCACAACTCCTCCTCTTCTTGAAGTCAGAGAATACAATGCCTTTTTCCTTTAAAAGTTAAGTATACACCGTGGCTCCAAATCCACAATTAGAATCTGCATTCTTCAAGTCAGCCTGGGGCTGCCCAAAAGTGTGGCCCTCCAGCATTCAGCACCATGGCCAGAGCACAAAGGTTTGTGGGGGGTTTTTTCAACTTTTTTTTTTTTTTTTTTTTTAAGTCTGTCAAAAGCTTTACACATGGTCTTACTTTATTCTACTCAATGCCAGCCTGATTGAAAAAAAAGTGACCCAGGTTATTTAGTTGTAAATGACTGTGATACCAGGGCCTCCATGCCTAAACAGATGATGGTCTTGATGGCTATCTATAACACATAGTATTTCCCAATGTAGAATTTTCAATTAGTTAGAGAAATCCACCTTGAATAATTTGTGTAAGTCAAAGAGATAAAGATGAATATGCTAGTTGATATAAAACAAGTGCTTTTTTTTTTTTTTTTAAACCAGTTTTAGTGTTAAGTATCTTCCCGAAATGAACTATTCATTTTACAACTCTCCATCTCCTCCAGGTAATACATGTAATACTAAATCTCAGTAGTAGAAGAGTCCATATGAGATGGCTAAAAGATTCATTTTTCATTTCTACCCTCTCTTCTTCTGAAAGCAGGACCAGTTTAGAATTTAAGGGGAATCACTCCTCTTTCGTTTTCTATTTGGGTCCTATAGAATTCATTTTACTGCTTGTTTCTGGAGTGGGCATGTTACCCATCCTTGGTCAATCAGAGCCATAGTGATGAGCAGAGAAAAACACATGATCCAAGTTGCACCAACTCCATACCAACTCCATGACTTTTGATGCTGTGTCTTTTTTTCCCCTTCAGATTTCATGAGTGCCAAGAATAATGTCATATTGGCAATTTGGGGCTCCATTTATTCTACTACATGCGGGAAAGAACTCACTTGTGAATAAAGAAAAGGAAAACAAATGAGAGAGATTAGACCTCCTGATTGAAGTTCCAATTACATCCAATTTACTTCTGGATGTCTTCGTTATTTAGGCCAGTAATTCCCATTGGGATTAAATTTTAGAGAGGTTTTTTTCTCCTCCCTGGTAGCAGGAAGATTCTCAGCTAATAGAAACCAAACTGTTATTTTTTATAAATAATCTCAAGCTTCCTTCTGCATATGAACATTTACACTGGCCAATAGCACAAACATACCTGGATATGTAAACGAGAGGTAAATGGTATAACTTAAATGTACAGAGAGGTTGCTTCCAAAACAGTGGTGACAACCAGGCACGAAGACAGAGAAATGACTTACAGGTGACAAATCTAATTAGAAGATAGAAGAAATGACTTATTTTTCCCCCACTAGACTATTAGCTGGCAAAGGAAAAGTTTCAAATATTGCTTGGTATAGGACAGGCTTTCCATTAGAATTTGTTGAACTGAACTAAGCTGAGTTAGGAAGAAGAGGAGGTATTATAGGACATATCTTTTTGTCTGAATCTTTTTTTTTTTCTGAGACATGGAACATACTCACTTCAAAGTTCTTACAAACACCATGAGAATCACTTTATGTCAGTATCAGAGCATTCTACAAATAATGACCCAAGAGGCATCTACATAGAGCACAAGAGTTAGAAATCTTGATTCCCCCCCCCCAAAAAAGTGTTATAGTATTATTTTCTTATTTTACTTCACCACAATTACTTTTTATTTTACCTCTGCTAACAGCCTCGCTACAGATTTCTATGCCTTCATTAAATAAATATCTCACTCATTTCTGAAAGGTGGTAACAATAATTTAAGAATCAACAACTTGTCTAAATGGAATTGTCTGCCTGCCATTTTAATTAACTTGCACTGATTCTCATAGCAGATTCTTGTCTATTTGCTGCCAAGGAAGTGGCAATACTGATTGCAAATGGAGAATGCTGTGAGCATTTCTACATTTGGCCACTTCTGTCTGACTCCCCACAAAGGTGCGTCCAGCCATCTGAAATGTTTTCCTGTTTTTGAAAGAATTTCAGAGAAAAATACATTTTTTTAGTCAAGGGGTAGTCATTATTTGTTCCCTGTGGATTCTGTGGGTTTTTGCACAGGGCCTTTGCCTCCCAACCTAGGTTATTGTTTTATTGCGAGCTGCTTGTTCTCCTTGGAAAATTCTTGAGAGGAATTATTTGAGATACAGGAGGAGCGTGTATTTCTTTCTTCAAGAGGACCTGCAGTTGCTTCTGCCAGGTGTCTGGTCTGGGGCCAACTTAAATTAGTCATGGCTTGGAATAGTGTGATCACTAAGATAATGTAAATTTACACTGGCAAAGCCAGGGGGCACAGCTTGTAATTTTGAACACCTCAGAGATCTCCCCTCCTTCCCCCATCCCTGCTGCACTCAGAGCCATGGAAGACTTCTGGAAGGTGATGATCCTGTAGCTCTTTCAGATTTATGAGAACAAAGGCTCCTATGAGAACTCCCACCTTTGGGCTGTGACTTCTGTTCATGGTCCCATTAGGCATTGGAAAGCAAAGTTCAGGTTGCTTGGATTTGGTGTATACAGTCAGGCAAAAACTCCCACAGTGATGAGGTTCTGACTTTTAACCAAATCTTGGAAAGGTTTGAAAAAAAATTTTTGAAAAAAAATCTTTGAAAAAAAAAAATTTTTTTTATTGATTTCAGAGAGGAAGGGAGAGGGAGAGAGAGAGAAACATCAGTGATGAGAGAGAAAATCATTGCCAGCTGCCTCCTGCATGCCCACTACTGTTGATTGAGCCCACAACCCAGGCATGTACCCTGACCAGGAATCAAACCATGACCTCCTGGTTCATAGGGCGATGCTCAGCCACTGAGCCACACCATCTGGACAGGACTGGTGATTCTTAACTAAATTGTTAGCTCTACTTTATCAAGCCTTTTAGTTGGCTTGTACAGGAAGATTGGTCTGAATAACCTAGCCTACCATAATTCTGGAGATTGAAGTCCAAATACTTCTTTGTTAAGTCATATAGCTATACACAAAAAGAAGACATATTTTACATAGTTCCAAGGACACACATAACTTATAATGGAATGGGTGTTGGGGGAAAGGAAAAATAGAAGGATATTTTTTTATTGTTATTTGGTCTCCTATTATTTATTGAGAGAGATATGCTACAATTATGCTATAGCTGTTGCTTTATTTTTCCTCCTTGAAGTTCTTCAGTTATATATATATATATTAAGCTATACTGTTAGATTTACACAAATTTCTTTCTGTATTTCATAGTGAATTCGACTTTTTATTATTTTTATGTGTCCTCTAAAACTCTAAGAATACTTTTCTGATAATGACTTATTTTTCATTTCTAATGTTAATATTGTTATACAAGCTTTTAGTCTTTCTGTTTTCCTGTTTTGGGTGTGTTACTTATAAACAGTACATAGTTGTGTTTTAATTGTATCCTGTATAACAAGTTACCTTTTAATTATAGTATTTTGTTTTAAAGTTATGATCTAATTAAGCACTTTATCTTTATTCCACATCATACTTGTAATAATTTATTTACCTTTTTGTTCTCTTTTAACTGTTGATTATTTTTCAAAAATATATTTTACTGATTTTTTTTTTAATACTCAGCAAAGGATAATTTTTCCATTGACTTTTAGAGAGAGTGGAAGGGGGAGGGAGAGGCAGAAAGAACATCCATGTGAAAGAGATAAATCGATTGGTTGCCTCCTTCACATATCCCAGCCCATCCTGACCAGGGAGCCTGCAACCGAGGTACATGACCTTGATGGAATTGAACCTGGGGCCCTTCAGACTATGGACAACACTTTCTCCACTGAGCCAAACTGGCTAGGGCTGTTTTTATTGATTTTAGAAAGAGAGGTTGAAGAGGAATAGAGAAATAGAAACATCCATGAGAAATATCAATTAGCTGCCTCATGTACATCCCCTACTGGTTGGGGATGAAGCCCATAACCCGGGCATGTGCCCTGACCTTAAACGGGGACCTCTTGGTTCATAGGTCAATGCTCAACCACTGAACCACCCCAGCTGGGCTGACTATTTTAAAAATAATCTGCTGTGGGTACTTTGTGATTCTTGAGTCTGTGAAATTATCTTTCATCAGTATTATACAATTCTCAGCCATAGAATTCCTACTCTCTCTTTTTTTTTTTTAAACCATCCTACGACTACAATTCTAAATAGCTTCTTTTTCTTATGGTATCCCTCTAAATCTTCTAATAGTCTGTATTTTACATCTTTTTGTTGCTCTGTGATTCCTTTTAGATGGTTTTTCTGACTTACTGTACATTCCACATTTGTCTCCAAGTGTTTTTAATTGTTACTGTATCTACTTAGTTTTTCACTTTGGTTATTATATTTTTTAATTCTACACTTTTTATTTAGTTTTACTTAAAGTTCAAATTCTTGCTTGAAAGTTTAATCTTACTTTTTATATCACCAAACATAATAAGAATAGCTCTTTTAAAGTCTATGCTTAGTAATTGCAAGCCCCTGTGGGTCTTTTTTTTTTTTTTTTATCTGTTAATTATGTTTCTTCCATGTTGACATATCTCTTTTTCCTTGTGTGATTAACCTTTCATTGTGAGGAAGATATTTACTTGTAAACTGGTTTACAAAATAATTTGAGGCCTCAGGTGATAGATGGTGTTAGCTTTTTTCAGTAAAGGTTTGCATCTGGTTTCATTAAAAAAATTTTTTTCATTTTTTTATTAAGGTATTATATGTGTACATATTTTACCATTGACCACCCCCCCAACCCACTCCCATACATGAGAAAGAGAGAGAGAGAGAGAGAGAGAGAGAGAGAGAGAGAGAGAGAGAGAGAGAGAGAGATACATCAGTTGCTTTCTGTGCATGGGGCCAGTGATAAAACCTGCAGAACCTGCAACCAAGGTACATGCCTTTGACATGGAATTGAACTAGCAACCCCTTTGGTGCTCTGGAAAGCTCTAACCACTTGATTACACTAGTCAGGGCCGGATGACAGGTTTTGAAGTAACTGACCTTATACATTTATGGGAGAAGCTGAAGATTTGAAATGCTGAAATGAATAATTGGGAAATCACAGTATCACTAACCATTTTATCTAATAAGCCTAGCACATCCATATAGCAAGTAGTATCGTGGAAGGAAAGCTAGTTGAGAAGTCTATGAGAAACTTTTGTATCTGGTAATCTGAAGGTGAGATTTGGTGATGGGCCTGGGATAGTTGTTAATTAGTAGGAATTGTAGTATAAAGAAGGACTGAGGCCGGGACTGGTTTGGCTCAGTGGATAGAGCGTCGGCCTGTGAACTGAAAGGTCCCGGGTTTGATTCTGATCAAGGGCATGTACCTTGATTGCGGGCACATCCTCAGTAGGGGGTGTGCAAGAGGCAGCTGATCGATGATTCTCTTTCATCAATGTTTCTAACTCTCTATCTCTCTCTCTTCCTCTCTGTGAAAAATCAATAAAATCTATAAAATAAAATAAAAATAAAAAAAAGAAGGACTGAGTATTAAACAGAAGAGATTGAGGACACACTGGAACTTTCAAGCATCTGTGCATCTCTCATTCCACCTAATCATTATAACCTTCACAGAGACGGTCAGAGCTTCACTCCCATCTCCCTAATCTTCTGCAAGTTCCTATTTGGCCAACTCCAAGTCGTAGTGAGCAGGGAAGGATATTCTGGGATAAATAGTTTCTCCTTTAACCAGTTGACAATAGAACATTGCAGCACAAGGTCCCAACACACATGAAGAGTGTTTGGGATTATCTCTTTATCCTGGAACTCAGAAATGTTACCAGTGTGTCTTAATTTTCTTATTTATATCTCAAATGGTCTTTCTTGGCTGAAATTTTGATATTTTCTTCATGTTGTGGAAATGTTTTTCTAATATATCTGATTATTTCAGGCCTGTTTAAAGAACATTTTCCACGGATCTCTCACTTTTCTGCACATTTTGTGAGCAGAAGCACTGACTGTCCTTTGTTCCATACTGTCTTTTGCAAGTATTAGTACATACCAGATAGTCTTGGAATGTGAAAATAGTATCTCCACTCAGAGTAAAGAGCAAGTTTCCATACTGCTTAATAAGATGTCTCTCTTCAGCATAATAGATCTGCATGCCTATTGCCTTATACAAGGTTTGTCCTTAATGCAATGCACAGAACAAGCAGACATCTATCTGGGCTCATCCATGTCACATTGCAAGATCTGGGGGAAGAGGAACTGCTTCAAATACCCTGATGCTCATGCTGCTGTCTGTGCATTGAGTATCAAAGGCCTTTATCTCTGACCTGGGAGTTTTATTTCTTCTGACAGCATTAATAAAACCATAGCAGGATAACTTGTTAGCTAACTTATTAGCTTGAAAGTAGAATAAAATCCCAGGTTCACAGTTTTTGACAGTGAACTCTGGTTATTTTTCTGCTGTTTTGTTTTCTTCTTGAATTTTGGTGTATTTGTATTTGGCACATCTTCTAATTCTATTAAGTTTTCTCTCTTATTTGGTAGTTATTCACCTTGCCACCCTTCCTTTTATGGGGTTTATTTGACTTTTTTGTCTATATTTCAATTATTTTCTCATGTCATTCATTATGTATTTTAGCTTCCTATTTAAATCCATTAACAATGTAATATTTTCCTTCAAATATTCTTGTTTTATTTATTCTCTTTTACGACATTTTCTCAGGCTCTGATTGACTTCTCTATAAGATGCAATGCCCATGCTGGGTGACCTTCCTGGGAGAGCTTGCATTTTTAAAGTAGTCAGAAGTCATTGATTGATGTCAGTTACTCTGAATATGCTAAATATGAGAGAAAATCAGAAATTGCTGAAACTTACTGATTTGCTGATGGTATCATTTTTTGTTTTCAAGGATATTTACATATTTGTTATTTCTAAATAATTCAATATTACTTTAGTGAGAATCTTAGAGAAGGAGTAAAAGCAAGTTCTCTGCAATTCTTGACACCAAGTTATTGAAGAACTTACTTTTCATTTACCTGTCCTTTCACAAACATGGCTTCCTGAAATAAAAAGAAGAAAAACCTGTACAAAATAATCTATGAGTCCCAGACTGGTGTTCCTCATCTTCCGTCCTCTTTTTTATTTTTTTATTTTTTTACATATGGTCAGCACAGTTTGGGATTGGTGTTGACCAATGTGGGCAGCCTGGGCTGTGTATTAATAACTTGTTCTATTTTACTTCCTTGAGTGTAACACAGTTTATTTTTCTAATGAAAAGAAGAAAAGGGAGGAAAGAATTAACAAACTAACCGAAATTGAAGCTATTACTTAGGCTTCCAGGATGTATTTTGTCTGCAATCGCTTCAGCAGACATGAGCATGCTCCGACAAAGCAGAGAACTCTCCATGCACTTAGCCTGGGCGTACATCAGTGTGTGATCCAGATGGAACTGCAGTGGCAAACCGTAATTATCCAAGTGGTTTCATAACTCATCTGCTGCTTTGGAATCAGCTGAACGTCACTTCCTGCTCTTTGGTCCAATCCAAAAATGTTTCCTTGCTTGGAGTCTTGCGAATGAACCTTTTTATTTTAATTTTTTACCTTTCTCTAATAATTCAGTTAGATTTTACTAGACCAGACAAGCAGGAGATGAGTTTTCCATAACCCTTTACTCTTGCCAGGAAATCTCTGGGCTTGGTTACATTTCTGTCTTTTGGTGCTAATTCTGTAGCTTCTGTTTTTTATTTCAACTGGATGGATTCCTCAATGTCAGGTCTGTGACCTCAGTGAGCTCATAATGCTCCCTCAAATATGTTCAGGGCACAGTTTTGTAACTTGCTTGGTCCACTCCTTCCAAAATATCCATGTTCTAGCTTCCATGTTCCCCCCTCAGTGCAAGGCACTGTGAAGAAACCTACATCTCTACTGTCAGTTTGTTTATTGATCCATTTTGACCAAACAAACTTAAAATTCAGTGGACCTGTTAAAAAATCCAATATGAGAAGCTAAGATGACAGGCTTTAGAACCTGAGCTCCTGGATTTGAACCTGACTCTGCCATCACTCTAGCAGAGTGATGCTTGGAAAATATTTAATATTTTTCATATCACTTACTGACTCAAAAATCTTCAAATCTTTCTAACTTTTTTCAATGAAAATTTAAATATCTTAGTCTGGCTCTCAAGGTCCTCTGAAATGTACTCCATCAGATAATTTTTCACCAAAAGTTGGCTTCCTCCCCATGTTAAAAAGTCCACTCATGTATGTCATTCATGACTTTTAAAATGTTATTTTTTTCTCCTTTCCAGCCACCTAAATACTTCTCATCCTATATCTGTTACAGAACATACACCTGGCACTAGCAGAGCCAAACACCAGACCTTGAGAATTGCAGCACAGAAATATTGGCTATTTTATTATGAATGGCACCATCCAGGAGAACAGGAAGCTAATGCTCAAAAGCCCAGTCTCCTCCATGGTATGTTAGTTACTTACAGATTGTCTAGAGCAAAAATCACAAGACACCCTGAGTAAGATATTCGAGGTTGTTTTGGGAGCTGATTGGTAAAGAGGTGAGGTGAGGGTAATGAATTATTTCTTCAGATCTGGAGGACAACTCTGAGGTCTTCTCTGTCATTCCTCGGTCTGGTCTCATGGGAAACTAGTCAGGGGGTTGTTCCAACATAGTTTTCAGGAGATGAAACATAACTTAGGTCATGATGTTATCTTTAGCATTCCAGAGATCTGGATCCTGTAACCATTGGTCTGGTCTCCACTACTATTGACTACTGTCTTCTGCTGTTTGGAGAAAAGCTGAGTCCATGTCATGAAAAGTTGAGTCATATATGGAGAGAGGGGGGGGGGGGGCGGGGGGCGTTCCTAGAGCTAGGATTTAAAACAATGTAATCAATGTCGTACAGGCCTCAGTTTTATATCCTAGTTCAAAGTACACTTCCTTCAGGGAATCTTCTAAAATTCCTGGACCTTGTATTGACATTCTTTTCTCTAAATCCTTGGACTGATTAGGGTCAGTACTTCATTATGTTACCTAGTACAGAATTCTCTAAGCAATCTTTTTTTCACTTTAATAACTCTACATAGGTGGGAAAAGAGACATGTTTAAGTAAATGGAGAAGTACTAAATATAGTTAAAAATGTTGTTCAAATGTGAGACTTTTTGTGGAATATTCCTAATGTATAATTTATTTTCAAAAAGGACTTGAGTATTCCCAAAATGATTATTAGCTAATATATTTTTTTTAAAAATGAAACCAGTGGTCAGTGGAACACTTTTGGGAACATGCTATTCTAGCTTAATTTTATTATTTGTTGAATTGTAATTTCAACTTCTAACCTAAAGTGTAAATTCCTTTAGGGTTTCCAAATCTACATAATGCTTAGAAAAATGGTGGCTGACCATTGTTTGACAGGCACTTGAGGGTATTAAAAGACACTTGCTGGTTGTTATTTTATAATGAAATATTTTTTATTGATTTTTACTGAGAGAAGGGAGATAAGAGGGAGAAAGAAACATCAATGTGAAAGCAAAATATTGATTGGCCACTTCCTGCATGCCCTCTACCAGGGATCAAGCTGACAACTCTGGCCTATGCCCTGACTAGGAATCAAACTGGCAGCCTTTTGGTGCAAGGGACAATGACCAAACAACTGAGCCAAACAAGCTGGGGCCATTTGCTGATTCTTTCCCTGTCTGCTTTTTCATTTTTTCCTTCATTTTGAAATTTTCCATTTTCAGTTTTTTTAGTCTCTAGTAGGATTTAATCTGCCTTGTCTCACTTACTTATTGGCATTGATTTATACCATATGTATCAGAAAAGTTCGATAAGGGTTGCAGAACCCATCTGAGTGATGTCTAAGAAAGACTGTTTGCCTCTGCATCTGGTGATACACCTAAAGTTGCTATAGGTCAGGGCTAGTGAGAACGTAGGGGAGAATGAAGACAAATTGAACCAGAAGACAAGGGTTCAAACCAGTGGTTTTTCCAAATAAAAAGTTCAGACCAGAATATACAAGAACAAAATGGAACTCTCAAGGACAAAGGGAGCCCATATCTGTTTATTGGGTATCCAGCCTTGACCATGAAGAACCTGCACCATTCATCACACACTGCACACTTCTGGACTCAGAGCTAGAGAGCTGAAATAGGAGATCCAGTGGGAGCTGGAAGAGTTGCTGCCTCAGCAAGGTGTAGCAGTGCCTGTTACTAAGCAAGCCTTCCAAATCTTGTGTAAATTTCTTGTATGGCCAGTCCTGACTTGAAACCATCTAAGGCGAAGGCAGGGCATTCTGGGAAATGAAGTTTCTACTTAGCTAAGTTGGCACAGTGCAAAGCACCACACCTTGGAGTCATAAGAATTGGAAAAGACATTAGAGCCAATTATCCTAATCTTTCCAAGCTACAAAGGAGAATACAGAACCTGAGGGAAGTTGTATTTTGTTCAAGAATCAATTAGCTAATCAGACTAGAAAGATGAATCAGTATTTCTGATCCCCAGTCTATTCTTCTCTCCACCTATTCTTCTTGCAAACACAGTGGTCGAGAATGGATTTCATGACCAATTATATCCAAACCCCCATACCCTTTGGGGACCTCACCTAATGGGACACAATTTTATATGATGAGTTACATCTAAATTCTTTCCTTAAAACCATTACCTTTTTGGGGGTAAACAGTATTCTGATGGGCTCCAGTTTTATTATTTTGTTCAGGGAGGATCCTATCAAAGCTAAATTTCTTGTCTAGGACTTCTCAATATGGGTACTATTGACACTCGGCGCTGGGTAATGTCTTGTAGTGTGTTTGGAGGTGGGCATGCTGTGCCATGCAGTGTAGGACATTTAGTAGCACCCTTGGCCTCTACCCACTACCAGCCAGTAGCTATTCCCTGAGATAGAGGAATTTGTCCCTGGCTCAGAATCATTGGTCTAGAAGCTATTTTATTTAGACAAATCAAAACAATCTTCTTTTCAGGCATTCACTGTACATCAGGAATTCTTCTTTTCAAGTGTCAGAGTGGTTTCATTTTCTGAACCTCAGCTAAACTTTCTCCATTTACTTTCCCTGTGAAACTATTTCTGTTCTAGCTGAGAAATAAACCTTGGATCCCTATGAATTTTTTTTTTTACATTATTTATACTCAATTATTTATTTAGATAATATCCAATAAAATTAGTGATGGGGTTCAGAAATAGACTAGATAACATTCACAATAAGGGCATCATTGAAGATCACCTCTCCTCTATTATACAAGGTATATCAAGTCCTCTTCCAGAGACCTCTTTCAGAGACTACCCACTATTTTTGCATAAAGCCACTGCATATGCTTCACAACTTTGATGTAGGATCAAGTGATCCTGTTGAGAGGTATTTTTTCTATGTTGCTATAAAATTATGGCAGTTTTTAAAAGTTTTTTTTTTTGTGAAATGTATAATAACAAAAAGATGTCAACAAAGAGAAATTTGTATTGTGTCAGCAAAAACGAGACCACGAATTCCGTGTTGTTTATCTGTATTCTTCAGAAACATGAGCATTAAGAAAGTAATCAGTAAAGATGTAAAATTTCTTTGGTGATCTCTTAAAACCTTTCCTTTTAGAAATTCCACTGGTGTCTTTGTCTTCAAATATGAATCTTTTGTATTTAGAATCTATCAGTGACTTCCTATACCATTAACACACAAACACCAAGATGGTATCTTAGATTCTGTACCACAGGAGACACTGTTGATTTGTTCAATCTACTTCTTGTCCTGATCTTCCACCACTCTCCTTTATGATAAATATATTTTTAGCCAAGATGTCCTTTCTATTCTTCAGAACCTGTCACTCTCAGAACCATGTATCTCCTGTCCATTCTATCTGAAAATATATATCTTCTTAAGATTGGATCATCCTCCTCTTTAGGTCTGTGAAAAACGAAGACTTTCAGGTTCCCATTTGAGAAAATCTTTCATTGGTCTGAGGTGAGGCACAGAAATTTGCATTTTAATAAGAACCTGGGGCAATGCTGACACAAAGGTAAACAGTTCACAAACACACTTTGAAGAGCCAAGTTCTTAAATGCTGCAATTTCAATTTCCCTGAGCAGTAGAGACTTCCTCGCTTCCATGGAAATAAGCCCTTGGGGAAGAAGTAAGAAACCAACTTCAAAATCCCACCTAATTAGCATTTCATATGGCACCTTTTGTGATATCTACTTCTTCAATGAAAGAGGCCTTGTTGTGTTGACCAGACTTTCATCTCTTTATACCAGAGCTAAATGGTGGCATTCTTTGGAGTTTTTTTTCAAAACCTTATTTGATGCATCTCTGGATTTAAGGAAAGGACCTCCTTATACCACATTAAGTTGTTGGCTCAGCTTCTACTCTTCACTGTTACTATGATTAAATGTCTCTCTTCTGTGAAGCCTGGCTGGTGATCCAGGCCTATGGGGTTAGGGGTTCGTTCAGGGTTCGGCCAGCAGAGGGTAGGGACTGCGGAAGGCTGGCTGGCTGGGGCAAGGGATTCCGGGAGGTTGGTTGGCTGTGGTGGTGGTGGCGGGGAAGGACCATGGGAGGTTGGCTATGGGAGCTGAGCGTCTGCCCCCTGGTGGTCAGTGCACATAGTAACTGGTTGACTGGTCATTTAGATCCTTTGGTCATAATTCTCTCTTAAGCTTTTATATATAGACTAAAAGCTCGATGAATGAAGATTCATGTAAGAATAAGCCTTTCTTCCCTGACAGCCAGCATGTGGCAGGCTCACTCTGGCAGCCTGTGCAGTGGCAGCAGCAGTGGAAAGCTCTGCACACTCTGGCACCACTTCCTCCTCACCCTCCTTCTCTGGAGAGTTCTTCTGTGCAGCACTAGTGCTCCCAGGGACATGTGGAGGGGAAGAAGTGGGGAGAGCAAGGGAGGGGATAGTACTGGAGAGGTTGGATGCACTAGTTCGTTTTACTTTCCTATTATGAAAGTGGGATGCAACTGGCTCCCTTCCTCATCCTTTTCCTCCTCTACCCTCTGCCTCATGCCCACCCATCCTCCCCCCACATCATTGCCCCTCCCCTCTTGATTTGGTAAGATAGGAAAGAGATCTGATAATTTGGGTTACTGTGTAGGTGGCCTCTTTCATCTATTCAAAACAAAACAGAGCTGCTTGCAGCAACCTCCACAGCTGCCACCATCACCTTTGGCTGGCCTAGAGCTCCCAGGTTGCGCTGTGTACCTAGCAAGCTCCCATGCACATCTGTGCCCTTGGGGCTGCTCCAAAACTAGGGTTTTGTTTATCAGAGCAGCAGGCAGGGGTGGAGTAGAGAGAGATGCCAGACATTGGCACCAAAGGATTGCCTCTGAGGTGGGGGGCTGGGCCACAGGGAGGCTGCAAGGATGGTTGACAGGTGTGGAGTGCAGCAGGGAGATCCTGAGGAGGGACTCTTCCCAGAGGCCAAGAGCAGCCGGGGGTGGCAGGGCCACTGCCAGCTTTGTTGGGTTAATTTGCATACACACTTCTGATTGGCTTGTGGGTGTTGTGAAGTGATGGTCAATTTACATATTTCTCTTTTATTAGTAAGATTCCATGCAGAAAAGGTCTTTGTATGTTTCTTTCTGCTACATTCCTAAAATAGTGCCTAGAATAGAGTACAGACTCAATATTAAATATTAAATAAATTGCTAAACATTTTTAATACATTGTTTTATACTTTTTCTGTTTATATGTATTTTTTTCTTAAGAATTATTTTAATTTCCAATACCATTGTCAGAATCTAACATAGTTCCTTGTGTGTAAAAGGTATGGAATAAATGCTTACAGAATAATTATATTTTATTTTGTTATTTTTCATACTACAGTTAAGAGATTATTTTTTGTATTATATTTCTGTGATATTCAATTTTCAGCAGTAATGAGATAAGGCAGAGGTCTCTGAGGACATAATGACACATCTCCAATGATGTGACCAATGGATGACCTGGGGTAAACTAGGAGATTCATTTATTTTTCCAAGTATTTGGGCACAAATACTGGTGACCTGGTCACAAACAGGCATTACTATATTCACCTCAACTACAGAGGGCTCTGAGTTCAAGGAAAATTTTCAATTTAAGATTATCTGACCAAGTTCAACAAAGCAAAATAAGGATGCTAAAAGGAATGTTAGGAGATGAAAAGGGATTAAGAAGCAACAACAACAAAAACTAATATACAGATAATAGAATGGTAATTACCAGAGAGAAAGAGGGGGAGGGGCAGTAGAAGAGGATTAAGGGGAAGAAATATTGATGGAAGGAGAGGATGTGGGGTTGTGAACACATAATAGATTTTACAGATGCTATGTTATAAAAGTGTATCCCTAAAAAAAAACAAAACAAAAAAACAAACAAACAAAAAAAAACTTTAAAAAGTTTTAAAAAGAATAAAACATTTTTAAAACAAAATAAATAAGCAAAGGGAGAAATTCTATCTAATAAAAGAGTAACATGCAAATTAGCTGTCACTCCGTGATATAATGGTGGCGCCCATAGCACAAGATGACTGCGCCTAGTCCTCTCAGCCTTGCCAGAGTCCCGAAGTCTCAGGGATAGCTGCCACTGAGAGCCTTCAGAGTAAGTGGCCTGGCGGAATGTTGCCCAGAGGCCCTTCTGACCCTTTATAAAAAACAAAAATAAATTCACTCCCCACAGTCTGATCCCCTCCCAGCCTTGGCAGCCTGGGGACTCAGCCTGGGAAGGGCGGGCACCCTCATGCCACAATCCCCTGCCAGTGGCAGCAGCCTGGGGTCTTAACAACTGAGTCACACCAGCCAGGCAGATATGGAGGAATCTTAAAAATGTTTCTTTTAAAAAAATATGTATTTTATTGATTTTTTTTTACAGAGAGGAAGGGAAAGGGATAGAGAGCTAGAAACACCAATCAGCTGACTCCTGCACACTCCCCACTGGGTATGTGCCCCAAACCAAGGTACATGCACTTGACCAGAATTGAACCTGGGGTCTTTGAGTCTGCAGGCCGATGCTCCATCCACTGAGCCAAACCAGTTAGGGCTGTACAGTAAGTTACAGAAAAAAAAAAAAACCCTATCTAATAAAGAGGGAATATGCAGAGGAGGGCATTTGGGAGTGACTGAGTTGTCAGGGGAGGGCAGTTGAGGATGATTGGGCTAGCAGGGGAGCAGTTAGGTATTGATCAGGCTGGCAGGGGAGTGGTTAGGGGGTGATCAGGCTGGCAGGCAGAAGCGGTTAGGGGCAATTAGGCAGGCAGGCCAGCAGTTGGAAGCCAGCAGTTCTGGATTGTGAAAGGGATGTCTGATTGCCTGGGATCAGGCCTAAACAGGGAGTCGGACATATGCCAAGGGGTCCCAGATTGGAGAGGGTGCAGAATGGGATGAGGGACGCCCCCCCACCCCCACCGCAGTGCTAGCATTTTCATGCACCAGGCCTCTAGTAATTTAATAAATGGTTGATTTGCCTTATAGTTAAAAACTTGACTGTAAAAAGATCCTTATGCTTTCTGGATCATATACTGTTTGAAAGAGAGGAAAGTTCTTGTTCTCTGTTTTCAATCACATCTGTGTTAAGTCCTTTTAAACAAGAAACACCCAAGAAAGAGAGGAACATGACACATGGACCCAATACTGCCTGGGCTGACCAGCAGTCCCTGAGCAATGGATGAACATATTACTCTAACACAGTTTGACTGTGGGGAGAGGGCTAAGGGACGGCCTGGCTGAAGGAGCCAGGCGGCCTTGTTTGCCTGCCTTGTTATTGGAATTTTTCTCTTTAGATACAATCAGTAGGTTGAGTAATCTTGGGAGGACACGTGTAGTTACATTGTCCTCTAGGCAAGGGCATCCAGGGATTAAGCATTAGGATTCCAGTAAACACCCGGGGGTCTGCACATGCAGACTTGTTTAGAAAGGTCAAGGAATAATTAGGGGCGCCGCCTTCGACACTCCCCTAAGTCAGAATTCCAGTTAACAGGGCAGGCGGCATTCCACATACTTCCCCTTTATCAGAATGTCCTCCTTACAAACTTTCCAACCAAGTCTTGTTCGCTCCCTAACATACTCCCACTTCAGTAAAGCCTGTACTTCAAAATTAAGAAAAGTGCAAATACAGAGACTGCCCTGCTTTTTCATCACAACGCCTGTGGATGATAAAAGCAGGGTAATTTAAGATAGAAGAGAAATCATAACCTTGTAAATAAATATATGAAACTGGGAGGTTTTATGAGGATAATTATAACCACCTCCCTGCCCATGGTTTTTCTGTCTTGATAGAGATAGAGAAATCAATAAGCCACTTTTACTCCCCAGTCTCCCAGGTTTTCAGGATGAAATCCTTGCATCCATCTCCTCTGCTGGGACAGAGCCAGCTGGTTCCTCTGTAGGTAAGCATTACCCCACCCCCACCCCCCAGAGTACCTGTAAGGGCGTACTTAATCTAGCACTACCATATCAGTTATCTCCAAACTACTTGTTTCCCATGAGCCTCTCCCTCCCTCTCTCTCTCTCTCTCTCTCTCTCTCTCTCTCTCTCTCTCTCTCTCATATTTTCATTTTTATTTCTTTTTATAAATCCAAGACAGTTCTGTTTCAGTCTTTTTTTTTTCTTTTTCTTCACCTGCTATCCCATGCAAGTCAATGGCACTTCTAGAAACCAATTCAGTCTGGCAGAATGAAGGCATATCCAAGTATACCTTCCTAGTTCCCAAATACTCCCACTAAGTAAATTTCTCAATTGGTAAATTAAGATGGTCAAAGCTGTGAAAAGAAACTTGAGATTTATGGTTGCCCATTTTGGTAGATGTGAAATGATTTTTTACTGCTACTGTCATCAAAATCATGAAAGGTTTTGGAGTGTGTCTGGGATGGAAACTGTTCTTCCCCTTGGGAGGAAGTACAGAGTGTACTTTATGTAAAGTCTATTGCTTCAGTTCTTATGCTCTGCTGTCTGCCAGAAAATGATGTACTTTGCCTTTGAGAGGCTTGGGGACTGTCTAAATGTGGCAAATGAATTAAATTGAGTTCAATAAAAAGGAATATGACAGTGTCTAATCTCAGCTTCAAAGAGAGCTGAGAACCAATACATCAGAAAAAGTAAAAAATAGTGGTTAAAATTCAAGGGCATTTGCACTCAATTAAATTTTTTCTTATTGTCTTCTTTTACATTTTAATTTTCTAGTAGCATGACATGTAATTTGTATCACATGTCCACCAATAACTATATGCATTTCTACAATGCCCTTTGGCCAGTATTCAATGCTAAATGATGATGTAATACATCTCTTTATTTCAATTTTATGATCTCACAGAAAGAACACTTATTTAGTGAGAGGTCTAGAAAACTAACCTATTGAATGTTTTGTTTGCTTGTTTTTCTGAAACAACTTGATAGCTTAATGGAGCATGAAAATGAAGAAATTGCAGAATTTCTTAAGTGCTCATCCATCTCATTAATATCATGAAAAGAGTAACTTTGAATAATCTGTAAGTAATAATAAAGGACTGCAGAAAGATCTCTGGCTGAGTATAGTAGCCCCACAATGTCAATACATCAGTAAATTATCCTTTGCATACACTTCATAACTCACCTTAATAACTCTTGCCTATTGGATCCTAACTCCAGAGATTTAAAAAGGGGACATTTCTAGTTATAAATAGATCAATACATCATAGGTTTCTCTATTTGGAATGGAAGAAATTGTTCAGTTTTGTTTAAATCAACAAGAGGATTAGCACTGAGAGTTTTGTAAACAGTTTACAAATGCAGAAAAGTTCATACTCTTTCTGGCAAATGTTTAGTGATGGCTTGCTTCTAAGCTTGACTCTTTCACTAAATTAAGACTCTTCCTGAGTGTATGGGTGACTCCACCTTGCCTAAGGTTTTATTTGGCCATTCAGTCCTCCAGCCCTTTGGTTGTGAGAAGAGTCTTCCTTGTGATGGAAGCAGAGTTCTCCAGATCAATGAAAGCACCCTTTCTGGTATACTGTGGACACCACTCCTCTGTTATGCTAAGGATCAATGGAATCTGACACACTGTTTCTAAATCTCAGGAGACTCATATTGCCAAAGAGTTGAAATGTGTAAGGAATGGCTGTGTAGCAGAAAAGAATGGAGTGGCTGTTTCGTCAAACAGCCAGTCTTAGGTGACAATTCCTGTTGGGCTCCTAAAAGCTGTTTCTCTCTGGTTTTGTTATTGAATGCGAATGTGGGTCACGGAAGCAATGCCATCTTCCGTTCACACAGCTGGGAGTTAAAGTCCAGTTTCTTGTTTGTCTTCCATATAAACAGGACAAATTGCTTTCTCTGCGTGGTATAGTTTCATTGAAACATTATATTCTGTTAGGTAAAGGCCTCCTATTTTTCCTTCCTATTCATTCAGCAGGCATTTCACTTCACTTCAGGCACCATCTGGTAACAGGTAGTATAAAGGGAAATGAACTCAGTAATAAAAATAATGCACATTTATTGAGAGCTTATTATGGGCCAGGCATTTTCAAAGCTCTTTACAGGTAGCAACTCACTTAATTTACCTATTAGGTAGGTATATTGTTATGCTAATTTTATAGAGAAGAGTCAGGCACAAAGGATTTAGCCAGTGGTGGAGGTGAGAGTTGAACCCTCATCATTTAACCTAGGTTCTGCACTCTTAAAAAAAAAAAAAAAAAAAAAAAAAAAATATATATATATATATATATATATATATATATATATATATATATAGATCTATATCAAATCTATCTATATCTATATCTATATCTATATCTATATCTATATCTATATCTATATCTATATCTATATCTATATCTATATCTATCTATGTCTATAATTATATATCTATATCTATATCTATATCTATATCTATATTGATTTTTTACAGAGAGAAAAGGAGAGGGATAGAGAACTAGAATCATCGACCAGCTGCCTCCTGCACATCTCCCACTGGGGATGTGCCTGCAACCAATGTACATGCCCTTGACCAGAATCGAACCTGGGACCCTTCAGTCTGCAGGCTGACGCTCTATCCACTGAGCCAAACTGGTTTCGGCTGCACTCTTTTATATAGGATGGATGCACTAATCCTAGGGGTTAAGAGTTTATTCTTAAAGGAGTGATAAACTAAGAATTAAAATTACATGAGCATTTCTTGATTTGACAGCTGGTTACAAGGTTTTGTTAAGTGTCATATTAAAGGAAGCTGTACACTAGATGTGCACTTCTAGATTTGGCTTTACTGCTATAATTGACTAAATGTTGTGTCCCCCCCAAATTCATATGTTGACATTCTACTCCCTCCTCCCAATTTGACATGAGGAGGTAGAATGGGGCTTTGGGAGATAATTAGGTCATCAGGATGGAGTCCACATGAATGACATTAATGCCCTTATAAAAGGGACCCAGAGGGCTCTCTCCTTCCCTTTACGCCAGGGAAAAGTACAAGGAAAAGGTAGCCGTCTGCAACCCGGAAGAGGGTCCGCACCAGAACTATGCAGACATCCTGATCTTGGACTTTTAGTCTCCAACAGTGTGAGAAAGTAATTTCTATCCTTTCAAGCCAACCAGTCTCTGGAACTGTTATAACAGCCTGGAATGACTAAGATAATACACAATTTCAAACTGAAACAAAAACACATGATTAAGGCTGTGACAATACAGAACAACCCCTGTAGATAAATGCTAGAGCAAACCTCTAAGATGAAGACACTAACAGCTGTAACCAGGGCTGTCTATGTGTACGTTCCTAATTTGTGCTATCCCTATTGGAACCATCTAGCCTTGGAAATCTAGCCATTGATGTATGTTTCAGTATCAAGTCCACAATGTCATTCTTTTAAAAAATATATATATATTTTATTGATTTTTCACTGAGAGGAAGGGAGAGGGATAGAAAGTCAGAAACATCGATGAGAGGGAAACAGCGATCAGCCGCCTCTTGCACACCCCTTACCGGGGTTGAGCCTGCCACCAAGGTACATGCCCTTGACCGTAATCGAACCTGGGACCCTTGGGTCTGCAGGCCGACACTCACTGAGCTAAACCGGTTTCAGCCACAATGTCATTCTTACTAGGAGGAAGCACAAGTAAGTTTACACTAATTATGCTGAGAAACTAAATCAAGTTATATGATTCAGGCTTCCAAGTTGGATTGAATTCTCACCTCAGTCTAGTCCTAGGACTTCTGGAAGAGCTCTGTGTTCACTCTTATGTGTAGGCCAGATCTTACCAAAACTGCAGTACCTGAACTGGGGAAACTCAATGCAATAGGAGTAGTTGTATCCCAGGGTAGCAGGGTCCAAGTGTCAGCACTCAGTCATCAAAGGGAAGGTGGCAGTGGTCAGCATAAAGGTCTGCAGAGTCAAAGCAGCAATGAGAACACTCTGACTCATGCAGACCTTGGCTAGCTAGTTATAGTGTTTGAAGATGTAAAATAGATAGGATACTTACTAATTTCTTACTCGATCTATCTAAGCAGAAACATTTTAGGCCAAGTGGACAGAAGTCTTACCCGAATCATAAAAGTCCTTCAATCCATTCCCAGATTTGAGACAGTTTACAGTCTGAGTGTAAAATGAAAGGGAAGCTGGTTTCCCTTTAGGAAGGATCCCAAGTGCACTGCCAAAATCTACCCTGATAATCTTTTCCCAGCCTTCCCCAAAGGAACCTACGGTCTTTTACCAAGGTAACTGTGCAGTGGGGAAAGGAAAGTAATCAGAAATTTCAGAGACTGTTGAACGGACACTAATTCTAGAGACTGGTTCTGAACTGACACTAATTCCAAGATACCAAACACATCACTGTGGCCCACCAGTCAGACTAGAAGCTTATGGTACTCAGGTGATCCATATAGTTGTAACTCAGATGTGTCTCACAATGGGTCCTGTGAATCCCCGAACACATCCTGTGATTTTCCCTGCAGTTCTGGAATAGACACACTTAGCAGATGCCAGAATCCCACACTGATCCCCTTGACCTGTGGAGTGTGGACTATTATGATGAGAAAGATCAAGTAAAAGCCACTGAAACTACCTTTATCTAGGAAAAAAAGAAACCAAAAACAATACCACATTTCTGGAGCGACTTCAGAAATGATTGCCACTTCAAGGCCATGACAGATGCAGAAGCAGTGATTACCGGCACATCCCTATCCACTTCGCCTTTCAGCCTTTGCAGAAGTGAGATGGGTCTTGGTGAATGACAGTGAGTTGTAAGTTTAACGAGATGGTGGCTAAAATTTCCACTGTTGTTCCAGATATGGCTACATTGAAACAAGCTGAATAAATTAATACAGCCCCTGGTATGCAGCTATTGATCTGGCAAAGGCCTTTGTCTCTATTCCTGCCGGTAAGGATCACCAGAAGCAGTTTGCTTTCAGCTACCAATGCCAGTAATATACCTTCCTTGTCCTATTTTAGGTGTGCATCAGCTCTCTAGTCCTATGTCATAATTTAGTTCAAAGGAATCCTAATTGTGTTCTCCTTCCACAAGATGATACACTGATCCATCATATTGATGGCACTTGGCTGCTGACACCCAGTAAGCAAGACGTAGCGATTATTCTAGACTGTTGTAAGACATTTGTGTTCAGAGGATGGGAAAATAATATGACAAAAATTCAGAGTCCTTCTACCTCAGTGAAATTTCTAGGGGTCCGGTGATGTGGACATGTTGAGATATGCCTTTAAAGTGAATAATAAGTTGTAGCATCTGGCTCCTCCTATAACTAAGAAAGAGGCATTATGCTTAGAGGACCACGTTGGTTTTGGGAGGCAACTTATTCCTCACTTTGGGTGTGTTATTCCAGCCCATTTACCAAGTGACCCAAAAGAGCTGTTAGTTTTGAGTGGGACCCAGAATAGGACAACGCCCTGCAACAGATCCAGGCTATTAGGCTGGGCCATATGACCCAGTAGTTCCAATGGTGCTTGAAGCCAATGGAATAGGGATGCTGTTTGGAGCCTTTGGCAGGCCTGTAGAGATGGATCTCAGCAAAGGCTGTCAGGACTGGAGCAAAGCACTGCCATCCTCTCCTTTTGAGAACAGCTCTTGGCCTGACACAGGGTGTTAATAGAGACTGCATACTTGACCATGAGTCCCCGAGTTACCATGTAAGCTGTGCTGCCTAACATGAACTGGGCATTGTCTGAGTCCACCAAGTTGTAAACTGTGTGTGCACAGCAGCACCCCATTATAACATGGAGCAGTTATATATGAAATGGTACCAGAACAGGTTTTAAGGTACAAGTAAGTTACATGAATTAGTAGCCCAAATATCTATGGTCTCCACTTCTGTCACACTACCTTCTCTCTTCCAAACTTCTCCTATGGCCTCATGGGGAGTTTCCTAAGACCAATTGGCAGAGGAACAGAAAATGTGGTTCTGGTTGAAGACAGTTCTGCATGATTAGCAGACACTACCAGAAAGTGGACATCTGAGCATTATAACCTCTCCCTGGGACATTCCTGAAAGACATTTGTGAAGGAAAATACCCCCAGTGGGCAGAACTCTAGCAATAAACCTCACTGTTCTTAGAAGAAGAAATGGTTAGTCAGGTATATGATTATATGCAAATTTGCATGTTGTGATCAATGGTTTTGCTGGATGGTCAGGGATTTGGAAACAACATGACTCGAAAATTAGTGACAAGGAATATTGGAGAATAAGTATATGGATACATCTCTTAGAATGGGGAAAATGAAGATATTTGTAAATCATATGAATGCTGATGAATGGGAGACCTCAATAGAAGAGAATTTTAATAGGCAAGTAGCCAGAATGACCTGTTGTGTACATACCAAAATTAGCCTCTTTCACTGTCATTGCCCAAATGAGCTCATGAGCAAAGTGGTCATGGGAGCAGAGATAAAGGTGATGCATAGAATCAGCAACATGGACTTCAACTCACCAAAGCTAACCTGGCTAGAGCCACCGCTGATGCCTAACCTGCCAGCAGCAAAGGCCAACACTGAGCCCTGGATATTGATGAGATGGCAATATTTCTCAAGGTGCCCAGCCAACTAGCTGTTGGCAGGTTGATTGCACTGCACCACTTCCATAATGGAAGGGGCAGCAGTGTTTGCTCTTAATGAACAAACACTCTGGATACAAAGTGTCTGTTCATTAAACAATGCTTCTGCCATATGTGGGCTTACAGACCGCCTTATCCATCATCATGGTATTATACACAGCACTGCTTCTGATTAAGGAACTTTATAGCAAATAAAATGTGGCAAAGGACCCATGCTCATAGAATTTATAGGTGTTACCATGTCTCCACCATTCTAAAGAATTTGATCATATAGAATAGTGAATTGGCTTTTTGAAGACTCTGTAACAGTGCCAGCTAGTTAGCAAAACCTTGCTAGGCTAGAGCAATGTTCCTCAGAAGGCCATATATGCTTTGCTTCAGCATCCAATATATGATGCTGTTTCTCTGGTCACTAGGTTTCACCAGATCCTGGAATCAAGCAGTGGAGTTTGGGGTGGCACCACTCACTGTTACCCTCTAGTGACCCACTAATAAAACGTTTGCTTTCTGTTGCCATGACCTTATGCTCTGCTGTCCTTAGGTCTTAGTTCCAGAGGAAGGAATCTTTCCACCAGGAGACACAGGAGTTCATTGAACTCAAAGTTAAGACTGCCTCCAGGCCACTTAGTTTTCTCCTGCTTCTGAACCAACAGACAAAGGAAAGGAGTTTCTGTGATGACTGAATTGATTAATCCTGATTACCAAGGGAAGATTGGACTACTTCTCCAGATAGAGATAAGAAAGAGAATGCTTGTTATACAGGAGATCCCTTAAAAATGTCTATTAGTATTAATATGCCACATGATTAACTTCAGTTGAAAGATACAACATTAAATCTAGGCAGGACTGTTAATAGCCCAGACCCTTCAAAAATGAAAGTGTGGCCTGGTCAGGTGGTGCAGTGGTTAAGCATCGACCCAAGAACCAGGAGGTCATTGATTAGATTACTGGTCAGTGCATGCACGTTCCTGGGTTGCAGGCTTGATCCCCAAGAAAAGGCATGCAGGAGGCAGCTGATCAAAGATATTTCTCTCTCATTAATTTTTCTACTTCTCTATCACTCTCCCTTCCTCTCTCTCTAAAAATCAATCAAAACATATTTTTACTGAACCTGCTGTGGTAGTCATATGTCTAGAAAAAAAAATGAATCAAAGTGTGGGTTTCCTCCAACAGGTGAAAAAACAGCTGAGATGTATTCAGAAGACAAAGGGAATACTGAATGGGCAGTAGAAGAAGGTAGTTAATTATAAAGAACAGCTGTGACCAAATGCCCAGTTACAGAAAGGACTGTAATTGTCATGAGTATTTATTTCCTATTTTGTTATGAATATGTTTGTGTGTTTGTAAATATATATGTTTATTTTTTTCTCTTTGATTCCTTATTATGCAACATAAAGATGTATTGACTTAATTTAGTATTTAAATATTGTTAATTTGACATTATAGTATTTAAGTCATGGGATATCAAGAAGAGTGAATATCCCTCAAGGACTTTACCTCCCCTGGGGAGTGTTAGCGTGTTTTTGATTGTATGTAGGACAATTGCATCTTTTTAAGTAGGGTTATGACCTTGTTACTGTCTATATTTGGAGATGAAGTATCATTTTAGGAGATGCATATGGGTGCCCAGTTGACAAAGGGTAAACTTGTGATGATTACTTTTAGTTGTCAACTTTACTGGCCCATGTAGCATCAGTTCTGCTGTAGTCTATTTGGATACAAATGCATCACTGGGGTAGAGATAGATTCAGGGAGAAAACAAAAACCTTCCCTTTGACAAAAGACATATCAACGAATTTGTGGGCATATTTTGAAAAATTCATATACTCTGACTCCAGGATACAGCTTTCTCTGAAATGGTGGGAGGCAAGAATGTGGGCTTTGAAACAGGATTAAATAATTTAATATTTTTGTTTTTTAAAGTATGTTTTCTTGATTTCAGAGAGAAAAGGAGAGGGAGAAGGAGATAGAAACATCAATGACGACAGAATCATTGAATGGCTGCTTCATGTATGCCCTATATTGGGGATTGATCCTGCAACCCAGGCATGTGCCCTGGGAATCAAACCATGACCTCCTGGTTCTTAGGTCAATGCTCAATCACTGAGCCATGCCAGCTGGGCAAAAAAGGATCATAATTTAAACTTTCCTCCATTACTTTTTATCTCTATAACATTGAACAAATTAGTTCATATCTCTGGCTAGTGACCTTCTTTGAAAAGGGGGGAGATTGATATCTATTTTGCAGTTAAAGTAAATACATATGCCTGGTATTCAAGCAATGTTAGAATGATACTTTCATGCCTCCTTCACTCCACTCACTGATTTCTATTATTTACTTAGGCATAATTTAAATATGATATTAGTATATGATTTATAGTTGCATTTTTCCTCAAATGATAGTAGATGTACCAGAAACTCAGTCTATATACTAGTATTATACCCAAAAGAAATTAACTATGGTCTAAAGAATAGGCATTGCTACATCCTAGAATATTATCTGGCATCTCATTTTTTTCTTTCTCCTGCTGTCTAATGGAAGGCAGTCTTATGAGTATAAAGACATTTAAACAAGTGTAGTCTCAGAACTTAGGTCAAACAGAATCCCTGGAGTATTCCATTCTGATGAAATTTACTTTTCTTCACAGAGTTTAAGTTATCTGATCAAAAATTTGATTGTATTGGGACCCAGAGGGACCTAGTATTATTTGGAATTCACAAGAAGAGTTTAACCAAATGAACAAATCTAATTTAGACAGCAACAGCATGAAGAAGACAAAAGCCAGGGTCTCATATGGGGTAACACACAGTCCCCCATGTGGAAGTCATTTAAACTTAGATTTTTCTCATGGTAGGGATGAAAATATTCTTCTGCCATGGAGTTTCATAAAGCATGCCAGGTTTCTTCTTGCACTAGCCTCTTTACACATCTGTCAATTGGAGAAGTTAACCTCTCTGCTGTTTTGATAAGAGAAAGATAAAAATCAAAGTCCTGGTGATTTTATAGGAGTTCTGGCTGCTTGTGTCTTTGGCTGTCTCTTCCACCCTCTTGGTGTGAAGACATCTCCAATCCAAAACAGATGTGATTCCCTTGGCATGGGCCACTGAACACCATATTGCTTGTAGAACTCTGGGGTTCACAAGATATCATCACAGAGCTGGCCATTACCCAGGGCTAGTTTTCCTGCCCAACAACAAATATGGACAGACACCTGATGTGCTTTTAAGAGACTCTCACATCCTTGTATCTAACTGATTAGACAACAGATAATCACACTGATTCTCTCAGAGACTGTATGTCCTTTATTTTCTTTCCCCTCTACTTCACCACCCTTCTTAAGTATGTCACATGTAATGTAGTGTGGATACCCCCACCACAAACATACACACCATTCTTTTGAGAGTTTAAGGGATGGATATCTTTGTACAATCTAAATTTCAAGGTTTTAGCTCTTTAGTTGAATGATCAATAATTGTTTACAAACTTTCTCTGAATATGCCTTGGAGTGTTTTCTAAGCAAATAGAATTCTTGCCTTGAGAACTGGAAAGCAGTTTTCTTGTTTCCATGTGGGGAGTTGCCAATGGAGCTGCAGATTTAAGCAGGCAAGATTTTAGAATAACTTAGGGCTTACTCAGTTTCCATTAAGAATATCTAATTATAAGTAATTACTCTAAACTAATTTAATTCCATCCTCTTGAGCTTTATTAGAGAAACAAACTTAACCACATGCATTTTGTTAAATAGACCATTGCCCTATGAAGGGAAAAAAGCACCAAGATTGATATGACTTGCATGGGAAAGGGGATTAATAATAATTGAGCATTTTCTGCAGCATCCTCTCCCATTCCATTAGTGGTGAAATATAAGTAGGTGTTTTAAAAAATGAGTTCACAGTAAAGAATTTAAG
Source organism: Pipistrellus hanaki (assembly GCF_964339955.1). Lineage (NCBI taxonomy): Eukaryota > Metazoa > Chordata > Mammalia > Chiroptera > Vespertilionidae > Pipistrellus > Pipistrellus hanaki. The sequence goes on from NC_140508.1 coordinate 28,292,536, forward strand.
GAGATTAGCTTAGTTTAAATAGATGGTCCCTGCCCAATTTAAGAATTAGTGCCAGAAATAGGCAAACAATTTGTTTTACTATTAGGATAAATTTTAAATATGTTAGAAATTAAATTATTAAGGTCAAATGCTGACAACTGACTGAAATAATAGGAATTGATATTAATTTTATTTTTCCATATCCCAGAAGTGTTTGAAGAGGTAGTGTTTTTCTCTGATGATGGAAAATGAACTACATAGTTTTAGAGTGGGTACACTTGAAACAACATTTAACACTTTTTTAAAAAAGCCAAGAACTTCATTGTTTTTCTGCAAATACATTTGCAATATAAAAATCCACATGGAACAAAATATATAAAGAAAATGAAATCACCAACAGACTTACATACAGATGTTTTACTGTTAACATGTTGAGATATTTCTTTCCAGATATTTTTCTATATACGAAGATTCTCTTTGTGTAATTGTTATTAAATTATAGCATATACATAGAATGTGGGGAGGAAAAAACTATTCTAGAGAAAAAACATTTCTGGAATCCAGAAGTACTTATATCATCACCCCTCTCTACTAAGAGCAAACTTCCCCAGCTCTTAAAGCTATAGATTTGTTTTTCCTGTTTCTGATTTTCATATAAATAGGATCACACATCATATACTCTTTCGTGTTGGCTGGTTTTGTATAAAGTTATGTGTGTAAGCTATTTTCATATTATTGTCATTGTAATTTGTCTATTCTCATTGATATATATAATTACCTTATATGAATGTATTACACTTTAACCATTTTGCCATTTGGTTCTTTCAAGTTTGAGGCTATAAAATTCTAGCACGTGCTTTAAGGGAACTTAAGGACATGTTACTGTTTGGTTTATGCTTATGAGCAGAAATGCTGGCTGGTTTCTAGGGCTGTGCATATATTATGTTTTTAAATAAACACTGACAAATAGTTTCCAAAATGATTATAATAATTTATACTTTCACTGGTAATACGTAAAAGTCCCAGTTGCTGTACCTCCTTGCCCACACTTTATATCAAATAATTATTTTTAAATATATTTTCAAGTTCTCTATATGTACTTTGGTATTTTCTACCTAACCATATATCTTGGACATCTTTCCATATAAATAAATAAAGAAATCATAATTTTTGTGAATTGTTGTGTAATTATCTTTTATACTATAGATCTGAAAACAAATTCCTTATTGATGAATGTTTCCACAGATTAAAATTTTTCATTTTATAAACAAAGCTGGTTATATAATCTTTGTGTACATAATCCATAACTCAATATAACTGTTTCAAAAAAAAATTTAATCATTCTGTTTGGCCCTTTGTATTCATCATGCTTAAGTGCCAGAAATCCAGCTTAACCCAACTATTACCTTGTTTCTGCTCTCATCATTGATGTTTCTATTTATCTCTCCTTTCCTCTCTCTAAAAAATATCAATAAAAACATATTTTAAAATCCTTTGAACTCTCTTCTTCCTCATATCCCTTCTTCCCTTTAAAACAATGTTCCTCAAAGGTACTGTCTATACTAAAAGCCTCCAATTTGTCTCCTCTTTGTCATGAATCCATTCAATCAGGTTTTCTGCCATTCCACTTATATGACACTCTCTTGGCTATGTCGTTTCTTACCTCAATCTGTGCTATTTTTCAGCAACATATCAGATAATCATTCAGTGATATTTGAAGAACTTTCTTAACCTGGACTATCAGACTCCACTCTTTCCTAAGTGTACTGGTCACCCTTTTAAACTTATTTCCTATTTTAATTATGTTGACAATACTTATAACCACCCAGTAGTCTACTTATATTACTTAGTTATATCACTTATTTTTTTGTCTTTCCTTCCTTCCCCATAACTGAAATGTAAGCTCCATAAAGGTAATAATTTTAATCTGTTTTGAGTAATGCTTTGTTACCATTCCTGGAATGGTTTTAGAAAAATAAGATAGCTATCTCCTGCACACTTCCTACTGAGGATCAAGCCATGCAACCCAGATATGTGCCCTAACTGGTGACCTCTTGGTTGATGGGTTGGCACTCAAGCACTGAGCACACTGGGCAGGATTTTGTATCTTAAAATGGGAGAAATAGAGCATTTGTGTTGATGGAAAAGATAAAATAAAAAATAATTCGATGATGCTTAAAGAAGAGGGAAGCATTAGAGTGGGGCTGAGAGGTGGAATCCAGTACAGAGTAGAAGGCTCCTTTGTTAGCAGTGGATAATTTATCCCTAGATGTGGAAGAGAAATAGAGGTACAAGTGCAAGTTCAAGTAGAAGGTAGAGCTTCAGAACCTTTGTATTTTCTCTGTTGTCTAGGAGTCTAGGAGTGTGATCAACATTCAAAATCACAGGGGAGAATAGAAGGTATCAAAGGGTCATCAGAGAATTGCATGGTGATTGGATTTGGAAGAATTCAGTATACTATTCACTCACATGTGTTGATGCTGGTCTGTGTCCCCATAATAGTGCTAGAATTTTGATTTTAATATATCTATCAGATTATGCCATTTATATGTTAAGGCAATATTCATTTGGATCTTCACTAATTGCAGTTAATTATAGGATAAAATGCAATCCCTTCACACATTGAACAGTATCATGTAATCTGCTTTGAGCCTACCTCCATAGTTTCATCTCTGGCCATTCCCATTACACCACACAATTCATGTTCTGTGTGAACCTAACTTTTCAGATTTGTTCTAATATCACATACTCACTTAAGCTCCTTGCCTTTGCCTGGGAAGTTTCCTTTCCTGGAATGCCTTTTCTCCCTTTACTATACTTCATTAAATGTAGCTTATCCCCCATATATTCCCAAGAAAGATAGAGCTGATTCTTTTCTTCTCTGTGTTTGCCTAACCTTTAAGTTTATCTTTAACCTTAGTACTTAGCTTTGTTATAGCACATTGTTGGTTAATATATCTGTCTCTCACCCTAGACCAGATGTTTAAGCATATGGATGATATCTTAGTAATTATTTTAACCTTACAACCTCTATAGTATTAAATATTCATCAATAAATATATTTTTGCAGCATCTTAATTTTCTACTCTCAACAAATACCAATTTTTTTAGAAGTCAATAAAATCTTAAGCTTTGTCTAGATAGTGAAAAAGCATAGGAATAAATGCTTGTGAACTAATTACTGTGTGTCTGCATACACAATGGTTATGCAAATTTTGGCTTACATTTTATAACCTCTTTTCCTCAGAATTTCAGAATTTCTGTGTTTTTAATTTAACCACCAAAAAACTCCTAGCATTAAGTTTTGACGATAATATTAGGCAATATAAGTAGATGATGAATATGTAATGAATATTGAATATTGTTCAACATTTCAAATTGGAATGGCAAATGGGAAACCAATAAAGAAACTGGCCTAAACTTATGGAATATTAGGCTTCAAAGATACTGTTTTTATTTATAATTTAGTTAATTCCCAGTGAGACTTTCTGTATATTTATCTTTGTAATTTAATTTACTCTTGCCTCATAATAAGTATTAAAAGTAACTCGAGATTAAGTAATTAAATATATTATTCTGAAAACAAAAGATGTATAGCAGAAACGCATAATAAATTCACTCCTTTCAATATTGTTTTCTGAGAAATAAATCACATAATATGGGCATGTCAACATTTATTTAACCATTCTCCTATTATAAAACACTTGGATTATTTTCAATTATCACCTATTGTTGATGTTGCTAGGTTGCTAGGATAATATTGTACAGACACATTTTTCTACATCTATGTTTATGTCTTATATCTGCATTCCTTGAAGAAGAGGAATTTGGTAGGATTATAAATTACTTTATTAGATTCTTCTACTTTTAACTAGCCTCCTTTTGTTCTTTTCAAAAAAAAAATTCAGACATCTGTAGTACTATGCAGTCATTAAAATATTATTATGCATACACATACCTAAAAGACAATAAAACATTATTATACCTGTATTTTATTTCTTGGTCATGGAAAACAGATAGTTTTATTTGCCTCTTTTATGTGTTTTCCAAATGTTCTAAGAAGCAAATGCGTTGTTTTCCAATCTAGTTGCAATAAATATACTTTATTTTTAGGAGCTAATGAATACCTAAATTATAGCAATGACAGAGGAAATAAATATTTGATTTATGAGATTGAGAAGGGGACCAACAAAGATAACAACAGAAAAACTCTAACATTCTCAGCCTGGGTAATTAAAAGGATGTTGTCTACTTAAATACACATGTAGACACTTTGTAGGAGTAATAAATAATATGTTCAGGGTGAGGATTGTTAATTTGAGTTTTCTGTCAGTGGCATACTCAGGAAAACTATTGCACAGTCCTTTGAAATTCCATTTTTATTCTTAATATAAGATACATAACACAATATGTCTGTGATATGACCTCCATAAAAATAGGGCTATATAATATTTTTTCCCATAAGGATATTATAGAAACTTTGACTATCATTTTGTGTCATGTACATTGATTTCATTCTGGCTAAAAGAACCTCCAACTTTTCAGATATCAGATAGCTTTGAAATCCTGCAGAGAGGAGCCCACAAAATCCTTTCCTCTGACCCCTGCTGGCCTTTCAGATTGTACTTCAGAAGAGACATGCTTCATAGCAGTTTTAAGATTTCAAACCTTTTATAGAACTCAAAACATGAATGGAATATCAGTAACATTCAGAAATGTGTTTCAAATTAAAATAGGCACTTGCAAAGCCTCAAGTCAAGTTGAAATGAGTGACTCGTGGCCTTCATTTTGATGGCAGAAAGAAACTTGCTTTAGCTAACATCGATGAAAGATGCATAGTAAACTGGAGAAGGTCTTTTTTCTCAATGGATGCATGTCTTTTGATAACTGAATGCATCCATTATGCAGCAAATTGGAAGGGAGTGAAATCCCCGAGAAATCTCATGGCAGCTGCTGCTTTCAAAGAAATTGCCGCAGAGATCTCAACATGGTCCAGAGATTCCAATCAAAGATCAGTTGCAAATGAGGATAATTTATTGTTCCATATAAAATGAGGGGCCTTTTTTTTTTTTAATCTTGTGAACAGTTTTATTGGGCTTTTAGTTTCTGAGGATTCTAGAACTATGTGTTTGAATAACCCCAGCTACTTGCCGTGTATGGGTAAGGTCACTTCTGTACCTCTATCCCCTCATCCGAAAAATCTACACGAATAAAAGAGTAAGATGCAAATTTACTGTACCTTCACTCCCCCCACCAGCCAATCAGGAGTGAGTATGCAAATTAACCCAACAAATATGGAGGGTTAATTTGCATACTTGAGTGGCTGGGGATGGGGCAGGACATTTGCATTGTCACTATGGTGATAATGCAGGCGTTCTGCACTGCCCCAACTGCTCCAGGCCTCTGGGCAGCATGGGAAGGAAGAAAGTGGCTCTGGCCAGAACTAAGGCCATGCCGGCAGCCAGGGGAAGGAAGGCCCATTCTTGCACAAATCTTCATGCATTGGGCCTCTAATAAAGATAATAATAGCAATGACATAGGGTTCTGTTGCAGAATAAATGAGTTTAGGTTTGGAAAGTACATAGAACAGTGATTGGCAAGTAAAAACTCTAAATTATGCTATATTTTATTATTGTCAGAAAATTTATCTGAGCTCCAAATTTCTAAACATAGCTGATCTCTGGACATTTCTACTGTTATGTCTGAAAGGCATCTCACACTGCACATTTCCAAGGAAATTCACGATTGTGCCCTCAAATGTAAATAAAATGTTAATGTCCCCTCTCTCAGTGAATGACTCTCCAGACTTCTACTAGTCAGAAATCTGGGATTTATCTTTGGTGTTCCATCAACCTCCCCAATCCCTCCATATCTAATATATCATCAAATCCCGCCAATGTTACCTACCAAATAGATCCCAAATATTTCCATTTCTCTACACTTCTACCACTACCATCCCAGGTTAACCCATGGATGTATTAATCCTTGAACTACAGCATTAGCCTCCTAAGAGGACTTTCCCATCTGATCTCAGCCTCATCCAATTCAGAAGAATAGAATACTAATTGACTTGAAATGAAAATCAGATTATACAACACTCTCTTCTACAGAGCTTTATTTGCTTCCCTTTGCTCTCATGATTAAGACCAAAATCCTAAAGCAGTGGTCGGCAAACTACGGCTCACAAGCCACCGTGGTTTGTCACTCTGTTGACTAATGAGTTTGCCGACCACTGTCCTAAAGGAAAGCTCACAAATCTGACCTTGCCTACCTTCAGTCACACATTATACCACTTTCTCCTTCGAACCTCACCTCCTTTACTGACTGTTTAAAAAGATACTAGTTCCTCAGCCCATTTGTTGTCAACCTACTCATTTGTCAGATCACAGTTTAACTGCCACTGCTCAAAGCAGTTCTTCCTGACATTTCTAAAGGAAGACACTCTTTTATAAACACAGCATCATAAACTTTACCTTCCTGTCATTTATTCCAGTAACATGTTTTCTGCTTCATTTAATTTCTTAATTCTTAGTTCTTAAAATAATTTAAATTTAATTATTCTTCACATAAGTTTCCCTTAATCATTTAATGTGTCATGCTCTTGCCATTAACTACAGCAGCCAGCATACTCCCTGATACATACTCTCTGATACATACTCCCTGATACATGAAGCACTTGTGTTGAATAAATAAGCAAACAGATGACAATGACTGAATAAATGGAATGTTCATGCAGAGTTCCATAGAAATTTTTAAATTAGCATTTATAAATCCAGGAGAGTAAGCAAATTGGAAATGTACATGTTAAGGAACTATTCCTGACTCCCTGTGTATAACCTCACATGGATCAAGAAACCAGAACTTTCCGAGTCCACCCGGTACTCTCTTCCAGTCACTGCACCCATTCTTATATTCCAAAGTGAATCACTATCCTTATTTTAACAACAGGGATGATTTCATTTCTTTAACCATATCTAAATGAAATCTTGTTATTTTGTGTCTGGTTTCTTTAATTCAACATTATGTTGTGAAATTTACCCATTCATTTCATTTATTTGTAGTATTTCGTTGTAGAAATGCACCAAAGTTTATGCTATTAGCTTGCTTTTTTTGTGTCTCTCAATTCTATTTTGATGATTAGGTCTTTCTTTTAATAATTTATCAATGCTTTATTTTATGATTAGTGCTTTGTTGTCCTATTTAAGTCAAATTAGCTGAAATCAAAATCATGGACTGCTTCTCCTGTTTCCTTCTGAAAATATTATTGTCCTCACTGGTTTTGCTAAGTGGATAGAGCTTTGGCCCACGAACCGAAGTATCTCAGGTTTGATTCCAGTTAAGGGCAGGTACCTCGGTTGCAGGCTAATCCCTGGCCATGGGCCTGGTTGCTCCTATAGAATGCAACCAATTGATGTGTTTCTCTCACATTGATATTTCTCTCTGTCTTTTTCTCTCTCTTCCACTATCTCTTAAAAAAAAGCAATAGAAAAATATCCTCTGTTGAAGATTTTTTAAAATAAAAAACAAATAAAAATGTTTATTATTTTACCTTTTATTTACTTCTATAATTAATCTAAAATTGATTTTTGTAATGAAATTAAAGTCACGATTTATTTTTCTCCTATGGATAGACTATTGACCTAGCACCATATACTGAAAAAAACTTTATCATTTGAACTGCAGTGCCAATTTTGACAAAATTGAGTGATTATATATGTGGGTCTGTTTCTGGATTCTCTTTTTTTTCTACTACCATTCGTTTTTTCTATCTTTGATGTAATAACCACTGTCTTAATTATCATAGCTTTATTGTCCCTCAGTATTATCAATAATGTAGCTCATTTGTATTTTTACATGAATTTTTACAATCAGTTTTTAATATCCACTAAAAATACAGATTTTTGGATTATATTGAATTTATAAATTTAGAGAGAACTGATGTTTTTATGATACTGAGTAAACAGTTTATGACTATATTCTTTCACTTGTTCAGATGTTCTTCAATCTCTCAATAACATTTTATAGCTTTCAGGGCAGATGTCATGTTCACCTTTCATTAGGCTTATTCCCAGAAATTTTACAAGTTTGTTTTTTTGTAAATGTTGTTGTTTATAATTCATTTTTTATCTTTTGTTGCTGATGAATAAATACAATTATTTTTATACTAGAGGCTCAGTGCACAACATTTGTGCATAGGAGTGGAGACTGGAGGGAGGGTCCTTTAGCCCAGCCTGCACCCTCTTGCAATACAGGACCCCTTGGGGGATGTCCAACTGTGGGACCAGGCCTAAACTGGCAGTCAGACATTCCTCTCGCAATCTGGGGTCACAGGCTCCTAACAACTCGCCTGCCTGCATGATTGCCCCTAACCACTCATGGTGGCTTCATCTGAAAGGTCATTCAACTGTCTGGTCTATTAGCATATTATTCTTTAATTATTATAGATATGGATCTTATAGCCAGTTACCTTGCTAAATTTATTAATCTAATAGCTTATAATAAATAATTTCATATTTTGAAGTATAAAAATATTTCTTTTATAAAGAATAAGATTTTGTATTTTTCTATTATCTATCATCTATCTAACCTATTATGCCTTATTTTCTTTTTTAAATATATTTTATTGATTTTTTACCGAGAGGAAGGGAGAAGGATAGAGATTTAGAAACACTGAGAGAGAAATATCTATCAGCTGCCTCCTGCACACCCCTAGGGATGTGCCCACAACCAAAGTACATGCCCTTGACTGGAATTGAACCCAGGACCCTTCAGTCCACAGACTGACACTCTATCCACTAAGCCAAACCAATTAATTCTATCATGCCTTATTCTATTGGCTATTTCAGGCAATACAGAGTTAAAAATCATGTGACACTGTAATCTTTGTTGTAACTTAGAGAGAATGCTTTATTTCTTTTTTTTTTTTAATATATTTTTTAATTGATTTTTTTACAGAGAGGAAGGAAGAGGGATAGAGAGCTAGAAACATCGATGAGAGAGAATCATCAATCAGCTGCCTCCTGCACACCCCCCACTGGGGATGGGCCCTCAACCAAGGTACATGCCCTTGACCGGAATTGAACCCAGGGCCCTTCAGTCTGCAGGCCAACACTCTATCCACTGAGCCAAACCGGTTTTGGCGAGAATGCTTTATTTCATTCATGTTTACTGTAGGTTTTCTGTTAATATATTTTATCACATTAAGGAAATTCTCTGTTAATCCTAGATTTAAAAAAACTATTTCAATTTATGAATGAGTAGTTGAATTTTAGAAATGCTTTTGTTGCATCCATAGATATGAAAAAATTATTGCCTTCCTTTTTTCTGTTAATATGCCAATAAAATAGTTTTATTTCTGAATCTTAAACTATAGTCTGATAACATTCTATATCATCATGATTATTATCAGATATATCTACAATTGTATTTAATGTGCTAATATTTGTATCTATGATAATCTTATCTAGCAATGTTTATGGGAGAGATTGGTCTTTAATTTTCCATTCTTATAATGTCTTTGCCAGATTTTTGTATCAAGATTTTACTGATACCTTAAAACAAAATGGGAGCTATTTCCTTTTTATTTTATTTTCTCTGGAGGCATTTGCAAAAGATTGATATTATTTCATGCTTAAATGTTTGGAAACATTCACCAGTCCATCCTCTGGCCTTGAGCCTCTTTTTATGAGGTTTGGATAACAAACAAGTTCTGCTTCTTAAATAGTAATAGGCACACTCTACCCCCCCACCTTCGCCCCCATATTTTATTGTATGCGTTTTGGTAATTTGTGTTCTTCAAGGAATTTGTGTACTTCATCTTAACTGTCAATTTTATTGGCATGAAATTATTCACAGTATTTATAATTAATTGTTTTTGTTCTTATAAGACCTGTAATGATGTTCCTCTTTTAGTTCTGCTATTCATAATTTGTGTTTCCTCTCTCTCCTCTCTTTTGTAATGTTTTTTAAGAGGCTTAACAAATTTTAAGAGAAAATTTTATTTATCTCTCCAGAGAAACAACTTTTGGATTCCTTAAATTTGTTTAGTGAGTATTTGGAGATATATAAATAAATGTATTTAATTGTTTTCTACTCTTACCCAAATCATTCCTTTTTTATTTTAATTTGCTGACGTTTTACTCATTTGTTTTGTTTTCAAGTTTCTTAAAACTGAAGTCTTTCTCTAATACATTAATTTTAAGCTTTACTACATCTTATAGTTTTACATATTAACCTTTATTTACTATCATTATAATATTTTCTAATTTGTTTTATTTCTGTTTTTCTTTGTATAATATTTTCTAATTTCTATTTTTCTTCTATCATAGGCTAGTTAGGAGTATATTACTTATTCTAAGCATCAGATGAGGATTTTCTGGGTATATATGTTACATATATTATCCTTAACTATATTTGATATATTGTCATACAATTATATTGATTTCTCAATTTCAGATAGTATATATTTCAGTTCTAGAATTTCAATTTGATTTTTATGGATTTGGATACTCTTGTAAAATACTCCTTTACTATTCACCTTTTCCTCTTTATCTTTGAACATAATAATAATTTATGACCAAAAATCAAAGAAAAAACAAACAATAGAAATAAATTCAGAAATTATTTTTAACTTACAAGGATTTTAAAATAGAGAATACAGAAAAGAGCATAAAAGACTTGTGAAATATACTGAACACTTCTTTCTCTTTCTTTTCCTCCAGTAAGAACTAAATAATAATAGTCCAAGGAGGAAAGAAAATAGAAAATGTGACAGAATAAATATTTGAAGTAATGGGGGAAAAAACAAATGAAAGAAAAGAAAAATTAATGCCAAAGAAATACACCAATTTACATAGTCTTTCCTTTTCTTTCTTTGGTAAGACCTTTATTTAAGACTGAGTTTATTTCTATCCACTCACTCAAAGAAGCACACATTTAAAAACTAATTTGAAGTCCCAGACATCATTCACAAAGGCCACAGGTACTTTGATCTCTAAGCAGTATAATACAGATCAGCTCTAAAATAAGTTAACGAAAGCAATTCAGAACATAAGGTGAGATTATTGAGGAACAGAGTGGGCAGCTCCCTTTGGGTTGGGAAGAGGTCATTAATTTGGAGGGAGGAGTCATAAAATAGGAGTATATAATCATGTTTTCTGCTTCTAAAACTTAGATTGATCTGGTAGGAAAGGAGGATAAGTGGAACTTTCCCTGTAAAAAGAATTAGTGCCTAGGTCCCAAAGCTGGAATCAAGAGACATTAAATACTTCACTTTTTAAAAAGATCTGTCAATAACTGACACTGGACATGTTCCTTAGATCCTAGTCTGAGGCAGCTGGCTCTGTACTGGTATACCAACTTTCACTTTAACATCCTTTCTCTTCATTCCTTCTCCAAATCCTTCTTCTTCCTCTCCAATTATCTGCTAAAGAAGGGAGATGGAGGCTTTAGAGTCACAAAAAGGTCAATGTTTATGGAAGTACTGCATTCTCCAAACCAAATATTAGAACCTTCAAAGGTATCACTCTGGAAACAGAGTGTATCTGCATGCACTGGCCTCCCTTTCTCCAGACTGATTTCCTCTATTACTCGGGCATTACCATTAGAATGAGTCATGGGGAAAAAATTCTGAGAGCTTGGCATGTAGGCCCTGCAGTTTTCAGGAGTACGTGAACATACAGATGTGTACCTGTGTCTCATTTTCAGATCTCTAAAAAACTGAAGGCTTGTGTGGTTAGCTATACACAGAGGGATGGGGAATGCTCATGTGTGTTGTCTCTGAGAAGAAAATAAATCCCCACCACCAACAACAATAAGTCACACAGCTGACACTTAATTGAGATGGCATAGTGGATGATTCCTGTATTACTTCTGACTCTATGTAGAACATAGTAGGTGAGGGGCAGGGTATGAGCCATAGTACTATCAAGGAAGCTACTGACTAGGCTAAAAGATACACAATCTAATCTCTAGAGGTAAACAGTGGCAATTATCATCTGCAGAGGCTGCAAGCAGGCATGGCTACCCCTTATTTGGTACGTGTGTTGTCTTCTGTCCCTCCTGCTTCCCTTAACCCTGGAGGAATTGTTCCAAAATGGAAGAAGGGGGAGAAGGATGAAAAGTTAGATTACTCTCTCTTCTACCCCAAAGAGCTGAATTGGGAAAATAAGTAAAAGCATAGAGCACATTATTAATCCACTATATTTCTGTAAGCTCTACATCTCGGAGTGGTGGAAAGGATTTAAATAAAGCATGAGATCAAAGTGTTAAATGAATTTAAACTGGTTTTTTTACTATTGAAAAAATCTTATAAAATTACCCTACCGAATGGTATTGGATATGTTCAAGATGTTATTGCATTGTTACCACTCAGAGAATGGGAGGGGGAAAAATTACATTCAGACTTACTAATAAATTCAGCCTTACCAAATAAGCTAGTTACACAAGACAGTGACACAGTTTTGATGCAACTTTGCCTTTCCTTACTGACTATTGTTAAGACATTTATAAAAGAGCTTGGCTAAGAAAATTTGGAATTTCTTGAGTTCCCTGGTTTACATTCTTCTCTCAACCTTTCAGTGTGTGTGTGTGTGTGTGTGTGTGTGTGTGTGTGTGTGCGTGCGCGTGCGCATAATGTGTTCAGGCTTTAAAATTGTACTTTTGGAGAGGAATAGGGAAGAGTATGTCTACTCATTTGCCCAGAAGTTGAAGTCTGAATTACATTTTAAAAAGAAGTTGTAGAATTTAAAAGCCAGGATGCTGTTTATTCTTCATTTGCTCCCTCCCAAAAGATTATCTGTAGCATTTTCTGCCCCAGAAAGTTGCCTTCTACAATTGCAATACCTTTGTTTCCTTCCATGCCTTCTGGCTTCCCACTGGGTTTGGCCATGGACTATATGTACAAAGGACTGGAAGTTCATAGGAGAAAACTGTTAGGGTGATTCTTTTTCTTGCTTACTCCCTGCCAGGTCATAGTTCTAGCAGTGACACATATGCATGGTACTGGGTACCAATAACCCCAGTCACTACTCTTGCAGAGGAAAATAATGAGACTAGAGCTCATAAGGTCTTCCCAGTTACCCCTGGTGCTTTCACTTATTTTGTTAGTCTCCCTAGCCCTACCTAGATCTCTGTAACTAGTTCCTTCATAAAACTCATAAATATTTATTTGTTGCTGGGAACCTGATTGATCCATCAAGAAATCAATTTTATTTTTGCTGCTGCTTCTCTTCGGGACAATTGAAGTTCAAGTTGGTATTGGTCATAGGTGAACAAGAAGTCACAAAAAATACATTAGTTAATATCCCCTAATAAATGTCACTGTATAATATACCTAAGCCTCTTTCTTCAAGATTTAGGCGGTTATTGATTACGTTAATTTTGTCATGATCACATGGATCATGGGAGAAATATTAGTAAACCATTCTCAATTAAACCTTGGTGAAACTTTGTTCAAATTAGCCTTGTGGAAACAACCCCAATTTTTATAGCTAGACAGACAACTATGCCAATACAGATGTATATATAAATAGATTTATTTTTAAAAAGCTAATTTTTGCTTTGTTTAAACTATACAGATAGTCCAATGGAAAAAAAAAAGTATATATATTTGATTTTTCACAGAGAGGAAGGAAGAGGGATAGAGAGTTAGAAACATCGATGAGAAAAAAACATTGATCAGCTGCCTTCTGCACATACCCCCACTGCCTTCTGCACATAGCCCACAACCAAGGTACATGCCCTTTACCTGAATTGAACCTGGGATTCCTCAGGCTAATGCTCTATCCACTGAGCAAAACTGGTTTTGGCCCAAAGAATTCTTTTTATCCATTCTCCTATTTTTCTGATAAAGAATGCTCTACTGTTCTTTCCTTGATAAGATTCATTTAAAAAACAATTTTAGACTTGTGACTTCCCTAGTTCTCTCTTCCGTATAATTCATTTGGTTACCAATATTTCCTATTCTTCTGAAAAATCTATTCTCTATTTCCCCCAGAGATGAAGCCACTTTGCTAAACAAGAGGATGGGCAACTTATAAGGAGATTTTAATGTGTATATTGGCTCTAGTTCATAAAAATGGTCTGCTGAAAATACGTACTATGTGTCCAGATGATTTTCTTCTTAGGTAATGATGGGATTTTCATCTTTGGTGAGTATGGGAGCCTAACCATAGTGCCAGATTAAACTGCACAATTGGTGCTAAGAACTTTGGCCAAACCAGTGAAACTAGTGAAGTCCCCATTTATTTGGACTCTGTGCACCCAACCTCAGTTCAAATAGGGGACTTTGGTGAAGTATCAACAGAACACATAGTGTAAATGAACCGTTGCCACACAATCATTGAGTTTTGAAAGGATACTCTCAGCCTCCTTCTGTGAAAAAAAAAAAATGTATACAAGTACATTTGGAGGGTGGGTGAGAACAAACAGAAAGACCCAAGAGTTTTGCATGTGTATTTCAGTTATGCTGCCCAACAAACTTGTTCTTGGCTGAGTCTCTTAACCTTTAATTTCAGATCCTTTTGATAGAAATTTTCTGTTGGGGTCCAAGTTCAGTGTCTCACAAATGGAAGAATGAGTTCAGGGACAGAGATGAGCGAAAGCAAAGTTTTTTTTTTTACAGAAAAGCTCTCTGCTTGAGGAAGGGGACTTACGCAGGTTGCTGCAGAAGCTTTTTTGTGGTTAGTGTGTGCTCTGCCAACTTCCCATTGGATGGTCCGAAAAAAAGCCTTGGCAACATCCACACATTTTAAACTTCAGGGTTCCAGCTCATTTTCCCACCCTGTGTGTCCGGCCCATGACTAGGGCCCTTTGTTTCTTCAATTTTACATGGAACAGGGTGTGGTTGAGGAATTGGTTCCTGCTTACACTTGCAGGGTTTAGCTGCATTTCCCCTTTACATTTCTCTCCCCATAGTCCTGTCCCTAACTGCCTAGCTGCTTCTAACTCCTTACTTTCTCTTAAATGCACTCCTTAATTATACCCATCTCAACTTTTTATTAAAAAAAAATTCCAACAAGTTCATAGTCACCCTAAATTTAGTGCAAAAGACAGTGATATTGTTTATATCACAACTTTGAATTTTATGGAACTTTGAGCTTTAGGAATATACAATAAAAGGAATCCACAATATTATCCATTTATTGGTGTCATTTGGAAAACATAGGTATATTCTAAGTTTTTAAGTAATGTGATGGAGTGAGTAGAGGATATATAGATATATAATAAAGTTATAATTTTTGAAAGCTTCTGGTCTTATGCTTATCATAACCTTTTAAATATAAATAAAAGTAGCAAGGAAACATGACAAACGTATGTAATTAATATTATTTCTGAAACTGAAGTTTCTCAGGAAGAAACTCTCTTATCTTTATATAGGAAGACATTTGAATAAAGAAAGAAAGTGAGGGAGGACATATACATACATACATACATATATATATATATATATATATATATATATACATATATATATGTGTGTGTGTGTGTGTGTGTGTGTGTGTGTGTGTGTGTGTATGTAATTTATTTTAATAGGAAGGGAGAGAAAGATAGAAAACATCATTGATGTGAGAGAATCATTGATCAGCTGCCTCCTGCATGCCTCACACTGGGGATCCAGCCTGCAACCCAGACATGTGTCTGACCAGGAATTGAACCATCACCTCCTGGTTCATAGGTCAATGCTCAACCACTGAGCCATGCCTTCTGGGCAAGTTTCCCCTTTTTATTGAAAGAAAGGGACACTCGATTAGCTATATATTAAGAACTCTTTTTAAGACTTAAAATATATTATTTTATTCCATTTTCCAGTAACCAATAAAAAGTTAATGAAGAGTTTTGAGTTGGGAAATAATGAGATGGCAACAACATTTCAAGAAAGTAAATCTTGTCTTACTCTACTGGGTGTGTGAGCAAGGATAGCCTGCTGCAAAGGGGCTATGATTCAGGGCTCAACAATTCTTCCAAACATATTTATGGTTTTTAACCATTAGGGAAAGATAAAATAAAAATATTTCCTCTGAGGTCACTTGCCATAATATTTTGAAACATAGGACACCAAAGTAGCCCTGTTTCATACTTTTTCCCTTCCCATTGGATATTTAAATGAGTAACTATATTCCTGGGAGGAATGAAGACCCACTAACACACAAAAGTATTTAAGACAATTTGTTCTAAGGATGTTATATGAAATATCAATGTATTTAATCAGATTACCTCACCAAATATAGCTCCCTGAGACTTGCGAAGTCTTGGTGGGAATATGAAACTGACAACAAAACTTCAAGGAAAGTCCAATGCAAGTAAATAACAGGAATAGCCACTTATTGTCTTGAAAATATTTATCTGTCTGATAACTCTATCAACTCAAATACAAAGGTATTTTTTTTAACACTTTTTATTTTTCCCATAACAACAAATGCCTCAGGTCAAATACTAAGTAGATTTGAAGAACCCATCCTAGAGCATGTGTCTTACCTTCTCTAAGAAGTCACATCATGGGATTTCTTCATTCTTCATTGCTTCAAATTATTTTTCTATGTAAGGGTGATATATATATATATATATATATATATATATATATATATATATATCCCAATGGGATGACCATGCAACCACAGAGAATTTGAAACTGACTATTCTATAGTACATTAAATTAATTTGCCATCAAAATTCTGTGGTAGTTTAATTCTTGGTTCAGTTTTTATGCTCCATTATGTGATTTTGACTTCCTAACTCTAGGAAAGCAGAAGTTTTAAATGTGAAGTCTGACTTTTACTTGGTTTTCCTTTCCACAGAGAGGTGGGGTGAGGAGTTGCTAGGATTGCAGGAATCAAGGTGTTTGTGGACTTCTTTCCAACAGAGCTGTACCCTCCTTTGGTTCTGCTACACCACCCCAGCATGACTGCCACACTTGCCTCCCTTAAGGTTCAGGTTCAAGTACTTGTGACTCTGAGCTAATTGCAGGGAAGGCCCAATCTCCATTATCAGATATGGTTTGGGTGAGTCTTGCTGTTCAGATCTAATGGCCTATATTCCTGAGATGATCCCGGGAGGCCATGTTTCTAATTTGTGTGTTGATTCCTGCCTCAGTTTCTTGATTTGATGTTTTAGTGCTACACTGAAAAGACAGACTTGGTGTGAACAGTTTCACTGAGATGGGCTTTGTTCTTCATCTCCCTCTCAGGTAGGATGAGGTTCTTCTTTCCACCTTCTTACCCAAAACTTTAATTTTTCTTCTAAACTGGTTGATTATTGGGAACTTACTGACTTATGTGCTCACTCAAGCTGTCCATCCCTATTAATTAGATAACTTTTAACCAGTCCAAGTCAAGCCCAGTTTTTATTTTTTAAATATATTTTATTGATTTTTTTCACAAAGAGGAAGGAAGAAGAATAGAGAGTTAGAAACATAGATAAGTGAGAAACATTGATCAGCTGCCTCTTGCACATCCCATACTGGGGACGCGCCCACAACCAAGGTCCGTGCCCATGAGTGGAATCGAACTTGGGACCTTTCATTCAGTCTGCAGGCTGACGCTCTATCCACTGAGTCAAACCGGTTTCAGCATCAAGCCCAGTTTTATGTGCTTTTCTTATGAAATGAGAATTAGAGCCTATTGGCACCTGGGAAGGCTTTCCCTACCAAAGGTTCCCCACTTAGAACGTCTTCTCCATCTCTCCTGTTCTGCTACTGAAGTCCTAGCTAGTGACCCCACAAAGGTGACAATTCCCTACATATAGTCACTAGCAGGTTATTTTTCTCTCTTTCTTGCAGATGGTTATTCTCATTCCCTAACTCCCCAGTGATCAAGCATTTGTGAGTATAGAAACACATTGTGGCTGCGGTTCTATAACTACAAAGCTCTCCAGTGATCTGTTATAAAAATAAAAATAAATCAGTAAAAGTAACATGTTTGAATAAAATGGGTATGAATTAAATAGTTTTATATTGAAAAATGGGTCTGTCCATACAGGCCACTTGGTGAGTAAAGAACTTCTTAGAGATATAAGTTCAATCCTTGATCACATAAACCTGGTTCTTAAGCCCTGATCTGGGACCTGAATCAAAATGCACTGTCATCAACAAATGGTGCTGAGACAGCTGGATAGCCACGTGCAAAAGAATGAAGTTGGACTTGAACCTCACACCATATGCAAAATTAACTCAAAATGGGTCATCAACCTATAAATAAAAACCAAAATCATAGAATTCTTAGAAGAAACAGGGATAAGGCTCAATGGTCTTGGATTCTTACATATGAGCCTAAAAGAAAAAATAGATGAACTAGATTTGAACAATTTTTTTTTAAATATTCATCAATGTCTATTATCATGGCTCTAATGAAAGTAGTCAGATTTATGCATTCAGAGATCATAATAATCTGGCCACTCAGTGTAGTTCAAACATAAGAAAAAATGAAATGTTGATACATGTTTCAGCTTAGATGAATTATAAGTAAAGTAATCCAAACAGAAAATTAATTTTATTTATATGAAAGTACTATAATAAGCAAATTCATAGAGATAAAAAGTAAATTAGAGGTTACTAGGGGTTCAAAGGTGGGGGATGTGCCCCGCCAGCACAGCTTTGGCGAGCCTGAGCAGGGACTATGAAGGATGGAGAAATGACAAAGATAAAAATCTGGGTCTAGGTGAATCTTCTGTGCTGGCTGAGGCCACAGAACAGATCCAGACTGCAAAGCTGATGCTTTATTTATTGTCAGGGACAAACAAGGTAATTTACAATGTTCTTGCAAGTTTCACTTGTTTTGGCAGCACTTGCTGCCCCTCCCACAGCCCATTAGCTACCCAGACAAGATCTAGGGAGCATCATAAGGTCAAGCTTAATTATGCTTAGAGGACTGTGCCCTCCAAGCTGGGACTTGTTTGCCAGCAGGTCAGTCCGAGGCTTAACTCTATAACTGCTTCCTACAGGGGGTATGGGGGAAGGAAGATTGCTTAATGGAGACAGATTTTCTATTTGGGATAGTGAAAAAGTTTTAGAAATAGATAGTGGTGATGGTTGCCCAATATTGTGAATGTAATTAATAACACTGAATTGCAGATTTAAAGCTGATCCTTTATTTATTGTCAGGGACAAATAAGGCACCACCATCTAACTGCCAATCTAAGGTCCATCCTGGGGATCAGGCCTAAACTGGCAGTCAGACATCCCTCTCACAATCCAGGACCTCTGGCTCCTAACTGCTCACCTGTCTGCCTGCCTGATCACCCCTAACTGCGCCCCCCGCTGGACTGGTCACCCCCAACAGCCTTTCCAACCTGTTAGTCCCTTATTGCCCCCCTGTTGGTCTGGACGCACCTTACTGTTCCCAACCACCAGCCTGGTCACTCCTTACTGCCCTTACTTTGCTGACATGGTTGCCCCTCACTGTCTCCCCATCGATCCGGTTACCCCAAAACCCCCTCTGCAGGCCTGGTTGCCCCACACAACCAGCTATCTGGTTGTTTGGTTGCCCTGCCAGCCTGGTTGCCCCATGCAGCCTATTCGGTTGCAATGGTCACTTAAGATTTTATATATATTGATTCCACTGATAGGCTATTTTGAGGAATAAATGTGCTAAATATATAAATGTCATGTTGCCAGTTATATGGTCAGTAGTCAATAAGTTGCATTTGTAATGCACTGGTTTGGTTTCTCTATTTATTTCCTCCTATCTAGTTACCTTTTAGATAGTACATAAAACTGTCTTTGGGATGGATCAATCATATACTTTTGTAGAAATTCTACAGTATTCTTACTTATCATTTCATCTCTGTGAGCATAAAAGAAAAAACATCATATGGACTCAGAAAAAAGGTTCTGATTTGTCTTGGTACCTGAGGAAGAATCATAGACCCTGCCTATTCTCTTTGCTCCCCACACTCACCTCATGCCAAATACCTAGACCTTATTCATTTCTCAGGCCTGAGCTAGGTATGTTCAGAGCTGGCCGAAAGGGGGATGCTCCAAATTATCTTTACGAGTTCTTACTTAGCTCTGGTTTCCTGGAGTCCAGCTAGTACTTTGAGTTCTAGTCTTCATTTAACCCAAAGAAAAAAGATTGCAGAAATAAAGCAGGGAAATTGGAATTGGGTCCCTCCTGGTTATAAAAAAAAATGTATGTAGTGTTTGCTTCAATATTTGAAGGGCTCAAAGAAGAGACTTGGAAAGTGTAGACACTCTGTTGGAATCTTAGCAGTGACACATAATGGACATTTACTTTCCTTCTCAATGTATTATAGCTTCCTAACACTGTCTCCTGGCATATTACTGGAGGCTGAGCCAGAGATGCAGTCGAAATTCTGATTTAATTAATTATAATCAGTGGTACTGCGATGAATTCCATACGACAAGGAGGTCTTTGGCAGAAGCTTGTTTGCAGATCTTCACAACACTCACAGATTAGTCTCCAAACAATGTAGCCTGTGTTTGTGTCCTATAATCTCACTCTTGTGGTTCCCAATATTTCCAAAGGGGAAATCAAAAAGCAGTAATACAGTTAAAGAAACTTGAACCAACAGAGGCTGAGATCTGGTGGGTTCTTATTTTCCTGTGCCCTGTCTTTGTTCTGAAATCTCGTCTCAAGGAAGATAGAAAGGACATGTGAAGCCTTCTACCAGCTCCTCTAAGTCCCAAAGGTGAAAGCTTCCCCATCATTACTGGAGGCTTTTAGAAGGAACGACCCCTCTTGCTGCACCTTGAACATACTTTCCACTCTCTTGTCTGCAGTTTGCATTGTCCAGACAATCCTATGTTCATGCCCAATGGTGCTGGATAAATGACAAGCAGACATGTTTGCATAATCTCCATTACCTTTACCATAGTTCAATGTAATTTCCCCAAATGTTTCATTTATTTTATTTCAGAGACTATGACAGTTAGTATTTTGAAGAACAAGCCTGCATCTGTAATCCATTTATGAACTCTCTCCAGTGCAATCGTGAAGTGGTGGGGGAATATGGGGGGGGGGGGGAGGAATTATTTGGAGTTAAAAAAAAAAGAATTGAAAAACAAGTAGAGGGGAGTAAGAGCACATCTGTTTTCGTAAGAAATCATGGAACCTGGCCCTTTTTCAGTGGGGTATTTTACTACCACATGGCTTTAATCCTACATCTGGGCCTGTTGTTTTATGAAATATTTCCCACAGATGATGTCAATTATAATTTTTGTCCCGGTCATCAATTTACGAACTCTTGGAATAAGACAAAATGAAACAACCAGAAAAAGAACAACTTATGTGGTCTACTCTCTGACAAAATTATAGCTGTGTGATACACATCTAAAATCAATAACTCTGCTAATGATTAGCAGAACACATTGCTTGGTTTATGAGCAGAGATGAGGCCCACACCACGCACATGTTTGGCACTGGATTGCATTTTTTGTTTGCTGTGTATTTACCAGCAGATGTTCGGCTGTTTCTTGAATGCTTCTTCCATGAACCAGTAGTAGGCCCTTGTCTGTGCGACATTTATGTCATCTGCCAGCAATACAGGTGGAATGCTTTCATGGAGCCTTTTTGGGTTCCTTCTGCAGTGATGATCTATCTGAAAAATCAAGAATCATTCTGTATAGGGCTATATAGCTATTACGATGGGGAGCGCTGCTCTTGTGGGTAAAGTTGAATAAATATGGATTCCAGCATATGGAATCAGAATCTTTTTTCAGAATCACTTTGAAAGAATCATTTGTGGTGTTCAACTTTAGCAGCTGGTCTGAGGGCAAAAGGTTTTGCCTAGAAACAAAGAAACTCCATTAGTTCTGACGAGACCCAACCTTTTGACAGAAGTTTCTCTCTTAACTTACAGGATCTCTTTAAATGCAAAGAGATAAGCCAGATTCTTGCAAAATTATTTAATAACTCTAAGGTTTTATAAGTAATAAGAAACCAGCTAACTGAGTGCTTTTAAATTCTTGGAGGGAGAAATTGTGTCAAGGAGATTCTGCCTCTTTAGTGCTTTATTGAAAGTTTCTAAAACAAAGAGAGGGGAAAAAGGGAAAAAGAATGTTTTAGAATATTACATATTCTAAATTTTGATATAATTTTCATATTTGAATTTACTTTTAGAAATTCAACCTTTAAAGTTCAGAGATTAATGAACATCTATTATAATAGCACTGAGTACTGATAAAGGACAGTTTATAGACATAAATTATTTCATTGTTTAACATGATATCTCTCTTTTTTCATGCATTTCCCTGTTGACTAGGTTCTTCTTATGATCCCTGCTCTTCCAGCTCTTCCCATAGGATTCTCCTCTTTATCCACACCATCTCCGGTTTGGAGTTCTGAGAGTGGAGGAGTCTGAAATTGGTACTCAGGTGCATGTGATTTATTAAAGATGCATCCTTGGGGGAAGGGAGTGAGGAAAGCAGGATAGTTCAGAGAAGGTTTTTCAGGAAAGAGGTGGTCTAATGTGGAGCCTGGCTTCAGCCTGATCACACAGGGGACTCTGGAGCATCAATTGCGCCTCAGCTTCAGGTCCCACCTTGAGGCAAATGTTCAAGATAGGCATGCATATAATCTCCAGGTGTGGTGGCTCCTTCTCAGCTTGGTGCACTGCTCTAGAGAAGGGGACCGTGAGCCTTTCACAGCCAATTTGGACAGCCACTGGGGGAAGGGCATAGGCCCTCCAAACTGGATCTGCATGGGGCTCCAAGAGTGTCCACTTCAATGATGAATTGTATTTTGGATGAGAGAAAAGATCCAAAAAACAATTCATTGAGAGAAATTTTGTCTATATTGCCCAAGCCCATAGGCATTTGATTAGAATTGTCCAGATATGTTACCATTTTGATGCAGGTGTTGCAGGAGTCTGGAGACTCAAGGATCCATGACCTACTGTGGGTTGTTGGCTTCACACAGTAAAGAATCCAAAGACAAGCCAGCACAGAGTTTAAAGTGTAAATGAGTTTATCAGTGAAGCAGGGCTATTCCATAGACAGTGTAGCTTCCTTTAGCAGAATTTGCTTCCTTTATTGAGGTTCATTTAATTCAGGTGTATTCAATGAGGGGCATAAATATTCAGAATCTCCCCAGGAAATTGGCAGAGACTTCTCAGAGGAGCTCTGTGGGCCATATTGTGTATTTATATGGATTTTTTTTGTTTCTGATCAAGGTGATGGGGGTGAGTCATTTAGCATACTAATGTAGTACAGTGAGCATATAATGAGGTGAGGGGTTACCAATACCAGTAGGTGAAACTGGTATTCATGTTGGATTAATCTGTACTCTGCCTAGTCCTAAGCCACAAATCTGTTGGGGGGTGGTCTTCTTTCTTCTTGACAGTTTCTATAGCTTTTATTGATTGCAGCTGTTTTGCCACATACCATATCTTAGTTTGAAAGCATAGTAAGTGTAAAATTTTCAGTTTCTCCTCCTCTGTCTTGTCTACAATGCTAGTATTTCAACACTCCAGATTTCTTTATATAATTTAGAGTTCTGTTGCTTCAACAGTACTTATTTAACATTGCAGTATTTTGGGCAGAATTAGAGTTGTGTACCAAAATGGGCCCAATGAAATCAAAACAGTAGGATTCCAGAACTTGGGCACTATGTTCAACTCCTGAAAGGGGGGAAATTTCCATTTTTTCTTTATGTGTTTTTTTTTTTATTTAAACTTGCAAACTGAGCTTATTACGTTTTTAAAAACTTAGTTTATAAAAGCTAGTCTTATATTGTGATTGTGAGAATAAAACATCTCTCTCCCACTTAATGTATGCTAACCAAATTATCCAAATAATTGTCTCCTTCATTTTCTCTTCTCTCTCTGCCACTCTTTCACTCATTCCTTCACTTAACATTTTGTATTTATAATTTATCTTTTCTGTATTCACGTGACAGGCACTGCTTTAAGTGCTATGAATAATATCTCAACCAAGTGTGAGAAATAGCTTCCAAGCAGATAGTCACGATATCACAAGGCTACCATAGAGCTTGGTGTAGAATCCTCCAGAAGAAAATGAGGAGCACTGTAAGGCAGACAGCACTCACATCTGAGCAGGGTCCAGAAAGATGGGAAGGATTTCTATGAGAAGAATAGGAGGAAGGCAGAAATAGAATGTGAAAGGCTCAGAAACATAAAAAGGATCAATATAACTGGTTACAGGGAGGAGGAGGAGGCCAGAGACGAAAGCAGAATAGCTTAGGAACAAATCATAAAGGTCATTTCAAGGGGCAAAAACATATACACTTTCTCTCAGAGGACAGGGAAACAGCAAAGGCATAAAGGAGATTGTTTTCATGACGATGCCTCTTAAATTCTTTCTGGAGTCAGCAGGGTTCAGCAAACTTGAGCACTCCAGTTCTGTTGAACACAACCACACCCTCTCATTTACAAGTTACTATGCCTGCTCTCTCAACACAACAACAGAATTGAGTAGTGACAGAAACCTTATGGTCCACAAAGCTGCAAGTATTTGCTATTTTGTGCTTTACAGAAAAAGTTCGTGGATCTGTGCACTGCTGCGGGAAGGAGAGATTTGGATGGCTAGAAAGCAAATCCCGGCGTCTGGGATGGCTTTATATGAGGAATGACCCAGGGCTCCAGTTTAAGGATTGAGGGACGTTGCCTGCTCCCTTTGGTTGATATTTCTGTGATGGAATTAAAATTCCCGTTGATTGATTGAATATGAAGAATGATGGAGGGGCACTGAGTGTGAGTTTCCGATTTCAGCTTGCACAGTGACTTGAATGGTTGATCGGGATAGTAAATGAAGAAAAGAGAACATAGAAGGGAGGAAAATAGATAATCAGTATAAGTGGGGACATGTTGAGAGTTCAGTGCTGATGGCTTATTTCCAGTAGGAAAAAAAAATGAATAAGAAGAGAGATGTAGACTTTGGTTCTGTTGAGTTTTCTTTGTTATGTGAGTGCTATCCACTGAGCAATGCTTTCCATTGTTCTACATTATTCCATGCAAGACTTTATTGTAGCTTTGTTTATTGTCATAATAATCTGCTTGGAAGCTATTTCTCAAATTTCACTATGAACTATTTGCTGACAGCATTTAACATGGCGCTTGTCAAATGTTTATAGAAGAATATTCTACCATCTTTCACCTTGATTTCACCATGTATCCTTCCATGTCCTTAGCTTTCATAACAATAACAGCATCAGTGATTCACAGATATATGTCTCTAACCAGACTTCACCTCTTTATAAGACATCTGTCATTTTTCAGTGCCCAAAGCATTTTGAACACCTCCTCTCTTTTTCATTAGAATTATTCTTCCTTTTGCCAATCCTGCTTTTCTATAGTAGAACTCCAAAGCAATGCTTCCAATGTCCCCATGCCTATGGGTTATAGAAATGTGATTGGCTCCCATCACATAGATCCTTCCTTTCTCATGATATTGGAAGGTGGTTGGGAATATTGTAAGGTTCTAAGGTTAGCTGAACTAGAGATGGACCAACTATTACAAAGGTTCTGATGTTCATCTTCTGGCTGGATGCATATTAAGCAATCTGTGTGGAAACCATGGGATTTTCTTTGTTATTTTTCCCTGACTTAAGTGTGTGGCATTCAAGTTTGGCTCCCTGCCTTCAAAAAATTCTGGCAACTAATTAAAGCCCAGATAATAAGTGCCTTCTCTGTAAACTAGCTAAAGGGGTTTCTGTTACCTATAACTGAATTTTCACTGATAAAAGCCATAAATTTCTTCTCTAGAAGATTGTTGCTTCTGTTTTTTATTTTTTTAATTTTTTTTCAGTGTTGTAAAATGTGAATCAGCAAAGTAATTACATGTCCAAAGGTGCACAGCAAAAGTGGTAGGAGTCATGAATCTAAATTCTATGACCTTTCCACTTGTCTTCACCTTGGAAGAGGAAAATGATTTGGAGGGAAGGAAGTGGTACTGACTTGGAGGCAAATATAAGGGATTTCATGATGGTAGACATGATGAGTTTGAAGCAAGAAAATTTTAACATAAATACTATCAGCAGCTTCTCTAAAATATTTATGAAAAATATCATTTATAAAATTTATTTGGAGGAAACTCTAATGTGGGATAATTCAATTTCTAAAGAAAAACTACTTTGATATACTAATCACCCTTCAATTTACTTGCTTGGGGATATCCATTGACTAACCCTAAGGACATCTGCATTTGTAATACAATACATTGAGGTTCTACTCTTGCACCTTCAAAATATAAAGTAGTACAATACTGTCTTATCTCAGAGTCCCATCTCTTGCACTGCATCAGTTTCCAAAAATATTCTGAGCATATCAAGCCATGAATGTATTTTATGTCTTGAGTTTTACTACTACTATTATCTTGCTCTGGAAGAGTCTGTGCAGATGGAAGAGAGTTTGATTACTCTTTAAGAGTAAACACCAGTAGATCTGGTTATATTCCCATTTGCCTATGTAAGTATAATGAAGTGTCCAAATGGATGACCCAGGTTTAAATTTGGGAAGATGCTCAAGTCAATGGGATCTTGATCTAAGTGGCAAAATTAACTTTAGAATTATCCCAAGTTATCAGGTAATATACAGTAAATTTCACTGAAATTAGTAAAATATCAGCCAGGAATGTTTAATGATACACAAAAATATGGTTCTTACCTCTTGGTCAGAGAAGGTGACCCTGAACATGGTTTTTGAAAAAGTAGTAATAATTATTATTGTGAATTATATTTAATTAATCTTTTTTGTCATTAATATATTTCACAGTCAGACATCAGTCCACCAAAACTGTCTAGAGTTAGAGAAGTTTGGGATATTTGTATCTATTACAGTAGGAGATAAGGCAGACAGAGTGAAGCTAATAAAGGGGCCTGCACACATCCTCTTATTAATTTGGCCATAATTGGGATTTGTCATTTGTCTTGAATTATTTACCAAATTCCTTAGAGTTAGCAAACCCAAAACTTCAGTTTTTTTGTTGAGTGTTTTTGCCTCAATTTTTAAACCAAGTGATTCTTAGGGAAATTTAATCCATATGTTTCAGAATCATTTACACTTAAATCATCAAAATGTTTTGTAAGATCTATTTGATGTCCAAAATGTCTTTAAAAGCCATATGTCTTTGAAACAGGAAATTGTTCTCTGTTTTGTTTTATTTATTTCTTTTCTAAGGGTAAACAACTTAGGAACACAGAAAGATTCTGACCAGCTTTAAGATTTTCAACATTTGGGGTTAAGCAGATCTTGTACACACAGAATAACACATTCTTAAAGCTATAATATGAACAGAGCCTATTGATCTAGGGTGCTAGTCTCCAGGATTCCTACTAAGTGATTAAAACCAAATAATTGTTCAGTTATTTTTTTTTTTTTAGGGAAGCACAAAATGCAAAGCTGTTTTTATAGGACATAGGAAATATTGATACATTAATAACCATACAAGGAATTAAAATATAATCAATTATTATATTCTAATAAATGCATCATTATTTATTGGTTTTGTGGAGTTTTATTAAATTCTACATTAGCAAAATATATATAAGCAATTACAGAATTACATAAATGGATAAACATGCATATAAAAATTATTCAGATACACTCATGTTCAGTAATACATTTTGTGTGTTTTGGCAATTGGGGAAATAGGAAGTGTTATATAGTGGTGGTGTGATTATAAGTTGGTAAATTCTATCAAATTATAATAAATTAGGCATTAATAAATTTAAAAACAATGTGCAAACCCCTTGATCCATTAACCTCACTTCTGGCTGTCTAACCTAGAGAAACATTTTCATAAGTACAAAAAAGCATCCCAAAAATATGCATTGCAACATTGTTTAACACAATGAAATGACTTATTTTAGTAATATACTTATCATAAAGACAGTGAAAGCAAAATTACCTAAGAGATCAAACCATTAGGGCCTCTAAAAAATGAGGAAGGCAGAGAATTCTGGAAGGAATTTGTCATGGGAATTTCCTACTATCAACACTATCAACAGAGATTTTTTTTCATGTTTTCAGGGAAAAGAATTCTCTCCATATAAACATTTGGAATTGCAGTAAGTTGAGAACATAAAAAAAAGGAAGATGACTCCCTCCAGGACCTCTCATTTGGCACAGTGTGATCCCCTCCAGGCAGGGGTCCCCCAATTCCAAACGGGGGTCTTAAATGATTTAATGACAGGGGGCTTCTTGTCTTCCAGATAGTCTGTGGCTCACACACACACAAAATTCCTTTTTTTTCTCTTCTAAACCTCATGTGGATTTATCCCAGAAGAATGAAGAATGGGAATCACGGTCGTCTCTGTTGGATTTCTGGGAGAGGCACCACTTCTTAACAGTATTGGGATTTGCAGGCTTGTACTTCCAGCATCCACCACCTGCACGTGATCCAAAGGCAATGCTTTGGATCAGGAACTACTGAAGCTTTGCTAACATCTTCCTACCACCAAGATTTAAAATATGGTTATAAATCAACCCATTTACTGATCCAACAGAAAAAAAGTTGATGACTAAGAATAAGCATCTTACTGCTCAATATATCCCCTGCACTCACTGCATCTGATAAACTGACTGGCATCCTGCTGAGGAAAGGTCAACTTCTTGGTAATAAAAAGCTCTTGATTTCAGTCAAGGAGGGCTTCCAGTCTGTCCACGTGGAATCATTTCAAGTCATTACAAGCAGGGCATGAAATAGAGAGTGAAAGTTCTTAGAGGAGCCCCCGATGCCAGGCTGGACCTCACTTAGAACAGGAGGCTGTCAGGGGAATGATTAAGAGCACCAAGACTGGAACCAGGCTGCTTGGGCTCCCAGGTCAGCCCCATTCCTCACCACTCATGTGCTGTGCTGGGCGGGTTACCTGCCCAAGCGTGTGCTTCCTCGTGTGAACAGAGGGCATGATGCTGAGAGTAACAGCAGTACCTCCATCACAGAAACATGGTGAGGACGACAGGGAGTATAAACACAGCACATAGTTCTAGGCACCAGTGGGGAGCTCCAAAGGGTTGTTCCCCCTATTAGCAGCGCTGTGCCCTGGATTGTTGTATCTCGCCCTCCATTGCATCAGTCACCACCTGCTCAATTGCCATCTTCCTGGCCAGTTTTATTAATATGTTTTTATTGATTTCAGAGAGGTATAGAGAAAGAGAGACATCAATAATGAGAAAGAATCATTGATCAGCTGACTCCTGCATGCCCTACAGTGGGGGTTGAGCCCACAATCCAAGCATCTGCCTTGACCAGGAGTTGAACTGTGACCTCCGGGTTCATAGGTCAATGCTCAACCACTGAGCCATGCTGACCTGGCACAGAGCCATTTCTAATCCCCTTTCAAATAACCCCATAAGATCCTCTAAACTCCCTATTCCCTGACCCAGATGTTTTTAATTGAGATATAACTGACATACAATATTATATTAGTTTCAAGTATACAACAGAATAATTCAGTATTTGTATATTTTGGGAAATTATCACCACACTAAGTCTAGTGAACATTTGTTACCATACGTAGTTACAGACTTTTTATTTTATTTTATTACAATGAGAACTCTTAGCAGTTTTCAAATATACAATAGCATATTATTAATTACTAGAGGCCTGGTGCATGAAAATTTGTGCACTCGGGAAGGGGGGGGGGGTCCCTCAGCCTGTCCTGCAACCTCTAACAGTCCAGGAGCCCTTGGGAGATGTCAGACTGATGGCTTAGGTCTGCTCCCTAGGAGGAGCAGGACTAAGCCACAGTCTGACCTCCCTCTGTGGGAGGCTAACAGCGAGCCCATCAGAGGACAGTGCCAGTTGGCCCTGCCTCCCAATCGCACCTCCACTGCCACTGACCAGTCGTTCTGCCATTTGGTCAATTTGCACATTAGGCTTTTATAATATAGGATAGTCACCATGCTATACATTTTATCCCCATGACTTATTTATTTTATTACTGGTCGTTTGTACCTTTTGTCTCCCTTCACCCATTTTGCCCACCCCCAGACCCCACTGCCAATCTGTTCTCAGTATCTATAAACTTGATTCTTCTGTGTTTTTTTTTTTTATTCCATATGGTGAGACCATACAGTATTTTTGTTTCTCTGACATTTCAATTAGCCTAAATTAATTAAAGTCCCATGTTGCAAATTGCAAGATTTCATTCTTTTCTATTTCTAAATAATATTCATTTGTATCAGTGTATACATCACATTTATTTATTCATTTATTCATCAATGGACTCTTACATTGTTTCTATATCTTGGTTTTGTAAATAATGCTGCAATGAACATAGAGGTATATGTATCTTTTCCAGTTACTCTGGCTTGTTTTGATTTGTTTTTGTAGATAAATACCTAGAAATGACATAGTAGGGCCATATGGTAGTTTTATTTATTTATTTATTTATTTATTTATTTATTTATTTATTTTTAGGAATCCTTGTACTGTTTTCCATAGCTGCTGCTCCAATTTTCAATCCCACCATCAATGAACGGGGTTCCCTTTTCTCCATATTCACAACAACATTTCCTATTTCTTGTCTTTTTTATGATAGCTATTCTAATAGGTGTGAAGTTATATCTCATTGTAGTTTTGATTTGCATTTCCCTGATGATTAGTGATGCTGAACATATTTTTATTCTGGCTCAGGTTCAAAACCTTCATGGCAAATTATCATTGCCAAAAATTATACTGAGTGTTTATTTGTTTATTATCTGTCTTCCACTTCCTCTACAATAATTCTTGAAGATGGAACATTTGTATTTGTATTCTAATCAGCTAGTACCATGAACAGCTCTGAGTAGATATTTAATAAATTGTTCCTTAGTGAATGAAAGAATCGTAGATTATTATTAATCTAGTCAAAAGTTAAAAAGAATAAGGTTGATTTATATGTCCTGACATCAAAATGTTTTCAAGCAATATTTTAAATATAAAAGGCCAATTTTCATAATATTTCATAATATTTAAAATACTAAGATTGTACCAATATGTCACTAATGGAAATATATAATTTATGTGCATTCCAGAGACCTTCATTGTACTGCTAAAAGTGTAAAAGGATTATTTCATTTAAATCTATTATTTAAATTACAGTAGTGTATAGTTTATTATAATTTGCATCCCACCCAACCCTTACATTTGTACTAGTAGGTATTTCCATCAGTATTAATTCTCTTAAGAAGGTGATAGTTACATGTGTGCTGTTCCTTCCACATCCTTCCCTATATCTTTACAACAAACTGTTCTCTTACTTTTATATGGTAAAACTTTAGCTACCTATATATCTTTAGCTAATAACATCTTTCCTTAAATCGAAAGCACTAACACTTATTGATCAGGAGAATTTAACTGGAATTTCTTCATTTATCTATTTGTTATTGTAGACATGCAATGTACCAAACAATAACTTTCTTCCCCTCAACTGACTTTACCTGATCAAGATTTACCATAATAATAAATATTTCAGATGAATCTTTTAAACCATCAACCCCTGAGGCAGGAGAACACAAACACCACATGGCAGGTAGGTTACAGATTATATAGAGCACAATCATAGGGACCATGAGTTAGGGTTCAGGGTTATGTTGGGAGCTGATTGGTTGGAGGTGAGGTAAAGGTAATACATCCTTTCTTCAGGTCTTGAGGTCTGCTCTCTTATCCCTTTGTCTGGCTTCTTGGAAAGTGGTCAGGGGGTCATGCCACTTTAGGGCTTAGGAACTGAATCATACCGTAACTTTGGTCAAGATGATCTTTAGCCTGCCAGAGGTCTGAACCCTGTGACCATTAGTCAGGTCTGGGCTACTGTCTTCTCCAGCCTCTGGGGTTGCTGATTACAAAGGGGAAATGTAAGGTCTCTGAAGGATGTGGAGAGAGAGAAAAAGAGAGAGAGAGAGAGAGAGAGAGAGAGAGAGAGAGAGAGAGAGAGAGCGAGCACGCTAGGATTCAAAGCTAAAATTAATCAAAGTCATAAGTGCCCTCGGTTTTAGTTCTACTGATCTTGGCTGGGCTCACTCATGTCTGGGGATTGCTGGCTGTCAGCTTGTCTAGGCTGGTTTTGGCTGAGGGGACTGGGATGACTCAGCTCTGCCCCTCATGTTTCTCATCCTAGAGCAGACTAGCCTGGGCATGTTCTTGGAGTGATGACAGAGGCAAGAGAGAGACAGAAAGATCAATCCCAGTTCACAAGTGCTTTTCCAGACTCTGCGTGTGTCATGCTTGTTAACATCTCAATGGTCAAATCAAGTCACATGGCTGTCACTAGATTTGAGATGGAAGGGCCCTGTAAGATAATATGACAAAAGTATGGCCTTAGGGAGGGTTTAAGAATTCACCATTTTTATAATTTATTGCAGATCTCTTTAAGTGTTAGAATATTATTTTGGACCAATATTTCATTGAAACATTTTGTTTTCTATGTTTAGCCATTATTTATTTATTTATTTATTTATTTATTTATTTATTTATTTTTATTGATTCCAGAGAGAGTTGGGAGAGAGAGAGAGAGAGAGAGAGAGAGAGAGAGAGAGAGAGAGAGAGAGAGAGAGAGAAAGATCAATGAACTTGGGGGTATGGGCAATGACCAGGAATCAAACCTGCCACCTTGCCACCTTCTGATGCTCAGAACAGATGATGCTCTAACTAACTGAACCAAGGTTTGTTTCCTAACTTTAATTTGCACTATAAGACACACACACACACATGCACACACACACACACACACACACACACACACACACACACACCCCGCAAGAAATTGGGCTGAGACATAGCTGTTTAAAATGTAAGTGGAAAAAACAAAACAGCTCTTCATGTTCACTAGCACTATTCTCAAATTTACTGTTTTTGTAGTTGGTTTGTGAAGCATCCTTATCAAAATATTAGCATGGTTATGCCCCCCAAAATTCTACTATGTTGTTTTTCAATAATTGATGTACTTGTCAATGATTTATATAATGATTTGAATCATTTGGTAGCTGAATTCCCCACTGTTCCTATGTGTTGTACTATCTTAAACACATTGCTTATTCTTGTGATGTGTTGGAAAGAAAAGGAATGAAAAGGGAAGGAATCTCAGGAAACAAAAATGAACTGAACATGAGATTAAAACCAATGGGGAACTGAATGATGGAAAATGGACTTTTCTCTCTTTATTTTATTAATCCTACAGATTTTGCCAATAAAAACTAGTGATACATTAACACAGATGAACTTTAAAAATACCATAGCAAGCTTCCCACTGTGCCAACCTTACCAACCAGGTCACTTGTTACACAATCTGTAGCCTTGGTTTCATTTGATATGGGATGGGCTAATGACACAATTTCTTTACTTAGAAAGCTCTTTGCCCTCTTCTGTTTGGTGATATGGATCATAATAACTCTTTTATGATCCATATCAATTTTCTCATCTTGCATTTTCACAAAGTTGGTTCTGTTAAATAATAGCTCTGTCCCTTGTTAAACAAATTTGGAATAAGCTGCAAATAGTATCTACCATTTGAAATTTCACAGCACGATTACCAAAATAAAGATTCTGAAAAGTCCTGTAACAAAGAATCCAATTTAAAGCTTTGTTTAATTTCAATTCATTATATTTCAAATCTATTTGATAGGCATATGTATTTTAGGGAGCAACTATTGCCATGTCATTAGAAAGTATTTTTCCATGGAGTACATTGTGGGAAATGTTGCCTCTGAAAATCAAAGTGTTTTTTTTTTTGTTTGTTTGTTTTTTCCACAAAAATGTTCAGGGAAATAGACTTTTGTTTCTGTTGTTGTTTTTCCTATTGATTTTTAAAAAAGAGTGGAGAGAGGAAGGGAGGAAGGAGGGAGAGAAACATTAATGTGTCCATTGTGGGCTGGGGATTGAACCTGCAACCCAGGATTGTGCCCTTGACCAGGAATCAAACCTGCAACCCTTTGATGCTCCAGCCAACATTCTAACCACTGAGCAATACCTGCCAGGAGGGAAATACGATTTTTAAAGCACATTTAACTAGAACATCTGTGTGCTATAGACCTTTTTCTGCTGTAAATAAGTAGGAATGGCAAAATTTCTATGTCAGGCAAACTCCTATCAGTGAATAAAATGCCTCATGACCAAGTTGGCTCTCAATACCCATGGGTTTCACATCTATAGATTCATGCAACCTATGGATCAGGCAATTCAGTCTATCTAGCATATAAATTATTTTTAATTTAACAAAAATCTCATGAAAGAATAATAATATAAAATGATCACTTATTTACTATGGATTCTGGTATAAGCAATCTTTAAATTGTGATTTTGAATTTTAGTATTTTTCTATGTTTCTTTCAATGATGTTGCTCACCCTGTGAGGTTTTATTACTCAAACTAATGATAAAATATTAGAAACAGGGATCAGGTTTACAATATACCTTCAAATACAGAAGGGAGGTGAGAAGAACTATGCACTTGCTCAATGGAACCTCCCAGCCCATTCTCAGGAATTTCATTTTAAAACATCAACCTAGAGAAACCAAGATGGCGGCATAGGGTAGACACCCGAGATTGCTGCTGGCTTACTCCTAGCGTGCGGAGAGGGCGGACAGCTAACGTGAGGCTGGCTTTCTTGTTCGAGAGGAAAACAGAATGACCCTATTGCTCTGATAGACGGTCCCAGACAGGGAGAGGCCAGACTGTCAGGCAGCGGGCAGAGATCTCTCGGAGGTATGTGAAGCCAGAGGCCATTACTGTGGAACTTGGGGAGGAGCCGAAGGGAAAACAAAGCTTGTCTGCACCAACCCGAGACTCCACCCCATCCAAGCTGAGCACAGAAGCTCTCCCAGAGGCTGGCTTTCTCTAAGGAGGTACTGGATGGAATCCAAAGCTTGTCTGCGCCTTTACCAAAGAGGTGTGCTCGTCTGCAACCAATCTTCCAAAACTCACAGCAAACAGGACTTTTCTAAGGCGAGACTGACAGGGAACCAAAGATTGTCTGCGCCACCCCGAGACCCTGCCCCATCCAAGTGGAGTACAGAAGCCCTCCCAGCTGAGACACTGCTGATCCTCACAGCCAATTGGCTTGGAGATCAACACTTCCCAGTGATACCAACAATAAGCAAGGCTTAACAACAAGACTGCACACACAACCCACAAAGGGCTACACCAAGACTGTCCACCGCAGGTAACTGGGAAGGCTGTGCTACTGGGCTCTACCAGAACACCTAGCACACAAAACTATTCCATCAAATCATGGAAACAACTAAAATGCAGACAAGAGGAAGGACACAAAGGAAGGAGATGGAGGAAAAGAAAAGATTGGACATTGAGTTCAAAACTACAGTTATAAGGTTATTCAATAATATCCTAAAAAAGGTCAATAAAATAAATGAGACCTATGAGGATATGAAAAGGGAGGAACTAGAAATAATAAGGGATCGACTAGAAATGAAGAAAACATTGTCTGAAATAAAAAATATTACACGGAGTCCTAAAAACAGACTGGAAGATCGCAAGAATCAAGACAAAGATTTAGAACACAAAGAGCCAGAGGACACTCTTCCACAGAAGCAAGAAGATTAGAAAATCCAGAAAGTTGAAGATAGTGTAAGAAACCTCTGGGACAATTTCAAGCGAACCAACATCAGAATTATGGAGATCCCAGAAGAAGAGAGAGAGCAAGATACCAAAAGAATACTAGAAGAAATAGTGACAGAAAACTTCCCCCACCTGGGGAAAGAAATAGACTTACAAGTTCAGGAAGCCCACAGAACCCCAAACAAAAGGAATCCAAGGAGGACCACACCAAGACACATCATAATTAAAATTCCAAGAGCAAAAGACAAAGGGAGAATATTAAAAGCAGCAAGAGAAAAGCAGGTAGTTACCTATAAAGGAGCACCCATACGATTGTCAGCTGATTTCTCAACAGAAACCATGCAGGCCAGACGGGAATGGCAAGAAATATTCAAGGTGATGAATAGCAAGAACCTACAGCCAAAAATACTCTACCCAGCAAAGCTATCAGAATCGAAGGCCAGATAAAGAGCTTCACAAATAAAAAAAAAGCTAAAAGAGTTCATCATTACCAAACCAGAATTATATGAATTGCTGAAGGGGGTTATTTAGGAAGAGGAAGAAGATAAAGATAAAAATTATGAACAACAAATACGTAACTATCAACAAGTGAATCTAAAATCCAAGGGAATTAAAAAATCTGATGAACAATATTAACTGGTGAATATAATAGAATCAGAGGTATGGAAGGGGAGTGGACTGATGATTCTCTAGGAAAAGGGGAGTGTGAGTGTGGGAAGAGACTGAACAAAAACTGTGCACCTATGGATGAGGACAATGGGGGATGGGGAAAGGACAGAGGGTGTGGTAGGAACCTGGTGGAGGGGAGCAATTGGCAGGGGTCGGGGAGAGGAACACATTTGTAATAATCTGAACAATAAAGATTTATTTTTTTTAAAAAAAATCAACCTAAAGAACATTGCCCCCAGAAGTCAGGTATGCCATTGCATGTGCTTTAGTACAGAGGTCACATGGGCCCTTGAAGAAGTTTCTTGGGACAATTAGAACCCTAACCATGGGTTATGGTCATCAAATACACCTGAGTCACTGGAAGAGGGTGACTTCTATATTAGGGGAAATTTCCATACCAAGTACTAAGCTTCAGTTTTAAGTAGCAGATCATCCCATATAATTGGGGAATGAAACCAGTGGGCTAGGGTCAGTGGAGCAGCCAATGGATAATGCTCTGGGGCCAAGGAGCAGGCCCTGTTCTTTGAAAACTGCTATAGAAAGCCACATAAATTTTTTTTTTTAAATATATTTTATTGATTTTGTACAGAGAGGAAGGGAGAGAGATAGAGAGTTAGAAACACCGATGAGAGAGAGTCATCGATCAGCTGCCTCTTGCATACCCCCTACTGGGGATATGCCTGCAACCAAGGCACATGCCCTTGACCGGAATCGAACCCGGGACCCTTCGGTCCCCAAGCCGACGCTCTATCCATTGAGCCAAACCGGTCTCGGCACCACATAAAATTTAATCACCAAAAAAGTCACTTTCCCTGGAGCAACCTCAGGTGTGAATTAAAAACAACCATTTAAACACAGACACTTCTTCTTCTTCTTTTTTTATAATATATTTTATTTATTTTTTTACAGAGAGAAAGGGAGAGAGATAGAGAGTTAGAAATATCTATGAGAGAGAAACATTGATCAGCTGCCTCCTGCACACCCCCAACTGGGGATGTGCCCACAACCAAGGTATATGCCCTTGACCAGAATCAAACCTGGGACCCTCCAGTCCGCAGGCTGATGCTTTATCCACTGAGCCAAACTGGTTTCGGCCACAGACACTTCTTAATGTTCACCCATTTCCTTAAGTCTGTTCCACATTGTCTCCCTAGTCCTTCATGTTTTATTTCTTTCCACAGAAGATGTAATAGAACAAACAATAAATGCCAACAGTTAATCTTGGCCCATCATAAAGGAGTTCTGTGTTTAACACCTGGGATCAACTCATTTTTAGAGGGAAAGATAATATCAAAAGTTAAAAAGTTATAATTTAAAAAGCTCTCAAGTTCTTATACCTACAAAACCTACTTAGCACAAAGTAAATGCTGAGAAAATAGCTTACTTGGGGGGAGAAAAAAAAGTTATGGATTATAACTACATCCAAGATTATGGATAAAATTATGGATGAATATCACAAATGTAATTGAGCAAAAGAAGATATAAAAAGTACATTCTTCTTGATCTTGTTCATGTAAAGTTTATAAACAGGTCAAATAATCTACTATGATAATAGAAGTTAAGGAGACCCTTGATTGGGCAGGTACTAGAAATGGGCTTAGGTGAACTTCTGTGAAAAGTTAGTGGCTCTTATTTGGTAATCTTCAACAAATGTTTAAGGTATTTCCTGTGCAGTGGTAGAAAAAGATTCCTTGACTCTCTTGAAACCGAAGGTCCTCATGACTCTTTAAGTTTAGTTTTTAATCTCAGCTGTAGAAATCATATCTCTTTCTATACCCCTCAGAGACCTAGCCTTCCCCCTGGATAAACAGCAACCCCTGAGGCAGCAGAAGACAGTAACCTGGACCTCATTAATGGTTACACAGTCCCGGACTTCTCGAATGCTAATGATAAGATCTCAACCTGTTATGTTTCCTTTCCTGAGCCCTAAAGTAAAACAAACCCAGCTACCATCCCATGAGATAGGACAGAGTAACATGGAGAAAGACCTCAGAGTTGTCCTCAAGACCTGAAGAAATGATTCATTATCCCGACCTCACCTCCAACCAATTAGCTCCCAGCATGACCCAGAACCCCTAAGCCATGGTGTCTTGTGATTTTGCCCTCTGTAATCTGAAACCTGTATGCCAAGGGGAAAGTTGGCTTCTTTAGAGTACTAGCTCCTTGTCTTCATGTTGGCCAATTTGATATTAAACTGTTTTATTTTCTTCCTGTATTGCAGATACCTGCTTGTGTATTTCTTTGAGCCAGTGTGTGCAGGCAGGTGAACCCAAGAGAAAAAAACATTGGGGTTCTGGTAACATTAGTGACTCTGGCTAGGTCTGAAAATTTAACTGACAAAGACATTAATAGGAGAGAAGCATAACAACTTATTTAGTGTAAGTTTTACATGACTTGAGAGCTTTCATAAGGAAATGAGGACCCAAAGAAACAATTACACTTAAGTCTTTGTGCTAGGTCTGATGAAGTCAGGTAAAGATATGATGGGGCAGATTGTGGACTAAGTGTAGTAATTGGAGGAAATTCACCAAGCTCTGTTCATTCAGATGTATCTCTGTGTTCCTTAGTCTTCAGGTAAACACTCTTTCCCTCTGGATTTAGGGAAGGCACTTCTCACAGGAGGGTTTTAGGACCTGCTTAGGGAGGAGGTCAAAAAGTCCTTCATGCATATACATTTTCTCAGATTCCTTCAGCTTGAAATATTCAGTATGCCAAAGTGTAATATTTTGAGGTAATGTGTCCTGAACCCCATCAACCTGTGAGATAACTTCCAGGGTCACATGGTCCTGCATCTGGGCTGTGGCTCTCCCCCTATACCATTCAGAACTGCCACCTAGAGTGTTGGTAGTGATCAGATACTACACCCTCCCCTCATCCACCAGATCCTTAAGAACTGTGATATTAACCAAACAAAGATGGTTCCTTTTATAAGATAATAGCCTCCCTGATTAAGAAAAGTGGTGAGTAATGAGAATTTGATCTTTGTAATATCCTGCCTTGTTCCTTTAAGTAGACTCTCCAAGGGGATCCAGAGTAAGTCAAGGGCTTTAATGGGCCAGTTGTCCAGTTGGAGGTGGGGGGAGCGGGAAATGGTACCCAGGGCTTCTGGTATTTTCACTTAAACAGCAAAAGGAAGTGTTGATAAGAAGAGGCCTTTCTTTGTCTGCCATACTCCAAGCATTGCGTCACCATCTCCAGAGCTGCTGCCTTCTCTGTGCCAGATGAGAATTTGGGCAGAGGCAGGAATCAATGCCAGGAATGGGTGCGCAGGGAGCATGCACTGTAAGTACTGTGAGTATAAATAGAGCTGGAAGAATAACCTTTTTGTGAACTACAGTGCGGTAATCCTCAGAAAGCCAGAAAGCTAGTATGGCTTCAATGGGCCTTTTATAACATTTAATGCTACCCCCAACTGCCCTCCTCCAAGCACAGGGACTGTTTGCTGAAGTTACCATTTTTAATGCAAATCATCATAATGGCTTGATAATTATTTCAATTGGCATTTATGAAGCCATTCAGTAAAAGAACAGCAAAACCCTCACTAATCTTCCCATCTTTCATATCCTCTGGTTTGAGGTGGAATAACACAAGAAAGCCCCAAAGCCAGAGGGTTTTTGAAGTTTATTCTTAATGGACCCAACTCGGTCTCCCTGTTACTCTATGAAGTGAATTCAGCCCAAGTTAAACAAAATAGCAAGAGCATAATATTTGTGGTGGCTTGAAAGGAGAGGAGGCAATGACAAGCATCCCCTTCCTCCTCGGCTTAGCTTTCAGATTGGTTGGACAGCATTTTAACAAGTTGTTGTTATTGTTGAGAAAAAAAATAAACATTGATTGGATACTGTGATACGGTGAGTAACTGTTCTAAAAATGTTTTGTCCGAGAAGATCTTATTCAAAAACATCTATTTAGGATTTTATCCTTTTCATAGAGGGTGAGTTTCTCACTCTTTCATGGGGTCCTTAGTGTACAATTTGTGTGGAGCATAGGCGAAAGGAAAAGTCCTGCTCTCCTTCCAGGGCTTTCTCTGCCTCTTCACCTCACCCTTGTCTGTCATGAT
The DNA here is from genome assembly GCF_964339955.1 of Pipistrellus hanaki. Lineage (NCBI taxonomy): Eukaryota > Metazoa > Chordata > Mammalia > Chiroptera > Vespertilionidae > Pipistrellus > Pipistrellus hanaki. Next base: position 28,332,705 of record NC_140508.1, read on the forward strand.
TAGAGTTAGGCAGTCGCTCAGAAATGAGAGAATTAAAACTTGGCTGTTTTATGGAGGGGAAGCAAGGCTGGAGAGAATGGCAAACTGCAATTCCTATTTGAAATCACGTGTCTCCCAAATTAGGCAAAGAGAATGAATACATATCAACACCACTACACTGGTTCTCTATGAAGTGAAAACTTGGCTATGTCGTTGTCATCCATTCGTGAACACGTGATGCTGTTTGCTAGATAGATGGAGCCTTATTCTACCTGTCTCTAGGTCTACACTTACTCCTCAAGCCCATAGATGAGCCCTATTTAGAAAGACAGGCTTCTGACTATTTCTCTGAGACTAATGCTAGCCAGTTCAATGGTGAATTAATAGGATAATATTACATTAAAGTAGTTTTTATCCTCCCCTAAGTAGATAATGGGATGCCTGACATATACTGTAACACTGTATTATGTTGTAATCCCCTAGAGGGCTCAGTGGATTGAGTTGTTCTCCAAATTACCCCACACCAGTTTTGTTGTACCACCAAAGAGAACTGGTACAGCAGAGGCATTTAAATTTTCCAGCATTAGGCTAGACCAGGCCATTTTTAACCTGGGGTCCCTGGACCTCCAAAGGGTCTGTGAAATTTAACATTTATTTCAATCACTGTTATAGGCAACAAAACACATACCAAGAGGACCCCTGATTCTATCATACCACTGAAGTTTGTTGCAAATATCTCAGAATATCATTTAATCACACTTTGAAGTTATAATAATTACTAGAGGCCCAATGCATAAAAATTCGTTCAAGAATAGGCCTTCTTTCCCCCAGATGCTGGCACCGGCTTCCATCCAGCATCTGGGATCTGGACTGCTTCCCTCGGGCTGCTCACAGGCACCTGGGACCCCACTGGCTTCCTTCCACACTGGCTTCATCAGAAAGGATGTCAGGTTTAATTAGCATATTACCTCTTTTATTATTATAGATGATATGATATATTTAAAATGGTTATTTATAATATATCAATCAATCAATATATATATATATATATATATATATATATATATAACATTTTAATATATCATGTTTTAATATCTTGACCATATTTCAGTACAGTTGCTTTTTGCAATTCTATGTAATTTATTTTATAAATTTAAAGATCTAATCTAAGATAGTTGCATAAGCTTTATCCCATGGCTTGGATCCATGGCACTGAGAAAAGCTAAGAACTCTTGGTAGCCTCTAATGTGGCTATTAATAGAGAAACTGAATTTATCCTACAGGGCAACAACACTACCCTGGCCCATAATAAAGCCAAAACAAAGAGATCCCAGGCAATGGAAAAGTCTAACAAATAACTGGAATGGGTCAGGAGAAATCTGAATGAACCAATTTAAGTGGTGGTTCTTTTGCTTCCTCATCTTACATTGTGCAACTTGAGGAGTGGCCTCCATGTCAGGGTGACAGGAACACCCAGACACAATGAATAAATTCAGAACCAGATGATTCTGGAAAGCAAATTACACCCAAATGGCTTTGGTAAGTTTGATGCTTAATTGGGTAGCAATTAGTTGAGAACGGAAATATTTGGTAATACTGCTTACAAAGGGAAAATTGGCCCACTTCTCACATAAATTCATTTGTCTTTGGGTCATCCATTAACTTTAAAGGACCTCCATGCTCAGATGACTTCAGAAGTTATTGAACCAAACAAAGGTGAAAAATAAAACTCATGAAACAATGACAATGATCACGTAGGCCACCGTGTTTGCCGTTTCCTAAGAAGGCCATTCAGATTGTGGGGCAATGCTGCAATTTATTGACTTAGGTCTTAATGGTACCTTAAACAACTCCCATGTAGGTTATCTGTGTAGAACCCTTTATGGATCCCTAAAAGTATGAGTGTGCTAGTAATGCAAATATGTGATTATGATACACCACCAATCACACATTATAATGTGCTGATTCACTGTCAACAAAATCGAATAGCACTAGGGATCAGGCAGGAAATAACGCTGAATTTAAGCAGATTAAGGCCATTCGTATGGAAGAGTTAGGACTACAGTAGAAAACATTCAGCTCACCTAAAAAGCACAGCATTACCCAAGTACTCCCCTGGGTTTTATAACAAGAATGCTGGCTCGCTGTGGCAACACCTACCAACCTATCAAGAAATGCTGGAAATAAGAATTTGGTATGAAACCACCCAATGTTTAGAGTAACTACTAAGTTGTAATTCTTTTAAAACACTCTTTGTGTTAAGCAAATATAGCTACAGTTTGAACCTTAACAGTTGGCTCATAAACTGCCTTGCAGAGGCTGCTGAATCCTAAAGCAAACCATTAACCAAATTGGGAAATAGGATTCATTTTCAGCACTTCCTTCACTCTTCCACCCATGCTTCCTCTGAGTACATCATGAGTCAAAATAAAACTTTCCTCCTCTCAGGGTGGCTGAAGACATTGATAGTAGAAGGGAAGCTATTTGGTTAAACTACATTCTTGAAACTTGTACCTTCCAGAATTTTACTTTTTTTAAAAAGTGGTAAAAGCACAGGCAAAGCCACCAGGATCACTTATTAGGAGGATACCCAGCAATATTTCAAGAAGGTGCAATGTGTTAATTAATTGTGGGATTTGGGATGGCTGATGAAATTTCCATCATTTAAATATGATTTGTAGTTAGCTGTGTCCCAGCTCAGACCCACAAAGAAGAGTTAGGAGGAAGGCGCCACCATGGCCATGGCTACAGAGCTCTGTACACCACAATCCATGAACAGCAGCCCCATAGGTAACCCCAGTGCTGTAGGCCATTGCTGAGCCTGGCTGGGAGACACACCGTGGCTCCCCAGCACACTCCATAACAGGCATCCTTGCATCCAAGCACTTGAATAGCAGCTCACACTCTGTGGTTAGGGTTGAGCCTCACAGTCAGCTAGCCTGAGGGCTGATTCCACCCATGAATGGGCCAACAGCAATAAAGACACAATTATAACTGGAGGTCCCACAAAATAAACACATGAACAATCCTAGATCACACAGCTCAGATCTTGGAAACTGTGCCACTGGTTCCAACAGGACACCTACTACCTAAGGCCACCACACAAAAACTGGGAGTTATAGAAGTTCTATAGAAGCAAACACAAAGAGATAGTAAAAATGGGGAGATAAAGCAACATGCCCCAATTGAAAGAACAGAGGAATCTTCAGAAAAAAGCTAAATGAAACAGAAGCAAATAATTTATCAGCTACAGAGTTCAAAGTAATGGTTATAAGGACTTCCAAAACCTTTGTGAGATCTACAACTAAAGGACATGAAAAATAACCAGTTGGAAATGAAGACTATCAACTGACATCAAGAATGTACTGGAGGGAATAAAAAGTAAGTTGGAGAGGATTGAATCAGCAATGTGGAAGACAGGGGGGAAAAATCCACCTGATCAGAACAGCAAAAAGAATAAAAAAGAATGAAGATAGTTTAAGGAAACATTGGGTTTAATCTCCAAAATACATAAAGAACTAATACAACTCAACACTGGGAAGATGAAAAATCCAATTTAAAAATAGGCAAAGGGCCCTGGCTGGTGTGGATCAGTTGATTGGTTATTGACTCATGCACCAAAAGATTGCTGATTTGATTCCCAGTCAGGGTACATGCCCAGGTTGTGGGCGTGATCCCCAGTAAGAGTCTGCAGGAGTCATTTGATTGATGTTTCTCTCTCTCCCTCCCTCTTTCTAACAATAAATTAAAATATTTTTTTAAATGAGCAAAGGACTGCCAAAGAATGTTTTTAAAGTCAAAGGCCTAGCCAAATTGATTAAAATATTGGTGAAATTCTAATTTATTCTGTTTTGAAGGTGCTTAAGTGCTTGATCAAGTAGTTACTGTAAGCCTTTGAGCTTATAGTTTGGTATCATGCAACCGAGTCAATAATGTATTCATCTTTATAATCTTTGGATCTTGCTAAAGGATCTATTTCTGTCTCTTTCAGTCCCTTTCTCTCTGTTTTTCTCTCTCACACACAAGGTATCTTAAACTTTTTATACCTTCATACAAATGGAATGGGGCTATATTAAAGAGAAATAGAGAAAATGCATGTAATATAGATTTTTTAACCACCTTCATCTTAACTTATTTCAGTTATTCACTTCATTCCCTCAGAATTTATTAGTATTCAGCAGGATGCCCCACAGTAGCTAATAGATTATTTTTCCATAAAAATCCAACTTAACAATGGGGGAAAAACTTGAATGTGCTTTTATTATTATCATTTCTCTTTCTTTCCCCCCACCCACTATTTTTCTTGACTCATATCCATATCCTCATGGAATCATACACCTGTTCACATTCAGAAATGTTTTCTTTCACACACAGCTGTCTCTGACTAATACATGAAAACCCCTTGCCTAGGAAATAGTTTATGCTTGACTCAATTTCATTTTTAATTATACTTCAGGGTTGCCTTTCAATATGATACATTTATTTCCAATAGAGCTGTGTTCCCTATCTATGAACATGATTGGCACATGGGCTGGATAATTTCTTCATTTTTCCAGACCCAGTCCCTTCTCCACCTACTCTGTCTAGGAGGCTGACCTGAATAGACAACATTAACCAGGTTTCTTTACCCTCTGACTTCAGTTGGGTTTGGTCAATGGAAGTCATCAGTAAAAAAATCTCACCAGTAAAATATCTTCATGAGGAAAAGAGGACATAGGTCATTGGTGGCCATTCCCTTATCAAGGGCCTCAAGTGATATAGAATGTTCCTCTGTAGAGCTAGAGGAAGATTTTTTTTTTTTTGCTAGGTCCCAGTAATTTCTTTCCTTCTTTGTCCCTTCAGGTCTAATGGTTCTTAAGTCTTCCCTGTTCTTGCAAGCTCATGGGGCTTTCTATAACCACATTTGTATACCTTCAAATAGTCAATGTTTTATGTTGTATTCACTTACTCTGTTTTAACATGGCTTGACTTTCTGCCAGGACCCTGAGGACACAATGAGAACTTACTTTAGTGCATAATGGATACATAGGATAAATAAGGGATGGAAATCTAGGTTTGAATTTTAATTTCATTTTTATTAATGTTCAAGGTTTATTTTTCCATTATAATGTGGGGTTAAAAATCCCAACCTCAAGGAATTATGAGAATTAAAGACCTAAAGTGGTAGTTGTGGTAAGTACTTTGTTTATTCCACCAAACTCTATGTACAGGTTAATTTTATTAAATCAGCAATGCTTCACAGTTCCCCGGATAGTATATATTCCAGAAATTAGGCTCAAAGATATAACACAGTTATTCTACTATGCCTCCCTCAACCCCAAATTCATTCCTTTAATTCTATAGTAAGCTCTAGTAAGCTCTATACAAATGTTTACTCTATAAAAAGTGAAATTCATAACTAATGCTTGTGGGCGCGCGTGCGCGCGCGCACACACACACACACACACACACACACACATGTGCCTAAACAATATGTAAGTAAAAAATATCCCCAAAAGATACACAGAGCATAACTATTTTCTTTCTTTATTCTCACCTGAGGATATGTTTCATTGAATTTAGTGAGAGAGGAAGGGAGAGAGAAAGAGAAACATTTATGTAAAAGAGAAACATTGATTGGTTGCCTCTCATATGTGCCATGACTGGTGATCAAACCCACAACCTAGGTATGTGTCCTGACAGGGAATCAAAACTACAGCCATTTTTTGTGTACAGGATGATGCTTCAACCAAGTGAGCCACCTGGCCAGGACTACTTTCTTAAAACTAGTTAATTTAGGAATCTATCTTTGAGTGTTTTCAGATGGACCCATTTTTTTTTTTTTTTTATAATTGTTTAAATAGAGTGTGTGATGTTCACAATTAAAAAAAAAAACCACTCTGTGTTAAGTTTAATCAGAATGTAGGACTATGGATGATAGATGATCTCAAATTTCCATGAATCAACAGATAAACAGCAGCTCCTTTTCTGTAGTCAAAACTCAGTGATGCTATTACTTTTTAAGGGTAGCTATTGTGAGAATTGAGAGTAGATTAGAAATGTCTTTATCTTAACTATTATTTCGAGTGTTATCATAACTGTTATTCAGGACCAATGGGCAATACTTAACTCTTCAAATTATATTTATTGTTCATGTAACCACAGTATAGTGCTGGCAGTCCAGTGATCCAATCAGCATGCTTCTTGCAGTGCTGTCTTCTCAGCTGAGAACCTGTGTGAAGCACAGCCACATGGTGAGACACATGAAGAAATGACACCTCACATTCTGCATTTTGACCTGGAAGTGAGACCTGCTACTTCCTCTCACAGTTTATTGAGCAGAATCGGCCACATGGTCTCAAGGAGGAAAAAAAAAGGGGGGGGGCGCTATGAAATATGAGGAAACTCATAGGTGTGTGGAAAAAAATTGAACTTAAATATTACTATATATCACATACCTAAAGTCATTTTAAAGTCTGTCAATAAATTGCATTAAATGTCATATGCCAGGCATATGGAGGGTGTATCACCATATTTTATGTTAAAAGCAAAAGCTGTGCACAACTTCTGTGACTTGGAAGGTGGGTCTGAGAAATTATTTTGGGATCTCTAGTTCCCTTTCTTGGTGCAGAATTTTCCAGCCATCATTAGTTGGGATACCTGTTATACATCATTATTTCTCAACTAGAGGCCCATTGCTCAAAATCCATGCAAGGGACTGAGTCCTCACAGCCCCAGCTGGCCTTCATAGCCCCAGCAACCTTGGCAGGCCCTCACAGTCCTTCACAGCCTTGGCTGGCCCTTGCAACCCCAGTTTTGTCTGGAAGGTCATTCAGATGGTCGTTCTGCTGATCGGTCTAATTAGCATATTAGCTCTTTATTATATAGGATAGAGTTCCTCTTTGCACACAGATTTTCTATAAGCAAGGTTGATTGATGATTATATTTACTCTCATTATAAGACTAGGGTCCTAGTGCATGAATTAGTGCATCTTGAAAAAATTGTTGGCCATGAGGCTGCAGTGGGCACAGGGATAGGTTTCAGCCCACCCTCCATGCCCCCATCCAGGCTCTCTTGCTGTGGTCCCTGGTCCCCTGTCTGTCAGCAGCCCCACTCCTGCTGGCACCACTCCCACACTGACAGTGCTGGCCCAGCTCGCACCTGCTGATGACATGGAGCGATTGGGGGTGGTGCCAGTAGCAGGTGTGAGCATACTGGTGCCAGCAGTGGGTGCAAGAGGAGCAGGCTGAGGTGGAGAAGCCCTGATGAGCAATCGGGGCCAGTCACACCCACTGATGGTGCCAAGTGATCAGGACCCGCACTGGGTGCTGACAATGGGTTTGATTGGTGGCTCTGGACCAAGCAGCAGGTGTGAGTGCCAGGCAAAACTGTGGCGTTCAGGAGCAAATAATTTTCAGTAACCACTAGAGGCTTGCCCCGATGACAGCAACTGGTGCCCTGCCATGATCTGGTACCCCTGCTCACCTGCTCCACCATCCCAGCAGAACCGATGTCTGCCATGTTCCATGCTCTGCCACTGGATGCCAACACCCACCATGTTCCAATTGGTTGGTTGTTCAATTATTCCATAGTTAGGTCTATTTGCATATTAGGGCTATATATAGATCTAGATATAGATATAGATATAGATATAGATATAGATATAGATATAGATATAGATAATGGCACAGCATATCAGAATTCATTAACAGGAAGGATCTTAAAAAATCTTGTCCATACCCTTAAATAAAGATAGAACATTTAAATGATGTTAGATAGAAAATAATATTTCAATCAAGATTTTCAGAGAGGAGACTACACACTTTCCCATAAATATTCACCTTGAAATTGAACAACTTTATCAGTATATTTCTCAGATCTGCTACACTGTTTTCCTTTGGTTTTGATCTCAGAGTAAATGGAACTCAATTGATCTCTATCCTTGCCTGAGATTTTTTTCATCTTTGTTTTTTTTTTTTTTTTTAATTTACTCTTATGAATCATCTTGGCTGTACTCAGTTTTTTTCTTCTCCATGATTAAGTGTACTTGTTCTTTGAGTCTTTCTTTTTAGATGTAAGTCCTTAGGCCTTAATCATCTCTGCAGCTATTTCTTCCAACCTCTCTAACTCTCCCATTTTGCTACTTTACTGTAGAACCCACATTTTGGACAATGCAGCAAGAATGAGTAAGGCATTATGGTTTTCTAATTCTAGTGCACTATAGTAACCACACCTGTAGCAACCTTTACAAATGTTAACAGAGTGCTATATGTACAGACCTTTAGTATTCAGTTAGGCAGTTAATTCTCTATAACTAGATTCCACATTAAATATATTGCCTTTTACTTTTCCACTTGTTTTTGTTTTTCAGTCCATCTGGGACCTCTCAGCTGTATGATCTTGAGAAATTGTGTGGAATATTTCTGGCTGAGAGTAGAAAGAGAAATCTCATGGGAAAGTAAATCCTCACACGAGTGTCAGCAGGATTTTGGATGGTGAAGAAACTCAGATCATTTGGATGAGCTGTGGATGAACAGATAACATTTTGGAGGATTTTTTGAACTAACTCTGAACTCCCAAGCATGCATGGTTCATCTATCATTAAGTATCCATGAGGCTAATGAATCTATCCTAATTTCATGGACTATCTTGTTGCACCACATTCAAACAGTTGCAGTTTTGAATGTGAACTTCAAAGTTCCTTTAAACCATATAGTCCAGTAGGAACAGAATACACTCTGGGAAGTGGTTCAGAAGATTGTATCCTATTTCAAAGCCATCTTTTCAACTGTTGTATTGCGTAAGTCAGAGTTTGCTATTTCCCTTTCTCCCTGGTCCTTAGCTGAGAGTTGAGCTCATTCTGTGGGAGTATCTAAACCATTAATTGACTTTGAAGCTAGTACAACTTAGGGAGAACACTGACTTGGCAAAGTCTGTTACTCAAGGCATTTAGAGTGTCTTCCTCAAGTTTTTGAGATGTATACATCTCTATAATTCAAAAGCAAGGTGGTGGGACTTTAAAGATCTGTGACTATGCAGAAATTATACCACTTGGCATTTAAAATTTTCAGATGGAGAAGGCGGAGCTTGAAGATGGCGACCGAACAGATGGACTTGTTCTGACCCCGGTCCCAAAACAGATAGAAGCAACATCTGAGTCGCTCAGGGAATGTTGATTAGCAGCTAAGGGGCAGCGGATCACTCTAGGAAGGTAAGGAAGTGTCCCCTGGACAATTTTTCCTGACCAAGCGGCCAGCACTCCCGACTTCTCCCGGAGCTCCGGGCTCAGCGCAAAGGCGGCGCCACCCTACCAGGAAGGGAGCAGCTTCTCTGAGGCCTGGAAAACCCACAGCCGAGGAGTCCATCGAGCACCTGTGGCGCCCCGATCGGAGCAAGCGGGTGGATTCAAGGAAGCTCTTCAACCACCCACAGAAAGGTCAGAGTTTGCGTGGCTAGGCTGAGAGTTCAGGCTGCAATAGCGCCATTGCTCCAGCGAGGCCCCGCCCCCAGAGCGGCCCTGAGCGCGCCACCAGGAGCGTGGCGAGGCCCCGGCCCCAGTGCGGCCCAGAGCACCGCGGCCCCCGAGCGCCGCGAGGCCCCGCCTCCAGAGCGGCCCTGAGCGCGCCGCCAGAGGCGCCGCGAGGCCCCGCCCCCAGTGCGGCCGCGGCCCCGCCTATATTGTAGCCCAGGAGAGCTGCGAGGGCCCGCCCCCAGAGAGAAAGAAGGCCAGAGCAACCAAAGTCTGGGAGGTCAAACCGGTAACACTGACACCTAAGGGCTGAACTACAAACTGCCTTTTTTTTTTTTTTTTTTTTTTTTTTTTCTTTTTTCTTTTTCTTTTTCTTTTAATTAATCAAAAATAAATGGACACAAATAACTAAGATATAGCCTGCCTAAAATTAAGGACTACCTTACAAAACTGAGGTGCAGTGGAAAGCTGGGAACTGCAAGACTCTCTGATCCAAGAACCAGGCATACCAAATACAATAACAGAGGAAGTGATTGAACTCTACTGGACAATTTTATGCTAATTATACTATTCTTTATTTTATTTTCATTTTTTACATTTTTTATTTAATTTTCATTTTTTACATCTTTTACTTCAGAAACGATTTTTTTTCTTTTTTCCTTACTTGATTTTACCTTTTCAATTATTACATTTTTCAATCTCTATCTTCACTATTACTACTGCTATTTTGCAATTTTTTTTTTCTTTTTTCTTTTCCTCCCCAGTACCATTTTACTTCGTCTTTATTTTACATTGGGAGTAACCTTCATTCTATTTTAATCTCTACTATAGCATCATTCAACCCTATCTCAATTCGACCCATCACTCTCTTACTAAACTTTAACCTTTTAGTCTCCAGTTTATCCTATCCCTTTCCGGCTTTAGTTTTTCCTCTATTCTTTCTGTATACCCCCTGCTAAAGCTCTTACTATACTCATAGACCTAAGTTCCAACCCCTGATACAAGTGTATAAATATCACTCTCTGCACTATATTAACTAGTTAAAAAAAAAAAAAAAAAAAAAAAACGGTTCTACTTTCTATCCTTTTCTCATTGTTTGAGTGAAGGTTGATTATTGTGAATATTGGTGCTTTTCAGTGAAATTGTTATCCTTATTCCAGTGTTGTTATTGTTGCTTTGTATTTTTTTTTAAATCCTCTGTTTTTGTTTGTTTCTTTGACTTCTGTATATCATAACCTTACTTAATAATAGTGGATATTGTATTGTAGTTTGTATTAATCTCCAAGTATTGTTACCGGCATTGGCTGGGCTCAGTGGTCGATCTATGGCAATTTTCTCCACATATATATAGTTTGTTTCCCATTTTTTTAGTTTGCTTCTTCTCTCTCTCTCTCTCTCTCTCTCTCTCTCTCTCTCTCTCTCTTTCTCTCTCTCTCTTCTTTTTCTCCCTGTTTTCTAACTTCATTTTGTCATTACTTTATTTCTTCTTTGACTTTTTTTTTTTTTTTTTTTAATTTTTCTTTATTTTATTTTTACCTTCCTTCCTTCCTTCTCTCCTATACCCTAATTTGCCTATCCTAGCTAGGGGTTACCTTTATTAGAGGTTATTAATATTGTAAATACATTCCTGTTAAGTGCCTCTCGTGTTGTACATGGTAGTGTTGTATTTTGCACCTATAAACTAACGCAAGAGAAAGAACACCACATAACCAGACATCCTGAAAAGAGATACCATGGGAAGACAAAGAAACACCCCACAAATGAAAGAAAAGCAGGCATCACCAGAAAAGGAAGTAAACAAGCCAGAGGCAAGCAGCCTACCAGAGCAAGAGTTCAGAATAATGATTATTGGTTGGCTAAAAAGAATGGAAGAGAAATTTGACAATAACCAAGAAGAAATGAGGAAGAACCATCAGGAATTGAGGAAGAACCAAGAAGAAATGAAAAATGACATCGCTACCATGAAGAACTCAATAGAAAGCATCAAGAGTAGACTAGATGAAGCGGAAGACCGCATCAGTGAGCTAGAAGACAAGATGGAAAAAAATACCCAATTAGAGCAGCTTCTAGAAAAAAAGATTAAAAAGCAGGAGGAGAGCCTACGGGAGCTTTGGGACATTACAAAACAAAATAATATTCGAATAATAGGGGTTCCAGAAGGAAAGGAAACTGAGGTAGACGTGGAAAAAGTATTTCAAGAAATAATGACAGAAAACTTTCCTGAGATAGAGAAGAAAAAACCCACACAAATCCAAGATGCTCGCAGAGTCCCAAGCAAAATGAATCCCAGAAGACAGACGCCAAGGCACATTATAATTAAAGTGGCAAACAACAACGACAAAGTAAGAATCTTAAAAGCAGCCAGAGAGAGACAGAAAGTTACTTACAAAGGAACCCCCATCAGACTAGCAACTGATTTCTCAACAGAAACATATCAGGCCAGAAGGGAATGGGATGAAATATACAAAGTCATGCAAAGGAAGGGTTTGAATCCAAGAATACTGTACCCAGCAAGACTATCAATCAAAATTGAAGGGGAAATCAGGAGCTTCACAGACAAAAAAAGACTGAAGGAATTTATCTCCACCAAATCAGCAATGCAAGAAATGCTAAAGGGTCTACTGTAAAAATAAAGAAATAGGAATTGAAGAAGGAACATGGGTATAGAATAAAAATGCCATCAAATGAGTACCTATCAATAATAACCTTAAATGTAAATGGATTAAATGCTCCAATCAAAAGACATAGGGTGTCAGATTGGATAAGAAAACAAGACCCTTACATCTGTTGCCTACAAGAAACCCACCTCAGAAAAAAAGATGCACACAGACTGAGGGTGAAGGGATGGAAAAAAGTTTTCCAGGCAAATGGAAAGGAAAGAAAAGCTGGGGTAGCAATACTTATATCTGACAAATTAGATCTCAGAGTGAAGGACATAACAAGAGATAATGAAGGTCACTTCATAATACTAAAGGGTACAATCCAACAGGAAGAAATAACCCTGGTAAATATATATGCACCCAATACAGGAGCACCCAAATACATAAAAAAACTGCTGGAGGACATTAAGGGAGAGATTAATAGCAATACAATCATAGTAGGAGATTTTAATACCCCACTGTCACCCTTCGACAAATCATCTAAACAAAAAATCAGCAAAGAAATATCAATCCTAAACGACTCACTAGACCAGATGGAATTAATTGACATCTTTAGAACATTCCACCCCAAAGCCATAGAATATACATTCTTCTCAAGTGCACATGGGACATTCTCAAAGATAGACCACATTTTGGGACATAGGCAAAGTCTATTCAAATTCAAGAAGATAGAAATCATATCAAGCATCTTCTCAGACCATAGTGGCATAAAACTGGAAATTAATTACAATAAAAATAATCCAAAGAAATCAAATACATGGAGACTAAACAACATGCTATTAAACAAGGACTGGGTTACCAGAGAAATCAAGGAAGAAATTAAAAACATCCTGGCAACAAATGACAATGAAAACACAACAATCCAAAATCTATGGGACACAGCAAAAGCAGTTTTGAGAGGGAAGTTCATATCCTTACAAGCCTATTGCAAAAAACTAGAAAAAATGGTAACAGATGAACTAACTCTACAACTCAAAGAGTTAGAAAAAGAGCAACAAGAAAAGCCCACTGTAAGCAGAAGGAAGGAAATAACAAAAATCAGAGCACAGATAAATGACATAGAGACCAAAGAAACAATACATAAGATCAACAAAACCAAGAGCTGGTTCTTCGAAAGGATAAACAAGATTGATGGACCTCTAGCCAGGCTAACCAAGAAACAAAGAGAGAGGACCCAAATAAACAAAATCAGAAATGAAAGAGGTGAAATAACAACAGACCCCACCGAAATACAACAGATTGTTACAAAATACTACGAACAACTCTATTCCAACAAACTAAACAACCTGGAGGAAATGGACATATTCCTAGAAAAATACAAACTGCCAAAACTCAATCAGGAAGAATCTAAAAATCTCAATAGACCAGTGACGTGGGAAGAAATTGAAACCGTCATCAAAAAGCTTCCAGCAAACAAAAGCCCAGGGCCAGATGGCTTCACAGGAGAGTTTTACCAAACATTCAAGGAAAAACTAAAACCTATCCTCCTCAGACTATTCCAAAAAATCCAAGAGGAAGGAACACTTCCGAACTCCTTCTATGAAGCCAACATCACCCTAATACCAAAACCAGATAAAGACAACTCAATGAAAGAGAATTACAGGCCAATATCCCTCATGAACATAGATGCCAAAATCCTCAACAAAATTCTAGCAAATCGACTCCAGAAGAACATCACAAAGATCATACACCATGACCAAGTAGGATTTATTCCAGGAATGCAAGGATGGTACAATATCCGCAAATCAATAAACGTGATACATCACATAAACAAATTGAAAGATAAAAACCATATAGTCATATCAATTGACGCAGAAAAAGCATTTGACAAAATCCAACACCCTTTCCTGTTAAAAACTCTTAAAAAGGTGGGAGTACAAGGATCATACCTCAACATAATAAAAGCTATATATGATAAACCCACAGCCAACATTATACTCAATGGGCAAAAACTAAAACCATTCCCTCTAAGAACAGGAACAAGACAGGGATGCCCACTCTCGCCACTCCTGTTTGACATAGTTCTGGAAGTACTAGCCATTGCAATTAGACAAGAGGAGGAAATAAAAGGCATCCAAATTGGAAAAGAAGAAGTAAAGTTATCCTTATTTGCAGATGACATGATATTGTACATAAAAAACCCAAAAGACTCCATTAAAAAACTAATTGACTTAATAAATGAATTTGGCAACGTAGCAGGATATAAAATTAATGCCAAGAAATCCATGGCATTTCTATACACCAACAGTGAAACTACAGAAACAGAGGCTAAAAAAGCAATTCCATTCACCATCGCACCAAAAAAATTAAGATACCTAGGAATAAATTTAACTAAAGAAATAAAGGACCTATTTGCGGAAAACTACACGACACTGAAAAAAGAGATAGAGGAAGATGTAAGGAGATGGAAGAACATACCATGTTCATGGATTGGTAGAATCAACATCATCAAAATGTCCATACTTCCTAAAGCAATCTATAGGTTCAATGCACTCCCCATTAAAATACCAACGACATATTTCACTGACCTAGAAAGAACTCTCCAAAAGTTCATTTGGAACAATAAAAGACCCCGAATAGCCACAGCGATTCTGAGAAAGAAGAGTAAAGTAGGAGGGATCTCAATACCAGACTTCAAACTATACTACAAAGCCACTGTTCTCAAAACAGCCTGGTACTGGCACAAGAACAGACAAATAGATCAATGGAATAGAATTGAGAACCCAGATATCAACCCAAATCACTATGCTCAATTAATATTTGACAAAGGAGGCACGAATATACAATGGAGTCAAGACAGTCTCTTCAATAAATGGTGTTGGGAAAATTGGACAGACACATGCAAAAGAATGAAACTAGATCACCAACTTACACCATTCACAAGGATAAACTCAAAATGGATACAGGACTTAAACATCAGACGGGAAACCATAAAAATACTAGAAGCATCCACAGGTAGCAAAATCTCAGACGTATGCCAAAATAACTTCTTCACTGATACTGCCCCTAGGGCAATGGAAGCTAAAGAGAAAATAAACAAATGGGACTACTTCAAAATAAAAAGCTTTTTTACAGCAAAAGAAACCATCAATAAAACAACAAGAAAGCCCACGGTGTGGGAGATCATATTTGCAAATATTACCACTGATAAAGGTTTAATCTCCAACATTTACAGACAGCTTATACAACTAAATAAAAGGAAGATGAATGATCCAATTAAAAAATGGGCAATGGACCTAAACAGAATATTTTCAAAAGAAGACAGAAGGAAGGCCAAAAGGCACATGAAAACATGCTCAAAGTCACTAATTATCCGAGAGGTGCAAATCAAAACAACAATGCGGTACCATCTCACACCTGTCAGAATGGCCAACATCAACAAATCAACAAACGACAAGTGTTGGCGAGGTTGCGGAGAAAAAGGAACCCTCGTGCACTGCTGGTGGGAATGCAGACTGGTGCAACCACTGTGGAGAACAGTGTGGAGTTTCCTCAAAAAACTGAAAATGGAACTCCCATTTGACCCAGTAATCCCACTTCTAGGAATATATCCCAAGAAACTAGAAACACCAATCAGAAAGGATATATGCACCCCTATGTTCATAGCAGCACAATCTACAATAGCCAGAATTTGGAAACAGCCTAGGTGCCCGTCAGCAGATGATTGGATCCAAAAACTATGGTACATCTACACAATGGAATACTATGCTGCCATAAAGAAGAAGGAATTCTCATCATTTGCAGCAACCTGGATGGAATTGGAGAGCATCATGCTGAGTGAAATAAGCCAATCAACGAAAGAGAAACACCACATGACCTCACACATCGGTGGATGATAAAGATCTTTATAAACTGATGAACCAAGAGACAGATATAGAGAAAGTAAAGCAACAGGCAGACTGTCAAATTACAGTGGGGAGGGTAGGGATATCAGGGGGAGATAATAGATCAACCGAAGGACTTGTATAAATGCATATAAGTACAACCAATGGACATAAAACTATGGGGAGGGAGGGGATGTGTAGGAAGGGAGGGAGGGGGCAATAAAAAAAAAATCAAGAAAATATGTAATAAATAAATAAATTAAAAAAAAAAAAATAAAAAAAAAAATAAAAGTCCACATTACAAGAAGTGAACTTTGGCCGAAACCGGTTTGGCTCAGTGGTAGAGCATCAGTCTGCGGACTGAATGGTCCCAGGTTCCGGTCAGGGGCATAAAAAAAAAAAAAAAAAAAAAAAAAAAAAAAATTTTCAGATGGATATCTGAGAAAACATAAAAAAAGACCCTGGGCTTATATATCTGGTTCAATTTATGTGACATTGAACAAAATTTTACTTTTTACTTTCTTGTTATCTGTTTCATCATTTATAAATATGTTAAAGAGATATATGTCTCATATTACATCACATTATAAGGCACCCATTATGTCAATGATTTATCATTAGTTTTCTTGTAATAAATATTTTGGTAGTTCTGATAGAGCCTATAAAATGCTTCTAAGAATAGTCTCTTAAATGTGATATACAAACACTTTAAATAATTATTAATTCAATGGATTAAATCTGAAAAGAAAGAAACATCAATTGAGTTATCTGTTAAGGTGTGTACATTTTTGGAAACACTATATGCATATATATATATATATATATATATATATATATTTCAAAATGTAAGAAGATACATTTGTGATAGTTAATATATTTTTCTGTATTACCACATAACATAATAAGGATCTCATGGTGCATCTAATTACTAGCATGAATTTTAAAAAGTGGTGAACATAAATGATGTTAAGAGACAGCTGCAACAATTGTAATGTAATGGAAAAATATCTGTAGTTTCAACTGATGACTAAGGAACAGCTTCTACCATTAGTACTGTGATTTATTATATTCATAATTGAAGGAAATATTACATTTCAACATAGAGTTTAGTGTTAACATTTAAAAAGTAAAGATTTTTTTTAAACTTCAAGTTAAAAAAGTAGTTGTCATTTGGTTATTGGAGATCTTAGAGGCCATGGGTTTGATTTCTTTTGTTTCAGATGATGAAATAACCCACAGGAAGTCTGCAGGGCCACACAACTAAGTAGAGACATTTGTCCTCATTCAGTCCATTTCTCCCACATCTCCCTGCTGCATTGGCATGGATCACTTAAAAGCATATTACCCTTTTATTATTATAGACCAGAGGCCCAGCACGTGAAATCACAGGGTCTTGCCTACCTTCAGGCGCCTTGCCCCGCTCATAGTCCCACCCACTCGCCCAACCACTGGCCCCAGTCTTGCTGAGTTCAGAGCCTGTGGGCTATGGGGGAGGGCCCAGAAGTGCTCCATGCACCTCACTGTGACCGGTTGTTTGGTCGTTTTGGTTGTGACACCTCTTGGCTTTTTATTATTATGATAGCTAAGATCTGGACAAAGCTCAAGTGCCTGTCAGAGTGGATAAAAAAGCTGTGGTACATTTACACTATGGAATACTTTGCATCTGTAAAAAAGAAGGATCTTTAACCCATTGAAACAGCATGGATGGACCTAGAGATTATTATGCTAAGTGAAATAAGCCAGTCAGAGAAAGATAAATATCATGTGATCTCACTATTATTTGGAATCTAATGAACAAAATAGACTGATGAACAAAATAGGCCCATATACATGGATGTTTAGAACAGAATGACAGATCTCAGAGGGAAAGCAAGAGTGGGGGACGAGAAGAGATTAACCAAAGAACCTATATGCATATATGCATAGCCCATGGACACAGAAAAGATTGTGGTGAAGTCCTATGGTGGGTGGGGGCTGTGTGGAGGGGAGCAAATGGGGAGAAATGGGAGTCATCTGTACTACTGTATACAATAAAAAAATAAATAAAAAATAAATAAATTTACATGTTATCTTTGATCTAAGAGGTCAAATAGTTCTGATCAAGAATAGTCATTGTGCTTTTATTTCAGGAACATTATGAAGGATACAGAGGGATCAAATTGTATTACATCAGTTTTCTAGAAGACAAATTGAAGCTATAAAAAGTAAATGTCGCTGGTGGTAGGGCTGGGAGTGGATTTGGATTTCATGCTTTCTCAGGCAATACAACTGTATTTCTGAATGGCTGCTTTTAATTTCTGCTATTTGTTTCTATTTGAGACAATTAGAAAGAGAAAGATGCAAATTGGCTGCACCTTCACAACACCCACCAGCCAATCAGGAGTGAGTAGGCAAACCAACCCATCAAAGATAGTGGGTTAATTTGCATACACAGGCTCCAAGCATCCAGAGGCAGGGCAGGACCCTTGTGTTGTCACCAGGGCGATGATGTCTGCATTCCGCACCACCCCAGCTGCTCCAGGCCTTGGGTCAGCACGGGAAGGTGGAAAGGTAGCTCTGGGCCAGAAAGGAAAAGCGGCTCGCTGGCCAGAACAGAAAGGCAGTGCCAGCAGCCAGGAAAAGGAAGGCTCATTCTTGCACAAATCTTTATGCATTAGGCCTCTAGTTTTCTAATAATACTCAATAAAGCATTTGATGATAGAGAATTATTTTAAGAAAGATAGTCTTTGAGCTCTCTGAACTCGCTTCGCCTCTACATAATGAGAATGTTAAAGAAGATAATATTTAAGTTGACATATATTTAAAAATACACAGGGATCATGTCTTATTGATCACTCCTGGATTCCACCCTAAAATATTTTTCTGGTATACAGGTAGGACACAATAATTATTTATTGAATTAGACTGAATTGAAATGAATGGTTCTTTCCAACTCTTTTATTCCTGATGATTTTAAAACAGTGAAGTCCTTTCATGATGGCACATACAGAATTAAGTCCTGAGGCAACAGAAAGGAGAATAACCTCACCAATGAAGCAATGTTTCTCTTTGACATACAGTTAATGTACCCAAAGTGTTAGAGAAATTTGTGAATCTGAGTTCCATGGTATAATGTGAGATTTATTGACTTGCCCAAAGAACAAAGCCATACTATTTCTAGTAAATAACCTAAAGTGGATAAAAGGTCCAGCAGGGATTAAATATGTCCCTGTGAGACTGACAATATCTCAGGAGGTTTACAGCAATCACAGTTAAGGTGAAACCAATGGGCTTTCTGAGGGAATCTTTTGTGCTTTCTTTATATAGTTTGATTAGGTGAGGACAGAACATCTGGCTCATAGACGGAGGTAAATCTCAATGACTTTCCAATGAACTAACTGTTTTTTTCACCGTTCATTTCCCCTAAAATCCATTTCAAGTGTAGATAGAACAAGTTACCTTGGAAATGCCTTCTTCTGACATTTTATAGTTCTGAAGCTGCCTGTCTTCAGAAATATAAAGAAATATTATATTTATTAACTTGACAGGTGAAATTCTAATAGTTTAAGCATTATTTCTGTTCAGTTTAGAATAAGAAATGTCAATAGCTATTAAAGCTGCAATAGAAATGACTAATTTTTAATTCAGGAAACCCATTCATTATCACTCTTAGTTTTCCGATGGCTGTTGATAGTATATAAACATTGGCTCTGATCCAGCAGCATGGTATGCAATTTCCAGGTTTTATTTTGATTTTTTTCTCACTTAAGGAAGATGCTTTGTGCCACAAGTTCACAGATATGCTCTTCTTTGTTTTTCTGTAGGCACATTCTCTGTCTTGATTCTGGCATATACAGTGAGGCCTTTAGATGATGTACAACAAAGCTTCATCTATGAACATGTGTGCTGTGCGCCTGTTTTGTCATATATACTGCTCAAATTGGTTATTTGGTCCTCTTTATATTATCCACTAACTAATTTTAAAAAGTTATTTTCACAATAATTGACAACTTTTAAAAATTTCTGACCCCAGGTATAGCATTTTCTTAGCACTGTAGGTATATGTCAGATGGATTATTTATAATAATCCTCCCCCCCTTCACAAGTCAGATTAATAATGAGACAACCAGTGAGAAAAAAAAAATTAAACGAAAAAGCAAATATACTGTGGCTTTTAGAGAGCTCACATATACAAAATGAAGCCAACCTGTGCAGTCCTGGAAATAAGAAACATGTTCTATGACCTTAGTTTTGTTCTTTCCTATCTCTGTCCTTAGAAGGCATGGGTCCAGATTCCCAGACTCCATTGTTCTTCACATTTTCATGGGGCCAATTTTTGGCCAGTTCTCATTCCCATAAAAGATTATGCTGATGGGCCTATCTTACAAATATACTCAACAAATTCATCACTTTCCAACTTAGACCAAGTGCCCTTTAAATGTTTTCTTAGGTACACACAAAATGGAAAAAAAATATCTTTTTTTTCTTTTCCATTTTGATATAAGCAGTCAACAAATAATTTTCTTGTTTTGTCTAATTCCCCACATGATATGATATTCTGGATATATTCTAATGCAAATATTGGATGAGTGTGCTTCATTTATCTTTGTGCTTAGATTACTACCATACTAAATTTTGGGTGAAGAGAACAAGACACATAGTGATGGCATGTTGCAATATAATCTAACTTTATCCTAAAAAAGTAATTTTTCTCAATGATTTGTCCTTAAGGCATCTCATGCATGCACCTACTATTATTACCCAACACCTCATGTCCTTGTTCTCAGCTTTCCATGAGGAATTCACACATTTATTTCCACAATAGCTGTGAATTATATGATGGGACAAGGTGTAATAGCCCGCCATTGGAACAGGAAGAGAACATCCGTTTGGCAGCTGACACTAAGCCCAAGGTGTTTTATTTTATTTTAGAGGATATAGTCCAGACACCATAAAATGATTAGCATAAGGAGGAAATCTGGTTTGAAAGATATATTCCTGGCACTTGTATGGAAAAAACAAGATTGTCAGTGAAAGCCTTCAGGCATGAAATAGCTTACTAAGTCACGGAGTTCTGCTACAATGTTTGAAAGGCTGAGTGTGTGTAATAGTATGCTTCATAGTTAAAGAGACACTGTCAGAGTATACGTCTCTATGCCAATGATGTGGCAGATAAGCTCATTCTGTGTGTGTGTGTGGTTTTTCTTTTTTCTTTTCTTTCTTTCTTTCTTTATTTTATTTATTTATTTTGTGTGTGTGTGTGTGTGTGTGTGTGTGTGTGTGTGTGTTTCTAAAACCGTGTCCCTATATCTTGTCCTTGTGAAATTGGGAGTAAATGCTGCTTGCAGGCTCATTGGAATCAATGTTTTTTTCTCCTCTCATTGTGAGTCTGAAAGTCCCAGCTGACCTATTCCACCTGTGCCGCTCTCTCAGTCTGGTCTGCTATGCTTTACAAAATTGTGACCAGTTACACACACTTATAAACCATGAACCTTTAAGTGCCTAGTAAATACCCATGTATATAATCCATATGAAGTAATGCTATTTACATCCCTATTTACTAGTAAAGAATCTGAAGTACACAGGCCCACGTCAACTCTTAAAGACTAGTAACCGCCTCTTTTCCAACCATCAACATTCAGTTTTGTGAATGTTAAAACTTAAAAAATCTTTAATTTGACCAATTGTTGAGATACTGGGTCATGCAAGTTTCCTGAGGTGCCTGGGAAACACTAACATTTATATCCAGGACAAAGAAAAGTGAGTCACACACATAAGTCCATTAGGATGTGGATCAGAAGAGCTAAATTAGGTAGGAGCCCTTCTAGGAGAGACTATATCAGCAACACTGGGGAGGGGAAAGGGGTTAGTGGGGGTAGAGAGTAATGCAAATGTAATGGAGAGATCAGTTCAGTTGCAAGAACAGTTTCAGGAAAGGCAAGTAGTATTTCTTAGTGTCTTTGGTAGGGTTTTTGGCCTCTATCATTCTATGTATGAGTTCTTGGTAAATTATAGACTACCATTCTAAAGCCTTATTGTGATCACAATACCTAGGTTGGAGGAAATTTCTTTTGAGTTTTAAATTTATAATAAAATAAAGCAAAGCCAAGCAGACGACAGATGGCAATGACACCATTTTGATTTCATGAAGTCCCTCCAAGCTAATGAAATTTCCTTCGTTTTATGTGAAACTTATGGGTACAAAGGAGGATCCAAATAAAAGGAATACTACCAGATGCTAAGATCTTCATAGTCTCTCAGGGTATAAGCAGGTAGGACTCTACATTTCTTGGTCACTTCAGGCTGGTAAGACAAAACACCATAAACTAAGTTGCTTATTAAAACAACAACAACAACAACAACAACAACAACAACAAAACAAACCAATAACAACACAGAAATGTGTTTCTCACAGTTTAGGAGGCTGGAAGCCCAAGACCAGGGTTCCAGCATGGGCTGATGAGAACCCTCCTCCTGAAGGTGAAAATGGCTAATTTCTAACTGTATCCAGCATGTGAGGATATAGAGTAATAGAGCTCTCTGGGTCCTTTTCATAAAGGTGCTAATCCAGGGGTCTGCAACCTTTAAGACATAAAGAGCCACTTGGACCCGTTTCCGAAGGAAATAAAAACCTGGGAGCCACAAAACCATTGCGACATTTAAAACAAATATAACACTGCATATGTTGTTTCTTACCTTAATGCTATATACCGGATCGTGCAGTTAGCTGTCAATCTGAAGAAAAAAAGGACTTTTTCACTTAACAATGTAAAATATATTTTTGCAAATTAATAGCTAATTAAAATATTTAATTTACCTGGTTAATGGGATTTTTGCTCCTGAACCTCAGTGCACAGTGTCAGCACATCAGAGCTGTAAGACGTTACCTTCATTTTCACACAGGCTTGCAAGTTGTCGGAGCCGCGGTAAAGCTTCAAAAGAGCCGCTTGCGGCTCTGGAGCTAGGTTGCCGACACCTGTGCTAATCCCATTTATGGGGGCTTCACCTTCATGATTTAATTATCTCCCAAAGTCTCCACCTCTTAATATCACCACAATAGGGGTTAGGATGTTAATGTACACATTTTGAGGGGGAAAAGGGTGGAAACAAACTATCAGTTCATAACATAGAAGATGTTCATGGCCCTGGTCATGCGTCTCTGCTCAAAATACCCTCTTCCCCTGGGCTTTCCATATTTTTATTAAGAGCAATTGAAAACTGTTTTACTTTCTAGACTCGTAGACTCAGTCTTTGCAGTCTTTTGTTGTTGTTAATCCTCACCTGAGGATATTTATTCATTGATTTTTAGGAAGAGTGAAAAAGAGAAGGAAAGATGGAAAGAAACATTGATGTGAGAGAAACACATCAATTGATTGCCTCCTGCACACGCCTGGTCCAGGTCAGGAATGAGCTTTTAATCAAGGTATGTGCCCTTGACTGGAATCAAACCTGGGACCTTTTGGTCCGCACGCCAGTGCTTTGTCCACTGAGAAAACTGGCTAAGGCCTTTGCAGCCTTTAATGCCAGATGTAGACAGGTTTCAGAACAGAGGAATCAGATACTTCTCATAAAAATTTTGTGGATTTTACAAATATTTATCCTTTGAACCACAGTCAGTATGTTGTTCCATACTAGTAAGCACCAGGTCTGTGTTATTGAAATATCCATTGATTACTGGGTATCTTGGTTAGAAATGGCTAAGTTTTGCAGAACAAATAGCCCACACAGCCTGAAAGAGATTATATCCTAATTTAAAATTATGGGGGAAATGATCACTTATATTTTCCTGGTGGTTTTTTTTTCACCAAAGGACTTTCTATTTCTTTGTTTTGTTTTAATAGTGAGCACTAAAGAAAGAACTAGTTAGAATATTTTCAAACCAGATAAGTAATTCAAGTCATTGATTGAGGGGTACAAAGATCCTTATAACAAAATTAGCACTATTCCTTGTCCCATATATCAAAGCGTTTTTGCACTCCATTTATTCAAATTATCTATAATAATAAAAGTATAATATGCTAATTAGACCAGAACAATCTTCCAGACATCATTCTGGAAGTCCAGCTGAAGCTGCAGCAGCAGGGCTGAGGCAGAGATGGTTAGGGATGATCAGGCAGTAAGGCGAGTGGTTAGGAGCGATTAGGTAGGTAGGCAGGCCAGCGGTTAGGAGCCAGGAGTCCTGGATTGCAAGAGGATGCAGGCTGGGCTGAAGAACACCCCCGCCCCCATCCCCATACACAAATTTTGTGCACTGGGCCTCTATTCTTTATAATATTTAAATAAGAGTTTTAAGAGTTTTTTTGTTTAGATTCTGTGAAGTTCTTAATAGACTTGTTCTAAATACTCTGGGATTTTATTATTTTTCATTATTGTGGATAGGATATTTTTTTCCATTGTAATTTTTAGTAATTTAGTGCTGCCATTGTCCTGTGTACTTAAAGAGCAGTCCAGGGCCTGCAGCTTTGGCATCCCCTGGAAGACTGTTAGAAAGTCTCCACCTGCAGCATCTCCCCAAACCAGAATTTGTCTTTCAACAAGATCCTCAGATGATTCACGTGAGAAACATTGTACAAACACTTGATTTAGAAAATTATTCTTTTAACTTTCTTTTGGAGAAAACATCTTCCATAACACAAGGGGGCAGTGGTCCAGTTGTCCCATAGCACTTTCTCTTTTACTCCTAGCCTCCTCTATTCTTGAATCTCCTCTACAACCTTTTCCTGGAAAAATTCACTTTTAAAATCTATGGTATTGCAGAATTTTTTGGCCTATGGAATTTTGCTCTTAATTTTATTTTGTGTGCATTGTATGTTATAAAATTTTCTTAAATATATCAGAGTCTTTATTAAACAGACCTTTTCTTTAATGTACGTTTTCATTTTCTGTAATATTAATGGGAGTTGTGTAAGAAGGAATATGATGCATGAGAGCCAGCAGCCATCTGGAATCAGAAGTTTCCAAAATCATTTTTCTTTTAATGCAGTAAAAAGTTGATGCATAAAAAAAAATAGGATTACACATGTTACCATGTCAACTCACATATATACATTAATTTTAAAAAGTGTCAGTCCTGTTAAAAACATTTTCATGCAAAAGAAGTTTTGTATTAAAAAAGATTTTAGATTTTGACTGTATATTCCAAGTTATCTAAGTTAAGTTAACATTTTAAAAAATATTTTCAGCTAAATTACCCATGAAATGTTGTTGCTTTTTTCATCTAATGGTAGAGTGGGGATAATGATGCAAATTTTCTTCATGATTTTATTGATGTGGTCCAGATAGCATTCTTACTTTTTGATCCAGACATTTGTGGGATTTATTTATTACCGTTTACTTTTGTAAATTCTTACTTTAAGTGCAACTTATGAAACAGTGTTGCACATGACTATTTTTCAATTTTTGTCTAGGAAAAAGAAAGCCTCAGACACTTTATGGGGCTTTATTATTAACTAAATTTATTGGGGTGACATTGGTTAATAAGGTCGTATAGATTTCAACTTCACATTGCTATGATGCATAATCTGTATATCACAATGTGTACCCACCACCCATAGTCAAATCATCTTCCATTACCATATATTTGGCCCTCTTTACCCTCTATCTCCCTCTCTTCACTTTGGTAACTACCATATTGTTGTTAGTCTCTGTTCCTGAGTTTCAGTTTTATATCCCACCTGTGAATAAAATCACATGGTTCTTAGCTTTTTCTGACAGATTTATATCACTTAGCATAATATTTTCAAGGTCCATCCATGTTGTCATAAATGGCAGTATTTCATCTCTTCTCATGGCCGAGTAGTATTCCATTGTGTATATGTACCACATCATCTTTATCGAGTCCTCTATCACAGGACCCTTTGGTTGTCTCCATGTCTTGGCCACCATGAGTAATACTGCAATGAACATAGGGGTGCATGTATCTTTGCAAATAAATGTGTGTTTTTTTTTGGTGGTGGTGGTGGGGGAGAGGGGGGGATAGATATCCAAAAGAGGTTTTGCTGGATCATATGGTAACTGGGGGAACCACTGTACTATTTTCCATAGTGTTGTACCAGTTTACATTCCTATTAGCAGTGAGTGAGGGTTTCTTTTTCTCCACATCCCCTCCAACACTTGTTATTACCTATCTTGTTGATAGTAGCCATTCTACCAGGTCTGAGGTGGTACCCCACTATAGTTTTGATTTGCAATTCTCTAATAGCTAGTGAAATTGAACATCTTTTCATGTATCTGATGGCCGATTGTATGTCTTCTTGGGAGAGGTGTCTGTTCAGATCCTCTGCATATTTTATTGGTTTCAGAGAGGAAGGAAGTGGAAAAGAAAGATAGAAATATCAATGATGAGAGAGAATTACTGACTGGCTGCCTCCTGCACACCATACTGGGGATCGTCAACACTTAGCCATGCCAGCTGGGCTGCTGATTTTTAAAATTGGATTATTTGATGTTGAAATCTTTATGTATTTTTAAATATTAACTCTTTGTTTGCGCTGTTGTTTACAAATAACATTTCCCACTCGGTTGTTTGCCTTTTTGTTTTGTTGTCAGTTTCTGTTGCTGTGAAGAAGCTTTTTATAGTCTTTGCTTCCCTTGCCTTTTGGTTTTGACTATGATATTGGCAATCCTATATAATAAATGGTCAGCACCTTAAGCATAATGACCAGAGACCAGAACCACCACGGCCCCTCCCCAGGCTGGTCCCACCCTCAAGCAAGCGATTAAAGGCAACAAGGCAGGCAGAATGGGTTAGGGACATTCAGGAAGGCAGGCCAGCGGTTATGGGCGATCAGGTAGGCAGACAGTTCCTCGCAGGACTAGCCCCCCACACCCCCACAGCAAGCAGTTAGGAGTGATCAGACAGGCAAGCAGAGAGGTTAGGCGTGATCAAGTAGGCAGGCCAGCAGTTAGGGACAATCAGGTAGGCAGAAAGCCCCTGCAGGGCTGGCCCAGCCCCCCAGCAAAGAAAGAGGGATGTCCATGCCACCAGCAGTGACCCTGTGGCAGGTGTGCATCTGGTCAACAATCACCCCGCAGAGGGAGGCTCAGGCTAGCCAAGCCATCACACCCCATGCCTGTTGCCTGCAGAGGGAAACCATAGGTCACATAGGGTTGGGGAGGGGGACACTACACATATGGCAAGCAGTGGCAGTGGTGGGGGTGGGGCCAGTTCCATGCAGCCGGGAGAAGGAAAACCCCGATAGTCCCTGATCTCAGGTGAAGTCTAGGGATCCTACCCATGGGGTTCTGGATTGTGAAGGGTGCAGGCCAGGCTGAGGGACTCCCCAAGTACATGAGTTTTCATGTACCTGGCCTCTAGTATCCTATCTAATAAAAGGGTAAAATGCTTAGTAGACCAGGAGACCTTCTGGACAAAGCCACAGAGGTGGGGCCAAGGCAGAGGCAGTTAGGGATGATCAGACCAGGAGGGGAGGGAAGTTGGGGGTGATCAGGCCAGCGAGGGAGGGCAATTGTGGCAAGCAGTCTGGCAAGGGGACAGCTGGGGGCAAGAAGGCCGATGGGGAGGCAATTGGGGCTAGCAGGCCAGCAGGCAGAGTGATTAGGGGTGATCAAGCAGGCAGGCAGGTGAGTGGTTAGGAGCCAGCAGTCCTGGACTGGAGAAGGTACAGGCCAGGCTGAGGGACACACACACAACCACCACCACCCCGCCCCCTCCACACAAATTTTGTGCACTGGACCACTAGTTCTATATAATATAGTATAAATATAGTATTAAATATATATAAGGGGCTTGGTGTGTTTGTTTTCCAGTGAGGGTTTCTTTATCCTCAAAAGCCTTGGTGGAAAAATTGCAGGATTGGCAAAAGTTTCTGAAAAAATATTTTGAGGCTGTTTACTTAGACTACAGTCCAAAAACAACAGAGATAGGTTTGTTCAGGGCCCAAATGCAGATAGCTACCTCAATTAACCTATTGTCTCATCTCCAAGGCTGCTGAAAAAGGAGAGGGTAATTCAGGAAAGGGGCCCAGATCACGCCTAACATTCATTTTAATAAAGTTCATGGAAAGGTAGAAGCCTTAGAATAATTAGCAGAATTGGGGAAGAGATGCAAAGAGCACAAAGCTTGTAGCTAGGAACCCCAGGTTCAGAGTTTTCAGAACTTTGGAGTTTTGAGGAATATTTTTCATATGGGGAACAGCTGTGGATTGGCCCCAGCACCACCAAAGGCAGTAGGCAACCTCTTATAGATATTTGTCCATTTCTATGAAATATTCAGGCTTATCAGATAATGGTACAGACTTGGGCACAAATGAGCTCATTTATAATTTTATAACTGCTTTGATCATAAAATATTCTTCCATCAACCATTAGCAGTAGTTAGAGTAATTCCCAACCTGACCTCTTTATCTTAACTATGCTTTTCCAGTTGTTCAAAGAAAAGTAGATGGGCCACAGGTCCCTAAAAATCAGGCATATTTCCCACTTACAAACCTCAAAAGCGAATCAATTTGTCCTTTGTTTCTACTCAAAATAAGTTCTCTTCTTTTGTTAATATCTATCCTCCTTCACCTATTGTGTGTCTGTGGAATCTTAACTTTGTCCTTCAAAGCAATTTAACCTACAGAGGCAAGGATTCTATTTTTTGAGTAGCACATGTCATGCTACTAGAAGGCAAACCCAATTGTATGAGACAAGAAAAGTAAATTAACCAAATGGCAAAAGATCTGATTCAGAGAAGTGAGATGGTCCTTACGACACATTGTATGTTCCAGAGATCACACAAAAAATATTTCCCACCTCACCACTCTTACTCAATACTACTCCAGTTGAGAGGTGGAATTCTCTGTTCCCTCTCCTTGAATGTGGATGACACTTAGACAAAATGAAGTCATGTGACTTCCAACACTCATTCATAAGTGGCTTTTGCCTGGTTCTTTTGGGGCACCTGTTCTTGAAACACAATCACCATGCAGTGAGAAAGCCCACGTAGCCACACGAAGAGCACCTGTGTATATGTGTTTAGGTAGATAACCCCAGCTGAGAACTCCCCACATTAGCCACCAGACAGGTGACTACATAATCCTTCAGATAATTTGAACTCTTAAACATCAAGTCACCTCCAACCTTTGAAGTTTTCCAGTTAAATTCCTGCAAATCACAGAGCAGAAATACATTATCTTGTTGTGCTCCTTCCAAATTCCTCACTCCCAGACTCCATGAGCATTATGATATGCTTACTTTTCATTAGGTGGTCTGTTAATGGAGCAATACTAGCTAGAAGAGTTTTTTTTTTTTTCTGTAAAACAGAGACATGTACCCACAGAATGTGTTTACAGGGGGATGGTTGATATTTACCTCATATAAGGTTTTCTTTCTCCTCATAATATTACTTGCCCTTCCAAAAAGAAAGCTATTTAAATATTTTATGTGGCCCCATTTCTTTGATTCATTTTTAGTTGTATAATCTGATCAGATAGCATCATGATTATAGACAATGAACACAAAAGGCTCTAAGGACCACAGATCTTAGGATTTATCTCATTTCTAACATGGTTTCCCCTTAAGGCACACTGATGGTAACCTATCCAAAGTAGGTTATCAATTGACAATTTGAGATATTCCAGATTCTTTCCAGGACCAGGTTCCCCCTTGGAATGTAGATTGAGTAGCACGGGCGTAGGCCTTGGTTAAGGAGTGGACTAACTCTGACACAGTACAGCTTCCTCCTGGTATGTTTTCCCTCCCAATCTTTATCCAGAACTATGAGTGCCAAATAGGCCATCAGGAATTGTTCAATGCCTGATGTCCAAATGTTATATCCAGACCCAAGCTGTCAGGTGATTGGAAGGAGATGTTATAAAACCTAGATTTTGTGTTTACATTTAGCTCCATATGGACTGGTATGGCAATTTCTCTGGCATAATTTATTATTTCACATCTGTTAAGCAGCAGTGAGCTGATTGTCTCTTCCCTGAAGAACAAAACTGGTGAAGAATTTTGGACAAAAATCAGAGGACTATTTTAGATACCTTAAACTTGGAAAATATTTCGGGGCATCTTCTCTGCCTTAATAAAATTATTGAAGAAGAAGATGCAGTGGGATACAGAGAAGTTTATAAATGTGCTTGTGGGAAAGAATACCAAGGCTTTTTAGAAGTAATCACTTCTAAATGTCTCCCACCCCCAGGACATTTGGATGGTTCTGGCTAATGTCAGAGAGGGGTGGGTCTCATAAAAGCACCAGGAGAGACTAAGGAAAAACATGAGTGAGGAAACAGGGAAAATTGGAGCATTTATAAATAAGATATAGAATCATGGTCCTTAAACACAGAAGGAACCTTTGAATATAATTGTGGAAGAATTTGCCACATCTGGATCCATCCAAGTATGGTGCTAAGACTTTCTTTTCCACAATAGTATTAACATCCCATTTCATCAAAAGCCCTATCCTCTGCTTTCAGATATTTGCAAATTACTGGGTTCTTAAAAGCAGCGGGCTCCCAACAGGCTGTTGGCATGGGATTCAACAAAATTTCAGAACAGGGCCAAGTACTTTTACCTAAAGAAGCATAGGCCAGCTGTTGGCAACTTTGTTAGGCCCTCACTTCAAGAGACTTGGAGAATATATCTGGCTGGATGATCTAAGCTCTTCATCTGGAAGTTGGTTTATCAAATCCTCTTGTTGCCTCTGGGCCATTGCCCCATCTCCTTGGTCACTGTTTTCCAGGTCTTCAGACCAGCAGCACCAGCACCAGCTGTAAACTAGTAAGAAAGGCAAATTATGGAGTTTCATCCCAGATTTACTTCAGAAACTAGGGTTGGGCCCAAGCTGTCAGTGGTTTAGCAAATCATGCAAATAATTCTCACACATGCTAAAGCTCCTCCTCCATAAGGTCATGCATGACCTTTTGACAGCCCAGGTGGCCATCTTGGATTGGGTTTGGGGAAGGGAAAAGAGCAGGTTCTCAGCCTCTCTTTCCCTACATCTTCTATACTCAGTTCCTAACAGGCCCTACTCTATGGAAGCTTAGGGGCTCAGATTGAAAGTCAAAACAATTGAGTCTTCTTTGTTCTTTTATTAAAATATATTTTTTTTAATTTAGTAATTTTTAGAGAGAGAGAGGGTAAGGGAGACAGAGTGAGTGAGGAATATCAGTTTGTTGTTCCACTTATTAATGCATTCATTGGTTGCTTCTTGTATGTTATGTACCCTGACTAGGGATCGAACCTACAACTTTGGCATATCAGGAGGATGCTCTAAAGAATTATTTTGCTTTTAAATATTATATTCATTAGGAATTACATAGGCTGCTGGGAACCACTGTCTAAAACTTGGTCAAGCCCTAACTGGTTTGGCTTAATGGATAGAGCGTCGACCTGCTGACTGAAGGGTCCCAGGTTGGATTCCAGTCAAGGGCATGCACCTTGGTTGCACGCACATTCCCAGTAGGAGGTATGCAAGAGGCAGCAGATGAATATTTCTAACTCTCTATTCTTCTCTCTTCCCCTCTGTAAAAAATAATAAAATACATTAAAAAATAATTGGGTCAAACAAAACAAGTTTTCTTTTTTGTCACATAATAAGAGGTTTGAGGGTTTTACATGAATGTCTCACTCCTTCCCAGTTATTCTGTCTTTGATAGACCCTCAGGGTCTAAAGTTTTAATCTGAAGATATGTTTCTTTACTCTTATCAATTATTTTCAATTAAGAATTATAATGGCCCTGCCCCATAAATGTTAGAAAAAGTTGTTCTTCATGTCCATTTACTCCAACTCACAGATTCCATCTTTTAAATTTTCATGTTTTATTCCTTCAGAATATCCCTCCTGACTTACTGCATTGTCATTTCTGCAATTCAGTACATATATTGTAACTATATATATATATATATATATATATATATATATATATAATTTATATATATAATTTCTAAGAATGATGATAGTTTTTTTTTTGTTTTGTTTTTTTTGTAATCATTCACCTGCTCAGAATAGATTCAATAGCCATTTAAGTAAAATGAAAGCTGGTTTATAGTGAATTTATTTGAATTTGATACCTTTCTTTGATGGTATCTTTGTTTTAAGCTAATTCTTAGTGATTCTTGGATGATCAAACATCTGTTTGAGGATTAAAATAAAATAGGTGGTAGAGTTGTTCTTTCTCAACACAGTGAGTCTCTCTATTTGCATAACGTGGACTCAGGTCTCATTTTAGTAGGCAGAGCTCATACAGACAGGCAGGACCTATCATAGAACTTGGTGCCAGAAGCTTTGTTTCTAGGTGTGTGTACTCTTGGCCCTTCCCTGTGACTGTACATTATTGCTCTTTAGCCCAACAACCACTTGTAAGTCTTCTGGGTCAAATCCATCGCATTAAAAGAGTGGGAGTAGCAAGTGCTTTATCCTTTAAAAAATATTTTTTAAAATAGAGAGAGAGAGAGAGAGAGAGAGAGAGAGAGAGAGAGAGAGAGAGAGAGAGATTCTGCAACCCTGCATGTGCCCTGACCTTGAATTGAACCTTTTAATGCACTAGAGAGGATGCTCAACTAACAACCACACCAGTCCAGGTGCAAATGCCTTATTAGGAAGGAAGAAAGCAGTCAGTCCCTAAAATTATGACAAAAGCTTGCCTTAGACTGATTCTTATCCTTGTTTAGAAGATGCTTTCTTGGGAAAACATTGTTTAAGTAGAAAGGGACAGCACTTTTAATGCAACCTTTAATTACTCTCCCCAGTCTTCCTGGACCCTCTGGTTCCTGTTGCATTTGGGCAGGGGATTCCTCTGAGGCTTTGTTGGGAAAAACTTTTCTCAGTAACCTTCAGTTCTCTATATTTGGATTTATGTTTCTCTGTTTGGTTTATTTCTTCATTCCCAGGTCACTCTCCATGTACTGGGAATTTCTGGAAAAAAGGTTGCTGGTCTAATGAAGATACTCTTTTTCTTTGCCATGTCTCCTGTTCGCTTATTTTCTCTTTTAATCCCCCCTCCCCTCCATGCCCCGGCCTGTCACTTCAATAGTATGAGGAGAGAGTAAGGAGACACAATTCATCATATTGTTTCAGACAAATTCCTTGATGTTGGAAATTTTTTGCTCTTGAATCCCTTTGGCACTGAGAACATTTGATACATCTCCCAATTCCTTTTCTCCAGGCTCCTGCTATGCGTTTTTTGCAGAGGAACAGTTCTGAGTTCTGCATTCCCTATCCACCATTTTTGTTTGTTTACTAGAGGCCTCTTGCCTTCCTTCCCTGGCTGCCAGCACCAGCTTCCCTCTGGCACATGGAACCTGGGCTTGCCTCACAGCCCCAGCTTCATCCGGAAAATCATCTGGGAGGACTCCAGAAGGTCGTTTGGTCTAATTAGCATATTATGCTTTTATTATTATACATTTATTTTTTAAATTATATTTTATTGACTTCAGAAGAGAAGGGAGAGGAAGAGAGAGAAATATCAATGATGAGAGAGAATCCTTGATTGGCTGACTCTTACATGCCCCCTACTGGGGATTGAGCCCCCAACCCTGGCATATTCCCTGACTGAATGGGACCCGGGACTTCCTGGTTCATAGGTGGATGCTCAACCACTTAGCCACATTGGCCTGGCCCCTATTCACCCCTTTTAGTAATTTCATACAACCTAGTGGTTATTTGCATCTGTGTGTCTATTAGATTATTTCTTAAAGTTATGCAAAGTATGTATGTAGCTGGCAATGATGATAAAAATAACATCTGACATGTATGTATTAGATGCTTATTAAATGCCACACATTTTGCTAATTACTTCATCTGCTTAATTTTCTTTAATCTTCATGAAATATGAAACACAAAATTCTTCATTTTACAAATGGAGAAACCAAAGTGGAAAGGGTTTAAGTAAGCAGCTTGGGGTCTCCAGGCTCAAGGGAATGAGAGCCAGCATGCCAGGTCTTGGGCTCCAGAACCAGCACTTTGCAAACACTCTGTTACACTGCTGCTCAGGTGCATTTACAATTATTTACCAAGGAGTCATTAGAACTCATGTTTTTGCAGAAACCAAAAGACTTGTGGTGTCTTCTGCATTAGATAGCCGAGCCATTAAGTGGTAAAGCAATTGAAGGTGGGAAAAATTCCAGTAACTCAGAGTGAAGAATAAATTGCAAGTGGCCACATGGAAATTTACCATCGTGACTGGGATGATTTACGTAGTGACTAGGATAGTTTTCTAACGATATTCATGGGAGGAAAACAGTTCCTTGCTTTTTCTTTTGCTCATCTGGGTCAATTACTGATATCCTGCCCAGATATGCAAATGTGCTTTCTCTTTTGATCTTGGAAATGTGCCTTGAGCTCTATGTCTCTCCACAGGCTCTCCAGTCCCATGGAGCCTCTAAGGAGTTCCTTGGTTAGTGGAAAGCACAGACTGAGCTTTTTTAGGCCTGATTGTAAAAGTTACTAATTCCCTTCTAAAATTAACTTACACTTAGCTAACTCCAACCCCCACCCACCTGATATAACAAGGTCCCTACAGATTACTTTTTGGTTTTCCTAGCCAGAACAGAACAAAACCAGCAAAAGCACAAAAGGCCCAAAACAATCTACTTGGGAGCATGACTCTGTTCAATTCTCCTATCATCTGTTTCTCTGATTATGTTTCACAGTGACTTCCAAATTATTTTGTTTTCCTAATTTTTTAAAAACAAGGGCCCATATACTTAAGATTCTGAAGAATTAGGTACAATGATAACATGCTGCAAGCCTTGCCCTAGAGAAGTGGTTTAAATCTAAGTGGAGTGTCTCCCCGGCAAGGTAAATGCCATACTTGAAAGTGTTCCATAAACTAAAGTGCAGCACACACACTCTAACACAGTGGAAAACAGGGGAGCTCTGGAAACAAACAGAGTCTGACCCAAATATGTGTATAAAACAGGCTCTTACTTTTAAAGATATTTTATTTATGTACTGATACATTTTTAAAATAAAATCATTTCAAAATCTAGAGAATAACATTTGATAAAGGTGTGCAAATATTGACTGATATTTCATACATTTACCTTTCTCTTGTAAAACTTTTTGCATCCAACTGTCCAAAACTTAAAAACATGTATTTATACATGTATATATTTACACATACTCACACACACAAAAAAAGAGAAATATTCTCTCTTTCTGTTATGTTTGTTATGTATACTAAAACAGCCAATAGCAAGTGTTGGTGAACAGTTGGAGAAATGATAACTTTCATATATTCTTCTCATGGGAATGTAAAAAGTTACAACTATTTGGAAACCAGTATGACATTTTCTAAAAAAATACGAAGATATTTATGACCTAGGATACTGTAATTTCACTTTGAGATATATGTTGTAAATAAAAGTCACAAAGGTGTGCTCAAGAAGAGCTGTTCAAAGAATGCATTATAACATTATTTAGAAGATCAACAGATTGCTATAATAATACCAAAATGCAGCTAGTAAATCAGTGAATAAATACAATATGGCCAGTTCATATAATGGAACAACATGGAGAAATAGAACATTGAGTGAATAAGACAAGTTACATAAGAATACACAAGGATGCTAGCATATATTGAAATAAAAAACACATGGAAAAGGCTACTATTTACAGACCACATGCAGGTAGTAAAGTATAAAACCCTAGACGGGATTGATAATAACTAATGTCAGTGTAGAAGTAAAATCTGGAAAGAAATGGAGAAAAGGGTAGCATCAATTCTATTTACCACATTGTATTTTTTTTTAAGAGAAAAGAAACTGATGTGAAAGCAAATACGTCCAAATGTCAAGAACATTTGCTAAATCTGGATGGTAGGTATAGTGTGTTGACAACATTAGTTTTTGCATTTGTCTGTTTATTGGCACAGTCATAAAAAACATACAAATAAACTATTTTCAAAAACTATAAAAGAAAAAACCCTCCTGTTGCCTTAAATTCTTTCTTAACAATATGTTTGTATTTACTACACATGCAGCATGATTATAGAAAGAATGTTATATGCATATACACACATGGATATACATATATAGGCTTGTATATTACATTTATATATACAATACGTAGAGCACACTCTTCCTATATTTATATCATATGTACAACGAATTGGCCCCTACTCTTCTTTCTGACGACACATTACACTTGTACAAAGGGCAATGTTACATTAATTTAGAGAAAAAGTTTTTGGTCTTGTCCTTGGCATGGCAAAGCCACTTAATTCTTTTAACAGATTTTATTGACAGATTCTTGCCATCGCTTTGCTTGTTGTAGCACTGCACTTTTTTCTTCAGCCGTTGGCCAAAGGCAGGCCCATGACTTTGTTCCACTCTGCTTTGCTTCATCATTTTCTGTAGAAACAGGCCGGACACACTTTAATAACATTTGCTATTAACGTATTTTTAACTTTAAATCTTTTAGCTCAGATAGAGTGTATTCAGAGCATACTCGGGTCATAAAAAGGCCGGAAAGCTGCCTTTACATCCCCTGGAAATGTCTTATGAAATGTCTAGTAATACGCCCGCCTAATTGCAATTTCCTGTAACTTAAAGTGGCTTTTAATAAAGCTTATTCTTTTTATGTCTTGCTCTAGCCTGACTTCTGGATTGTGTGATTTGACATCAGAAATAACTTAGATGAGATTATTTCCTTGAATTTTTACTCCCAGGATATGTGCAGTCACATTATTCTCCATAATGAAAAGAAAAAAAAATAATAATGAAAGGCTCAAGAAACAAACGAACTACAATTCCACCCATTCAAAATAATTACAAGGAAGCTGGGCCTGAAACCTAAAAAAAAGAAATGTTAAAAGAGGTGCCATGTGTTTACTTTCAGAGGCAGGACAGGGAACCCACTCACAGCTCTGTGCCTAAGCAGGGATCCTCCTGAGCCCATTGTAACGGACAGAAAATACTGTGCTTCCTTTGAACCCTGCTGGTTATTGATGGTGCGGGGGAGGTGGTTTTAAAATTGCTTAAGAACAGTAGTTTATCACACAAACTCAACACTTTGTTTCTGCCCCCTCAGAATCCTGTTTAATCTTGTTTAAACCAAGGTCATCTTTACAAATTTCATTTATCCCAGGGATGTAATGAATTCTGAATATTATATCAGATACATAAAATTGCCCATCTCCATGAATCCACTTTGGAGGTTTGAGGTATCTTTCTATAAAGCTAATAGCATCAGGCTAAGTACAACTTTGAAGGCAGGAAAGCCCGTTATAATGTACATTTTTTTCTTCACCTTTTATTATTGTCAAGTACATGCACAGTGTACTTGAGCACATGAGAGGTAAAACTTTCTGAGTCCTTGAATATCTAAAAAGTTATTTAATTTCCCTTCATTGACATTTAGCTGGTTTTAGAATTTAGATGTTTTCTTTTTTTTTTTTCTAAGTCCAGTGAAAACATTACTGAAACATTTCTTTCTGTAATCCAGAGTTGCTAATTAAGTGTTTCAGTCTGATTCTTGTTTCTTTATAAGTCACCACTTTCTTTCTGGAAGTTTTAGTAGCTTCTGCATATTTTTGGTATTCTGCAAATTCACAAATCGTGTAAGGTATTTTTAAAAATCTATATTTTTTCAGCAGTTTATGGGGTTTGTTTGCTATGCAACATTATAAATTGTAAGAACTTTGTTTTCAGTGAAAATATCTCATGTAATCATATATTTTTCTTTCTTCTAATATTTTCAATAATCAAACATCCTACATATGCCAGGTTTTTTTGTTTGTTTGTTTGTTTGTTTGTTTGTTTCATCCCACAGATGAATACTCCTAAATCAGCTAAGCTGGAGTTGTGGTGAATTGTCTAACTGGCTCAGATTTGCCTGTTTCAATCTGGAGCTAAAAAGACTTAAACTCATGGCCTCTTATTACTAGTGAATAACATATTAGCATCAGTTAAAATGCATGTTTTATTTATATCTCCTGTTTCAGTCACTATGCTTCTTTTTTCTTTTTTATTTACTACTACTTTTATAACAGCTATTGTATTTCATATATCTTTGAAATCTACTGTTAGTCCTTCTCAGAGTATACTATGTAAAAAAATAAATTATCACAGAGAAGAAATAAAGAAAGTGAACTATCCAGCTGTTGTTTGCATTTGTGTTTAATACCCCACAGAATTTGTGCTGATTTTTTAATTTAGATGTAAATAAAATACCAATAGCAAAGAGTCACTATGTATTGCATACACATAAAATAAATTTTCAAAAATTTGATCAAGACAATTTTAATCAATACAATATTGAAAAATATATCCTATTGCATGAAATATTTCTTGACCATGTCAGCATCTACTCTTCTGTTTATTTTTAAAAACAGTTTGGCATTACATCTGGTAGAAAGATAGCAATTTCTTTTGGCTTTGGAAGAAATGATCTCTCTTAACAATTACTATGTGTGAGAATGAAGTCAATTAGCCTTGATACCAATTTTTGCAGTGCTATATTAAGAGGATTTAGTTCACTTACAGTACTGAAGTGCTTTGGTTGATATATGTTTCACTTCTTTTTTGCCACAATAATGTTGTTTAGCAAACAAACCCCAAAATTAGTGGCTTAAAACAACAACCATTTAAAATTTAACAAATATTTGTGTCAGCTGGGTGGTTCTGGTGATCTGAGCTATTCTCAGTGATCTTGTCTGAGTTCATTCCTGACTGCATTCAGATGGTTAAGTTGGCTGGGACCACTAACAAAAGATGTGGCAGATTATAATTAGAAAGAAAAAGTCACACACACTTATGTTTGTGTATATTTTATTTAAATCACACAAAAATGAAAAGCACATACTGAAATAATTGATCCCCTTCCCCAATATTTAAAATATGAAAGTCCTACAGAAATTGACATGTGAGGGAGGGAAATAATAATATAAATAATGCATAAGTATGAATAAAGTATAAACTTCACGTTATTTATCTTCTCTTCTTTTCACCACTAAGGCAAAACATAACTAATTTGACTAATTTGTTTTTATATTCATTTGGCTCCTCTGTTACTGTTTTTGTTTTCTATAGAGGGTTGAGGACAACTAAGAAACAACAATAAGGAAAAAGTTCTAAAATATAATTAGGAATCTCAGCCCTCACACTACCGTAGGCTGACAAATCAAATTTTGCTATAGATGACCCAAAAGAAAATAAGTAAGTTTTATTCCTTCTTTAAGGAATAAAATTAAATTAAATTTAAATAAAATAAAATTTAAAATAAAATCTCTCTATATAAAAGCCTAAATGACAAAAATGATTGAATGACCAGTCAACCGGTTGCTATGACATGCACTGACTACCAGGGGACAGACACTCAACACAGGATCTGCTCCCTGGTGGTCAGTGTGCTCCTACAGCCAACCTCTTGTGGTCCTGCCCCATCTCCAACCAACCAACCTCCTATGCTCTCTTACCCCAGTCAGCCGACCCCTCCATTGGCCCAATCACTGGCCAGGCTGAGGAACCTCTATCTATGCACGCATTTGTGCACCAGGCCTCTAGTTTAAAATAAAATCCCCCAAATCCTATGAAGTCATTGGTCAGTGAAAACGAATGTAAAACAGTATCTAAGTAGGGTATGCATTTGTTTTTATGGCCAGCATTTTTACATGTGGTAGAAATGTGGCCCGCTTTCCATTAGGATGAATTAGTTGTAAAGCCTATTTGGGACTTGTCTTAATCTGCATCCTACCCTTTCTATCTATTTGATTACTTGTATGTTACTACTGATGCAGAGATACATGAAAGGAAACAGAAATAACTGATTTTCCAATCAGCCATAATATAAGCGGCACAGCCATGAAACCCACAAAACCAACATCCCCTCTGTGGCAGACACCCACTTCCAAATCCCTTCAAGGAGCAATAAAGCAGAGCCTATCATTAACTGAGTAAAAAGGACCACGTCTTCCTTCATTTTCGAACAAAGTGGAAAAGATTATCTATGCACACCTGCAGCTGGGTTCAGTTGGACTTTTCTCATAATTCCTGCTAACAACCAAATCTTGACAAAGTATATGGAGAGTGTGAGGTGCTCATTTGAAAATGAAGACATTCCTTTTCTCCCATGAGTTCTATGTCCAAAAGGTGAAGGACGGGGAAGAGAATTATTCCTTTGTGAACTTGAACACAGGGAAACATTTTGTAAGATTTTTTTTAGAATTGCACCCAAATGTTTTTTTCATCTCTCCTCTGAATGAACTCTTGAAATGTATTTATAGAAAAAAAAAATTAGATATGTGTGCAAACATGTTTCCCAGAGAGATAATCTCTTTTAAAGTACCTCCAAGGCAAAGATGAGAGGCAACGTGATTTGCGCATTATTTGGAATTTCTAAAGAGTCTACTGAATAGACACAATTTGAATTCTTGAGATGGGTTTAATTAGTATAAGTATAACACTGTGGTTTTCACATATATTGGCTCACTGTAAGAACTTGATTGAGGAGTCTCTGGATTCAAACTGGATTCTACATTTTCTTATATTTCTTGGGCTCCATTCTCTTTACTCTTACATACTTTAATATTTGCTGCAGATTACCTGAGGGTAAGAAGCAAACTTTTGTCTCAGTGGAGAGCATTGAGCCTAGAAGCAGAAAGAAAATTGTCTTCATTAGACATATTGCTTGTAGGTTCAGCTGTAGAACATATGAAAATATAAATTTAAATGCCTAAATAACCTACATTGTGGAATTATTTGCCCAGAGTTTATCTAACTAAATTGTTTTCCATAATGAAAGGGGGAAAATGATAGATATACTCCTTTAAGGAGAGAGGAGTGGCCAGAGACTTACTTGGGCAGAAGTTGCCTACATTGGATGCAAAACACACATGTTCAGAAGAAAGAATAAGTGCGAATTGTTTTTATTAAGGAAGAGAGTTTTAAATATCATCTACTGAATTCCTCCAGCAAGAACCATAAGAATGATTGTGTAAGGAGGCATTATTTAACCCACTGTTTTTCATACATGCAGGTAGATATTTGTTTGTTCATTCAATAATTCTTTAGTAAATGAGTGCCTATTTTATTTCATGGGTATGGATTAAAAAAGAGGGTGCTTTTTCACAAGCTTAGAGAATTACTGTGAAATTCATTAATTCACCCACTGTAACAAGGGTGAGGTGATATCTCCTGTAGTTTTAATTTGAATTTCCCTGATGATTAGAGATGTTGATGCTTTAATTTTTATTATTTCTTTTCTTCTTATATTAGGTTATATTGCTATTCTCTCTCTAGTTTCCTAAGGTGTAGTTTTAGATGATTAATTTTAGAAATTCTGATACATTCTACCATCAGTCCAAACCTAGAATCTCTCTGTAAGCACTGCTTTTGCTGCATCCCATACATTTTGGTAAGTTGCAGTTTAATTTTCAGTTAATTCAAATTGTTTACAGATTACTCTTCAGATTTCTTTTTTAGCCCATGTGTTGTTTAGAAGTGTTTGTTTAATCTTGAAATATTTTATAATTTTTAGCTTTCTATTAGTTATTTCTAGTTTAATTTCCATGTAATCTGAGAGCATGCTTTGGGTGATTGTTACTGTTTTAAATTTGTTCAAATATGTTTTTTGATCCAAAATGTGTTCTATGTTAGAAATGTTCCATGTGAGCATATGAAAAATGTGTGTTCTGCTCTTGTTAGATGAAGTTTTCTATAGGTATCAATAAGATACAGTTGATTGATGTTGCCGTTCAGCTCAACCATTTTCTTATTGAATTTCTGACTGTGTTATCAGTCAATCACACAGAGAGAGGTATTGAAGAAAATGGATAAAATATATGAAAAAGACATTTTACCAAAAGGAATATACAGATGGCAATAAGAACACAAGATGTTAAGCATCATTAATCATTTTTTGCAAACTAATACCAAAATATGGTGCCATTACACACCTATCAAAATCAATAAAATAAAAATAGTGATAAAGCCAAATCCTAGCAAAGATACAGAGAAATTGAATCACACATAGATTGCTGGTGGGAATGCAAAATTATACCATTACACTTGGAAAGTGCATGTCATTTTCTAGGAAAACTTAACATGCATTTACTCAGCAATTCCACTCTTCCTCCCCCCTCTAAGAAGTGAAAATGTATATTCTTACAAAACCTGTATAGTAATATTCATAACAGTTTTACTCTTAATAACTGAAAAATGGAAACAAATGCTATGTAACATATTGATGGTTAAACAAATTGTGTTTAATTCATATCATGAAAAACTACTAAAAAACGATTAACCTTGTAATCTACAAAACAAGTTGGATGGATCATCAGGAAATTATGCTGAGTGGGAAAAAAATCCCAAATTGTTGCATATTATATGATTCCTTTCACATATAATTCTTTTTTTTTTTAATATATTTTATTGATTTTTTACAGAGAGGAAGGGAGAGAGAGATAGAGAGCTAGAAACGTCGATGAGAGCGAAACATCGACCAGTTGCCTCTTGCACACCCCCTACCGGGGATGTGCCTGCAACCAATGTACATGCCCTTGACCGGAATCGAACCCGGGACCTTTCAGTCCGCAGACCGAAGCTCTACCACTGAGCCAAACTGGCTTCGGCTCTTTTTGTTTTTTAAATATGTTTTTATTGATTTCAATGAAAGAGAGAGAAAGAGAATATAGAAACATCCTATATAATAAAAGCCTAATACACTAAGTGTCCAGTTGGCTTGTCATCTGTTCAACCAATCAAAGCATAATATGCTAATGATATGCTAAGGCAGTGCAACCTCTCACTATAACATGCACTGACCACCAGGGGGCAGACACTTCCACTAGTAGGTTAGCTTGCTGCTGGGGCCAGCTGATTAGGACTGAGATAGGCCAAACATGCCCTGGAGCCCTCCTATGGTCCCTCCCCAGTTGGCCAACCTCCTGCATCCCTCTCCGGCCCCAATTGTGTACCAGTGGGGTTCCTTGACCTGGCCTGCACTCTCTCACAATATGGGACCCTTCAGGGGATGTTAGAGAGCCAGTTTCAGCCCAATCCTGCAGGCCAGACTGAGGGACCCCACTGGTGCATGAATTTGTGCACTGGGCCTATAGTCAATCAATGATAAGAGAGAATCATCTATTGGCTGCCTCCACTGGGAATTGAACCTGCAACCCAGGCTTGTGCTTTGACTTTGAATCAAACTGTGACCTCTTGGTTCATGGGTCAATTCTCAACCACTGAGTCACACTGGCCAGGCTCACATAGAATTCTTGAAATAACAAAATTATAGACATAGAGAATTTATTAGCAGTTGTGAAGAGTTAGTGAAAAGGGGAGGTTGGGTGGTGACTGTGACTGTAAAAGTATAGCATCAGAGCTTCTTATGTTGCAACTCTGGTGCTTGTCACACCAATCCTCAATATACGATAAAATTGCAAGGAACTAAATATAATTCCCTTTCTCTCTCTCTCTTTCTCTCTCTCATAGGATGGTGAAATACTAATAAAGTCAATGGCCTGTATCATTGTTAATTTCCTGATTGTAATTTGTACTAAAGTAATGCAAAATGTTACATTTGGGGAAAATTGGGTGAAGGTTGTACATAATCTCTCTATTACTTCTTAATTCTGCAGTGAATTTTCAATTATTTCATATATAGACACAAGGGATTATGATTCAATTTGGAAAAGGAATGAAATTCTGATACATTCTACCACCAGTCCAAACCTAGAACACATTATACTAGGTGAAATAAACCAGACACAAAAGATGATTATTATATGATTCCACTTATATGAGGTAGCTAGAATAGTGAAATTAACAGAAACAAAGTAGAATAGTGGTTACCAGGGGATGGGAAGAGGGGGTAATGAAGAGATATTACTTAGCAGGTACAGAGCACTGGAAAATGTTCCGGAGATGGATAGCACTGATGGCTGTATAACTATGTCAGTGTACTCAATGATGCTAAATTGTAACTGAAAATGGTTAAGATGGAAAATTCTGTTTTCTGTATTTTGTTACCACAAAATGTAAAGTTTTCTCAAAAAAGTTTTAAAAGTCAGGAGGAGAGGAGGGCATTATAAAAATAACTCAGAGATAATTAGTTTAGAACATTAAACTTTATTTATTTGTAGTTTTACGTGAGGAAGAACACTGTTTTGAAGGCTGTTTCTCAGACCCAAGGCAAGTACAGGATTGATAAAGGCTAAAGCCATAGAATTTCATAGGAAATGATGACTAGTTGGTTTAAACTAACACAGGGACTGCTCAGGGTTGTAGTGAAGCTTGGCTCAGGATGATAGCTGAACCCCAAGTCTACCATGTTTTAGGAACAGTGTTGATCCAACAAATTCATTAGTTTGAGCCCAGATTTCTAATAGGTTCACAGACCTCAGAAGTTTGCCTCCACTATCGTTGCTGTTTTAACACAAAACTGCAAATAAATATAAATATATACAGTATATTATTGATTTCAGAGAGGAAGGGAGTGGGAGAAACATCAATGATGAGAGAGAACCGTTGATCAGCTGCCTCCTGCATGCCCCACAGGAAACTGAGCCCACAACCCAGGCATGTGCCCTGACCGAGAATCGAACTGTGACCTTCTGGCTTACATGTCGATGCTCAACCACTGAGCCACGTGGTCTGAGTGCCTGCACTGTTTTGATGCTGATCATGATTAGCTCTCCTTAAATAAGTGGTTGTTTATGTTACTTTCTTCTGCAATCCAGGAAGTTCTCACAGCCCCCAGGCTTAGTTAGAGTCAGGCAGTGGGCAGGTCCCTATGTATAAACTCAAGGGTCGTTGGAAATTTCCTTTATCACCTATCTTCAGTCACCACAGTTCGTTTGGGGGAACTTCCCCTTAAGGAGCTTCCCATAGTTTCCAGTTTAATTTAGAACCATTTTGGGAGCTTTAAAAAATACTGGCGACTGGCTTCGACCCCTGGAGCTTTTTATTTAATTGGTTTGGGGTATGACCTAGGCCTCAGGATTGTTAACAGCTCCCTAAAGGATTCCATTTTGTCTCTAAGCATCACTTAAGAACTACTGATATATAAAGAGAAGAGAAAATGCAGAAGATGTTGACT
Organism: Pipistrellus hanaki; assembly: GCF_964339955.1. NCBI lineage: Eukaryota > Metazoa > Chordata > Mammalia > Chiroptera > Vespertilionidae > Pipistrellus > Pipistrellus hanaki. The sequence goes on from NC_140508.1 coordinate 28,377,580, forward strand.
TAGAAAAGAAATACCTCTTGATATCTGATAACTCAAAAAAAAAAAAAAAAAAAAAGGCCATCTCGCTTGCCTGGTAAAAGTGTCCATCTTCCTCACTAATCCATTCAAAAATGAAAAAGCCCCATGGAAAGTTCACTTTCCCTATAATGAACCTCATGACCTCATGTTAGAGCTAAAGCGTGCCCTCTCTTACCCCACTGGTGATGGAGAGCAGCTGGCGACCATCCTCTCTTTCCCGTAAGCCAGTAGACAAAAATAACAACACATCGACATGTGTGCTGTGCTGAATCAAAATATACAGAGGAAGCTGGTGAGTTCTCCTTCCTAATCAACCAATTTATTAATTTGTTTAAACTCCCAGAAGCCTGATCCTTTCACGGGAGCAGACTAAGTTAATTGCATTCTCATGTTAAAACAGCCACAATAGTGGGGCACCACCAGGCATATTAATGGATTAATATCCTGTTGTGTGAAAGTAGCAGGATGTAGTAAAACTGATAGGATCCTTACTCAAACAATCACATAGAGGGTGTTTTTAATCTAGTGTCTTGGAACTAGGCGACCTCCTCTACAGCCAAGCTATGCCTACAAGGCTCAGTTCCTACTGATTTCCAGGTGCATTGCATTGTGTTGGAGAGTGGTTGGGAAAACCCTCAGCTGAGAGACTTGCATGATCTTTCTCAGGTGTCCTAATGAGCACTGGATCCTTGCACTCTTTTGAGTTACCTCTGGCTTGCAAAGCGAGGGTTTGTTTCTTTAGGTCAGGCAGAAAAACAAGTCACGACTGACCATGCCTCTTTCCATGTAACAAATATGTATTGAGTCTCTGTTATGTGTTGGACACTGTGTGAGGTCCTGGAGTGCAAATGGTAAACAAGACTGGCAGGTGAATGCAGGGAAGAGAGAATCCACGGGTGTTAGAGCCTGGGATCCAGAGCCAGCCTCCATGACTCTGCAGCCACGTTCTACCATAAACCTTGCATAATTGCTCTGGGACCCGGGTATTACATTATACACATGGGAGAATAATGGTTTCTTCATTACGGAGAGTAGATTTATGGGGGTGGGGGTCATGGAATAATAGATATGACATATTTAGCACCACACTTGACACATTACGTTATTGTTTTTCTATTGTCTCTGTTTTGGCCTAGATAAATAAGATTAGTTGTTAACAGAAATGAATGCCATTGGTGATTAATTAAATGTCGTTTGATATTTCAGTGAAGATGTGGATGTGTTTTTGCTATTTTAAGGGAAATCAAAGAAGGCTTCTCCTAGGGGAGCCTGTCACCATCAAAATGAACATAACATTTAAGAAAGCACACAGTGCAATAAGACTTGGAGCTTTTCTGTAGTTGGAGTTTTGTTCAAGTGGTCATTTGTTAACCAAGTAGCTCAGATTTAAATTATCTGACAGAGAAGGGGAAGGTTCAAAGGGGCTTGGCTGCCTCCTCTTCTACTCTTCTATGAGGAAGTACTTTCACAGCCTTTGCTCTCTTTTATAATAAGTCACAATCATCTTCCACATCCCCTGCTGTATGTGTGGAAAATGGCTACTTACTTTTCAGGAAAAAAAAAAAAAAAAGGAAGAAAAAAGAAAAAAGGTTTTTCCTTGCTTTTTAGTTCATTTACAATGGGATATAAACTACTGAACCATTTTAACCATGTATAAGGGTTTTATGGTTACTAGAAGCATTGTTTCAAATTAAAAAATAAAATAGAAAACTGTCTCCTAAAGAAATCCCTTGCTGTTTATGTTAATATTATTTTATGCACAAATTCTTTGTTGTCCTCATGAATGAAAGTTCAGTCAGTGGGAAAGAAGGAAGGAATGCTTTCTATTTGAGCCTAAAGTAGAGATGTTTTCATGGTGTTCTTGTTTCTAGAACAAGTGCTTCAAGAGTTTTAGAGATAAGCAGACCAAATTATTTTTGACACTTACAACTGATGTCAATAAAGCATTATAGAAAGTTTCTGGGGTTAAGTTAGAGAGCCTATATACTCTTATAATTTACTAGTGGCCAAGGGCATGGATTCATGCATATTGAAATGAAACCAGATTCAGGGCTGACAGTGCCCGAGCAGCAACATAACCCACAGCTGAAGGTAGAATCACGCATCCCTGCAAGGAATTGGGCTCCTTTATCTCTGGTTTTGGGGTGTGTCACCTGGAGAACCACTGCTGCCAAGTCACCTCAGCTTGGCAGCTCCTGCACTGTCTTCCCCCTGGTGGTCAGTTACATCATATGTACTGGCTGGTCGGCTGGTCAGACGGTCACTTAGGCTTTTATACATAGAGATGCACATAATTTAGTTTGACCTTATATAATGTAGTTATTAAAATGAATAAAAATATATCATATGTTAGAGAAATAAAATAAGAGAAAATAGATTAAAAATATTTTTTATCAATACTAGAGGCCTGGTGCATGAAATTCATGTACTTGGGAGTGGAAGGGCTCAACTTGGCTTGTGCCCTCTCACAGGACCCCTTGGGAGATGTCTGACTGCCATCTTAGGCCCAACCCTTTGTCAGCTGGACATTTCTCTCACATGCAGGATCCCTCGCTCCTTATGCTCAGCTCACTGCCCCTTAGTGTTGCCATGGAGGCAGGCAAAGCTTCTGCCACCACCATTGCACTCACCAGCCATGAGCCTGATTTCTGGCTGAGGGGCTTTTCCCCTTTGGGAGTTCACTGACCACCAGGGGACAGCTTATGAGTTGAGTGTCTGCCCCTGGTGGTCAGTGTGCATCATAGTGACCATTCTGGTCGTTTTGTCATAAGGGTCACTTAGGCTTTTATTATATACATTAGAAGCCTGGTGCATGAAATTCGTGCATGGAGTGGGTGTCCCTCAGCATGCTCTGCATCCCTCTCACAATTCAGGACTGCTGGCTCCTAATCACTTGCCTGCCTGCCTACTTTATTGCCCCTAACCGCTTCTGCCAGCCAAGCTGATCACCCACTTCTCTCCTCCCCTACTGGCCTGATCACCCACAACTGCCCTCCCCTGCTGCGACCCACCTCCTCAGCCAGGCCCTGCTTCTGCTGTGCATGGAGCCATCTTGTGATGGCTATCTTATGATGAGGTTAGAGCATGATGTGTGAGGCCATGAGGACCACCTAGACTATTATTAGTATAGACTTGATAAGCATGTACTTAGTAAACTATGGGTTATATTGTATTGAGTATATCAAGTCAACATGACCTTTAAAATAGGTATATTTTCCTAGCATCTTTATTAAAGTTACCTACAATCAATGCTCATTAGAAACAATATGGCATGGATTCTTACCACCTAGATTTTAGTCTCTAGTCCACTTGATCACTAAATATAAACAGGACAATAGCTGATTGAATGCAGTATAGCAGGGAAGAACAAGGTAAGTAGGAACAACTTGTTGCCAGAGAGCAAGAATATTGTCACACACATCTTAAAGAACAGAAGGCTAAGTTAAAACAGGTTCTCCCTGGCCTAGTTGTGAAGATGCCAGATTTCTAAAGAAAACTAAATTTTGTAAAAAGTTACAAGTCCATAATGATACTCAAAAGGATACATAATATGAGGTATGCTAGAAAAAAAAAGGGGTATAAAAGTTTGTGATAACATTAACCGATGCTTCTCTATATTAATATATATTAACAGATATATTCAGCAATATTTATGCTTTTGTTTAACCTGTATTTTTATACAAATTTAGTAAACTTTGCAACTATATTTCCATATTGTATATGTTTATTTTGTTCTCAGATATTCGAAAGAATTTTTTAACATATGATGTATATATTTCTTCCCCATTTTGTTTAAAGATTAAGTAGCTTTAAAGATTAAGTAGGTTTAGCTCAGGTGGTGCTTGGGAGGGTTTAAGACTTCCCGTGTTTGACAGCAGTTCCGGAGACCTAGCAGGTCACATGGCTTCCTGATTCCTAAATCCCTCCTCCCAGGTCCTTTTCTAACTGGAGTTAGGTTGCCCAGATGTGACACTCATTCGGTTTAGGATTCACCCATTAGGACATGACATAATTGCATGGAATGGCTTTTTTGTGGAGGACACCTTCAAGGAAGGGAATCATTGGTGAAAGGAACCAATGGTGGATTTGGAACCCCCAGACAGGGAACCTCGCTCACTCCCCGCATGTCTCTCCTCTGCACTCCCTGCATGTCTCCCTCTTGCAGGGAGGCTTGGCTTCCTTCTGCATCTGCTGGCTCTGTGGCTCTGGCAGATGCTACCATCTTTGTGGCTATGGGTGCCACGATTTTGTTGCGGAGTGATGATTAATTTTCATATTACCCTTTTATTAGATAGGATTTTTGAAATTTGATGCTTTACATTTACAGCATATTTCAATTTGGCCAGCCACATTTAAATAGCTTCAAGTGGCTAGTACCTGTTATATCTGACAATGCAGAGTTCTCCACTTAATTCAGTATATGTTCTATTTGTCTTAATTTTCTCTGTTACCTGCAGTGCCCTAAAGAAGTTTGCTTTAAAAATGTTTATTGTTAAAAACCCAAGCATGACAGGATACAATATGACCTAAAAAGGAAATTTAAAAGTTCACTTTCAACTAAACTGAATGCTCTAGCTCTCCAATCTCTAGAGTAGGGATTAGGGGAAAGAATCCTAGTTTGTAAAGATACTTGTCAACTGTTTAATCAACTGCTTGTGTGACAGATTATTATATGTTATATAATAACATGTTTATTCCTCTTGAGACTAAGGTGAGAATAATAGTTAATGGTTTTTAGCAAGAATTTTTCATATTCTACCTTACTGTACACAGTTCTGTTGTAATCCCAACAAAAAGATTTGTGCTTCAGTACTCAGATCAAGATATGAAGGGTAGGTAGTGCAATACAACCCAACTAGGAAAGGAAATGTGGATATCACAATCATAATTGTTGCAGGCAAGAGTCACTATGGACAAATAAAATTAGTGAGCAACGGTCTAAGAAATAGGACATTGGTGTAGTTTGAAAAGATCTCCTCAAGATAATATTTATTCATTACAAAAGGAATAATAGTAACTATACAGATAAATGATCATGTGATCAGGGCTAAATATCATCAGTAATCAGACATCTCAACCCCATGCATGAGTGCAGTGTAATCATGAAAGCACATGATAAATGTTGAGAGTCATCCTACAAAATACCTGGTAAGCTATCTTTGAAAGTCTCAAGGTCATGAAAGACAAGGCAAAATTAAGGAATTACCACAAATGGAAGAGATTAAAGAGAAATGAAAATTAAATGCAATGAGGGCTCCTGCACCAGCAAAAGTACAATAGTGGGAAAACTAGTGAAATTCTAATAAAGTTTGTTATGTATTTATTAGCTTTAGACCGATGTTAATTTCTTAATTTCTTTGTTGTACTATGGTTAATGCAAGATGTTAAAATTAGAAAAATCTGGGTGACCATGAGAATATGTGAACTTTGTATTATATCTGCAACCTTTCTATAAATATAAAATCATCTTGGGGGTGGGAAAGGGAACCCCTGCGATAATGTTAACATTAATTTTTTTAAAGAAAAGGAAAAACATTTTAAAATTAAAGAAAAATTCAGGCCAAGATTTGAATGATTCATTGCTTGGTTTTCTTCCTAGGCAGCTCTTTGTCAGTGCCTACACATCACAGAAATAAATTATTTAGCTGAGATTTTAAAAAGCATAGCTAATTATGTGATGTTATATAGGTGAAATAATTCATTAACTGAATTTTTTTTTTAACTTTTCAACCAGTTGTTTACTTCTGTTTAACCTCAGTCCAAGAGAGTGCTCTTAGGAAGTTCTTGATAATTCTTTCTATTTCAAATTATTTACACATTTTTACAACTCTATTCAACTAAATTCTCTTCATTATTCCATTTATTGTACATCGTGATGACATATGGTATTTACATTTACATTGTCATGAAATTTATTACATTTTCTTTAGCTTCTCATGGAAAAAATGACTTTTCTTTAAGTATATCACAAATTGTTATATAGTCAAAGTAAAATGTAACTCCGTAACTTGTTAGAAAAGGCTGAATACTGTTCCATGTAGGTAGAACTTAGAAGAAAATCCATTTTATGTTTCCTTCTTACTTTGTATTCACAGGCAATAAGGCCTCAGATTAATATATATATATATATATATATATATATATATATATATATATATATATATTTTTTTTTTTTTTTACACAATGGTATTCTGTCCCTAGGAGTATTCCAATGCCCCAGAAAAGGTGGAGTCCAGGGACCTATTAACAATGTCAATGCCTCTCAATGACAAATGAGCATGACAAAAGAAGTAGGGGCCACCTGGTTTTTCTCTCTAAAGGGCTTACTAGTAAGTGAATGAATTTGTACTGCTTGGTTCTATAAATGATTACCTTTCTGCAGCACTGGGAGCTTTGCAATAGGCAGTATGGTGTGAGCAACAGGAATTATAAATGGACCCCACCTTGGCGTTGCTTAGCATCCAAAGAGATTCCGGGCACATTCTGGAAACCCTGTGTAATCTGACTGCAGGCTTAGATTTATACCTCCATTTATACTCTGACCACAAAGTACCTGAACTGAAAGGAAGTATCAGGAGCTTGAAGCTGGAGATTGGATTTGAGAGAAGACCAGGCTTAAATGATCTTTTGTTCTATTTTTTTTCCACATAAATGTAAATGAGCCTTTTATAGCAGTCATGGTAAATGCACCATTTTAGAGTTTACAGAGAATGTTTATTTAAAATACTTAAACAACCTGGTCTGCAGGGTTGGCCTTTCCTTGCAAAATAAACAGCCGCCCATTTGATAACCATTAGTGAGTGCATACAGGGGCTTAAGAGCAAGGGCTCCCATAAAGCAGGTTGAAACACATCCTTTTAATTATGAAGTTAGATGATACAGTGGTAGGGAATCAGCACTTAATGACCAGGGCTATCTTGATGCCCCTTTCTTTTTATTGCTTGAAATGCATAAATGTGATGTTTCTAAAATGTTGATTATTTTTTCCTTTTGGAGAAGTTACTTCTAAGGAGGTAATAGAGGGTTTACTTGACTTCATGCTTAGTTATAAAAGCTACTGTTATCTCCCACTGGTTTAAGTCGATAGTTAAATAAGAAAATTGTAATAAAATGTTCGGAGATTTGATCCTCTAATGCCAGAAAATCCAGTGGGATGATTGGAGTCCAGTCCTTTAGTGAGTTCCCACTCAGTTATCTTTGAATAATTGTCTCCACTGTTTCTGGGGAGCATGAAGGAGGCCGAGAAGTCCTGTGGGAAGAACATGCACTTGGAATTTGGAAGGTTCCTTCTTTCTAAAGCTGAATAATATTCCATTGGGTGGTGGCAAGTGTGGACAATGCTGTTACAAACACCTACGTGCAGCTTAGGATTTAAACTCCCCCGGTTAATACCAAAGAGCATACTAATTTCTGGCTTATATGGTAAGAGCAGGCTTAGTTTTGTAAGAAACTAGCAAACTCTCCTTTTCAAATTGGTTGTTCCATTTTGATTTCCTACCTGCAATGAATGAGAGCTTCTGTTAGCCTACGTTCTCTCCAGCATTTGGTGCTGTCAAAGTTCTGGATTTCAGCCATTCTAGTAGGTGTGTAGTGGTATCTCACTGTTGTTTTAACTTGCATTCCTTGATGACATCATATGAAGTATCTTTTCAGATGTTTATCTGCCGTGTGGATATCTTCCTTAGTGAGGTGGCTGTTAATGTCTTCGGCCCATTTTTTAATGGTTCTATATTTTCTTTTCAAAATACACTGGATTTGCCTATTTGGATAGTAAGAAACTGGATAGTAAAACATTAAATCTGGGCTATGAGTTACCTGTTTTCTTTACTTTGAATTTCTACCTCCTTAGAAAGCGGAGTTCCAGATATACACAGCTATAATTTCAGGAACCAGTTTCATGTTCTTATCCACAGAATTCATTTTAAACAATTGATGTAATAAGCTAGAATGTTGATGTTTTGTTTTAACTCTAAAACATGTGCTTCAGTTCACTATCCAAATTTAAGATGAATCCTTATTCTAATTATTTAGTTGGCATGTTATTAACTAATTCACCATTTCTTCAGATTGCTTTCATAGATCCTTTGATTACTGCTGAGTAATACTTTTTGAAATTCATTTTCTTCAATTTTTACACGTGGCCAAGAATTGCCATTCATATTCAAGGGCACATTTGCTCTAGTTAATGGCTCTCTCATGTTTTAAAACCTGAGATCTTACTGGTTAGTAAATATGCTTAATGGAATTTCTAACTTCTTCACCCAAATAGATATTGTTCCCAACTTGTTTCACCTCATCAGTTTTCTTGAAGCATCCTTCATCTGGGCACATTGTTAATCAGAAGAGAAAAGAAGCAGAAGAACTATTTTTACATATAACTGCAAGAGCCAAGGGAATCATATCCTCTCTAAATGCAGACTTACCTCAATGATGACTACTCAGGTAGCCAGTATTCTCCATAGTGGCTCTTTGACATTACAATTTCATGCAAAATTACACTAAATAATGTGACACAATCATCAGTGGGCATGCTATGGAATGAATTAGGATTGCACGCTGTTGTTTAGATCAACACCAACAGAGTTGCATTGGATATTCACACCGAGAGCCATGTCTACAACTCTTCAGAATGTTGTGTTTCTATCCTATTTCCATGTGTTCTGGAGCTCTTTAACAGTAGAGCATTTGACCCCAGCCAGTTTGGCTCAGTGGATAGAGTATTGGCCTGTAGACTAAAGGGTTCTGGGTTTGATTTCAGTCAGGGACACATGCCTGGGATGTGGCCTCTATCCCAGTGTGGACAGTGCAGGATGTGGCAAATCAATGATTCTCATTATTGATGTTTCTCTCTCTCTCCCTTCTTATCTAAAATCAATAAAAATATATATATATTTTTAAAAAGTGTAGCATTTGATTTAACTAAATATGTTTTCTGTGTTTTTGTTTTATTTTAAATTTCAATTTGAACGTGAGCATCAGAAGAGTTTAAATAGTAGTAAAAATAATGCTATAGACAGAATAGGCCTTCTAAAAACGACTCCCTGGAACCAATCTTCAACTGCTACCATCCACTCTCAAGTCTTAATTTCATATTTTGACAAGTACAATAAATATTTATCTCTTTTAATTTTATGTACATACTATTTGAGTACTTTTAACTCACTATTTATTACTTCTATAAACTACAAATTGAAAGTATCCATGCATTTTCACCTGTGATAAATTTATGTACATTTCTGGATTGGAAAAGAACACATCATTTTTTCCCCCTATAAAATGAGTAAAAAATATATAGTGTTTTCATTTCATGTATTTGCACTTAAGTCGTCAGGAGGAGATAAAAGCCAGTGAGTGGAAATTAAGTAGACCAGACAGAAAAAAAGAAAAGAAAAAAAAAAAAGAGTGTAGGGGAAGAATATCTGAAATATCAACCCATTTCCTACAGGTGCACCCCTATTTCCCTGAGTACTTCAACTTAATTTATTCTTCTGACTGGTAAAAATGTCTGAGTTATAGAAAACTAGTTTTTAATGTTTATGGAGTGCCTGCCTTCTGGAAGCATATTATTGAAGTCTCTGGCAAGCACAACCATCTGATGTTAAACATAGCATAGAGGTGATGAAGATTAAATTTGTGCAGAAGCTGACAATTTTGTCGATACGTTCCGAGGTCTCACACCCCTGCTGTAGGTCTAAAATTAAAGTTGTCGTAGGTGATATTATTACTGAGCTGTTCTAAAAGGCGTCACTTGCTCCATATAATTGAAACAGAGTGTATTCCTATAAACATTAGCATGTCATAAATCATATGGGTTTTGGAAAACTACTGGCTTTCAACAGGGTTTTATTTAATGAAAATTAACACAATAAAATGTCTTCATTGCAGTAATCATGCTGCAGGGGAACCCATTCAAAACACATGGCTTTCATTTTTTCATGAAAGACTAAAACGTCTTGCCAAAATAATATATGCAAAAAAAGAAAAAAATTGATTATTTAACATTCCATGATTTGTAATGGATGGAGCATCAGAGAACAACAGTGATGAATACCCGAATTGATCTCTTGTCACCAACTTAAGACTTTATTTTTGGTAGCATATTACAGTGACATGTGGTGAAGGTAACCAAAGTGTTACAGCAAAAATGAGGGGTGGGGGGAAAAATCCAATTTTGTTCCATAAGAATTGTGAATTGGGAACGGTCTTTTAAAATGTTAGTTCAGCTGAGGCTTTCTGATGAGTAGAAAGGTGTGAGTAATTTGCTTTGGAAAGTAGTCAATTGAAATTGCTGGCTATTTGTTTGAGAGCTAACCAGAGCAGGTCCTCTGTAGCATACTTTGAAAAGGGAATCACTTACAACTAAGAGTTCCTTCCAAAATGACATCTTTGCTCAACCAATCTCCCAAAAGAGAATTACCACTTGTGTACGTTTATATTAGGCAAGTTTAGGCTGAAAGCATGTTAAATGAGACGTTTGCAAGATCTTCAGAAAATTAATTCATACTGAACTTGGCATGACAACAAGAGAAGGAATATTCTCATAGATTTTTGGCATGCTCACACATTAGACATGACGTTTGTGGAAATGTAATTAAGTGCATAAAATATACTTTATAATAGTACAGTTGGCAGGAAAAGGAAGAAGCCTCTATAAAAAAGGGAAAGCATCTAAGGTAATGGTAGGTATCCAAAAAATGAGCATCTTCAGCTTTGCTATTTATTGTTTTTGATGTAATATTTTCTTTTACAGCATGGTCAGGGTAAGATACATTTTTAAACCTAAAATGCATATACTATTTAGCCTGTTACCAGGTATATTACTGTAACCATAATTTAAAAAATCAGCTTACCAAAAATGATCTTATGATTATTTATCATACATAACATACACTGAGTGGCCAGATTATTATGATCTCTGAACACATAATAATTTGGCCACTCATTGTATACCCTATATAATAAAAGGCTAATATGAAAATTGTTCCCTTGACCAGGAGTTCAACCAGCAGGCAGGCTGGCCAACCACCCACATTCCCTCTCCCTGGCCAGGCTGATACACGAATTCATGCACCGGGCTTCTAATTCTAAAACACACACACACACACACACACACACACACACACACACACACACACACTAAGTGGCCAGATTATTATGTGTTCAGTGATCATAATAATCTGGCCACTCAGTATACATAATACTAGGTGAGGCATTAAACCAGTGGGACTCACTTATCTTTCTCCCATAGTTACTTATCACATTTGTCTTCTAGAATCCTAGGTGGATGTTGGCAATTTGTCCAAAATAATGTAGAGGGGACAAACAACTTCTGCCACTCCCAACCCCAAAGCCACTTTCAGCTATATGAAGATAGAAATCCAGATGGGGAAACTTTCCTCAATCTAGAGCAGCCTCCATGAGTCTAGAGAAGGAGGAAGATGTCACCTGCTTTGAAAAAAATATATATCATTTTCCTCAGGGGCATAGTTTCATTGTATTTAGGTGAAGGGTAGAATACCTCCCTTTGTGGTGGGACTATCACTGGAAACTGTCAAGTAGGCCTCTGCCTATACCTGTTTCAAACTAATAATATGCATTACTTTCTAGTTCTTGTAGTTGCATGCATTAAATGCTTGGGATAGAGTGTGTGTTTGACAGTTTTGATCCCAACTTTGAAGATCTGTTACTCCTCTTCTGGTTTAGGACATTTTAGCTTTAAAGACTTGGATAGTTGGAGTAATCTCTCATAGCCTGTTCCCCAAGTGTTTACCTCTATTCCACAGCTTGCAGGCTCAGGTCCAATGGCAAAATTGACTGTAAAAGCATTAGCTCCTGTAATCAGATATATTCATGCTTATGGGCGAACTATGGCTTCATTGTCCAGTTATTAGGTTACAGCCTAGTTTCCGAAATTCTTTTTACTGTAGTTCACATGTATCATTTTGATATTAAATAGCAAATAAATTGAAAACTTAGTGGCTTAAGTATTAAACATTTTGTTAGTTCAAGAATCTGTGTATCAGTGAGTGGGTGCTTCTGGTGTAGGCTGAGCTGTGTCTAAGGACAGCTGCAGTGCTGATCGGTCTAGGTTGTTCTTAGTTTAAATGGTTCATCTCTGTTGCATGTTACCCCTAACCCTCCAAACCTCCAATAGGTTAAGTGGAAGTATAATTTTATAGGCTTTTGGATTTAGCAATCAGGCAAATTCTATTAAAATTAAACTTGTCTAAATACTTAAACTGAGAAACACCATTGTTAGAATTCTGTTATATAGAAACAAAAGAAATGAGAGGACATTAAACTATAATACCAACATTAAGAATTTTATGGCAGCAAAAAATTTAAGTTTGCTATTCACACACTTTTTTTTAAAATATATATTTTATTGATTTTGTACAGAGAGGAAGAGAGAGAAATAGAGAGTTAGAAACATCGATGAAAGAGAGTCATTGATCAGCTGCCTCTTGCACACCCCCTACTGGGGATATGCCCGCAACCAAGGTATATGCCCTTGACCAGAATCGAACCCGGGACCTTTCAGTCCCCAAGCTGACGCTCTATCCATTGAGCCAAACCGGTTTCAGCGATTCACACACTTTTTAATAAAAGAAACTGAAAGGGAAAGTAACACATTGGGGCAGGGGTTGGCTAACTATCTGAATCTGTGCCAGTAACTTGCATTCTGACACACACTCTTGCTAGCTGATAATTAACTCTATTATTATCTGTGATGCCTGTCCTGCCTTGCAGAACCTGTTTTCTGGAATACTTCATTTTTACAGAGGCCATAAACCATGAACCATATACAACCATCCCCTCTCCCCCTGGAGGGGGTTGGCAGCATTGGTGCCAGATGGGGCCAAGCCTCTGAGATTAATCTCGCTTCCGCCATCCCAATTCTCGGGGGGCAAGGTGCTGCAAAGCCTGTGAAAAGTTTGGAAGCCTGATTAATATTTGGGGGACAAAGAAACTAAGGGTATAAAAGGAAAAGCTTTCTCCATATTCATCACTCAGGCTTTGGAAGTTGATTTCCCTGAGTCCCTGCACTAGTGCATTAAAAGGCTTCTCTTCTGACTCTGAGGATCTGACAGATTATTCTTCCATGCCACCTGGCAGCTTATCTATGAAAAAGCTACTAAAGAATATGCTCAGGAAAGAAGACACTGAAAATAAAAGAAAAAAAGGAAGGTGGTCAAAGACATTTTTTAAGTGAATCAAGATAATTATCGACTATTGGAAAACAGGCTAAACTACTGACTAATTTGGTGAATATTAAAACAAGGTGGAACTAAACTACTAGAAGTACAAGTTCTCAAAAAATATCCTGTTGCAAAATGAGCCCCAACATAAAAAGCAAATTAATTTTTAAAGGGAAATATGGTATCTAGGAAGGATGAGATATAACCAGACTAGCTGAAAAAAACAAACAAACAAAAAAACAACAACATGTTCTCTTTGACAGTAAGGAGAGATCTTGGGATGATAGCTTGATATATAATTACATTACAACAACTTTACCATACCATGTAAGACACAAGGGTGATATAAGTTAAAATTTATAGAATTCCTACAGTATCATGAAGACAAAAACTTATTATTTTTATATTTGGTTAAACAAAAATTCACCTTAATAATTAAGGTGAATTAGAGGCAAATGGTGTTAGTGAAAATTTCAGGTTAAGGACTTCAAGAAATTTTACCATAAAAGCAATGAGAAACTTGCAAATTTTTTAGAATCTATTTTTTTTTTTTTTAGAACTTCAAATTAACCAAAGGCCTGATGTGATCTAGGGAGCATTTAAAAATACCACAGCACCCATCTGGCTTGGCTCAGTGGTTGAACATTGACCTATGAACCAGGAGGTCAGGGTTCCATTCCAGTCAGGGCACATGCCAGGGTTGCAGGCTTGATCCCAGTGGGTGTGTATGAGAGGCAACCAAATCAGTGATTTCTCTCATCATTGACATTTCTATCTCTTTCACTTCCTCTCTTAAATCAATAAACTTTTATTTAAAATATAATTAAAAATTAAAAATAAGTAAAAAGAAGACACATAGGTATCTTTAAAAACACATAGACAACAGGAAAAAAAAAAATCCCACAGCTGAATCTTAATAAGAACAGAGTTTTGTGGTGTCTTAATTTACCCTAGTTCCATTTGCCATTCTCCAATTCACAGGAGCCTTGAAAAAAGGAGCTCTCATTCTCTGTACTGATGGAAGCAAACAAACACAGGTCTAGCTCTTTCAAATGTTTATGCCCAAAGAATTGCCATTATTTACCTGTCTAATGGTTCCCTGAAAGACCCCACTTGAAAAGATTGTCTTTATCTAACCTGATTCAGTGCTCACCTCTTGCTAAAAGCCTCTCTTTGGGGGGCATTTGTCAAAAACATTTATAGGCAAATGTTTTAATGTCATGGTTGCCTGAGGCAAATGATAACATTTGGGGTAAACCAGAGACTAATGAAAAAGCTTAGAAAAGCTGAGGAATGACATGTCCCATAGGGACTGAAAGCTCTGACATATTCCTGGGAATAGAAAAGGTCACGAACATGTGTAAGCCTGTGTTCATGCTCAGGAAAGAAATTAAAGAAGACATAAATAAATGGAAAGACTTCCTCTGTTCATGGGTTGGAAAACTTTATGTTGTTAAAATGGTAATACTCCCCAAATTGAAATATATATTCAATACCATCCCTAATCACAGTTTATATTGGCTTGTTTGCAGAGATGAAGAGTGGATATTAAAATGCTTATGGAAATACAAGGGACACTGAATAGTCAAAAATATCTTGAAAAATAAGAACAAAATTAGAGTACTCAACTTGTCCTGATTTCAAAACTTACCACAGAGCTATAACAATAGTGAGTGGTACTGGTATAAGGACAGGCATAAATCAATGAAATAAAATTGAGAGTCTGAAAATAAACCCATATATCTATTGTTGATTGATTTTTTCCAACAGGGCCAGAATTATACAATGAGGAAAGAATAGTCTTTTGTTAACGAAAAAAACAACAACATTGAAACTTGTAAATAATTTTTGTGAGTTTATTTGAGCCAAACTGTCAACATATGCCAGGAAGCAGAACCTCAATGAATTGAGACAATACTCCTAAGAATGGCGGGTTACATTTTTATTTATACATTGCAATCAAAGGAAGGACATAGGTGGGTTACATGAAATTCATTGGTGATGGATTAAGGAGGCGGGAGAAAGCAAAGCGGTGAGAAACTCCTGGGATTGGATAAAAAGTAAAATGATGGACACATGCTTATGTGGGTACTGGAACAATTAACATCATAATGAAGGAATTTGAGGCATCTGACCTGGCACCCACCACATTTGGTTGTGCCCCCTGGGCTCCAGAAAAAGTGAAGTTACAAGTTAACCAGACATCTCACAGATATGTTATCTTAGAGGTAAAAAGGCAAATAGGCTCAGTAAAGAAAATCTAAGTTGATCTTTATCAGGGAAAATATTGGCCTAGGACATGACTACCCACTATAACCTGTTTATAGTTAAATATTCATTTTTCAAACCATCTTTTGTGGTTATTTTAGGTGTCTGAGTTTGCAAGACTGCCACTCAGGCCTCCCTTGTCAAGTTAGCATGTGTCTCCTTTCGTCCACACTTTGCAAAAAATAATGCTGAGAATTCTGGTCACTTGGAGTTCTAACTCACACCACATACAAAAAAGAACTCAAAATGGATCAAAGCCTAAATGTGAGAGAAGACACTATAAAACTTTTAGAAGAAAAAAACACAGATGTATATACTTGTTATACTGGATTAGGTAAAGATTTATTATATGACATTGAAATGGGGCAGAGCCAAAACCAGTTTGGCTCAGTGGAGAGAGCGTCGGCCTGCGGACTGAAAGGTTTCAGCTTCAATTCAAGGGCATGTACCTTGGTTGCGGGCACATCCCCAGTGGGGGGTGTGCAAGAGGCAGCTGATCGATGTTTCTCTCGCATTGATGTTTTTAACTCTCTATCCCTCGCCCTTTTTCTCTGTAAAAAAAAAATCAATAAAATATATTAAAAATAAATAAATAAATAAATAAATAAAATACAAATTAATAAAAGGGGGGGGGGGAGAAATAGAGTGCTGGGGAACCAGCTAGTATTATAAGACATATTAATCATGCTCTGTTAACCATGCTTGTTTTATTCTGATTAAAGAAGGCTTTTCTACCCTGGCTGGAGCTAATCTGGATATGCAGTCCCTTCTTCCCCATTTGGAGCTGCATATTATCATGGAAAGATTAACAAAAGTTTGTTGCAGAAACCAGAATCGCAAGCCCTTGGAAGATTTCCAGACCTTTTTCCATACCTGCAGGCCTTTGCAAACCTCTAGCCTGCTTACCTGTTATGACAAGTAACTACACTGAGTAGTTTATAAGCAACAAACATTTATTTTTCACAGTTATGGAGATCAGTAAGTTCTAGATTATGATGTGAGTAGATTCAGCATGGTGGCTGATAGGGCTCCCTTCCTGGCTCAGAAGAGGAGCCTTCTGGTGTCTCCTCTCATGGTGGAAGGGTTTAGGGGATCTCTGTAGGGTGCCAGATCAAGCATGAATCCCATTCATGAGGTCTCCAACCTCATGATTTAAGCACTTTTCAACGCCCCCACCTCCTAATTTGATTTTTTAATTTAATTATCACCCAAGGATATTTTTATTGATTTTAGAGAGAAGGGAAGGGAGAAAAAGAGAGAGAAATACTGATATGAGAGAGAAATGCTATGTTTCCTGACTGGGAACCAACCTGCAAACTTTTGGTACACTGGACAATGCTCCAACCAACTGAGCCACACTGGCCATTACTTTTGAGGTTAGGTCTTCAATATATAAATCTGGAGAGCTACAAACATGAGGACTACAGCACAACTGAAGAAAAAGATAAATTGGACTTCTTAAAATGAAAAACTTTTGAATATCTGTGGGAACCTTGAATCCCGGGATTGTCAAGGCTAATTAGAGTGTGGAGGCCTTGTTGATAGTATACCAGATGGCCAATGCCACTCTGAACATGGAAATCTTAATCAAATGTTCAAGGCTGACATACCATAAGCAGGTGCAAGGCCACAGCAATCTCACAGTACATTCTGCCCTTCTATAGCCAAATGATAGATATCATTGTTGGCAACTGTTAGCCTCTTTTATGTAAGTAGTATTAAAAAGTATATTTCTGAGGCTAGAGAGCTCAAACAGACCTGAGCTGGACCTGATGTAAGGCTAAGAGCTCATAGAGAGCACAGATATGGCTAACATGTTAACCAGCCATTGCTGGGCAAGGGGAGATAAGAGAAGCTGCTGAGGCAGAGAGTTCAGGTGAGTTGGTGAATCTAGTGGGGCTGCTCAGATAATAGCCATGGGTACAGAGACCACTACTACTATGTGGGAAAGGTATGTATTTACCAGCTGGTGTATGGCTGCCTGATTGGGACACTGTTATGAAACTTTTTTTTTCTTTGTTTTTTGTTTTTGTTTTTTTCTGATGGCTATATGGCCTCTGGCTTCTGCAATAAAGATTCATTCGTTTATACCCACACCTCTCATGGCTTCTCCAACTAAAACCGGGCATCTTTGGAAGTTCAACCCAAGGCAGATTGGCTTGGACCCATTATCTCTAAATAGTGATCAGAGTATAAAGAAGGAACTTGGACTAAGTTCCTAACAGTTAGTGTAGTGAGTAGGGTTCAATTTAGAAGAACATTTGAAGTCAAAACAACTAAGCAGCAATGCTGAGAAGTACTCTTGCTGTCTCTGACAATGTCAAAACACACTACCAAGAGTGAAATTATCCAAAAATGGGCGAAAATATTTGCAAATTGTATATCTGATGAGGGTCTAGGATTCATAATATATAAAAACAATAGATACTACTCTATAATACTAGTAAAAAGAAAAAAAATAGCACAATTGAAAAGTGGACAAAGGATTTGAGTAGACATTTTTTCCAAAGGAGATATACAAATGGCCATGAGAAGTTAAGCACATGAAAAGTTGAACCATATAACCCAGCACATTCACTCCTACGTGTATAGGCTGAGGAGTTACATGGGAACAGGCAGTTTAGGGTAAGGGTGTGGGGAAGAAAGAAGGTAGATAAGGAGGAAATAAAACAGATGGTCAGGATGTGAGTGAGGTAGGCAAAATGAACCAGTCCATCATAGAGCTTCCCTTCCCCCTGAACGCAAGAGCAGGAACCGATATGAAAGCAGAGCTAGGAGGGCAAAAGGAAACTGGCTGGTGTTTGAAAGAGCTAACAGAGGGCAAGAGCAGGAAACTTTAAACCTCTACACTAGCGAGCTTCTGTGGCAACTGTTTGGAACATCTCTCAAGTGCTGAGGAATTGGTTACTTTTGCTGTAATAAACTTTAGCGTTGCAGTGCTAGAGAACTGAAAATATATATTCACATAAAGCTTGTATATAGTTTTCATTATAGCATTATTTGTAATAGTTGAAAGAAACAACTAAAAAGCTTATCCACTGATAAATAGATAATACAGAATATTAATACAATGGAAAGTTATTCAAAAATAAAAAAAGGAAAGAAGCACTATTGCATACTATAACATGAATGAGCCTTGAATTTATAGTAAGACAGATACAAGAAAATCTAAATTGTTTGATTCCATTTGTATGAACTGTTCAGGCCAGGCAAATCCCTGCAGACAGACAGTACATTTTTGGACAGATTATAAATTAGAAGCAAGAGCTCTGAGAGAGGAATGGAGAGTGACTACTAGTGGATGCAATATTTTCTTTTAGGGATGATGAAAATATTCTGGATTAAATGGTTGCAATGATTGTATAGTTGTGTGAATACACTGAAAAACAATGAACAGTATAAATAAATAGTGAATTTTATGGTAAGAGAATTATATCCAATTTTTAAAAAGAATTTAATGCAAAAATCAAAATGATAGAAACAGAGTGCATAATTTTCAAACAAATTAAAGGTAGAATGAAGTAACATTTGATCCACCTAGAATTGGTAAAGATTAGGAAAGTGAAATTTTCTAAGTAAAACAACAAAAATACTATGTAAAGCTAACCTAAATGTGTTAACAGTGACACCATATATAGATTGGAGATTAGCTGGAGTGTTGTTTGGTTCCCCTACTTTATTAAATTAATTGACAAAAATCTAAGAAAGTTGATACTGTACATTTATCCTATGATGCAATTCTAACCTTGGGCATCAACCATGGAGAGATGCACACATATGCAGAGGAACATATTTAGGATTGTGCAATATTTGCAATAGCATAAAAGAGAACAAACATTCATAGCCCCTTGGAACTACGGATAGTCACCTGGATGAATAATTTAAAATAGAAAAATCAATAACAGTTAAAAGATATAGACTCAAGTCTCAAATATTATCAGTGATAAATATCCCAAAACATCATACTAAGTGAAGAAAGCTAAGTGCCAAATAACAAATGCATTAAGATACATTTTATACACTACATGTGAATTTAGATGTCATATTCTCCTGGGAGGGGCTGTCCTGAAACAAGGATTGTGGTATATGTCATTTAGTAGAAGTTGGCTCTCAGATGTGCAAGGCAAAGCAGAGAAAAGAATAGAGCAGGGTTGTGGTTTGGGCTGGAGTCTCATCTCAGCCAGATCCCAAGAAGAGCACTTAAGAATGGATTGAGTGAACTGAACCAATGGCACTGGTGTCACCTTGAAGCAAGGGGGCTGACTGCTGACTCACTCTCTACCAACCTTTCCCGAGATACACATACTTGTCAGTAAATCTCTTGCTGTGGACTGACCTGTGAGAGCCACCTCCAGTGGAACACCTCTCATTCAGCCCAGGGTAGGGGTGTCGAACTCAATCAGAGAAGGGGCCAAAATCTAAAATCCAGCCTAAATCGTGGGCCGAATGGTTTACTGAACAGTCATAAACTGACAATGTCATAAACCGACAGCGGAGTGCAGTGATGACAGTGCGGTGCGGGCCACATTGCAAGGCCTGGTCGGCTGGATTTGGCCCGCGGGCCTTGTGTTTGACACATGTGGCCCAGGGCAATTCTTCAAAAAACAACACAGCTGAGAGCCATTAGTAACCAACACCAATACATTAGTAGCAGCTGGAGTTTGAGTGCATCAGCAGTGAAAGGGGTCTGAAAGGAGCATTGCAGGGACTACTACACACATGAAACAATGGCATATTGTTTATGGACTTAATGTGTAGTAAAATCACAAACATTTGCATGGAAATAAAAACACACACAACAACACTCATTTAAAAAGCAAGTGCTGGCCAAAACCGATTTGGCTCAGTGGATAGAGCGTCAGCCTGCGGACTGAAGGGTCCTGGGTTCGATTCTGGTCAAGGGCATGTACCTTGGTTGCAGGCACATCCCCAGTAGGAGACGTGCAAGAGGCAACTGATCAATGACTCTCTCTTATTGATGTTTCTAACTATCTCTCTCCCTTCCTCTCTGTGAAAAATCAATAAAATATATTAAAATAAATGAATAAATAAATAAATAAATAAATAAATAGCAACTGCAGGCGGGTAGGGGAAGCCAGAGGAGGGGGTGAAGGAAGAGACATATGTACTACTATTAGTAATACATTAAAGAATAAAATTTTAAAAATAATGATTTTTCTCTAATAAAGGAAAGAAAAAGGAAAGGAAAAGGATTCAAATGATGGCTTTAAGTTATATTTAAACTGCTATTTAAAAAAAAAAATGTGGTCTGAGGTGCCCGGCTGGTATGGCTCAGTGGTTGAGTGTCCACCTATGAACCAGGAGGTCATGGTTGGATTCCCGGCCAGGGCACATGGAATCAATGTGGGCTCAATCCTCAGTGTGAGGCATGCAGAAATCATCAATTATTCTCTCTCTTCATTGATGTTTCTATCTCTCTCTCCTCTTCTTTTCCTCTATGAAGTCAATGAAAGTATATATATTTTTAAAAATTGATCTGAGGTAATAAAGCAACATCTAAATCTTTGGTATAGGTACATGACTATTTACAAACGTTAAGTCTTAATATATAAAGACAAAGTGAGTCATAAAATATGTAGATTTAAAAATAATAATAATGTTTCCTACAATATTTGGATTTAATTTCATATTAATGGTAAAAATATATCTTTTCTAAATTATAAATAAAAGTGAAAATTATTTCATTTTATTTAATTTGAATCCTCTTAATTACATTCATCAAATATCATACTTTTAATTTACAAAATGTATTTATAAAATTATTCTAATTAAACATGATCTGTCTCCTATGGTTCCTATGACAATTTTTGAGGGAGATACTTATATTATTCTCAGTTTGCTGATGAGGAAACTGAGGCACCGATTGTTTCAGCAACGTGCCCAAGTCACACGACAGAGATAGAATAAAGAACCTTTTATTTGCCATTGTAGGGGAGGGAAAAGCCTTCCTCAACTCTCATAGGGTCCCTGGATAACTAAACTGATAAAACAGATTAACAGGAGGAAAGCACACCCACATTTTAGTATACGTTTTAAGTGACACAAAAGGCTTCATAAAGAAATGAAAACTCAAAGAAAGTTAGACCTGGGTATTTTTATGTGAGGTTTGATAAAGAGTGGACAGTCATGGAGGACTTCGACAGGCCAAGGAGTATGAGGTAAATGCAGTAAAGTTGGGAGAGGGTACTTAGCAAGAGCTGCTTGTTTAGATTCTTCTCAGCATCCTTTTGGTTTTGGAGGAAAGGATGCTCTTTTCCTCCAGGTGTAGGCAGGGCACCTCGCATGAGGGTTTTGTGAATTGTTTCAGGATAGAATGCTGGGGGGGAGATTAGAGTGACCTTCCTGCTTCTGCTGTTTTCTCAGTATCCCTCAGCTTATAATATCCAACATGCCAAGGTGTCATATTTTGAGTTAGCCTGCCCTGAACCCTATCAACATATAAAAATAAATGTATGAAGTTATTCACTAAAGGTGAGAAAGTGTGAACAGGTTGACCACATGCTTCATTTTGCTTACTAAGCAAGTCTAAAAAATAATAAAAGGAAGAAAAAAATCACATTGGGATTGTTTTATTTTCCTTTCTTTTAGCTTTTTTTTGAAAAATTTTCACATGTAGAATGGGGAATAATGTACTGGAAATTGTTTCACCAACCTGTACATACTGTAAGGAGGAGATTTTAAAGAAAAAAATTATACTGTGAAGACTCCAAAATATCTCCACACATAAACTGAAAGATTCCAATGATGACAATTATGTGTCAAAATAAATATGGTATCCATGTTTCACATTAGTATTACCTTCCAGCATGTCCATTGGATCTTACTGCATTTATGGTGAGAAC
Source organism: Pipistrellus hanaki (assembly GCF_964339955.1). NCBI lineage: Eukaryota > Metazoa > Chordata > Mammalia > Chiroptera > Vespertilionidae > Pipistrellus > Pipistrellus hanaki. Next base: position 28,399,928 of record NC_140508.1, read on the forward strand.
AAATTTGTCTTTCTTTTCAATTTTTGCCATATATAGTCAATTGTAAAACTGGCCACAAATTCTTTTTCTTCCTCTATCCATGCATTTTTGGCAATGAGACTTGAAAGCTTCTCCCATCTAGAAATGGAGAGTTTATTTCTCTATTATTTGAATCTGGATTTAGACATGTGACAGATGTTGGCCAAGGGGCATTTGAAAAAGCTGATGCAAGCAGAGCTTTGGTGAATGGCTGATCGATGGGGCTTTTCCTCTCTTGCTATTCTTAGGAACTCTGACCTTTGTGAATAAGTCTCAGCTAGCCTGCTGGAAGATGAGAGACAAGTGGTTCAGCTACTTTCAGTGGTCCTGTGAATAACACCATTAAGCGCCAACTGATCATAAACAAAGGTGTGAACTCCACCAACACATTATAGAGCAGAGACAAGCAGTCCTAATTAGGTCCAATTCAAAGTGACAACTTACATGATCATGGCAAAAACATGTTAATTTGAGCCAGTCATTTGGGGGTTGTTTATTACATAGCAAAACTAACTGCTCTACCTTAAAAGGCAATCATATCTAGTTCACCTTACAGAAAATAGAAGCTTCGGGTAATATGCTTAACTAAGGAAGGGAATTCTTATCTACTTCTGGAGTTCGTAAAAAAAATTAGTGGCCCTAGAGAAAGCAGAGTTCTGAAATCCTTTCTCAAGTCTTGCTAGTACTCCTACTACCCGCTGGAGAAAAACCACCCAATGAAGAGTTGCTTGAGCTGTGGCAGGTGTAGCTCCGTTGGTTGATCATTGTTCTGTGAACCAAAAGGTTAGCAGTTCAGGACACATGCCCAGGTTGTGGGCTTGATTCCTGGTTGGTGTTTCTCTTTCATATCGATGTTTCTCTCTCTCTGCCTTGGTCTCTCTCTCAAATCAATAAAAAATATATTTACATTTTTAAAAGAGTATCTTGAAGTTTAAAGCAGGGACAAGTCATATTGTAGCCAAAAGTGGTTTATCTATACACTGTCCAGCCTTTCTTCAGTCTTCCAGTGCCTAATAGCCCTCAGAGGCACAGCATATAATGATTTCATGCTTTGCCAATTCAAGGGTGTTTCAGTGTTGTGGATCATTCTTAATTCTCTTAGAATGTGTCTTTCATTGCAAAAGCAACGTATTGGGCTAATGAGACTTAGACTTCTTGGCTGTGTTTTCTTTTCTTCCCACCCTAAAGCTCTTGCCACCACACAGCACCTTTCATTTCCAAAGGGTGCCTAAGCACTCCATAAACTAAGCCAGTGGACTTATAAACTTTATGGCCAAGGAGTCAGTCCACCTCCAAAAGGTAGCCTGCTTTTGGTGTGACAAGTAGCAATTGTTTACTTATGGTCAACCCAAAGGCATAAGGAAGCCAGGCATTAAGGTTTAAAACCCTAGGATGTCTTGGAGCAGGTCCTGGTAGCATTTCCTTTCCTTCATTCAATTTTCATCTGCACTGGCTTGAGTTCACTGAGCCCAAAGGCAGTGTATCCAACGAGTGAACTAAACTCATGACCCTAATCACATAGGTAGAATTGGCCTATGTGTAATGATCTGAGACACTTTCCCAACTCTGCATGCAAGAGTATATCAACAACAAACGCCCAACTGGTTTGGCTCAGTGGAGAGAGCATTGGCTTGTGGAATGAAATGTTCCAAGTTCGATTCCAGTCAAGGGCATGTACCTTGGTTGCGGGCACATCCCCAGTAGGAGGTGTGCAGGAGGCAGCTGATGGATGTTTCTCTCTCATTGATGTTTCTAACTCTCTATTCTTCTCTCTTTCTCTCTGTAAAAAATCAATGACATATATATTTTTAAAAAGAATATATCAATAATGATAAGGGAAAATATCTTTTATAGTTATTTAAAATTAATTATTTGTTAAAAAGACCTGTCTATACATTATCATTTATTTATTTTTCTGTACCTAGTACATAGACTTTCATGTGTTTTAATCTTGTTTTTATTTGTTGAATTATATATCCCCCCATTAAACACGGCATCTTCAAATGAACATGTTGATAAACCCTGTAGACTCCAGCATCATGAATATGCAGGAAAGGAACCACTTTTTGTCCACCTCTCAGTTCATTACTATGTACCACCTCCTCACAAAAAAAGATGAAAAGGACTTGGTAATCATGATGCTGAGTTCAGACCACTTACTGAATCACAGTTATGAATGACAGTGTGGCCATGGTTAAATAAGGGCTCTGTTTCCTTCTTCATTCACTTCATGCAAAGGAAGCAATAATTCTTAAAGCCAAAGCATCTTTCTTTCTTCATTCTTTTTATAATCACAATAAGCTGTTCATTGCTTCATATAGCTTGCACCCTGGTGACCAGCTTATGTGTGTGTGTATGTGTGTGTTGGTTTTTGTTTGTTTTTGTGTGTGTGTGTGTATGTTTATCTTATTTTATTTAATTTATTTTAGAGAGAGAGGAAAAGAGAAAGAGAGAAACATTGGTGCAAGAGAGAAACCAGGGAGTGAACCCATAACCTAGGTATGTGCTTTGACTGGAATTGAATGCACAACATTTTGGTGTTTGGAACAAACTTCAACCAACTGAGCCACTTGGTCAGGGCCCAGTGGGTAATTCTTAAGATTTGGGGTGGGAGGTGGAACACTCAGTTTCCTCAAATCTCTTTGCTTGGAGGTTGTAGGCAATGACTTAATCAAAGTGTATTCTTATTTTCCATTGGTTATTGACCAATGTGTGTTTTCATCTCTTTGTGACTTCATGATCTCGAGAAAAATAGATGATTTTTTAAAATATATTTTATTGATTTTTTTACAGAGAGGAAGGCAGAGAAATAGAGAGTCAGAAACATCGACAAGAGAGAGTCATCGATCAGCCGCCTCCTGCAAGCCCCCCACCGGGGATGTGCCCGCAACCAAGGTATATGCCCTTGACTGGAATCGAACCCGGGACCTTCAGTCCGCAGGCTGATGCTCTATCCACTGAGCCAAACTGGTTTCGGCAAGAAAAATAGATGATTTGTAAGGATGGGTTTTGGCATTCCTGATTCTGCCAGTGCAAATACACTCAGATTCATCTTCCTGCAGAATGTTTTGAAGAAATGTGTGCTAATTTAATTAACTCATTGTTTATTTTTTATTTTTTCCAAATTATGTGTTTTTATAAAAAATGCTTTTTCAGTCTAAACCACAGTTTTCTAGCTTTAACTATAATCTCTTGGGATCCTTGATTCAAAATAGTTAAAGCAAATTCTATATCTAAGTAACTTGATCATAAAAATTAGAATCAATTCATTACCTCAAGATTTCCAATGTGGGAGATGTTCATGTATTACTATTTCTTATAGAAGCTGCCTATGACTCAAGCAAACCTTTCATGCCATAGAGTTGAGCTTTCTCCTCCACAATGGTCTCTTATTTGTAGTAATAAATACAAACTAAGTAACATTCTGCTTTCCCTTATGGAATAGCATTTATTTGACCTCAGCAGTTGATTGGGCTGTTCAACTTTGTTTTCTAAGGTGTTAGCTATTGTAAATAATGCCACTATGAACATAGAGATGCACATATTGTTTCTGATTGGTGTTTTGGGATTATTAGGATATATTGCCAGAAGTTTGAACACTGGTCAACCAGAAGTTGCATTAAAAAAAAAATTTTTTTTTGAGGAAACTCCATACTCTTTTCCATAGTGGCTATACCAGTCTGCATTCCCATCAGCACTGTACTAAAGTTCCCTTTTTCTCACATCCTTACCAGCACTTGCTGTTTGTTGATTTATTGATCGTAGCCATTTTGGAAGGTATGAGGTGATACCTCATTGTAGTTTTAATCTCTTTGATGATTAGTGAGATTGAGTATTTTTAAAAATATGACATCTTGTACATCCTCTTTGGAGAAGTATCTATTCAGGTATTTTGCCCACTTTTAAATTAGATTGTTTGTCTTCCTTTTGTTGAGTTGTATGAGTTCTTTATATATTTTGGAAATTGACCTCTTATCAGATGTATCATTGGCAAATATGTTCTTCCATACAATATGTTCTCTTTTCATTTTGATGATGGTTTCTTTGGTTTTGCAAAGGCTTTTTAGTTTGATATCTAGAAACAGCCCAAGTGTTCATCAGTAGATGAGTGCATAAAAAAATCTGTGGTACATTTATATAATGAAACAATACATGGCTATAAAAAAAAAAGGATCCATTACCTTTTACAATCACATTAATGACTTGGAATTTATTAAATCTAATGAACAAAATAGGTTCAGAGACATGAATTCATGGAAGATTGACAAATCTCTCAGGGGAAAGGGGCCAAAGGGGAGGGAAAATATACATATCCCCATGGACACAGATAATAGTGTGATGCAGGCCTGAGATGGGGCAGAGGCTGGGTGGAGGGGAACCAAGATAGAGGTGGAGAATGGAAGACATACTATCAATAATAAAAAATTAAAAAAATATATTTTTTAAAAAGTCTTCCTAGGAAATAATCAAAAGCTGATGGGTTCATACCGAAAGACAAACTTGCCATAAGAGGCTCCTATTAGTAAAACTGTGACTATTTAAACATCATAATATATAGCATAGTAAAGATTATGAGTCAATGAATAAAACAATAATCCATGAGATTATCTGATATAACCTATCTAATAAAGAGAGAATATGCTAATTGACTCTCACACTGTTGCAAAGATGGCAGCACCCAGAGCCAATAAGGAGGGAATATGCTAATTGACTGCCCACCCTCAAAGATGGTGGCACCCATAGACAATAAGGAGGGAATATGCTAATTGATTGTCACACCCTCAAAAGATGGCAGAACCCACAGCCACAAGATAGCGGTGTCCACTTCTCTCAGCCCCCCAGCCTCCCAGGGCTGACCCAAGGTACAGGCAAGCCTCTGATGGCGGCTGCCCAGCTGCCCAGGGCCACCCAAGGCTCAGGTAACCAAGGCCAGCCGAGGCTTGTGCTGCCGGCAGTGACATCAGCAGAGGTGTGATGGGGCATTGTCTTCCCCTGACCACCAGGTCACCTCCCCATCACCCCCAAGGGTTCCCAGACCTCTAGTAACTAGATAAATCAAATAATTAAAAGTTTGATCACTATTGGGATATTTACAGGTTCAAAGTATCTCTTCTCAAAGTATTTTTAAATTATAAATGCAAAGTTAGTAACTTTACATTGAAGGATGTTGGCAGATAACACTTCAACCAAGTGATCACAGTAATAGAAAACATCAAAATCATGTGTCAGGAATATGAAACAAGGAAAAAACTATTAGTTTGGTGATATTTCTTCCAATGATGCATGGCTTAAATCTAATCATGAAGTAAAAATAAGACAAACCTAGTGCTAGCTGATTTGGCTTAGTAACTTAGTGGATAGAGCATCAGCCCTGAGACTGAAACATCCTGCATTTGATTCTGGTCAAGGGCACATACCTGGGTTGTAGGCTCTATCCAGGTCCTGGTATTGGCATGCATGCTAAAGGCAACCAATCGATGTGTCTCTTTCATATTGATGTTTCTCTGTCTCTGACTCTCCCCTTCCCGTAGATTCTCTCTCTAAAAAAAAAAAAAAAAAATCAATGAAAAAAAAATCCTCTGGTGAGGATTAACAAAAAAATAAATTAGACATACCTAAACTCATAGAAAATAATGTCATGTAATCTTCAAAACTTTCAAGGTTTAAAGTTAAGAAATGATCAAGGGACTTGTGGAGATTGAAAAAGACTGAAGAGACATGTGATTTCTATGTAGATCATCTACTAGAGTGTTTTATTGTTTTCCCAATTCTTAAGGAATAATCAACAAATGAAATTATATATATTTAAAGTATACAACATAATGACTTGATATATGTATACATTGTGAAAAGTAACTCAAATGAATCCTTTTTCTGTAAAGGTCATAACTGAGGCAATTGATGAAACTTGAATAGGATTTGAGGATTAGGTTATAGAAATGCATTACTGCTAATTTCCTGATTTTGATAGATCTGTTGTGATTGTGTAGAAAAATATTTTTGTTTTTCTAAAGTGCACTAAAACATTCAAGGTACTAGGATATCAGGTTAGAGCAAATGGTCTATGGGGAAATGTCATTGTACCATACTTGTAAAAGTCAACAAATATATAGATTCTCCTGGATTTGTGATCTCAGACTAATTAGCCATGCTGTTGGTCTAGCTAAGGGGAGGGTGAAGGGAGGACAGAGAAAGTCAGAAAAGTTTTTGAAACAAAATAAAACAAGGGTGATCTTATTTGTTAAACTAATTGGTTTCCATATGTGTTATAGTCTTCAATAATTAGCTCAAAGCTAGTGATCATTCATATCAAAGTTTCAGAAAGTAAAATGATGGTAGACACAGCGGATGCCCTGCCATCCTCCTGTTCCCCAGCAGCCATTCAACAGCCACATTGCCATCTCTTTGCTTGAAGACTACCTGTAATCAAGTCTACCCCTTCCTGGGTACACAGGTTTCATTAAATTTCTGGGGAGCAGCCTTTGACCCCTAACTGATGGAGGGTAGTGAATACATCTGCTCACATGTATTTCATGTAATCTAGCCCTTTTGCTGTGCAGATGGGATCAATCTTGAGTTATATATTCTACATGGTCTCCCAGAATCCCCTATTGAGATTAAGCTCAAGTTGCCCACAATGGTAACTTGCTAGATAATATACCCTTTAGAGGTTGCCTTCCTTTTGTGAGACATTCCAAACTCACTTTCTGTGACCACCTCCCAAATAAACTTTGTGCACTCACACCCCAGACTCAATGTCTTTTTACATGAACTCAAATTAAGCCATATGTTTAGCTTAATTATTTTTGGTAGGACCTGACCTAACTCTAGATATGGGTCAATATAAAGTTAAAACGTTATTTTAAGTACCAATTTCTCGTCTTATTTTAAAACAGATGTTTTTGGCAATCTTTATTAAATGTAAAAAATAATTTGATAACGATAAGTTATTGACTTTTAAATATTTTTGGAACCACACAGAAAGTGGAATCAGGCACCTCTATTTCAGAGCACTAATTTTTGCATACTCAATTATTATAATGGATTAATAATATTATTTGCTATGAGTAAAGAAGATACTTGAAAAAACTGCAAGGACAAAGCAAAAAATCAGTTACAGTAAACATTTAAAGCTAACCTAATAGGTTAGAGGTGAAAGAACCTTTCTCTATAGATATACTCTAAATCTGTTTCCTGTAAGAAAACACACACACACACACACACACACACGTACTCCAAAGAAATAAGCGACTATGTTTGGGTCTTCATGCATTTTCAATTTGGCTGGCTCTGTCAGTGGGATGTGAACAAATGAGAAACAGTAGAGGAGAAAGGAATACAGAGCTGAGGCAATGGGCAAGTAGAAACGGTTCTATTATGTGCTGTCAGGAGCGAGTGTGAATAGGGCTGCACCTGGAGGAAGAGAAAAAAGGAAGCATTCATCCATCTCTCCTCACGTGGGAAGCCAGATAGGGCAGGGGGGTTGTCCTGTCAAGAGAATGATTCAGGAGTCCTTTCTCACTGAAGATTAATCATACCAAAGGGCAGGGGTAAAGAATACCCTGCTCTATTTGCTTCCCAATCTCGCCCCTCTGCCTGGGTCCCAAATGACTCTATTTTCTTACTTCGAGATATTGGTGGAGCAGAGCTGCTGAAAGGTCCGAGACATCTGGGAGATGAATCACTCCATGCAGAAATGGAACAATTAGCTGTGTTTAGTCCAGCACAAAGGTCTTGAGAGGTGTCTAATTGAGTGGCCCTCAACAGAGCCAGGAAACAATGTAGATTTGAAAATTATCCCACAATTAATTTCTGCACTGACATAATAGGCATAATCTGTTAATGTGTATGGAGTCCAGAGTGGGCCCTTTTCCATGATGGACATGGGTTTAAAATGCATGGCATTTTCTGTTTGGGCCTGCTTAGATGAGTGCTTGAAAAGTAAAAGATGTAGTTAAATGCAAGCTTTTTTTTTTTTTTTTTTTTTTTAGGTAGGCCATTATTATATCTATGATCATCTACAATAATAAAAGCATAATATGCTAATTAGACTGGACAGCTGAACAACTTTCCAGATGACCTTCAGGATGAAGCCAGGGCTGTGAGGGCTGAGCCTCTTGCATGAATTTCATGCATCAGGCCTCTAGTTTAAACATAAAAGAAGACATTCTGGCATGCTTTAGGCCAGGCAGTTCTCCAAAACATCAGATTTAGAATTAGACATTGGGAGTCAACTGATTTAGAATCATTAGGATATTTAACAAAAATCACACTGACTTTGGACAATTTTAGAAATAAAAAGAAGGTAAAAGTGTTAAAAAACAAAACAAAAAAACCCCCACAAAACACAAAACAACAACAACAAAAAACAACAAAAAACACCAACATACTTTTATTAAAACAATGGGAATAGATTATATCATACAGACTCTTTTGTCCAGGAAAAAAAAAATTCACTTCCTTATAAATACTAAAAATACATTAACTACAAATGCTTATGTGTGATTGTACTCTAGACTCCTTTTCCCCTGGCTCCCAGATAATTAGTAGTATTTTTGTTAATTTTGGTATTTTAAAGAAGAAATTATAGTTATTTTCTCAAATGGAGTAATTGAAGGAATCTAAGGAAGCATGGCCTTTTAGAATAATAATAATAATTTATCACTCTAATTAAACTTGCACTTTCATAATAATAAATTATTATATTCTAGATAAGAGTTGTGCTTAGATTTTATCTCTACTTTTTTCTCTTACTTTTTTGATTCCCAAGCAAGCAGACTGTATGAGAACAGGCACTGAAATACTTGGTATCATAGTTCTTTGTGTGGAAAAGTCAGGGATAAAAGGAGTTGATTCAAGGAGCCCTTCCTGCCCTGAATTCAATGATGCCATAACTGCTACAATATTCACAAAGCTAACAATTAAAGTCAGAGAAAAAGTCAAACACACTAAACTAAGGAAAAATCTCTTATTTGTTCTATTGCCTGCAGGGGAAGCAGCTTTTCTTCAGGACTGTATTCTTGTGGTTCCATCATCAGGCTCCAGGCTGTGCTGTGTAGCAAAGTGGAGAGTGAGGTTGGCTTTCATAGTATTGGAGATCACATCACTCGAGCAGGGCTGGCTCTACAGGGGAAATGAAGGAAAGAAGAGTTGAGTGCCTACATAACCACAGTTCCTCTGTCAGAAAACAAAGGGTTACAAAAAGTCAGGGATGAAAAGAGTAAAAATGACTTAGGAATGGGTGTATCATCCATGTGTCTGTCTCTTTTGGTGCACCACTGTACCTCAGTGGATCCAGCAAAATGTCTGGGACATGGTGGGCATTTAGTCAATGTAAGATAAGTGAATGTGGGTTTCTGTGTCAACCCAGCTCCTTGACCTAAAGCAGAGATGAGATCGAAATGGTCCAGAGAGAGGTAATAAAGATGTTACACAACTGGAGAGAGCTGTGTATGAGTTGCCACTGCAAATGTGGAGTTTGCATTTATATGCATAGTCTTTCAACTTCTACCTCAGTTTCCAGTGATATCAGACAGTAACTGCTCAATTCAGGCAACAACACAAGTGAAATTTGTTGTTTATTACATCAACTGATCAGCTCAAACTTGATCACTCATCACTAAGCTGGTTTTGAGTGTATACAGAACTGGAAAACCTGAAAGATTTACTCGTGTAAGTACTCAAAAGTAAAGAAAGTAGAGTAATAGGGAACTAAATTTTCATTATATTTTTTATCAACCATACCATTGCTTTTTGTGTTGATGGATAAAAGACCAACAGAATAGCTGCTTCTATATATAGAATATCTAACAGTTCTACAAAATGTTCATTATCTTTTTTCTCTGAGAAATGGTAAGAAAACTCTGTAAGTGTCCATCTTAATTGCTCAGTAATCAATATCCTAGTAATTCTAAACATCTCTGAAAGAGCTCCTTAAAGCCAATAATTATGCAAAGAAATGCATATTTTACAAAGTTATTTCCCTTATAATAAAATTGAGGGAAAAGGTCATCTTTGCTGGAAAAGTTGGAATTGATATACCAACTGACTAATAGGTGCATTGTGGAAATTCTTATTCTTTCTTTAAGAGATGGTATGCATTCAAACAGCCTTATCTTTTAAATATATATGTATTGATTTCATTGAGAGGAAGAGAGAAATAGGAGCATCAAAGATGGAGAATCATTGATTGGCTGCCCCTTGTATGCCCCACACTAGGAATCAAGCTCACAATCTAGGCATGTGCTCTGACCAGGAATCAAACCATGATCTGGTTCATAAGTCAACTCTCAACCACTGAACCATGTCTGTCTGGCTATGCATATCTTTAATAGTTTCATGATCCTTATGTGATAGTATAAAGTAGCTTCCAACATTTACTCCTGATATTACAAATGCATCCTTAGTCCTTTGACCCTAGGTTAGCACATTTCCTCCTGGATATTCTAAAGAATTATGTCTGAGCTTTGAAATTGAAGCCAAATGGGCAACCATCATAGTTTCAGGGGAAATGGGGAATGGTTCTCCTTACTATTAAAGTACCTTTATGACATCTCACAGTTATTAGTGAAATCAAGACTCACATTCTTTTTGCCAGAGGCACCTCCTATCTGACCCCCACATGTCTTTCCAGAGGAGAAGCCCACTCATGTATAGTCATGCTCCTAGGGTTTCACATTACTCTTGGTTAAGCTTAATTTATTGTTCTTCTCACAGTGAACCCCATTGGTTAGCAGAAACCTTTTTATGCTAGGTCTAGAGGCCTGGTGCACAGATTCATACACCAGTCGGGTCCCTCAGCCTGACCTGTGGGGATCAGACCCAAACTGGCTCTCTGACATCTCCCAAAGGGTCCCAGAGAGGGCAGTTCTTGAGTGACAAACGCCAGAATTGGGTTCCCTCCTCTCTGGTTCTGGGTGCGTCACCCAAGAACAGCAGCTGCCAAGTCACCACAGCTTGGCAGCTCCTGCATTGAGCATTGCCCCCTGATGGTCAGTGTGCATCATAGCTACCAGTCAGATGGTCAAACAGTTGAACAGTCAATTAGGCTTTTATATATAGAGATCTGTGATCGAGATAGTCCTCAAACACTAAAGTTTTACACTGGGCATAGTAATAATAAGAAATCTACTGGTATTTATATATTTGTCTCTGAAAATCAGATGGTTGGTTCAGTACATTCATATATCAGTACATTCTGACCCTGGGAGGTGGTTTATTTATTAGAAATATCAGTACATCCAAGTCAGATAGAAGAAATTGACTTAACTTAATCACTGAATAAAGATTCTGTTTCTGAAATGTCCAAAAAGAACATAAGAAAACTGATAGGTGGTTTGCTCACCATGTGGCTTGGTTGTAGCTATATGCTGAAGGAAGGCTATCTCTATGAGATGAGACATAAAATCTAACAGATTTCCTCATAAGGATAAACTTTGCATCTCATTCTTTACCATGGAACGGTAGACATGCAGTTATATGATTTATTGATCATACAATAGTACTTTACTTCAAGATTGCCTAATATAGTTATTTGATCTATGATAAGGCCATTCCAGTTCTCACTCTTCCTTAGTTACAGAAATATATACTCTTAGTTTACCCAACAATGATTTGACCTATGACTTTTGAGTCAGCCCAGCTTTGGGATCACAATTCTTATAGAATGTCAATGAAAAGTGAGGAAAGAAGGAAACTAGAACGTTTATTGCTTTTGCTAACTCTTCCCACTTCAATGTGAAATTTCAAAGGGTCAGGTGAGAATTCTTTTTTTAGTTTGAATTTCCAGTTCTCCTATTTGTTCCCCAATTATTACACTTTGAAGATGTTCTACAATAGTCTGTCCTTTTCTGTCATATGTGCTTTTGCTTGTTATTGCAAGTAGCACTTTATTTTCTAAGTGGAACAATATTGGGGTGGGGCAAAGAAAAACAAGACTTATATGCATTGTGATTAAAATCATCTTTCTCTTTGCAGAATGAAACTCAAATAGGTGCATGCTGATCCAGACCTCACTTCATCCAAGTATTAAGGCACTCCTTCCAGTTTTTTGCTATTTACTTCTGTATGGATTACATAGAGTCACTTTGGGATCAACAGGGGTGAATCTGGATTTAATTTTCCCCTACACCTGCTGTTTTCTCTTGCCCTCTGCATTAAGCAAATTTATTGTATGTATAACATAAAGTGCACTATGCTAGAATTTGGGAGATATATATGGGAATTGTGATTTCCTGAAGAGACAAGTACTTAGAAAACTAGAATCTGGCTTTCCCAGAAGTATAAAACCATGTACAAAGTTACCATGGCACAAATGGACATTCAGTGATAGAAAAAAATAAAGAAATTCAGTGGGGTTAGAAAGAAGAAGCTATGTGAGGTTGATTAGTATGGCAAAAGAGAGTGTAGTAAAATTTTGAAGATCCAGAAATGGCCTCATACAATATTTGATATTTAAAATGCAGGTCTTGGTGAAGTTGAGAGTTAAAATTGCTAGGACAATGGTTAACATAGGCAGAGGAACTTGCAATGACAATTGTAAAACTAACATACATATAAAGGTGAAATCATGATTTCAGCATTCAAACAATGTTAGTAGAAAACAAAGCTGAGATATATTCATGAAATAGAGGAAAAAAACTAAATGAATGGTCATATGTGAAGTGTAAAAGAAAGGGAATATTAAATTGACTGAGTCTCAGTGCCATTCTCTTCCTCCCATGGAATTCAAGTCATCTTTTACTTCCCCTCTATCTTAAATTCCAGGAGCTATTGATGACACCCAAAGTCTACTGAATAAAATCCAAATTCCCTGTTTTGTTGTTGAAAATGCTGTTGGTGCTCTTCCTATGCACTTCTCCCCCTGACTTTGACATTTCAGAGCACAAATAACAAATACTAGTCTCTGTATTTCTTTGTCTGAAAGCTTTTTTTTTTTTTTCTGGCTACCAGAGCCATCTTCGCTGGTGTACATGGGAAAGTGGAAATGCCGAGGTATTAACACTTCCTAAGAAGGAATATTCAATGAATTACTAAAGATTGGTATATAATATAACAACCGGTCCCTTATATAACAACCCTCCTCAGGAGCAATAAACCTGAGGAACACATTCAGCACTGCTTCCAGAGTTCCTCAGTGAGATTAAGCTCTAGCTGCCCAGAGCAGTTTAGTAAATCTTTCTGTAGTGGCTTCCTCTTCTTCCCAGTCTTATTTCCCCACTTTATCATTACTGTTTCACTTTATTACTGGATCACTTTTTAAATAAACCACTTGCACCTGAAGAGTTTTGTGATCATCCTTCTCTGTAGGCAAGAACTTACAGGGTGAATTGTAGTAGCTCATTTGGGAATGTACCTGTTGCCTCATGAAGAATGCTCTGCATTCACTTGACTGAGGAAGAGAAGACTTGGGCCTGGTTTACAGGTGGTTCCACATGATGTGAAGGCACCACCTGAAAGTGGGCATCTATAGCACCACAGCCTTTTTCTATATCCCCAAACGACAGTGGTAAAGGGAAATCTTTCTGGTGGGCAGACATTTGAGCAGTGCACCTGGTTTTTCACCTTGCTTGGAAGGAGAAATTTCTAGATGTGAGATTGTACATTAATAGACTGTCACTAGTGATTTGATTGGATGGCCAGGGACTTAGAAAAAACATGAATGTAAAATTATTGATAAGGTAGTTTGGAGAAGAAGGATATATAAATCTCTCTGAATGTGTGAAGATGTTTATGCTCCATATGAATTCCCATCAAACATTAACTACAACAGAGGAGGATTTTATTAATCATGTAGATAAGATGACCCTTTGTGTGAATACTTGTCAGCCTCTTTCCCAACCACATCTATCATCACTCAATTGACTCATGAACAAAGTGGCCATGGTGGCAGGATGGAGAGTATGCATGGACTCAGCAACATGGATTCCACTCACCAAGGCTGAACTGGTTATGTTTGCTGCTGAGTGCCCAATCTGCCAATGGCAACACCTAATACAGTCCCATTTCCTGGAATAACTGTGGCAGATTGAGTACAACAGACCATTTCCATCATGGAAAGGCCAGCATTTTGACCTTACCAGACTAGACACATGTTAGATATGGATTTGCCTCCCCTGCATGCATACTATTGGTTCTGTTTCACTGGAGAACTCTGACTAACACATATGTCAAAATTATCTTTAAAATTAAATTAGATGGAGTTAAGATTTTTAGTTGGAATTTTTGTAGAAAAGACTGTATAGTTGAGAAGTGTTTGAGGCCCTTTTTTCTAGATTTTTCAATAAACCGTTTGAATGGCAGTTTGGTACATCCAGATATCTAAGAGTTTTAGATAGAATTTGAAGGATGCATTTGGTTTGCTATAAACTCAGGGTCCTAATTATATTTCAAGAACAGAGATGAAGATATCAGTAGAGAAATATCTAACAAACACAGTTGACTCTTGAACAACAGGTTTAGTTGCACAGATCCACTTATACATGGATTTTTTTTTTCAAGAAATGCAGTCCACCCTTCCTTTCCATGGGTTTTACATCTTCATATTCTACCTACCACAGATTCAAAACAGTAATTTCCCATCCCCAACTCAGGTTTTCCAAGTGTGGATGGAAAATGCCATAAAGTGAAAAGTTAGATGCAGATTTTTGACTTTCAGGAGGATCAGTGCCTTACCCCCTGAGTTGTTAAAATATCAGTAGAGAAATATCTAACAAACACAGTTGGTCAAATATATATAGTGAGTGCCAACTTTGAGTTAGGCTCTGAAAGGTCTTCAGAAGAAAGCTGACCTTGTGGAGCATGCCACCAAGTGAAAAAGAAAGACATCCTTGATATAGTTATACATTCATTATCACAAATTCAGATGCTATTTTAAAGGACCTAATAAATTCTCCAAGAGTATGTGTAACAGGAAAACTTAGCCTGATCTAAAAGATCAGAGGGAGCATCTTGAGGAGGTACCAAGTAAAGCAAAATTTGAATGATGAGAAAGAGATAACCAAGTGAAGAGATAAAAGATTATTCCAGAATAAGAAAAAGTTTGTAGAAGACCCTGAGGTAAAGCTAGAGGACAAAACATTAATTTAGGCAAGTTTAAGATAGATAACTGCAAACTATTTTCCTCAGTTTCCTTATCAAATGGCTTTTGGCTATCATATGTAACTAGAAGCTTAATGCATAAAGATTCATGCTAGAATGGGCTTTCCTTTCCCTGGCTGCTGGCATCACCTATACACTCTGGCCCAGCCCCTTTCCTCTCAGGCCCCAGAGCCACCTCTTTCTACTCCAGGAGCTGCCTCTTTTGCTCCAGCCCCACCTTCCCACGCTGCCCAGAGGCCCTGAGAGACCAGGCATGTGGCAGAATACCTGCGTCGTTGCCATGGTGATGATGCAAGATTCCCTTCCCCATCACTGGGTGCTTGTGTATGCAAATCAACCACCATCTTTGTTGGTTTAATTTGCATATCATTTCTGATTGGCTGGTGGCATAGCGGAGGTATGATCAATTTACATGTTCATCTATTATTAGGTAAGAGGGTATGCAAGAGCAGGTAATTGAAGGGCAGAAGGAAGGAGCAAGCTAGAATATTTCTCGCTTTTCCTCTACCTACTGTGATTGCATATCTTTCAGTAGCTGTGTACCCTGAATGGCTCCAGCTATCACCTGACACCCACTCCACCATGTTCCCAACAGTTCTGATAGTTTTGTCTTCTACCAGTGGTCCTGGCTCTTTGTTGAACTTTCAGTCTTAAAAGTAGTTATGTCTTGCTGCTTTTGTTAATCTTTTGGGAGACTGTTTCTCTTTTGCCTTCTGAAACCTTCTATTCCCAGGATAATCAAATCCCTATAGTAACATCTCTCTGTTGAAAATACCTACAGTAGTTTCTGAGCCTGTTAGACTGGCTTAATCAAGGTACATATTAAATAAGAAGTAAAGTCAGGGTTTGACACAAGGCTGGCTCTATTAGCTGTGCTTTTAGGTATGATTTTATGCTATAAAATACCTAGTTTCCAAATAAATCATCCCCTAGCTAGAAATAAATTAAATTGACCAATAGAGTTGATATTTGATCATGGAAAACTTACTATAAAGTGGGTTTTGGATCATAATATATACACATAGTTGCACAACAAATACATGAATTTGTTTATACATGTCCTAATTATATCTGATCATTGAAACCACAGGACTCAGTAAACTCACATTGTTACACTGAAAGTAATTATTTTAAACATTGTTCAATGAGTGCTTACTAAATATCAAATAAATTCTAGATATTAGAAATGCAGTGAGGAAACAAAACTTTAAGGAACATACTTTCTAATAGGAGAAGACATACAATCTATGTATATAAAAGCCGAAGTGACCATTGCAACTAAATGGACGACTGAACAGGCTGTGTAGAGCAACCAGGTTGGCAGGGTGTTAGTGAGGGAGGACCAATAGACAGAGCAGCAGGCTGCATGGGGCGACCAGGCCGGCAGGTGGGGGGAGGGAGCAGTTAGGGGTGATCAGGTTAGAAGGGGACAGATAGAGGTGATCAGGCTGGCAGGAAGAGGTGGTTAGGAGTGATCAGGCAGACAGGCTGGTGAACAGTTAGGAGCCAGCAGTCCAGGATTGTGAGAGGGGTCAGGCCTAAACCAGCAGTAGGACATCTCCCGAGGAGTCCCAGATTGTAGAGAGTGCAGGTTGGGGTGAGGGAACGCGCACCGCCCCCCCTCTCGTGCACTAATTTTCTGTACCAGATCTCTAGTGAGTACATAAAATGAATACATAAGAAAACTAGATGGAAATAATTTATACGAAGAGAAAAGTCCAGGTAATAGGATAGAGAGTGGTGATAATATGATATTGAAATTATATTTAAGAACATACTTTTGTTATAAGGAATGCAATGACTTTCTCAGCAGATGATGAATGGCATTTAAATTTCAGAATTGTTTCAGGAAGGCTATTATTAGTTGAATGAATCTTCCCATTTACATAATTCTGAATAGTCATACATGTATGTATGTATAATTTGTACAAAGGGTTGAATACTACTTGTATAACTGAACTATATAATTTTCAACTGTTTAGTTACACAAATAGTTACAGTTATTTTTATAAGTATTTGTAAACCCTAAGAAAAGTCATACTTCCTGTTTTAAACATCTTGACTGGAAATACCACCAAGTGGGGTTTCTCCAAAAAGCATATTTCTTAATTTAAAAAAAAAAAAATAAAGATACTAATTTATTCATTCAAAATTTACTGGTGCCCTTATCTGTGAATTCTAACATCAGGATAGTATCTTCCCTATTCTTTTCATGCCTGGTAATAGTTGGTTAGATACTAGACACTGTAAATTTTACCTCTTGAATGCTCAATAGCTTTGCATTTCTTTAAATAGTCTTGTGTTTTGTTTAGGGATACAATTAAATTGATTGGGAATTGTATACTCTTTCAGTGTCTTGTTTTTAAGATTTGTTAGGTGGGGCTGAAGCCACTAGTGCTTAGTATAGGGCTAATTGCTTTGCACTACTGAGGAAAGATCTTTCTGTGTGCTCTATACAATGCCACTTGAATCTTCATGTTCTCTAACCTGGTGGATGGAAACAGGTGTTATTCACAGTCCCTTGTGAGTGCAGTTAGACAGAACAGTGCCTAATCCTTTCAGGGGATTCTTTCCTCAGCCTCAAGTACACGTGGGTTGGTCAATACACGAGGGGATCTCTCTGTGCAGCTCTCTTCTCTCTGGTATTCTGTCTTGTCAACTTTAGCTCCATAATCTCCATAGACTCTCAGTTCTGTCTCCTCACAGTAAATAGTCTGCTGGACTCTTCCTGAACACCCCTTCCTGTTCTATGGCCTGGAAATTATCTCATCACATCATCTGAAGTAATGGAAAGACTCATTTAATTTTTTACCATCTTTCAGCCATCACTGTCCTTTGTTGCCTCATGTCATGTCTTGCAATCTGTTGTTTCATATATTGTGTCTGTTTTCCTCTTCTCCCAGATGGGAGTATAAACATCACATTTACCCTCTTATTCCATCTTGTCTGGAAGTGGAAGTCACTTCCTTTCTTTCCAATCAAAGATTCATTGTAATTTCTTTTGTTGTATTGTCTTTGATATTCATTCATTCAAACTTTACTGAGCAATTGCTATGAATCATAATCATGCTAAGGATATCAATTTGATCCTCTAACTCAACAAATAAAGCACAGAAAAGTTTAGATAGAAATAAGTAGGTAGATTTATTTCTCCTCCTACAATTTAATTCTATTTTTTGGATTATTCTACATGATTTTAAGAAATCTGAATATTTTATGCTGGCAAAAGCAATAATGACAGCAACTTAAGACTTCTCTGGAACAAAGATTATGTCATTTATTTATTTAGCTAAGAAGGGTGATGTTGAACTATTGAGTGTTACAGAGAAGAGCTTCTCAAACTTGATATGCATATGAATGTTTTTTTTTCTTAATTCAAATTCTGATTCAAGAGGACTGGGGTGAGGCCAGACATGCTGCATGATAAACTCACAGAGGATGCAGATTCTTCTAGGGCATATATTTAATTTTGTACATAAGAGTTACCTATGGACTCAGTATGATATTTTAGTAAGAAATGAGGTTGAAATCCAGATTATAAGAAACATTAAATCTGATGCTATTGATTTATTCATAGTTGGGGATTGCAAAGACATGGGATAGTTAGCAACAAGGCAAGGTCTAAGTATTTGTCTATCCATATATTTCAAGAGCCTGACACATTGTATTGTATTATAGAAAGTTTACAATAAAAACTTTTAATCCTCACCTGAGGATATATTTTTATTGATTTTTAGAGAGAGAGAGAGAGAGAGAGAGAGAGAGAGAGAGAGAGAGAGAGAGAGAGAGATATGAAGGGAGAAAGAGAAAGGGAAACAACAATGTGAGAAGAGAGAAACATCAATGTGTGAAGAGAGAAACAGTAATAGATTGCCCCCAATATGCACTCTGACTGAGGATTGAACCTGCAACACAGGTATGTGCCCTGATCAGGAATCAAACCCAAAACCTTTTTGTCTATGGGGGCAATGTTCCAACCAACTGAGCTACCTTGGCCAGGGGTGTTTTCAATAAATTTTTGTTGAAATAAACTAAATAGAAAATTATGATAGTAAAATTTCCTTGGAGAAATTTAATCCAATGATTTTTAATTTGGGGGGTCATATCTACCCTTGTAAAAACGTGTAAAAAGCATGTGCTGATACACACTGAATTTTCAACCAAAGTAATGCATATGTGCACCTCCTGAAGTCCTTTCACAGGCCAGCAAGGATTTTTAAACCTCTTAATTTTATACACACAGACACTTTTAATGAACAGAAACCTTAAATTCTTGACCAAAATCCCGGGGCTGATCACTGGCAGAACTTTTATTATCTCCTGAGTCTGTTAACTTTCAATACTCCCCCCCCCCCGCACCCCCCTTCTGTTACACTATTTTTTTTTCCTAAAAGGAATTTATTTTCCATTCCCAACAAAGAGGATGGACTCTGTTGTGTAAAACTAAATGAGCTGAGTACTGGGAGTTGTAATATTTACTTGGGTTTACTGGCCTGGGAATCTACAGTGCAAGCATGTGTTTATTCCCTAGGGGAATTGCTTAAGTGCAACCAGGACCACCTGTTGCTAAATGCTTCTTTGAGCAGCTCTCTGTACCAAAGGGATGTGAATGTTAAAGTGAAATTGTTTACAGCCCAAGTAAGGTGGGGAGTTTATACTTTATCCAAATGACTTTAGCTCATAGATTTTTGCATACTGAGATATCAAAAAATTGGCACCAGTTTTTCCTCCTTCTCCCCCTTTTCATCTCCTCCTCCTCCTCCTCCCCTTCTTTTTCTTCTTCTTCTTCTTCTTCTTCTTCTTCTTCTTCTTCTTCTTCTTCTTCTTCTTCTTCTTCTTCTTCTTCTTCTTCTTCTTCTTCTCCTCCTCCTCCTCCTCCTCCTCCTCCTCCTCCTCCTCCTCCTCCTCAGTAATATTGGTGAGCAGCACTGACAATAATATAAACAGCTATGCAGGTGACAACACCAGAGATCCAAGGAAGAGCCATAGGGAGTCTGCTTTCTTGTGTGTGGGAGAAGGAGATAATGTTTCAGAATTTTTCCCAACAATAAAATACAGGAAAAATATCTCTAGGAGTTGTTTTCACGAATCTGTGAGAGCTTGATCACTGTGCTCACAATTTAGAATAATCACAACATGAAAACACAATGCCCTGGAGCAAAAGTGGGTGTGAGAAAGCCGTTTCACCCAACCCTGTTTCCATGTTGATTGCTTTATTTATTTATTTTTTTTCTTTTGAGAAAGAGAGAGATACATCGATTTGTCCTTCCACTTTTATTTATGCTTTCATTGATTGCTTCTTGTATGTGCCCTGACCCAGGAACAAACCCACAAATTTGGCTTATTGGATGATGCCTTAACCAACTGAGCTACCCAGCCAGGGTGATCTCTTTATGTCATTTGTAAGGTGAGGTCTGGCTCAGTGTAGTCAAGGCATACAGGTACTCAACAATTTGCTGCACTTTTATTTAGATGCTGATATGATTCTTGCGCATTTACTGAGAGCTTCTCAGTGTAATCTATTGATTTGGTTAGGCTTTTCCTGGGAGTCTTGAATGGGGTCATCAGAATAACTCTTAACGTTTAACTAGCGTCATTAAAAATAAATAGACATTTGAGAATAGTGTAATTGGTTGTGAAGGCATTTCCAAGGTGGAAAGGTCAAAGGTGCCTAAGCAAGTCCATGTGGGCATGTTGTCTTTGAGACCTGACTTACTCAGCAGTTCTCCAAAACGACTAAAGACTTCCTATAGCTTCAGGCACTAATTTGTCCAAAGACTGTTGTAAGACTTTGGCTAAAGAAAACCAGAAAGCCTATGAAAACATGGCTTACTAATAACACATCCCAGCTGTTCGCTCCCTGTTAAAACGTAGAGAATGACGTGTTTTGGAACAGCTTAAGTACTCTGTTGGGTATGTTTTTAGGACTGTACCGAGTCTTAACAGCATGAGCCTATTCATTTTAATCAGAGTTGTGTAGTTTAAACTTGTCTTAGGACCCAGCCTTTCACTGTTGACACATCAGTCTCTGGAACCAGGTTATTGCCAAATTTCTGCTACATTTTTGGTCATCATAATCCCTATGAATTTCTTACTCATGTAACTCAAAGAGGGGTATATCTTTATATCTATTGTTAGACTATATGTTCTCTGAGAACAATTTATTACTACTCATCTTTGTCTTAACTGGAACAATAGCCCTCAAATCACTGCATGCATTTTAAGAGCAAATATAAGAATCATTTAGGAAGCTTGTTAAATCACAGCCCACCTGGCTACCACCTAAGAGTCTGTGATTCTGTTCATCTGGAAGGGAGCCTAATAACCTGGATTTCTAATGAACTCCCTGCTGCCAGTTCTGGGACTACACTTTGGGTAGCACTGCCCTGGAGCCCTGGTCCATAGCCCTAACCAATCCAAGTGCTCCTATTTATATCAGAGATTTTATAACATAGCCTTCACTATATTACATAAAATTCATAGATAATATAAACCTCCCACACACTTATGTTTGTCAATATAATTTTGTAATGATACTGTAAAAAATAAGTTGTAAGGGGAAATAATTCATAATAAAATACGTATTCCAACATGTAAATGCTTGGGCATGACTACACTAGAAGATATAATCAGGTTGTTGAAGTTTACACCCATTCAAGGACTACCTTGAGTGTCAATTACAAACGCAGGTGTGTTGTGTTGCCATGCAAATATGATGAGTGGTGTTGCCTTCTGTGATGTCATATTTTGAAATAGCAAACAATTCTTGATAATGTGCCAAAGAAGGCAGAGAGCACATTCATTCCATGTGTTTGGCAGTTGCTATTAAGATGGTATAAAAAAGATATTTTGTCTTTATATGTAAAAGAAATTACGTTTTAGCCTTAGGTATTTATAAATACATTTTTCATCCAAACAAATGTCAGGTGAGTCCTGAGACATGTCTTCACTGTGTGAGACTATCCAGCACATTTTAGGACATGTACAACCCAGGTTCCCACCCACTAGATGCAAGTCGTGCATTTTAAACATTGTAACAACCAAAATGCCCTCCAAATTCCCCTAATGCCAAATGACACAACCAAACTACAATATCAAACACAAGGCCTAACTGGTAGTAGAAAATTGGGTTTAAAAATTAAAGAGAAATAATCTCCCATGGAGAGTGGAGAGTGGTTATTGAACATTTTTTCTTGGATATATTATATCAAGTGATTGGTTTTATTTTTAAGAAAAACTCAACAATAATGATCCATCACATTTTTCTTCATACTAGTTATTTTTCCTCAAGGGTTGGGCATCTTCATCATTGTGCACTTACATCATTATTCCAATCAGCTTGTAAACCAGCTGACAGAAAAGAGCAGACTCTAGGTCATATTCAGCAACTGGCAACTGAGGTGGGAAAATGGCATGATCCAATTGCACACAGCTGTGGTTTGTACTAGGGAAACAGTGTGCCCTGCTTTGCCTCCAACAGCTCTGGTTTACACCTGTGGTTCTGGTATAATTATAAATAATTATATTCATCCTCAAAAGTAATGATAAATTATAGTGTCACCCTAGCTATTCCTCACTAACAATCCCAGGTGC
Organism: Pipistrellus hanaki; assembly: GCF_964339955.1. Lineage (NCBI taxonomy): Eukaryota > Metazoa > Chordata > Mammalia > Chiroptera > Vespertilionidae > Pipistrellus > Pipistrellus hanaki. Next base: position 28,422,638 of record NC_140508.1, read on the forward strand.
TGAAGACCTTATATTTTTTTCCTTATGTAACATAAGAAAAAGTTTCTAAATGCAAACACCATGGCAATTTTTTCCCTGTAATAAAACAAGGCTGGACAACCCTTGGTGTTCTGAGATTTTGGCCCAATGTTCTATATAAGGGTATTTTATTATACAATATATAGAGTAGGGTAGGGCATTTTCACTAGCAACCATCTTGAAGCACAAGACTCAACAATCCCTTATGTTCTTTTGGAATTTCCTTGACTCTATCTTATTCTGACTTTGTATAGTAATATTGCAGAACATTGACTGTATGCCATCTTCTACCTCTGAAATGTCATGGCTAAACTGAGTTTCATTAGGAGAAACAAAGAGGTTATGGCTTTTCTTTATTCCAAGGCTTTGAGAATGGCAGTCTGTATTGCACTGCACGTTCCTAAAAATTTCCCTCTAAACACAGGATCCAACTTAATCTTAGAAGGAAACTAGAATCCTAATCTGTCTATTTAGTGGTTTTAGCCTCAGTATTGAGGCCCTAAACCTTCTTTCTAGGGTGAGCCTGGGAACCCACAAACCTCCTAAGTGCAACCTCTCTCTGATTGCTTGGATCCTAGAGCTGAATTTCTGCTTTGATTTCCTGTGTCTGCTCCAACTGTTCCTACTAAATCTCAACTTTTTGGTGAGACCACAAATACCTTGGACTTTTTTCTTCTCCTTTTCACTTTGGCATGCTCCCTATTTTTGTCCTGGTTCCCTCCAGTCTCCAGTAGAATCTAATGCTTAATTCCAGGGAGTTATCTCCATAACAGCAGCTGTCAGTTGAAAAGATAAAGTTCATTTGATTCAAATAAATTGACTAAATTATGATCTTGGGTCAGCTCTTATTTTTCTCTTAACCTCATTTTCCCATGGATAGTTCTTATTCTCTAAGGTAAGTAAAAAATGAGAATATTTGTATAGTGCCTAGAATGCAGTGGTGTTCAATGGAGCAGATCCTAGAATATAAGCGGACATAAATGTAACAGGAACCGTATCCCTTCTGGAAATTTCTGCAGTGATAAAAATGTTCTAGCCTGAACCGGTTTGGGTTAGTGGATAGAGGACTGGCCTGCAGACTGAAGGGTTCTAGATTCAATTCCAGTCAAGGGCATGCACCTTGGTTGCGGGCACATCCCGAGTAGAAAGTGTGCAGTAGGCAGCTGACCGATGTTTCTCTCTCATTGCATTGATGTTTTTAACTTTCTATCCCTCTCCCCTCCTCTCTGTAAAAAAACCATAAAATATATTTTAAAAATTGTTCTATATCTGTGCTTTCCAATATCATAACCCAAGTCATATGAGGCTATTGAGCACTTGACAGTGGCTAATGTAGTTGAGGACCTAAATTTTCCATCTTAATTAACTTCAATTTAAATAGCCACTTCTTTTTAGATTGCATATTGAACTTTTATTATAACCCTCTCCTTGTTTGTCCAATTCAAAGCTGCCAAGGCCATTTGTTTTAACCAGGTTTCTCCTGCATAAAATTATTGGAGTGATTAGCAGGAATGGAACTTACCTCTGAACCTTCAAAGCAGATATAAGATCAGTCACTTTTGAAGAAACAATCCTAACTGATGACATATTTGCAATGCTCTTCCATTGGTGGTTTCAATGAGACCTGTGGGTACTAGATATATTGGTCCATCAAAAGGATAAAAATACTGTGTCCAGGGGCTTTCCCCTAAAGCAGTGGTTGGCAAACTGTGGCTTGCGAGCCACATGTGGCTCTTTGGCCCCTTGAGTGTGGCTCTTCCACAAAATACCACATGTGGGTACCCACATACAGTGCAATTGAAACTTCATGGCCCATGCTCAGAATCGGTTTTTCTCAAAAGAAATTTTAATTGTTGTACTATTGATATTTGTCTATGTTGACTAATGAGTTTGCTGACCACTGCCCTAGGGTAGGTCCAGTTCACTGTGACCCAGCAAAAAAGCTAAAGATACAACAGTACATAATCTGGATCCTGATTGAAAAAGTTTAAGAAATTGGCAATATTTTAATAATAGAGAATTATTCTAAGGCTCAGTGTCAAATATTTATTTCTTAAGCTGTAAAAATAGCAAATGAGTTCCTTAATTTTTTAAAATATATTTTATTGATTTTTTTACAGAGAGGAATAGAGAGGGATAGAGAGTTATAAACATTGATGAGAGAGAATCATTGATCAGCTGCCTCCTGCACACCCCCTTCTGGAGATGTGCCACAACCAAGGTACATGCCCTTGACTGGAATCAAACCTGGGACCCTTCAGACCGAGGCTCTATCCACTGAGCCAAACTGGTTTTGGTGAGTTCCTTAAATTTGATAAAGATATTCCTCTGCTAAACCAATGAAAATCTCAGATTGTCTTAGAAAAAAAATCTAGTCAGTGAGCAATGGATGCTAAGACCAATATTCTGGAAATATTTATCTTCTGTAAGGCCTTGCCAATGGTAAGAAATAACATTTTTCCCTGATATAATAGTAAAGTTCCATTTAATGCCTTTTACCAAAAATCAGAAACAATTTACATATTTAAAGAACAACAATGTTTCTATTGTAGTCAAAATGATTTCTTCAATAATTTATCTACTTCTTTAGATAGTTATTTGTGCTTTTTTTTCTAAATCTCATATGACATATTATACTATGAGATTGTTGTAATAATTTCGCAGGGAAAGGCAATGGTACCTGCAGGTATATTTAATTGAATGGAAACTTGTTAAGGACTTTAGAGGAAAATATAAGAAAGATGAAAGCAGAATATTGCAGATAAAATTAAGTACAGTAATATCCTTATTTCTAAACAAAAAATTGTAACCTGGATAAATATTGTGTATTTATATTCTAGTTTATTTCCTACAAAGAAATGAAATAAAATAAAATATCAAGGGGATTTAAAAAAATAAATGAGAGTAACTAGAGAGTATTATGGTATTTTCCCCAAAGTTATAAAATTATGCTTAATTAAAAAATATTTTACATTGCTACAGTTTTCAGGTTTACATTTAAATGAGTAATATTATAATTGTAATTAAAATTTAGTACCTTGTTCTCTTGGTAATTATTCTTACCTAACTGTTAACAGAATCTGAAAATTGGTTGTAGGTTATGAGACATGTATCAATTATATTTCAGGCACCAGACTGGGTATTCTTAAACTCAGAGATCATTGTAATAAATTAGATTATTATTCGGCAAGTGTTAACTCACTCCTTATGCACTTTCAATGGAAGGATATACTGCCACACTCCATTGGTTCTGGGCTTGACTGGCTATAGTCAATGGAATGTGGGTGAAAATGTTATTGTGCCAGTTCTGAGCCTAGGCTTTCAGAAACATCACCTTTTGCCCAGCTGGTGTGGCTCAGTGGTTGAGCGTCAACTTATGAACTAGGAAGTCAGGGTTCAATTCCTGGTCAGAGCCCATGCCCAGGTTGGGGACTCAATCCCTGGTGTGTGGCATGCGGGAGGCAGTCTATCAATGATTCTCTTTCATCATTAATGTTTTTCTCTCTTCCTCTTCCTTCCTCTCTGAAATCAATATATATATATATATATATATATATATATATATATATATATATATATATATATATAGAACCATCACATTTGCACTTCTGACCATTACCATGAGAAAACACATGTTAGGTTGCCAGAATGAGATATGTGGAAGGACCTATACCCAACCTACAGACTAAAAGACACCCACCACCCTCCACCCCCAAACTGAGCCCAGATTGGCTAAAGTACTGTGGCATGTGACCTGCAAGTGTAAGAATATGTTTATTGTCACATGCTACTGAGATTCTATGGTAGTTGGTTCTTTTTTTTTTTTTTAAATATATTTTATTGATTTTTTTACAGAGAGGAAGGGAGAGAGATAGAGAGCCAGAAACGTTGATGAGAGAGAAATATCGACCAGCTTCCTCTTGCACACCCCCTACTGGGGATGTGCCTGCAATCAAGGTACATGCCCTTGACCTGAATCGAACCCAGGACCTTTCAGTCCACAGACCCATGCTCTACCACTGAGACAAACCAGTTTCGGCGGTAGTTATTTCTTATGGCAATCATTGAATGATACCCTCAGGGTTAGTCACTTTTTCAGAAAATAATGCCTTTCTGTATTAAATGCACAGCTCCAATATCTGTGCTCTTCACTTTTTTTCCCCCTCAGATATGGAATCTTCTCTTCAGAAGTTGCTAAAGAATAGCAAAGGATGTTCTAGCAGCTTTCAACTCATAATATAGCCCCAATCTGGCTGTTTTACCATCACCTTGGAGCTTGTTTGAAATGCAAGTCCTCAGGCCCCACCAGACAAAGTGAATCATTACTTCTAGGGTTGGGACCTAGAAATCTGCATTTTAAACAAGTTCCCCAGGTAATTCTATACACACATAGGGTGGCTTCTGGTTACTCAGGCTTGCCTTGTTTCTAGCTCTGAAATTCACTCTTCCTGGAAAACTCCTCAGAAGATTGGCATCCTATAGAAATCCAGGTAGGAGCCTGCAGTGATGAGATTTCTGTAGCACTAAAAAGGCACAGCTTTGCCAGAATCCTGTCTCTGAAAATGCTTCTGAATACTGTTAACACTTCATTTCTTTGGAGATGGGCAAATAGAGATTTCTCTTACTAAGTTATAAACCTCCACAGGAAAGTAATTCATTGAACCTTTCCGAGTGGAGTGTATTGCTTCATGATAAAGGGCAGGCTTCTCATATGGAAGAGAGCAAGAACTCATGTTTCTGACTGATGGCCTATGTCAAGAGCATAAATGAGATTTCTCAGGCTCTTACCTATGAGCTGTCTTCACACTGATCGCTGAAGTAGGAGCTGGAGAGACTAGAGTTAGACTGGAGAGGAAAGAGAGAACTCTAGAGATGCATATTTCTAAGACTTAACAGTTTCTTTATATCCAACATAGTTTCCCCCCTTTCTCCCAATCTCCTTAGGCAGCATTAGCATTAACTTGTTCGTGTTCTATCACACATTTGGTATGTGACTGCTTTTGTAGGTTAAGCTGTGGTGCCTTGTGATTTCAGGGTTCTCTGTTCTATTAAACTTCTCTTCGCCTCAGACTGTGAAGCTCAGAGCAACCTAACCACCTTTGGATGGGATCCACCCAAGTGTTCACCCAGGGCCCTGACCTTCTGCACATGTGCAGGAGCCACAGGAAGCCCGTGGATCAAAGGGAGCCGAGAGAGCCTCAACAGGGCTGCAGGAACATCGTGTAATTTACCCGAACCATCTGCAAGTGACATAAATACAAGCCGCTTAGAACACCTGCACCAGATGACTCAGCACCAAGTTGGGAAGCCAGCAGGGGGTTGAAATAAAAGAAAACAAAATCTTCAGTGGAGCAAAACAAATCATCACATGTTGGCACCAGCTGCACTGAGGGGGGGGGGGGGAAAGGGAAAGAAAGAAAGAAAATGAGTTGGCAATTTTTAGTCAACTTCCAGTCAGTGAGTTCTGCCAGCTGGATGGTCAAAGTTTGTGTTGAGGGTGGGAGCAAAGAAGGGTTTAAAAAAAAAACAAAACCCTCAGAAATATTAAATCCCAGAGACCTCTAATAACAGGTTCAGGGTCTTGATTTGTTAGATAAAGAACAGCTGCTGCTGAACTTAAGATTCAATTGTTGATTATGACCTGGAAGAGATGGAGAAGGAGGGGCCCTTTTGATAGAGTTAGGAGAGCAAGCAGGTGTGGACGTCGTGTGTGCCATAACATAGCAAGCAAACCTGAGAGACACTAATGGGCCACTTCCTCTCAGTTGCAAAGGCACTCATTTATTTAGACAAATCCTTTAAAAACTCTCAGAAAAAATCCCCCTGCAACCTCAGCCACCATAAAGGTCAGCCACAGAATTTCAAGATCTGAATATACCTTCACTGGGAAAAGAAAGAAATGATGGCCTGGGAGCTCTTCAATGAGTCACATTCTGGAATTTCAATTACTCTGAGGCGCCTACTGTTTATAGCATTGACCTTGTGTTTTCTTTGGTAGAGAGGAGGGATGTGATGAATGGTGGGCACACCGCTTTCTGCCTCATCCACCAGATGAATGCCCACAGATATTCTTGGCATACAACGAAGCCCAGGTGGTCCTTCTGGCCTGATTTCCTGGGCCAGTTTTCCTTTCTGATCTGGGAATTTTGACCCTCATGCTTTCCAACTAATTGTATCATTTTATCTCCTTTTTTGTTCAAGACTGTCCTGTCAGCAAAAAATTGACAAAAATCTCAGGTTCTTGGGATAGAAAGTATCAATTAACCTCTAATCTTGTTTGACGTAATAACCTTGACTTGGGTTATTCCTTATACCTAATTGTAGACCCATTAACAGGTTGTCCAGAAACAAACAAAACACAACTGTTTTGACCAGGCGATAATTGCTAAGTGACACTTAACGGATGGCTCCCTTGTACCATAGCTAAATGGACATGGTGGGCCACACAGGCTCATTGCTAAATCCTGGGCAATGAGCTGTATTTGTGATAAGGACTTCCCTGTATCTCTTTAAACACCTCATCTAGCAACTCCCTTGAGTGAAGGGCAGTCGTTTTTTGAACTGTCAGACCTGACAATGTGGCACAAAGCATGAAGGACAACTCCCCCAAAGGACCCTGAAAACCTTCCTTCCCTCCTGCTGCAAATATAATTAGTTTATGTTAGCTGGAAAAGGTCAGAGGTTTTCCAAGGGTAGCACAGTCTTTGTTTTTAGGCAAGATAGTGTAATAATTGCTTGATGCTCAGATCTGCAGGTGCTGTAAGGAGCTCATTTGGGCTTGGCAGCCTGCAGGAAAAGCTCATTTCCTCCAGAAAACCAAGGAATTCCATGTGACAGAGTCTATTTGCCCTTATAGGAGTGATTACATATTCATGCCCTCAGGACAATACCTGCCATACTCAGCCCTCATCTTACTCCCATTTTTACACACTCCAGGCAATGAGCCCCCATTTCTCTCCTTCCTTATGAGAACAGTAAGGTCATGAGCACAAAGACCAACCTGACTGATCTTTCATGAGAGAATGTTCCAGGTATATCAGAGTGTAGATGGAGAGGGAAGAAACCTCAAGGAGCAGTTTATTCAAGATAAAGGAAATATAAGAACATAGTAATGAAAAAAAAAGGGAAAACAGATACCTTGTCATGAGACACTGAGATAAATGTCGCAGTAGGTTTTAGGTGAGAGAATGAAGAGTGAACAGGGTTTGCTTAAGCATGAACCCCAGTTTTCCCCAGGCTCACCATCTTCATTTTGTTTTTCTTACCTGTTTCAAGAAATAGTAACAGGTTGTAATGAGATACTTAATTAAACTGGATCACAAAATCTTTAAAAACCAAGGAGAGCTCCTTTACTTTCTCTTCTGCAGATTCCTGCTGGCTGCCCAAGAGTCCTTTTTCAGTTAATCTGTGGATGTTTTACATGTATGGGGAGGTTGTGCTTTCAGCCAACTGTTGAGGCAGCAAAGGAAAGTGATTCTAAAGCTGGAGGGGTGTCCAGAGTCTCTTGCACCTGCTGTTAGTGTGAACTTGGACAAGGCATTCAACTTCTTTGTTTATTATGCAGCTAAGTTTCTTAAACTGTATAATGAGGGTAATGATGCCTTTCTATATTCCTTCCCAATTGAGCTCATGTTCAAGTAGTGTGTTCCGGGGTTACCTGCCCCATTCTAACACACAGCTTACGTGTAGTGTAATAAATCTAATGTGGATTTTGCTTCTCATCTTTTTCAAATCTTTGTTGCTGATGGCTTAGGTAAAGTCATCTCCATGGTAGCAAATCTAGACCTTAAAGATTCTTATTACACCCCTCACTGAGAATCTGGAGGGCTGTATTTGTTATTTAATGTGCCTTCCCCTTGGACAGTCCAACTAATAAGACTTGTGTTTTCTTTTCTGCTTCCCAGATCTATGCTGTTACCTGGCATCTCTTTAAAGGTCCTGACATTATTTGTTAGCTTGACATGTTTTTGGCCTCTCTATAAATTATTCAGATGGTGGGATTTGGATTTCAGCAAAATTTTACACATCTATAAATGAGATAATGAGATCAATACTGAGGGTAGTATCCAAGTTAACTATAGCTTAACCTCAATAGAGTTCACATGTTTAATTTATGTAGGTTTGTAGCTTTGTAGTGATACTAAAAAAAATTAAAAAACAGACTTCTTTGATGTTTTAGGAAACTGTGCCTTTTAATATGTTTTGACACCTGTTTTTTGGGGGGGACAGGGCAAGCATGTACAAGTAATGTGCCTGAAGAAATATTCATGTGGAAAATAACTCAGAAATCTAATTAACTGTGATGAAAAAAGTTTTGACCCTCCCTAATAAGTAAAAAAAAATTATAGCTATAGGAAAGTAAAAAATATATATATTTAAAGTGAAAAACTAAACAAAGAAAGAAGTGGAAACAAAGGAACACATGAAGCAAAGGAGGGAGGGATTGAGGGAAGGAAGAAAAAAGGGAGAAAAATGAGGGAATGAATTGGTGGGTTATACCCAGTCACCAATAAGAACAAATATTAATAGACTAGAACTCCAGAAAGAGACCAAAATAAATCAGTGAACAAAGAATCAAAACTACTGATGAGGGCCTAATTTTTGCCCAACTTTTATGAGGCTCTGAAAGGTTATGAAATAAATTCCCTTAATATCTCATTATCTAATTGGAAAATCAGTTATGAAATAACATCTGAGAATATACAGTAGCCGAAACCGGTTTGGCTCAGTGGATAGAGCATTGGTCTGCGGACTGAAGGGTCCCGGGCTCAATTCCCGTCAAGGGCATGTACCTTGGTTGCGGGTATATCCCCAGTAGAGGGTGTGTAAGAGGCAGCTGATTGATGACTCTCTTATCCATGTTTCTAACTCTCTATCTCTCTCTCTTCCTCTCTGTAAAAAAATCAATAAAATATATTTAAAAAAAGAATATGCAGTAGATACAAACAGAGAAATGATGGAAGCTAATAATAAGTGACTTAAGGTCTTAAGTGGTCAAGGAGGCTGGAATGATAATCTATAGAGTCAAGGAAGGTTATAGAAACCAAGCCTCAAAGAAAGGCTAAGATGTAGGATTTGGATGGTCAGGAAATCATAGAGATGACGGGGAAGGTCCAGGGGAAGGAATAAGACTATGTAGTGGCAGATGACTTCTATCAGTAATCTGATTTTTCACCCTCTTCAGTATCCACAACTTTTACTCTCTAGTATACAGTGCCCTCCCAATCTGGCCAATGTTCTGCTCTCTCCTTAATTCTTGCTTTGGCCAATTGTTAGCAAACATAGCATCATCAGGTATTTAAAAAATATATGAGACCTTCCGGAAAGTCCTTGAATGTATCTTCTTTTTACCTTCCTATTTTACATTTGCCATGAGAAATTGCTCAGATTAGCCTCCTAGAGGATAAGACAAGTAAGGTAGAGCAGAATTGCTAGTTTTCCCAGAGGAATTCAAGCTTATAGTCAAAGATCTTAGCTAGGAGAGGACCTAGCTAAGATCAGGCCCTCTCCTAGCTAAGGTCAGCAGAGCCCCCTAGCTCATTCATAGCAGACTGCAGGCACAGGAATAGACCCACTCAACTTAACAAACCTCATCATATAAATATGCTTATAGTTTAAGCAATGAGTTTGAAGTGATTTTTATATAGCATTATTTTGGCAATAAGTAACTGATACATATGTCATGTTTTAAATTGTGCATTTATTAATCTGGGGTGATTCTTCCATTCTTTATGCTGTAGGTGTTTTGAAATCATCTTTTGTAAAGAAGTAGGCATCACTTTGAAGAGGAAGGAAGCCATAAGAGTCATATTTGTTCACACAAGGGTAAAAAGAATTAAGACAATATCACCAGTTCATCCAGTACTAAAATAGTGTTCCTGAAATAGCTAGAAACTATGGAAAAATTGTGCTCACTTGAATTCTCACAATTAAGTGCCTCAAGTAATCACATTTTATGAAATTAAAAAAGACATTTGACCCAGCTGGTGTGGCTCAGCAGTTAAGCATCAACCTGGGAACCAAGAAGTCACTGGTTTAATTCCCTGTCGGGTCACATGCCCGGGGTTGCAGGCTCGATCTCCAATAGGGGATGCATAGGAGGCAGCCAATCAATGTCGATTATTTCTCTTATTGATGTTTCTATCTCTTCCTCACTCTCCCTTCCTCTTTCTCTAACAAAAATCATTAAAAAAGAATTTAACAAAAGACAAATGAAGTATTAAAAATCACATTTTGTTACTTCATATTTTTGTTTAGAAACACAATTCATACTTATGCTCTTTTTACTTTTTATTATAAGATATATTATATATATCTATATATTATATAAATATAGTTATATATATTATGGTTAATATATGTAACTAAAATATAAGGTTTTTGAAAATAGTAGATAACATACTTACCAATTATATTATGTAAAAGAAGATTACCAATAACTTTTAAGATCACCCCTCAATGATCCTCCTCACATAACCCCATCTGCAATTGCCTCTCCCCAGAAATGACAACCAACCTGTATTTTGCATTCATCCACACTTTTTCTTTAAGATGTTTCAGTTTATGACTTAAATATTTAGGACCAACTATCATCTCTCTCTTCTCTGCAATGCCATATTTCTAACTACATACAATTGCACATATGTAGACATCATGCTCAGTAGCCTGCTGTCATCTTGGAAATAGCATGTCTAAAAACAGATTTACCACTGCCAACCCAAAGCAGCTTCCTTTCTAAAATATTTGAGGTTGGCCAATGCCCACACCCTGTTCCACTAGCCTATGCCGAAGTGGTCATGAGGTTGAACAAGAAAGGAAGTATAGACACATTGGCTCAAATCCTTCACCACTGCAGAAAAACACTTTGATTCACATATGGCCAATGGGTCACTAACAACATCTTGGTTACATGTAATTAAAAATTACAGACAGTCCCCTGTTTTTCAACTCACCTGACTGAATAAAGACAATCAAGAGATTATTTCATAAGTTAATGGATAAATAAACTTTAATACACAGAGACAATGGAATTTAACAATAAAAAGAAATGAGCTATCAAACCATGAGAAGATGTGGTTATTAAATGCATATTACTAAGTGAAAGAAACCCATCTGAAAAAGCTGCATACTGTATGGTTCAACTATATGACACTTAAAGCTATGGAGACATTAAAAAGATCAGTGATTTCCAGGGGTTGGTGGAGGGAGGGTGAACAGAAGGAGCACAAAAGGTTCTTAGGGTAGTGAAAATATTCTTCTATAAGATTTTATAATGATGCATACAAGTCATTAGTCCAAATCCATAGAATGAACAGCACTATGAATGAACCCCTAATATCAACTATAGACTTTGTGTCAATGTAAGTCCATTAATTGAAACAAATGTACCACTCTGGTACAGGATGATGATAATAGGGGAGGTTACACATGTGTGGGTCAGGGAGTTTGTGGAAAATCTGTACCTTCCTCTCAATTTGCTGTGAAGCTAGAACTGCTCTAAAAAAAGTCTACCTTTTAAAGGCTATTTAATGGAAGGCAAAAATGCTCATCCAATTCGTTTATTTTTCTATTATAGAAAGTGGGGAACTAATTCATTTATCAACTGGGTGACAGAGACTTACTAATAAATAAGACAAGAGGCATCAGTATTTTTATGTAGCTTATATTCTGTTATAAGGCATGTATAATAAGCAAATAAATAAGATGATATGAGAAAATGTTAAATTGGCAGAAAGTAATGAAATTGAATGTTTTGACAGAGTTGAACTGAAGTCAGGAGGTGCTAATTGAAATAGAACAGTCAAGGAAGGCTATTAAAGAAATCACAATAGCCTTAGATCACAATTAGACTAAACTAAATGATGAGAAGCTGTCATTTATAACCAGAATGAAAAACATGGTGAAAGGAGTGAAAAGGTTAAAAAAAATAACAGCAAACAAACAAAAACATACATCATCTTGTACAGGACATGAGGTTTCCATATACAGTAGAAGGAAAGGGGGTACAATCATAAATTTGTTGAGAGTCAGACTATGGATACTATGGAATGACAGTGCTGTCAGTAAGGGTGTGGTGCCCACCAAGGCCTTTTTGGTACATTTTTACATCAGTTTTGTTCATTTAATTAACTATTCTATTCTCCTATTTACTTCAGTTTTCTATTTTAAAATATGTCAAGATTAGCTTGTACAAAGGTCACATCATACCTCTTCAGAGTAGTACCTGCACCATCTAAACTCCCTAATCTCCTCCTCTGAGATGAACCAAGCGACATCCAAAATTTTCAAAAAATACTGTTTACATTAGCTTTTTTTATTTATATTTAATTTTTGGTTTATAAGATTTGGAAAACAAAGAAATATTTCTTAGAGCATAAAATGGGAAAACGAGCTATGTAGCTGAAAATCATGGGCGTGGATTTGATTTAGGCAGAATCCTGGAGCTCAGCAGAGAGCATCAGAGCTCAGGGCCTTGCCATCTTTCATCTCAGTGCTCCTCTGAATTTGCTTAACTCTCAGGGATATTTTTTCCTATAAAGCTTCCTAGTGGCTTGAGAACTTTCACTGCCCAATGGTTTCTGGATTGGGTTTCAGTTGATTGCTGAATCATATGTCCATCATTGAATGGTATTCTGTGACCAAGGCAATGAAATACATGGTTGGACTAAAAGAATAGAAGGGACTTTTCCCACAGGAAAATAAAATTCAGACACAAAATTGTGGTGAAATCTATTCTGGGCAGGACAAATAATAGATATCTGTCAAAGCAATGGTTCTTAGTGTGTTGTCCCCACACCAGCAGAGTCAGCACCAACTGTTAGAAATGCAAATTCTTATGTTCTACCCAGTAATATAGACCCATTAATACAGCTTTAGCAAGTCATCCATTGGTTCTGATGGACATGAGAGTTTAAGAACCACTGCTCCATACCATCACATTTAGAACAAAATCCACATCTTCCCACAATCTACAAAGGCATATAATACATGGTCCTCTTCTATCTCTTTGACCACATCTTTGTCATCTCCATCTTGTTCATTTCATCTAGTTTTCATTTCTCAACATTCTACATAATTGTCATCTTGTGGCATTTGTATTTAATCTTCTCCCTGCCCAGAATATTTCCCATGTGGCTAGTTCACAAAATTATATAGCCCTTCCAAAGGCATCTCTCAGATGCCTGAACACTGTGAGGTATATCCTTTAAATCTAAATACCTCAATCATTTTTTATTTCCTATACCTTTATATCATACTCTAAAATTAATTTACCTATTCATTGATTTATGTGTTTATTTAGATGAATATTAAACTAAATAATTGTTTTTCTCTTTCTCTGTCCAATATCCCTAGGATGCAAGTACTTTGTGGGCAGGAGTAATATTTGGCTTTTAACTTTAATATCCCTAGTATGTAAAATATATCCTGGAAAAAGATGTTCACTAAATATCGATAGAATGATTTATTAAGTAAATCAATGAATATACAATGGTGGTTTCTGCTGCCCCATCATGTTCATCAGGCATCAAAGGAAAAAAGAGCAGAACAAAATTTTGAAGTGTGCCTGGGGAAGGATGTCCCTGAGGGAAGGAGCACAGTGAGCACAAGCATCCTGTCTTGAAATACAAACTGATGGGGTCCCGATTTCCCAAATAAAATAATTCTGGCTTTCCAAGCAAAAAGACCACATCCTTTCAGATGTTTGCACTAAAGGGGAAAAAAAGGAGGAAAGATTCCTTTCTCATAATAGAGTAAGATATTTAAATTTGGCTTTTTCCTTCATTTATAGTACATTTTAATCTCTATGGGAAAACACTAGCCTAGGGAGAAAAGGATGAGAGGAAGGCTTATTTTAAACAATGTGAAAATTGAGGAATTTGATTTTAAGTTTTGATAGGGAAGAAAGCTATACAAGCAAGTAACATAGGGATATAAATAAAATAGGAAAGTGGGGATATAGATAAATATTGCTATGTAGATGAAAAGAAACAGATTTCTAAATTAATAAAATAATAAATTGCCCTAAAGTATTCTTCAAAATTTACTTATGCCAAAGACTCACAAATATTGTCATGATCTTTCCAACCATGGCATTTGTCTGGGTACAGTTCCCTATTAATCAATTCAGTAATCCCTAAAGAGCGGCATGAAAAATACATTGGTAGTTAAAATTAATTTCATTGGATAATCATTATAGATGTTTTCACATTTCTGATATTAAAGAAACCTGGTCAGTTATTGTTCTAAATATACATCACAACTCATTGATAGTAATTTTTGTTGTGAACATAAGGTTTGATAAAAATTCATCAACAAATTTAAAATTTCCCTTTTCACAATAGGTTTAATATCCTTCATGGCAAAATAAAAGTTTTAATTAAAAAAATAGACGTTTAATATTCAAAATGTTAAACTTGAACAGAATGAAGTTTAGGTTGGTGCATTTTTCTTGCTTATAGAAGCTTCAGCAATACCACTGTAAATCTATTACCACAGAGGATTTGGAGGACAAAACACTGAGATGGATAGGGGTATTATCATTGTGTCTGTTTTACTGGAGGGAAAGAGAGTTTATGTAATTTCCAAAATCATTTAAAGCCGGGTGCTAAGCTGTGACCAGAACCCCTGACATGTGTTTTGTTATTATAACGTTATTATGTGTAATCCACAAATTAGACAAAACAATATACAAACAAACAAACAAACAAACAAAAACTTTGAATGTCAGTGGATTAGCAGCAAGCCATAGAAGTCATTTTCGCCAGTTTTATATTGAATTAACTTATAGCATATCAAGGAAGTAAAAGGGACATGCTCTGGATGGGACGGGAGATGTGTGAATCCTCAACCACCCAGGCAGTTTTTAATGACTCTGTGCCTCAGTTTCCTCATCTGAAAAAATGGGTTAATACAAATACTAACCTTTGGGTCATCATGAAAAGTTAATGGGATAATGTAAATGAAGTGTTGAGAAAAAGAGCTTTAAAAAAAAAGAAAAGGCTCTAAAAGCATTATGTCATTCGTTAAGTTCAGTCTAAGTTTTCTATTTTACTGCTTGAGAATTCTTGAAGAGCATGTTTTGATCATTTAACTTTGATCTTCACCAAGGACAGAGATGAATGCCAAGGAAGCTAGCCAACAGGTAGCAAAACATCTATCCATCACCGTCACTCAGAATTGCAGCAGCAACGTGTCAAAGTGTTTCAATGACCACAAGTGATTTCCAGTGAAGAATCAATGATTTCCAGCGAAGAATCAGTTAAATTTGGATAATCCAAGTTAAAATGTAAATAGTTGCAATAATGGGAACATGAAAATCTGCTTACAACTAGAGGAACTACAAACATATGTGCCTGCAAAGAAGTGCCTTCTCTTCTGTATAATGTTTTTCCCTTTCTTCCTGTCACACTTAAAAAGTCACCCATTATTTCCAAAGATTTTGTGTATTACTGATTATTTTGAAAGAAATGCCAGGTACACACATGTGGGAGACCTTTCTTATAATAAAATTGGATTGGAAAAAGCAAAACTCTGAATGTTTAGCAAAAACAAACTTTGAAAGGAAACTCAACTTTTTTTTTTTTTTTTTAATGTTTCCTTGGGCATTTTTCTAAAATCAGCCTCATTTCTGCATAATATTTTTCTTGGTTGGGCAAAGGCTGGTTAAAATATTCATTATTTTTTTAATGTACTATGCTGCTATTTGCAGCTTCAGGTAGTTAATATGTGTGTTTAAGCTTTGCAGTTCAAATGGCAAAATCCACCCTAAACAGCATTGCTGAACAGCATGAAGGAATCCTTCGAAACAGGAGGTCCCTTTCCTGAATACCAATCAGTGTGGCTTTCCTCTGTGGCTGGGAGAGGAAGCACTGACCAATGTTTGCACTCCACCATGTCCTGCATGTCACAAGCTGAATTTCTAACACTGGCCACCTTGTGGACAGAGTTTCCGGATGGCAGAATGAATTGCACCTCTGAAGACAGACGGCGCTACTGTGTCTCTAGATGACGTCAACGTCTTCTGGGACAACAGCATGAAAGGTGAAATATAATCAGCAAGAGCTTGGCTCAAGATTACCTCAAAGAGTGCATGGGTGTGTAAATCAGATAGGTCAGCCCTACAAGAAAAATTCTTGGTGTTTATGTACAAGGGTTGGTTTAAAATGCAAGTGTGAGTGGAAGGTAGCAAGGCACCTTTGAATAATGACTGAACAGGCTAAGGAAGGAAAAGATACACTTCACATACACAAATTTAGATCCCAAGGAACATTTGCTGGCATCTGTATACCAAACCCATGTATTCTATCTCATTTAAAACTGAGAATAGCTTAAATAGAAATTGTTAACTAAGAAAACAGAAATGGGGAAATTGGGGTTGGGAAAGATCTAACCGGGCTTTCCAAAGAGAACAACTTTTTATTCTTTCCCCCCCAAAATATATTAATTGAAAACTTACTATGTCTCAGAAACTATGCCTCTACCAGAACGGTAATACTACTTATTTCTTACAACTGTTGTTCACTCCATTATCTATTTAGACTAGTGTATCAAGTGATAATCCCCATTACTCGTGTTATCTTTTAAAAAACATATATGTGATATATTTACTTACATATGTTTTTTCTTATATATTTTCTCTCTTTCTCATATGGAGAAGAAAGTGAATAACAGTGTTGTCTGTGTATAATCCCCATGTGTTACCTCCCATCTTCTCCACGATGTTTAAGTATTTTCCTTCAGGGTTTTGAGATCATCAGTGGTTGAAATGCTTTCTATTCTTTCCAGCGCAGAAAAGGGGATACTTTCAGGAGGAGGCATTGTCTTCTCTCTCTGTTGTCTTCTCTTACCTTGTATGCCTAACTCAGTTCCTGTTCCAACTTTATTTTTCTCTGACCTGGAACATCCATGCCCTGGTTGACTAGAATGAATCTATGCTACAGCTGTCAGGCAATTTTAGCTAATGTGGAACCACCACTGGTTCCAAAATGGTGTGTACTCTCCACAAAGAAAGTCTGCAGGCCCCTCCCTCTTGTTTCATCTGCAGTCTAGGTTGCTGCTCTTCCAGGTGTTGGTTGGTTGGTTGGTTATCAAAAGCCATATATTTCAAGATTGAGAGAAAAGTTTAATGACTTGTTGGCTTTCAATAGCTGCTTCCAGTCCATTTACCTTCCTTCCCAATTACAATACTAATATCAAATTGATCACAAAATCTGAATCTTACATCCCAGGTTGTTTGACTATACTGTGTTTTTTCTCTCTTCACACTCTCATCTACTTACTAACCTCCTGGTTATGCCTTCACATACATCCAGCATTATGATCCTCGACTAATATTTTTTACCTTTTCTCTTAAAAAAACAAACAAACAAACAAAAAACCTAATACCCATATCAGGCTGCCTCCTTTTTTTAAAATATATATATTTTTATTGAGAAGAAGAGAGAGGGATAGAGAGTTAGAAACATCAACGAGAGAGAAACATCGATCAGTGCCTCCTGCACACCCCCTACCAGGGATATGCCTGCAACCAATGTGCATGCCCTTGACTGGAATCGAACCTGGGACCTTTCAGTCCGCAGACTGATGCTCTATTCACTGAGCCAAACCAGTTTCGGCAGCTGCCTCCTTGATATCTCCATTTGGTTATCACTAAGTGACCTCAAATTGGGGAGTTTCTAAACTAAGTTCATAATCTCCTCTTCTCCCCAAATTGATTCTATGTTAAGTGTTGACTATCTCAGAGAAGGACAGCTATCAACCACAAATGGGAAAGCTCAGGTCATCCTTTATAGCCCCCTAACACATTCAGTCAGCTGCAAGTCCTGTGGATTTTATCTTCTTAACTGTAGTCAAAGATGACCATTGTCTCCCATCTCTAAGGTTAACACCTTGTTACAAGCCATTATTTTCTCTTGTCTAGATGTCTACCTCTCAGAAGCTTCATGCCACCAAAGTAGACTTGGAATGCACAAAATTTCTCCTCTCCTTCACATACACAATCATTTTTAAAACACATCTGATTTTTCATTTATTTATTTATTTTTAGATATATTTTATTGATTTTACACAGAGAGGAATTGAGAGGGACAGAGAGTTAGAAACGTCGATGAGAGAGAAACATCAACCAGCTGTCTCTTGCACACCCCCTACTGGGTATGTGCCCGCAACTAAGGTACATGCCCTTGACCGGAATCGAACCTGGGACCTTTCAGTCCGCAGGCCGACACTCTATCCATTGAGCCAAACCGGTCCTGGCTAATTTTTCATTTATTTTTTGTGTCTAAAGTGCCCCAATTTTGACAAATATTCTCAACTGTGAAGTATTTAAACTTAACTTGATTTTTGTCTACAAACCCCTGGATGATTCCTACACAGATAAGCATATAACAGCTTCAAAGAAATCATTCACACAATTATTCTTCTCATTCTAGTTTAATTTGATAATATCAGGAACATATCTGTCTCATTCACAATGCATTCCCAGCTCTTAAGGCAGTGCCCAGGAGAATAAGCACCAAATAAACATTTGTTGAATGAAAATGGGGGGAAAAAAGGATAGAAGGAGAGAGGGAAGAATGAGGGAGTAAAGAAAAAAGTAAGGCAGGAAAGAAGGCAGAAAAACACATGGAATAAACATGATGTTGTTTTCAGGCTCCAGAATTCAATTGCCAATGATCAGGAATTAATCCTGCTCCCTGGTGTTATAATTACCAAAGCAGTATTTTCATAAAGGGGAGTGAAATATTCCTAACCTGCACCCAGCTCTTAATATTGCAGTGTCTATTCTTTTAAGAAAAATATAGATATTTGTTTTTGATATGGACGTGGAAAGACAGAGTCTGAAGTGATCTCATCAAACTCCAGAAAATGAGTGTGAATACACGCCTTCAAAGAGCCTCTCCTGGGCTGTACAACGTGCCTCTACAAAGCTCCCCATCCAGCCCGCAACCTCTTTGGAATGTAGTTGCTCTCATGGAAATATTTCAGTACCTACTAGTTCAAGCTGAGAGTTTCTTCTCTGACCTCTTATTTGCCCTTTCTTTTGATTGCTTATGTCACCTTTATATTCTGAGATGCTTTATAGATACATTCTCTTGGCCCGATTAAACAAATATCCAATGTGCTGTCATGGTTGTGTTTTGGGCTTTAGTTCACTGCAACGTTCTGAGAGTGATGATTTCCAATTAATGCTTCCTGCATATTCAGTTTAACAATTCAACAAATACATACTGTGATAGTTAGGAGGCAAAGTATCCTGTTTACTACATCAGAAATTAAGGAAGTGCCTTGATAAGAAAGGTTAGAGGGGTGGAGGGATTGCATAACAAGAAAGGGCAGGGGTTGCTTGTGTCATATGATTCCAGTCCCAGGGTTTGTCAACCAGACACATAGACCAAGAAGGCAGCTGGTTCATGTTTACACATTCCCAAATTTTATCCCCTAATTTATAATAAAAATATATTTTGAAGCAGTATATATATATATATATATATATATATATATATATATATATATATATATATAAATGGATTATATCTTCTCTCCATCTGCTGAAAGCCCTCCTATACCACTTTTTCTTTAGAGGATCCAGATGATCATGACCCCAAAAGGTTATTTGGATAAAGATGCAATGGTGCATCATCGCCCCCATTCTGTTGACTGGGTTGGTTCTTGGTTTCAGTCCAATGGGCTTGGTTTCTAACTCTCGATGTTACTATTAGATGGCTCTAAGGCACTGAGTAGGGCAGTTTATATAACACACCTTAGTCTCTGTCTTCTTACCTCTAAAGATGAACTAATTATAAATACCAACTTCCTAAAGGTTTTGTGAGAACTAATGCCTGAAGTATCCTGATAATAGTGGGTTCTTATAGCTGCTGGATTCTGCCTCATCTTTCTTGTGGAACATAAGACATTATAGTGTCTTAATAAAATAGTATAATTTTTATCCTGATTCAGAAAGTGCTGCTCATATTTTTATATAGAGAAACTTGACTGTTAGAATATATAGTATCTAGATTTCACCAATGGAAAACTCTGGTTCCAAAATTTACTCTTGTACTTATCTTTAAATGCTATTTCTTTGTACTCTATTTAGCAACCATAATGTTTAGGAGGTTGTTTTAATTGAAGGTAGAATAAACACACACACACACACAAAAACAAAACAAAACAAAAAAAACATGTGCATTGAAATGCACAAAACTCTATCTTAATTGTGGAACACTTTATTATGTACATGTGCACAATCCTCATGACAGATACTATGAGGAAGGTTAACACAAAATACCAACTTTTCAGAATTTTTATTAATTTATTAGCACTTACCATGCTTGAAGCACTGAATTAGACTCAGCAATATATTAGTAATCAAGCATGATGTCCTTACTTTCAGGAACTTATGCTCTAGGATCAAATATATATTAATCAGGAAATTACTAATAAATATGTAATTATGAGGTCATACCATTGCTAAGGCCTCATAATTCTATGTGCTTAGAAGCATGCCCTGTGCAAGAATTCAGTAAATATTTGCTGACTGAATGAATGAATGTTGATTTACTGAAGTTGAAATAAGTATTAAGAAAAAACAGAACCCAGATTTAATTAGAATATAGAGCAAAGGAGCTCACCTCATACTCAAATCTGAAAGGTGATTAGAAACTAACCAAGAGAGTGCTTCTGGGAATGGGTGTTCTAGAAAAGATTGTGTTAGTCAGGGCTCTTTAGAGAAACAGAACCTATAATGTGTACATCCATTTATGTAGATCAGTAGGGTGTTGAAGAAGTTCCAAGAAAAAATTTCTTCCCAATGATGTTGTAGTATTCATGGACTAAGGTCCTGGGACTACTATGGTTATATATGTGTGTATACATATAATTTAGTGGTGAGTATTCAGTGGTGAATGGGAAAGGCATTGTTCTTATCTTCATAAAATTTACACTCTAGTGAGGGATTGTTTGGTTTTCTAAACAAAAACCAATTCTCAAACGCTCCACACAAATTTGGGGTCCAACAATTTGATTTAATTCTAAACTATCCAGAGTTATGCAGACCCCACAAGTTAAGGGCTCAGACTTCCAAGACCACCCAATCTTCAGATGCTAGCCACAAATAGAGACAGCAGGCTCCCTGCACCTCTGCTCTGCCCTGTAGACTACAAATTGAAGGCCCCCTTAAACTCTTCTCCTCAGGTTCAGTAATTCAATAGAATACCTCACAGAACTCAGGAAAGTGCTATATTTACTATTACAGTTTTTATTATAAAGTATACTACTTAAAAAGAGCCAAATGGAAGAGAAGTCTAGGACAATATCAGTGGGTAGAGGACAGAGCTTCCAGACCCTCTCTGGACACAGTGCATTGATGTGTTCACCAACCCAAAAGCTCCCCAAATCTTTGTTCAAAAATTATTTTGAAATTTTATTACCTAAGATTGACTAATTAAATCATCAGCTTTTTAGTATTTGAATGCCAACTCTGCCACACCCTTTGCCCTTAGAAATCTGAAGGTAAGTCTGAACGTTTCAACCTTCACAGGCTTGGTCTTTCTGGTGACAAGCCCCCAACTTGAAGTACAAAATCTGTTGTGGTGAAAGAACACTCATTTTGAACAACAAAAGACACTTCTATCACTCAGGAAATTCCAGGAAGTTTTGGGAACTCAGGCCAAGAACCTAGGACAAAGACCAAATATATATATTTTCACTATACCACAGGAATACAAATATGTGGCCAGGAAATTTATGATAAAGATTTGCTCTCTCTGACACAATTTCTAATCCACTTTACGGCACACACAGCTCCTAACAGCAGTGCCCATTCCACTTCTCATCATACAAAGCTTGTCCAAACACTGTGTGGGATCTAGTGTCAGGATCTTGTGTCACAGTCTATTGGTCAGGTTTAGGTCAGGTCCAGCAAGGAGCAAAAGACACACGAATGGGATTCTGAGAAATAAAATTGTAACGATGGGCCTAGGTACAGAAAGACTTCAGGTTTAGAGATCCAGCAAATGTGAGACCCTCGGTGACTAACAGGTGTAGAAATCTACCATGAACTCTGTAGAGAGCGGCAGAGATGAGAAATCACATTTCAGAGAACTAGGGAGGACTGGAGTGGAGAACAGGGCTGGTCTTCCGGAGTAGCATTCCTAGAGGGACACCACCACTGGCAGAATCCTAAGCACCAGAAAAGGGAGGTAATGGAGAAGACCTCTCCCATCCTATGGTCCATGTCCATGGGTTATACATACATGCATACAAGTTCTTTGGTTGATCTCTTCCCACCCACCCATATATCCCCACTTCCCCCTAAGATTCAACAGTCTATTCAGTTTCTATGGACAAGAACAGCCTTGCATTTTGTTAAGCTTTGATTATATTATCTCCCTCTTTCAAACTGACCAATCTCATTTCCAATCCCTGGCAGGCTTGTGCTGGGCCCTAACCAATCTGGTCTTTTTCCAAGATTAGACACCTTCCCTTTATGGTTGCATCTTAGCTTCTAATGTGCCTACCTCAAAGTGGAAGGACCTCCTCCTGTGCCATCTTGGGTTTTACTGGTCATGTGCCTCCTTTTTCCCCCTCCACCCTATAATCCCAGTACTAGAGGGTGGCTGTTCAAGGGAGAACCTTGGCAGGGCAATGCTGTAATCACCTGCAGTGTGTGTGTGAAGTTTATGACCTAATAAAGTTTAGAGAGTTTTGTGCCCTTTTCTTTTATTAATATCTAGCTACCTACGCTAACACTACCTGTTTTTCACAGAATTTATGTGACCCTGGGAGGTGTAGTCATTGACCCAATCGTATTATGATTTCTAGCAGGAACAAGAAACTCAAAAATATCATCTATGGGGATAATTAGAGAAACACCATGCCAGTGTTTGCTCAAGTTCATATTTATTCAATGACTTATGTGACCATAGAATACTGGCCCAATTAACATTAATAGCTAGCTGCTAACTACAATTCTTAAGTGCTCCCAAATTTTATTTTAATAGATGGCATCTTCTATGAGTATAACTCTTTGCTTTGATGTAATCAACTGCAGGTGTGTGTGTGGTTAGAAATTAATTTGCATATTTACCATCCTTTGAATAGAATTAGCTAAAAAAATCTATTTAGTAACCAAAGACGTCTGCTATTTATTTAGACTTTCTCTGTGTTAGGACTTCTTAACATCAGGACTATAGGTATTCTGAGTTGGATGATTATTTAACACGAGGGGTATTATTTAAAAATATATATATTTTTATTGATTTCAGAGAGGAAGGAAGAGGGAGAGAGAAACAGAAGCATCAGTGATGATAGAGAATCATTGATTGGCTGCCTCTTGCACGCCCCCTACTGGGGATCCAGCCTGCTACCCTTAACCAGAATCGAATCTAAGACCTTTCAGTCCACAGGCCGTTTGCTCTATCCATTGAGCAAACTGGCTATGGAAGCATGAGCAGTATTATATATATATATATATATATATATATATATATATATATATATATATATATATAGCAACAGGTATTTATTAAAATCTAGTGACATCTACCCTCCTCCCATAGTGTGACCATCATAAGAATCTCCTGACATTGACAAAAGTCCCCTGGAAGCCAAAATTACTATTGGTTGAGAACCACTATTTTCATTGATTCTATGTTCACTAAAAATATATACAAATGAAATCTGAGTTCTTCTGACACTAATTCATTTATCATCTGTGGTAGATAGCCTACAAGATGCCCTTCAATGATTCCTGCATTCACATCCTTGTGTAGATGTATGCCACATTCTATGAGGGATGGTTTGTATGATCAATAGAATATAGAAGTGACAGTATGCCACTTCTAAACTTAGATTTTAATAGATTGCATCTTAATCCTTGGCTCAATCTGTCACGAATCACTTGCTCTTGGAGAAGCCAACTGATATGTCATGAAGACTCTTAGGAATCAAATGAAGAGAGCCATGTGCCAAGGAACTGAGGTCTCCAGCCAAAGCCAGGAAGGAACTGAGACCTTCCAGTAGCCATGTGCCTAAGTGCATAAGCACATTCTCCAGCCCCAGTTGAACTGAGAAGACTACAGTCCTGGCCAGCAGCTTGACAGTTATGTCATTACAGACCCTAAGCCAGAACAACACAGACAAGCTGCCCACAGATTCCTAACCCTCAGAAACTCTGAGATAACATTAAAAATTGTACCATTTAAGACATTATGAACATAGTTAAAAATAAGCGATAAATTGGAAAAAGATCTGAGTGTGTAAATAATTAATTTATAATTAATAACTAAAAATACAAAATAACACTTAAAACCAGCAGAAAAAAAAATGCTTACAAGTTATGAACAGGCAATTCATAGTTGAGGAAACCATACTGAACAACATGAATAGATGCTGAACCTCACTAATTAATCAGAAAAAAGGTAAAGCAACAGTGAGATACTATTTCCACCCATAAAATTGGCACAAGCTTAAAAGGTTCCATAAATATATGCTGATCCGATTTTGGAAACCAGTTTAGAAATATACTGTACAATGTAAAAAACTCTATTTTCTGTATTTATTAATGTTAGAAAACATAACTCTTGCACATGTGCATAAAGAAACATAAATTTTCTAATTGCAAGTCTGATTCTGTTTTCCCTCTAAATATCTTTCCAATCATCTCACCTGCCTTCACTGCTTTTAAGATGTAGTGAAAATTCTAACAATTAGTCCCAACTAAGCTGTACATTCTAGCAATTCATACTGAAATTATTTTGAACTACATGAAAATTCCAGCATGTGTCCCGTGTGCTTATCTTTACCAATTTCTATTCATACTTGGGAAATCAGTTTAGATGTCTCTTCTGCCTTGACTGGTGACCACCCAATCTCACATCCTTATCTGGTACTTGTTACACTGTACTAATGAGCTTGGGATATAATTAAGAAGATTTACACACATGCTTCTTTTTAAACTTCATGTAATGGTGTATGAGGAGAGAGAGATGAACCAAAGAAGGATATATTCAATTTTCCATCAGAGTTCAGAGGAAATATAGGATTTGATAGATTCAAATAAAAAAAATAGTCTCATAGTAAGTATCAAACCTACAGTGTAGCTGTAAGATACTCTATTAGATCTCGGAAAGATTTAAGACAGCAAACCCTCTCATCTAGACAAACATGTTTTTAGGTAATTTAAGAGCATGATCACAAAGAAGCCTAATTCAAAAATGGCTCTGAAAAAGTCTTATCATCTGATACATAAGAAAGCCAAAATAATTTTTAGGGAATTATGACACCTGGATCTATAAGTGGCACAGATAGTGCAAAATGAAAATATCTGGACCCCCAATTTGCACTAAATAAGAAACAAGATAAGAAAGCTATCCCGCTGAAAACATGGCATTTCATATGGTTAAAGAAAGACATCTCAGGGGCAAAGCAAAAATCCTAGAGGGCAGAGCCAAAGAGTAATGTTAAGACTTAAGGACAGCAATGGACAAAATTGTTACTCTCATAGAGTAGATCAGAACCCTAGTCAAGGACTATTGTCAGCCCCTGGGATTGGGAAACTTGATAATATCTGCTATGTTGTAAGTACCAGTGTCTGCTATTTTATGTTTGTTCCTCTCCTTTAAAAATTTTTTTTATTGATTTCAGAGAGGAAGGGAGAGAAAAAGAGAGATAGAAACATCAATGATGAGAAAGAATCATTGATTGGCTGCCTCCTGCACACCCCACACTGGGGATCGAGCCTGCATCCCTAGCACGTATCCTGACCAGGAATCAAACAATGATCTCCAGGTTCAGAGGTCAATGCTCAACCACTGAGCCACACCTGCCAGGCAATTTCTCTCCTTTTTTAATAACACTGACTACTCTTCTAGTTATCTTGTCACTTTCAAAATCATGCATTGCATTGGGAATATGGAAAGCAGACTCTTCTCCTAGGCCTATAAATTGAGAGGCTTCACTCAAGGAGCCTCATCTACATCTGGACCAGATGCAGATTTCGATAGTGCCCTTGTATCTGATGGCATAATCAAATGAGACTTTTGATCAGTAGTGTACTGGAGCCAGCTCATATCTTCTTTTGATAGCCAATTGTGTGCATTATTTCCAGCAAACACTCATTGATATCGTATCAGTAGCTTGAAATTATGTGTGCTGGTAGTATTTATACCACAGAAATGAGCGAATGTACACAATTAGGGCTTTTTTTTTTTTATTTTTTTTTTTTTATTTTATTTTTTTTTTAATTTATTTTTTTTAATATATTTTATTGATTTTTTTTTTACCCCCTCCCTCCCTCCCACACATCCCCTCCCTCCCCAGAGTTTTGTGTCCATTGGTTGCACTTATATGCATGTATACAAGTCCTTCGGTTGATCTATTATCTCCCCCAGATCTTCCTCCCGTCCCCACTGTAACTTGACAGTCTACTTGTTGATATACTGTCTCTATATCTATCTTATGGTTCACCAGTTTATAATGTTCTTTATTATCCACAAATGAGTGAGGTCATGTGGTGTTTCTCTTTCATTGATTGGCTTATTTCACTCAGCATGATGTTCTCCAATTCCATCCAGGATGCTGCAAATGATGAGAAATCCTTCTTTTTTATGGCAGCATAGTATTCCATTGTGTAGATGTACCATAGTTTTTGGATCCAATCATCTGCTGACGGACACTTAGGCTGTTTCCAAATTCTGGCTATTGTAGATTGTGCTGCTATGAACATAGGGGTGCATATATCCTTTCTGATTGGTGTTTCAAGTTTCTTGGGATATATTCCTAGAAGTGGGATTACTGGGTCAAATGGGAGTTCCATTTTCAGTTTTTTGAGGAAACTCCACACTGTTCTCCACAGTGGTTGCACCAGTCTACATTCCCACCAGCAGTGCGCGAGGGTTCCTTTTTCTCCGCAACCTCGCCAACACTTGTCGTTTGTTGATTTGTTGATGTTGGCCATTCTGACAGGTGTGAGATGGTACCGCATTGTTGTTTTGATTTGCATCTCTCGGATAATTAGTGACTTTGAGCATGTTTCCATGTGCTTTTTGGCCTTCCTTCTGTCTTCTTTTGAAAATATTCTATTTAGGTCCATTGCCCATTTTTTAATTGGATCATTCATCTTCCTTTTATTTAGTTGTATAAGCTGTTTGTAGATGTTGGAGATTAAACCTTTATCAGTGGTAACATTTGCAAATATGTTCTCCCACACAGTGGGCTTTCTTGTTGTTTTGTTGATGGTTTCTTTTGCTGTAAAAAAGCTTTTTATTTTGATGTAGTCCCATTTGTTTATTTTCTCTTTAGCTTCCATTGCACTAGGGGTAGTATCAGTGAAGAAGTTTTTTTGGCATACGTCTGAGATTTTGTTGCCTGTGGATGCTTCAAGTATTTTTATGGTTTCCCGTCTGATGTTTAAGTCCTGTATCCATTTTGAGTTTATTTTTGTGTATGGTGTAAGTTGGTGATCTAGTTTCATTCTTTTGCATGTATCTGTCCAATTTTCCCAACACCATTTATTGAAGAGACTGTCTTGACTCCATTGTATATTAGTGCCTCCTTTGTCAAATATTAATTGAGCATAGTGATTTGGGTTGATATCTGGGTTCTCGATTTGATTCCATTGATCTATATGTCTGTTTTTGTGCCAGTACCAGGCTGTTTTGAGAACAGTGGCTTTGTAATACAGTTTGAAGTCTGGTATTGAGATACCTCCTACTTTACTCTTCTTTCTCAGGATTGCTGTGGCTATTCGGGGTCTTTTATTGTTCCAAATGAACTTTTGGAGAGTTCTTTCTAGGTCAGTGAAATATGCCGTTGGTATTTTAATGGGGAGTGCATTGAACTTATAGATTGCTTTAGGAAGTATGGACATTTTGATGATGTTGATTCTACCAATCCATGAACATGGTATGTTCTTCCATCTGTTTACATCTTCCTCTATTTCTTTTTTCAGTGTCGTGTAGTTTTCCGCAAATAGGTCCTTTACTTCCTTAGTTAAGTTTATTCCTAGGTATCTTAATTTTTTTGGTGCGATCGTAAATGGAATTGCTTTTTTAGTCTCTGTTTCTATAAACTCACTGTTGGTGTATAGAAATGCCATAGATTTCTTGGTGTTAATTTTGTATCCTGCTACATTGCCAAATTCATTTATTAAGCCAATTAGTTTTTTAATGGAGTCTTTTGGGTTTTTTATATACAATATCATGTCGTCTGCAAATAAGGATAACTTTACTTCTTCTTTTCCAATTTGGATGCCTTTTATTTCCTCCTCTTGTCTAATTGCAATGGCTAGTACTTCCAGTACTATGTCAAAGAGGAGTGGCGATAGTGGGCATCCCTGTCTTGTTCCTGTTCTTAGAGGGAATGGTTTTAGTTTTTGCCCATTGAGTATGATGTTTGCTGTGGGTTTTAGGGCTTTTTTGTTTTTGTTTTTCCCCCTAGAAAGTTGTCACACACCACTACTTTTGATGGTCTTAGGAGGTAAGTGTATCTTTCATAAGAAGAATCTAAATAATTGTGCCCAGGGAGAGGACTGTGCTACACTTAAAATGGCCACAAATTATTTGTAGTTGCTCTCTTGACACGTGGAATCTATTTCCTTAACCTTTTGAATCTGAACTGGCTTAATGACTTGTTCCAGCCACAGAATAAGGTAGAAGCACATTGTGTGAATTCTGACTATAGGCCTGAAGAGGTCTGGTCACTTCCCTTGGTCTTCTTTGAACATGCTGTAACCATGTAAGTAAACCTAGGCAGGCCAGCTGGATGATGAGATGAGGAGGATCAGGATCTGCTGTCCCACTGAGGCCCCTTACCTTAATTAGCCACCAGCCAACCAGATAAGCAGAGCTGGGTGACTGTCCTAGGAAAGATCAGAAGAAATATCACCCAGCTGAGCCCAGCTCAAATGGCTGAACAACAGTGTCATGAGCAAATACAATTATTGTGATTTTTAGTTGCCGAATTTTGATAGTTTATTATGCAGTAAATAGATATCTAATAAAGGTATGATTTGTTATGTAGAAATGTTGTGACAGGAAGTACTTTAAATCCCAGCATTAAGCCATACATTTGATGGTATTGATACCTAGAATGTCTGTCCAAATTGTATCAATAGTTCAATAGAAGAGACTCAAGGTCTAATCTTTGTAGATCACCTTGAGAAATCCCTTCTAAACTGACATCTGTTATTATGGCAACTGTTGGGTATGATTATCCTTCTCTTTCTAATGCATATAATAGTACACCAGTTAGTACAGATTTTTCTGTAACTGTTTATACAGAATATTTGCATTGGTTTATTTTGTTTCTATTTTTATTTTAATGGGGACTATTAAATAGGACAATGTAATAAGATTTTACTCAGCCTTTACAATATGTTTTGACATAACATTTGTTCCTGAAAACTTTAAATAAATAGTTTTGGAACCATGCAACTGGAGCCATTCGGTGTCTGTGCAGTAACACTGTCATGATTAAATCATTAATTTATGTGCACAATCCCTGTATATATGCAGGGGAAAACTACATCAGTCCCAGACGGACCTCAGAGCTTAACTTGGCAGACTTTCCTAAACTTGACAAAGTAACACTAAGAGAATTATTTAAGTCTATTACATCTAAGGCTTCTGAAGTTCTCCAAAAGCTAAGTCAAACCTTCCACTTCAGTTCATCATCAGAGAGAGCCCAGGGGCCAATGTGAGCTTTGAGTTATTACCATTAATCTTTTGGATTTAAGTGCATTGATTTATAGATCTGAACCAAAATTTTTCAACTCATGCCCAATAACCAGGAAGCCAGATGTGTACATGTTTTCATGAATCAAATGCAAGGTGCAAAATTCATATTTACCATGGGTGACTATTTATGGGAGCACCTGCTTCAAATTCACCAGTATTTCTGAATTCCCTACTGTTATTAATTTTATTTTTCATGTCTTTGGTATTTCAATTTAGATTTGGTTGCACTCATAGAATTAAAAGGAAATGAAAATATTCTCATGCTGATGGTTTCTTCTTTCAGTCTGTCTGCTCTGGGGATCTATTAGAAACAGGTGCCATATAGCAAATGATTCTGATTAAATTTGGATTTCACTATTTTTATTGAGCAATTATTATTTTTGCATCTTCACAGTAATACTCTTTTGACATAGGTAATAAAATTTTTAAAATATATATTTTATTGTTTTTTTACAGAGAGGAAGGGAGAGGAATAGAGAGTTAGAAACATCAATGAGAGAGAAACATTGATCAGCTGCCTCCTGCACACCTCCCACTGGGGATGTGCCCGCAACCAAGGTAAATGCCCTTGACTGGAATCAAATCTGGGACTCTTCAGTCTGACTCTATTCAGTGAGCCAAACCAGTCAGGGCTCTATTTTTAATTTTTTTTGAGGAACCTCCAAACTCTCTAATATTTGCCATTAAAATTTCAACTGTCCTCCTTTGAACGCCTTCAGTCACTTGCAAAAAATACATTAATACTTAATGTATTAATTCATAATAAAATAATAATGCAATTTGGGATTGACGTACTACTATTTCTAGTTAAGGTACTAATATTTTGTTGGGAATCTTATGATGATATCAATTAATCTAGAAAATTATCTTTAACCCTGGATCTTAAGAATCACAGCTGATTGATGAGCAATGAGTCATATTTCACAAAGAGGTATTTTCAATACCTACAAGTGGTTCTAACAGGCTTAATCCATGTACATGGAAGCTAATGCTGACCAACAAACTAATTCTGTTATAGCCACCAATGCCATTTATTCCTATAACTCACATGAATGTTTTGCTTACACCTAGTAGGTAAGTGAAAGCCAAAGAAACTGATGTGTAGGCCAGGAAGTAGTAGAGACTATTTACATATTTTTTATGTCTATCACATTATTCTACTTACAATGACAACTTATATTATGATTCTATTTTATTTTAAAGAGGGTTCTTTCTGACTCAGTCTGCATAAGTGCTAGTAGGGGACATCATTAAAACCTGTTAACCAAGCGGGACCTATAAATACGTCAAACGTAAACAATATCGGGAATGGGTAGGACGTATTCATACGTCCTTGAAATATATGTTGCGCCCCGAGAGGGACGGTATATATTTTTTGTAATCTTTTTTTTAAAATATTTTATTGATTTTTTACAGAGAGGAAGGAAAGGGGAGGGATAGAGAGTTAGAAATATCGATGAGATGAGAGAGAAACATCGATCAGCTGCCTCTTGCACACCCCCCCACTGGGGATGTGCCGGCAACCACATGCCCTTGACAGGAATCGAACCCAGGACCTTTAGGTTCGAAGGCCGACGCTCTATCCACTGAGCCAAACCACTTTCGGCTATTTTTTGTAATCTTTATCATTGTTTGTAAAATTTATAATTTTTTAATTCGACGTGTCCATTTTTTTTTTTGTCGGTATTCTTTTCTATTTTTCTTTTTGTAATTTTGTATTTTCCTTTGTGATATATATATATATATATATATATATGAAAATTTTTATATATATATACATATATACACATATATATATGTATTTTCCTTTGTGATATATATATATATATATATATATATATGAAAATTTTTATATATATATACATATATACACATATATATATGTATTTTCCTTTGTGATATATATATATATATATATATATATATATAAATGAAAATATATATATATTTCATTTATTTTCATTAAGTATAAATAAAAAATAATATGAAATTACATCCTCCGGGCGTGACGTACTGACACGTCCTAGTGAAAGATTACGTGCCTGTTACAGGTTGCGTCATTAAAAAGGGAACTCCCGGGTTAACAGGTTAATAAGATAAAATATCTTCTACTTAACCCTCTTTGTAAGCAATACCTGCCAAGAAATTTGGATACATAGAATAAACAGACTGTTATATAGACCATTCCACAATAACTAATATTTATAAAACTTAGTCATCTTCTTTTTCCAATTTACCATATTAAATAGAGCCAAATTGTATAACAATATTAAAATAGATTTAAAGGATATTATTGCTAAGACTGACTAGCTGCTAACCAAGCCCATTTCCTCTCCTTCCTGAGCACACAATTAGACTACATTTCCTGCCTCTTTCAGCAATTAACTGTGACCATGTGACCAAGGACTAGCCAATAGAATGTGAGTAAAAGTAATATAGGCCATTTCTAGGTCTGAGCAACACAAATATGTTACTTGAGGAGGACAAAGGACAGGATGGAAGGAACCTGAGTCCCTTTGTGATTAAAATGAGAAAAGCATCTGAGTAAAATCTTTGAAAAAACTCAATAAGAACATATTCATCAAAGACAAAACAATAACAACAAAAGAAGAAGAAAAAATCTTCCAAATTGAGGAAGACACATCTACAAATAAAAAAGAAACACAAAATCTAACAGGGATTGATATTCTGTTTGTTTCATACGTGTCTTTAGTATCTCATTTGATTTAAATTAAGCAACTGAAACTAGAAATCATAGTCAAAACAGTATGGGTTATGCTACCGCAAAAACACACACAAAAACACACACAAAAAAACACAAACAAACAAACACACACACACACACACACACATAAAATAACTCCAATAACTCAACAACATACTTAAACAAAGTCCTTGACCTAGATAGATAAAAAGATCAGTAGAAGAAAACATATATATATATATATATATATATATATATATATATATATGTTTCAAGTTAAAAATAAAATATTAATTTATGGATGTACCTTTTATTCATTTTAGTTTTGAACTTTTTGTTGCTATTCCAATTGTATAATCAATTACCAGTTCTAATCATATAAAATGATAAAATTCTATAAAGTCCCAGTAGAAAGTAAAAACCACCTCTGTCAAATTGAGGAAGACACATTTACAAACAATAGAAAATTAACACAAAATCTAGAAGGAATTGATATTCAAAATACAAAACAAAATTGCCCTAGCTGATTTGGCTCAGTGACTAGAGCTTTGACCTGAGGACTAAAGGGTCCTAGGTTCAATTCCAGTCAAGGCAGATGCCCAGGTTGTGGGCTTGATCCCTGGTGGGGGGGATGCAGGAGGCAAAGTGATAAAAATATCACTTTGGATAGTTTCTAAAGTATAAATTACATCATTGACATATTGATGTTTCTCTCTCTCTCTCTCTCTCTCTCTCTCTCTCGCGCGCGCGCGCGCGCGCCCTCTTCCTCTCTGAAATCAATAAAAATATATTTTTTAAATGATGGGAAAAACCTAGTGGGTTATGAACATTAATATAGTTGGTTTAATCACAGAAGCTCTTTCTAAAGAGTTAGCAAGGGACTGGAGTTTGGGTAGGTAACAACCTTGACAAAGTCAGTTGTAGTGTGGCCTATATACAAAGAACAGCCTGAGCAAAGTGTAGAAGAACTCAGCTTTGTAAGGTCATAAAAGTAGTTTAAGTTGTAGTGACTTTAGAGAGAAGTAAGCAGAGGTCAGAACAGGTAGAAATTTTCCATAATGGAAAATTTGAATTTTACTACAAGTGCAATGAATGAGAAACCATTGTATTTTTTTTTTTAAAGTTTGGGTTTTTTTTATTGATTTTTAGAGAGAAAGGAAGGGAGAGGGGAAGAGAAACATTGATAAGAGACAATGCTCAACCAACTAAGCAACACTGTCCAGCGCCATTGCTGACTTTTAAGCGATAGGGAAGTGCATGTAATTTTTAAGTTTTAAAAATATCACTTTGGATAGTTTCTAAAGGATATATTGGAGAAGATAATAGTGAAATGAAAATTTTTATAGGATTTTATAGTAGTGTCCGAAATTGAAAATGTTGTGTTGGTACAGGCCATAAAGATGATGTTGGAAAGAGTGGGCGCACCAGAATGAATCTAGAGATGAAATTAATAGGACATGGATTGAATGTTACACTGAGAAAGAAGAATGGTCAAAGGGGAAAAAAGATAAGTGTCAGTGAAGATGTGGAGAAAATGGAACCCTTGTCCATTGTTCATGGGAGTGTAAAATCATGTAGCTTCTATGACAAACAGAATGGAGGTTCCTCAAAACTTAAAAATAGAACTACCATGTGATGCAGCAACCTCACTTCTGCATATTTAACCAAAATAATTGAAATTAGGGTCCTGAAGAGAGATTTGTCTACCTATGTTCACAATATTATTCACAATAGGCAAGATATGTGTAAATAGCCTAAAGAATTTAGTTCCTTGTCTTGAATATATCTGCAAATCATCCAAGTGGGGATTATAAACAACAGTTCAATTTTTGAATGTGTCCTTGAATGTATTGATGACACTTAAAGTCTCACAAGGATAGTCTGAAGAAAACAATGAATTTAATTTGTGGCATGCATCTGAAGTCAGTATCACCCACTCATGAAGATTTATTATAGCTTGGGTGTCATTTTATAACAAAGATAATATTTTTTGAGGTGTTCTTTGATGGGGGAGAATATATGAATTAAATTTTCCAAAAACTCTGACTAAGATAAATATGAAAAAAGTTGTTCAAATATTTTTGGAAGATTTTGAGTTAAAACTCATTTTATTGTTTTTATTCTTGTTTTAGTGATCTTTATTTTATCTGACCCCACATAAAAATATAAAAGGGAAGGAGACAGTTAACAAATATTTCTTTGGTGTCAAATATATGCTAGCCATTGTTTTTATGATAGAGTTCTCTACTCTA
This sequence comes from Pipistrellus hanaki, assembly GCF_964339955.1. NCBI lineage: Eukaryota > Metazoa > Chordata > Mammalia > Chiroptera > Vespertilionidae > Pipistrellus > Pipistrellus hanaki. Next base: position 28,457,350 of record NC_140508.1, read on the forward strand.
AAAAAAATTCATTCTAACGTAAGTTATTTTTCTTTTACACATTTAAAACTAATAGATTTTTTTAAAGAAAATTTAATAGTTTTAACTTTAATGAAGAATAAGTAAGTTCAAGACACAAATAAATAAATTTTCTGGAGAAGTATCAAGGTTATGTAAGAGAGGTGCAGGTGTACACACTTGTGCCCTTCCTAACGTATAAGAAAAATATTGATTCAAGACATTAAAAATATCACCAATTTATAATAAAGAAGTAGTCTGTCTTCAATTATCTCATATAGTCTCCTGCAGAGATGCGAAACATGTTTCTTCTTGTCCATCTAATGTTAAATTAATTGCAAAGATGCTGTTGGCAGTAGGAACCAAAGGAGAAGGAAATTCCATCTTAAAACTCACATGTTACCCACCTGTTTAATTTCCAAATATGTTTCAGATGGTTTGGGAAATGAGATAGGAATAGAAATACACATTTTCTATTAACCTGAAAAGGTCTTGCTGTTTAAATAGCATCTGAATTTCTTACCCACAGAAATCTAATATTGATCTGATGGTTTGTGTCCAACAATTGTGGTGTGCATAGGTAGTGGTTACTGGAGAGCATTATGAGGTCTGTAGAAAATACTGTGCTAACAAACTTCAGTCATCACAAAGCAGGTGCTTTAAAAGATGAGGCCTCATGCTCATGACCTTTAGAATCCATCATTTCTAGTGTTTGAAGAAATTCTGGACATTATTTTATTCAACCCACACTTTGAAAATATAAGATACTCTGGCCTAAACACTATAAAACACTGTCTAAATGAAAGGAAGGAAGAAAGAGGAGAAGAAGGAAGGAAGGGAGGAAGGAAGGAAGGATGAGAGAAAGATAATGAGACATTTCTGCATCAAATCAATTTTATAAAAATAAAATGTGTCTGTTTTCTGTTACACCCAGAATTATGGATGGTGTCCCAGGCCATAACTAAGGAGGTCTGGGGCATCAAGCACATCTCTCATTTCCTGGGGATTCTGGCAAGGTTAGAAGTGGTCTTGATCTGCTGCTTTAAGAGTTGGCATTTGACTGTGCATGTGGAATGGTATGATCTAGGCACAAGGAGCATGTAATAGGATAGCAATGATTTGTGAAATAGCAGATAACATGACACCATGGAATCACACACAGACTTGGTGGGGACAGCAGAATCTGAGATCAAGCAAGTCTGATCAGCAAAAGGCCTTGGATGTCAGCATAAAAGTTATGAGGAGTTCCTGGAAATGTGTGGAAATGACCAAATTTGAATGTGAGAGACAAGATATCTATAGAAGACCCTTAAACCTTAAAGAATAGACTTTTTCCATAAAATTCAGTAGAGAGAACAATACACAAATAAAGCAGAAAAGTTTTGAAATATATGAAAATATTTAGTTGGAAGAACCCATTAATTTTATTTTATTTGTTGAGAAAATAAAAGCTTAGTTGTTGATTCAAATCTTTTCTCTCTGGGTACCCACCTGGACTATAATTTCTGCCTCTGTGACATTAAAGGAGCACATTTGAGTTCTCATTAATAGAAAATGACAGTGATAGATGCTTCCTTTATAGGAGAGGGCCCTCTGGCTTCTGTCTGTTTTTGCTAGTTGAAGCCAGTGATAAGGCCATAATGGATGGTAGAACCATAATATGCAATACCCTTATTCCTTGAATTAGTAAGTAGGAGAGAGTCACTGGCTGATGACAGAAACCTGTATTGGACTATTATATGAGCAAGAAGTAAATTTCACTTACATCTAGCTTGAGAGGCAGTGAATTTCATAAGAAACTAAGGTAGGGTAGTAGAGTTGGGTTGGAAAAATAAATAAGTTAAATAAATTACTTAAATTTTGGACAGTTTGATGTCCAAGAGACATAGCAGGCAGAGGAATAATGCATTTGCTTAGAACCCCACAAGCACTGCCCTTTCATTTAGAATAAAGACCAATTCTTTATAACAGCTTATGAGAACTTGCAGGATTGTGGCCTGTATTACCTCTCTGACTAATTCTCTTCCTCCTCACACTGCACTGGCAGGCACCAGTCCCCTTACTGTCCTAGAAGATCCAGGCTCAGTCTGTCATACAACCTTTGCATAGCATTCCCTCTAACTTGAATGCTTCTCCCAGATATACAAGGACTAATTCCTATATATTCTTCAACACTTTTTTTTTTTTGGAATAAACCTTCAAAAGAAGGCTTTCACTGATTACTCTATTTATTTTTTTAAAATATATTTTTATTGATTTTTTACAGAGAGGATAGGAGAGAGATAGAGAGCTAGAAACGTCGATGAGAGAGATCAACCTACAGGGGATGTGCCCGCAACCAAGGTACATGCCCTTGACCGGAATCGAACCCGGGACCTTTCAGTCCACAGACCGACGCTCTAACACTGAGCCAAACCAGTTTCGGCTGATTAGCCTATTTAAAGCTGCTAGCGCCACACTCTCTCCAGGCATTCTTGATCACTTTACCATAGGGTGAATTATTTTCCCTATAATACTTACCATGTAATAGCATGACATTTATCTTGTGAATTATTTATTCCTCTCTCTCTCTCTCTCTCTCTCTCTCTCTCTCTCTCTCTCTCTCTCTCTCTCTTTCTCTTTCTTACACACACACACACACACACACACACACACACACACGATGATGTAACCTTCATAGGGGCAAAAATCTTTGTTACAGCATAGAATATAACTCAATAAATCTTTTTTGTGAATAGGGGAATGGATGAAGTTAGGACATATAGCTTAAGATATTCAGAAGGCATTTGAAATTTGAAAACATGGTTCTGAAACAAGAAGAATATTATATGCTAGTAATCCATCTGCCATATTGGGGCAATGAGAATGGATAAGGTCAATGGAACTATTATATGAAGACTGAAACTAAGATGAAGGCCAAGAAGAAAAGTTTGGATTTCACAACATTTGAGGTTGTACAGAAGAAAAGGAACCATACAGGGAAACATAAAATGAGTCAGAGGGTAAAAGGAAAACTTGGAGGAACAGGGTATAGTAGAAGTGAGGTGAAGGCATTCAAGTGTCTAAAGCATGACAAAGTGAGGAGTTAGTGTTCATAATAAATATTAACAAATCAAACCCAGTTATATGTAAAAAGTATAATACATCAAAATCAAGTGGAGTTCATCCCAGGAATGTAAGACTGGTTCAGCATTCAAAATTCAATCACTGCAATTCACCATATTAGACTAAATAAGAAAAAAATATTATGATATTAATTTATGCAGAAAAAGACTTTCAACAAATCTAACATTCATTCATGATACAGTCTCATATATTAAAAATAAATATTTGTGAGAAAAATCATTTAAGTTAATAAAGGATATCTATAAAAAACCTACAATCACCATGATGCTTACTGGTGAAAGTCTAACAGTTTTCTTCTAAGCTCTACCACAAGGCAAGAATGTCCTGTCCCACCATTCCTACTTAACACCATACTGGAAGTTTTAGCTAGTAAAACAAAGTAAGAAAAAATGAGGCATACATTGGAGAGAAAGACAGAAATGCATCTTTATTTCAAGATTATATGATTATCTATGCATGAAATGTCAAAAGATTCACAAAATACCTCTGGAACAAATAAATGAGTTTTACAGGGTCTCATAATACAAGGTCGGCCTATAGAGGTAAGTTATATCCTATATAATAAAGAGCTAATATGTAATTAGACTGAACAGCAGAATGATGGTTCGGATGACCTTCCAGATGACCATTAGGATGAAGCCAGGGCTTTGACGGTTGGCAAAGGCTGTGAGGGCTGGCGGGGTTGCAAGGACTGAGCCCCTTGCATGAATTTCATGCATTGGGCCACTAATTACTACTATATATCACATGATAAATGTAAACTGATAACTAATACTACTAATAATATAAAATGGAACTACTTAGTATAAATTTTAATCCATGATCTATATATAGAAATATATAAAACACAAATGAAAGACATGAAAGAAACCTTAAGTAAATAAGAGCTATACTGTGTTAATAGCTTAAATGAGTCAATTTAAAATGTTATTTATCCTGTTTGCTCTATAGATCCCATAATACAATCCCAATAAAAATTACAGCATTTTTTTGTAACTATCAACAAGCTGATTTTACAATTTATATAAAAAGTAAAAAAGAAATGACAGAATTACCAATTCAATTCTGAAAAATATGAGGAAATATAAAGGAGGCTAACATAATGTGTAGAACTAAACATCTAACATCAGCTCAGTTTATCTTGACAGCATATTAGAGAAAAGGTTCAAAGGGGATTGCCAAAAAAAGAAAAAAATGATGGAAAATGGTCATACCAATTCATCAACAGCAGCTCTGAACTGTAAGAAATTTTAAAGGAAGTCCTTTAGGCAGAGAGAAAACAAGACCCCATGGAAATATTGATCTACCCAAGGGAATGAAGAGAACCATAAATAGTAACTGCATGGAAAACATATATTTTTTCTTATTATTTAAACCTCTTTAAAGATATTAACTGCTAAAACAAAAATAATATGTATTGTAGGATTTATAACACATAAACACGTAAAATGTGTGATAATAGCACAAAACTCAGGAGGGGAGAAATAGAATTAAATATCATAAGATTCTTATACTGTATATATAAAATCATTTGAAGATGAAGACATATTACTATAAATTCTAAAGGACCCTAAATTTAAAAATTAAACAAAAAAAGCACACAGAGATATAGGTAAGGAGTCAACAAATTAGATTGGGGGAAAAATCCCATACTATGTGTTTCTAGTTATATAAAATTCTAGAAAATTTCAACTAATGTATAGAGACAGAAAACATACCAGTGGTTACTTTGCAGTGTTTAGGAGAAGAGCAGGAAAGGAAGGCATTACATAGAAGAACTAGGAAATTTTTAGGGGTTATGGGTATGTTTACTGTCTTGAGTGTAGAGTAGTTTTATGGATGTATAAGGAAAAAAATGTGTGACCAGTGTGTCTCAGTGGTTGAGCATCGACCCAGAAACCAAGAGGTCACTGTTTAGATTCCCAGTCAGGGCATATGCCAGGGATTGGGGTGTTGATCCCCAATAGGAGTCTTGTAGAAACAGCCAACTGATGATCAACATTTCTCTATATCTCCTTTCCTCTTTCTCTAAAAATCAACAAAAATATTTGTTAAGAAAAAGAAAGCAAAAAAAAAAAAAAACGAAAGTTAAACATTGGAGTAATTCAGAAAATCATTTTGAAAGGGAAGAAGTACTGAACTACTGAGATTAAAGACTAATACATAAAAAAATCAAATGGCTTCCCAATTCTGTAATTATAAAAGAAAAACGATACCTTCCTACCCAAAGAAAGGAACCCTGATATGTTCAGGATGGTTCAAAAACCCTTATGCTGTCCCCAATTGTTCATAAACAATAAACTTTTATTTGCAGTAACTCACTTAACCTTTTTGGTTCACTGCCATTTATCTATAAAATGAAATATTGACAAAGTTCAAGAATTTTCAGTGACAGCTATGGCATACACAGATATTCACAGTGTGAATTAAGCTGTCTAGATAATAATATAAACCACTGGAACAGATGATTTTTGGTGTACATTTCATCAATAATTTACTATAGATCTATTTTATCCTCAACATTGTGATTATTCACTCTTCACTTATATTATTATGTTAACTTCCTGGGAATTATAACAATACCATATGTTAGTGACTCCTTACTTCAATACATACCACAGTGAGTTTCTTGATCATAATTTCCTTTATTCCATCTATGTCTTTGAAACATTAATTAACTCTTATTTTAGTTTCTATTGCATCTAGACTACACCTCTCACCTGGTTTACCTTATTCTGGTTGAGGAATCCACAATCTGGACTTTCTAAACATTCTTTGCTTTACTAGATCACCTACTTTTGACCATCCAGGAAGATTCTCTGTCTTCACCAAAACTAAGATCCTCCAAAAGGAGGCAAGCAGGTTCAGAAAACTCATAAAATCCTAATGAAACAAAAGTCTTATGAAGTAGAAAAAGAATGGATAATAAGGAACATTATAGACTGATGAACAAAAGGATAGATACAGAAACAGTAAAAGAAACAGACTGTCAAATTACAGCGGGGAGGGTAGGGAGATATGGGGGAGATAAGAGATCAACCAAAGGACTTGTATGCATGCATATAAGCATAACCAATGTACTAAAAACTCTGGGGAGGGTGGGCATGTATGGGAGTGGGGGTGGGTTGGGGATTGGTAAGGTATGTACACATATAATACCTTAATAAAAAATGAGAAAAAAAAGAAACACCAATCAGAAAGGATATATGCACCCCTATGTTCATAGCAGCACAATCTACAATAGCCAGAATTTGGAAACAGCCTAAGTGTCCGTCAGCAGATGATTGGATCCAAAAACTATGGTACATCTACACAATGAAATACTATGCTGCCACAAAAAAGAAGGATTTCTCATCATTTGCAGCAACCTGGATGGAATTGGAGAACATCATGCTGAGTGAAATAAGCCAATCAATGAAAGAGAAACACCACATGACCTCACTCATTTGTGGATAATAAAGAACATTATAAACTGATGAACCATAAGATAGATATAGAGACAGTATATCAACAAGTAGACTGTCAAATTACAGCGGGGAGGGGAGGAAGATCTGGGGGAGATAATAGATCAACCGAAGGACTTGTATACATGCATATAAGTGCAACCAATGGACACAAAACTCTGGGGAGGGAGGGTATGTGTGGGAGGGAGGGAGGGGTCAAAAAAAATCAATAAAATATATTAAAAAAATAAAAGAAAAGAAAAAAAGAAAAAATAAAATAAAATAAAGTGACAAAAAAAAAAAGAATTTCCTATAATTTTAAAACCAGCCTACATAATTCCCAAGTAGCTATTTCTTTGCCGTACACATTGATGAAAGCAGACATTCTACAGAGTCCACAGTCACTCAAAACAATGACTAAGAAGAATGTAAGGAAATAAAAATATAAAGGACAAACCCCAAACCTCCATCTGTATGTTTACTTCAACATTTCCTCTGAATAGTTTTAGGGGCTGTTAACAAGGAGTTATAATTGTCTATTTGGTATACACAGCATCTATAGTTTTCCTATCTAACATATTTATATACAGAGAGAATATAGATACAGTATATATAGTGAATCTCACTTCTCATTTATCCCTCTTGAGATTAGAATTCACACCATCCTAAAGGATGATAAACACAGGCCTGGACAATATTTACCTGCAATATACAAAATCTGAACAGTGGAATCCTGTGCAACTGTCATCAATTTGAATAAGCTTCTACTTATATTAGCCTGTAAACAGATGATGAAAAAGTTCAAATGAACTGCTAGTTTGTAAACTCTGTATGGCCTCACCTTTATTTTCTGCCTGTGCTCTCTTACATCACGTGTTATAAAGACACAAATCCATATCCTCAGGACAGTGCAACCAAGAAAGGGAGATCCACTTAACCTGGTATTATTCCCTTTGCTGTATTTTGTGGTTTTTATCCCCATGCTAACGCTAGTGTAGAGTAAGTTAGAACCAGGTAAGTCTCACAAAATGAGTATGAGGAAACATAAATAATACATAACGGAATATGGCCAGTTGACAGAAGAGTAAATTGAGGCACAGAAGGTTTAGATCATATTAAAGGAGTCAGGATTTAAAGCAAGTCTTTGAAAGAGAGTTATTTTCCATTTAACTCTCCAAATGTGACTTAAACTTGGTACTATAGGTTATAGAATTAAAGCTCAAAAGCATAGCAATGTGAGTAGAAAATTATGTGAACAGCTGAAAGAGTTGTGAGACATGAAGGAAGATAAACAATAAACAATAGCAAGTGTACTTAGAGCAACAGTGGACAGATACGTGAGTTTGGTAGACTCAGGAGAATCGAGTACACATTTTTTGGTGCATTTACAGCACTAATGAAATTTCCTTTACTCATATTTCCAAACCACCCATTTTTGAAATCCATAGTTTATATAATTCAATACAGATATATAGATAAATAGCTAGATATAAATTTCAGTTTTTGAATTAGTATGTTAGAAACTGCTCAGGTTATGACATTCTGGAAAGACTTAGATTTTGTTCATTTCTACTTTAATTTTTTGTCTTAATTGACAAGCAGTTAGACTTTGGTTATATATAGAATAAAAGTGAGTCATTTGCAAGTCCTCTACAGGGATAGCTTGCTCCTCTAAAGGATGATAGCTGTGAATGTGGACATCCTACTAGAGGCCGTGGCATTGCAATTCAATAGTTAGATGTGGTCTCTTCTAAGGATGATGGACAAACTAACTCCAGAGTTGCTGGGCAGTGAAGATATCAACTGTATTTTTCCTGGAATAGATATCTGAATTTCCATCTTTAAGTGGAACAAATTTCCATTAGATGAGTAGGGTAAGAGTGAAGAAAAAAGGAATATGAAATCATAAAGGGAAACATATACTAGAAATATGCCCAAAAAGACCAGCTAGAGAATAAATGATGGTCCATTTCCATGACTTCAAAAAACCTGGGACACACCCTGCTGCTTCATACAGCCTATACACAACACAAAAGAGTGCCTATGTCCCTCAAAGACCAGGAGTCTTGTTTGAATTCAGCAAGGGTACTTTCTAATGCTCTGAAAATTTCATGCACCCTGATCTTTTCTCATTGACTTCTCACTGAAGATAAACTTGGTGATTCATAGCTGTAGCTTTTATAGCTGTAGAAAGCTTTCCTGTTTTGTTTTGATTTTCATTTCTATCCTGGATGTCATGGATTTTACCATCATTACAAGAAGCGGCATCATGAAACGAGTCGAATTCATGACTGAGGTGATGCAGGTCCCCTGAGCAGACAGTGTGTGTTTGTTAAATAACACTGTGAAACCCAGACATTTTCCTGTTTCGCCCTGTTTGGAAATTTTCAAAAATGATTTTTCCAGGCTTTGCCCATCCATTACTTTTAATAATGACTTTATTGGGATACCAATTATTTTCTTTGGGCCAGAGGAGACGTGTGAAGCCATATTTCTCCTGTAATTTAAGAATTCTTTTTTATGGATTATAAGTATGTTATTCTATGTATAAGGTGAAATCCAAAAAGCTGGAGTACAGAGTTGAGAATGCTAGGCTTTGCAACAAGCTGAGAAGTTCTTTATTTGTTTCCTGCAAAAGGAGGAGTCAGACAGAATGTGGGAATCCACACTGTTGATTTCAATGCTGAGAGATTTCCATTTTGTAAAGCTTACATGAATAAGCAAGACATGATTTGGAGGAGACAGATATGTACCTAAGATATGATGCATAATGACAATCTGCCCTTTGCCTTTCAAATTCATGCTTGATCTTAGACTGATAGGTTCAAGAATCACTATTCATTTTAGTCATTTCTGCCAGCCCACGCTTGCAGCCACCGCCTTCCACACCCACTGACTCAGACAATTTTAAATATATTTGAAAGAGTTTAGGAATCACAAGGAATTTTTAGCTCAAAAGTGGTTGCAAGGACTTGTGAATAGTCAGTGTTGGTGTCTGCCTGGTAGTATGACTTTGGAGACTTGAAAAGCTTTGTGCCAACCCAGAAATGCCTCCACATCTGTTCACTGGTGCCTGGCATTCTAGTAAGGGTTGGGTAAGCCATTTATTTTGTTACAGCCCCTGTTGAATTCATAGAAAATATCCCATTGGGGTATTTTATATTGAAGAATGTTTGCACTAGGATAAAAAAGATTAAAACGCTATCCTTTTTAAATATATATTTTTAAAAGCAAGATGGGATAAAGAGGAGAGAGAAAGGAGGGGAGAAATATTTGAGTTGGGTACAGAAAGGACAGAAAATACAGGACAAGGGAAGAGAACAGGAAAGATCAGAGAGAAGGGAGACAGGAGAAAATTTTAGTAGAGGCGGGACAGTGTAAGCAGGGGGAAAAAGGAGAGGAAAAGAGCCAGAGAAGAAGAGAAGGAAGAGTGAGGAGAAGGAAAGAACAGTGAAGGGGAAGAAGAAAGCAGGTGGGGTAGCTCAATAAAGAATAAAATTCCTTAGTACCTGCCACTTGCAGATGCCTTAAGAAAAGCTTTAACTTAGGCCTAACAGGCTACCCTGGCCATCCATGTTTCAAATAAGCAGTACATGCCCATAGGGGCTGGAAGGTCCACTCTCTAGGCATTAAAATGTTAATAAATAGCTTCACTGTTTCCAAAGCTACCCTCTCATCACTTCTTCCTGGGGGGTGGTTCAAAGAGGTTTGGTTGGGGGTTATATTAGTTTGCTGGGCTGCCATAACAGAGTATCACAGACTGGGTGGCTGAAACAAGGGGCATTTGTTTCCCCACAGCTCTGGAGGCTGGGACTCCAAGATCAAGGTGTCAGCAGGTGGGAAGCCTCTGAGGACCATCAGGGAAGGGTCTGACCGCTCCTGGCCTCTCTACTGGCTTGCAGAAGGCACCCCTCGTGCCTCTTTGCCGCACTTGTCCTATGTGACTGCGCCCATCTAGCGCCTCTTCTTCTAATGGCCCAGGCAGACCGCACCAGGGCCCTCCCGAAGGGGCCTCTCAGAGCGTACTCACCTCTTTGAAGACCTTTTCTCCAGATCCCATTCCTGGGGGGTGGGATTTTAACATGAATTTGGGGAGGACACGATGTAGCCCATTGACAGAAGTGGAGGGGTAAGCAAAACCATCTAGAAAGAGCATTTGGCTACATTTGCTCAGTCCCATATTTTCTCTCAATTAGAATTAAAAAGTGACTTTGCAGATGTTATTTATCGTGGTCCCCCCAAATACCTTCTAATACAGACCAGTGGGGTGGCAAGTGCACTGTCTGCAAACAGGTAGGTTTTAGTAGAATCCACTGCCTATTATCTGCGTGACCTTATATAATTTAACTTCTCAATCTGAGCCTTGGTGTCTCCATGGGTAAAAAATAAGGCTATTAATTACCTGCTACAAAACAAGGCTGGTCTACTCTGTCTTAAATGAGAGCATATCCATGAGAAATTCTGAAAATGCCCTGAAAAGCCTTTTCTACTGTCAGGCTTTGAACAAATGTCAGGGATTAATGTAATCATCACTGTGTACTTGATTTTAAGCGTGTGCTTACTTAAAACGCTTGGAGAATTAAATACAGCCAACTTTAAACCAGTTTTAGTAACAGACTAAATTCTCAGAGCATATGGCTTTTTCCATGGGGCATGATACTAACCTTGGTTCAATATTCATTAGCACATATCTTTACATTAACGTCTGTCAGTCACATGTCTTGGTAGGGCCATGTAACTGATGATAATATCAGCTTTTAGTTTGGAAAAATATTAAAGAATAAGACAGATTTAATAAGTATCTCAGATGTGTGAGCCCGATAAAAACTTGAGCAAAAGAAATTTGTCCCCATTTTCTCTTCATGTATTTTTGACACATGTAAATCCTAGATACCCTAAAGCCATCACAGGTGATCAGAAAATGATACTGATAATGGGACTCACAAGAAAGCAGCTTCTTAGAAATAGAAGCATTTTGGAAAAGGCTACTCCTGGAATAATGACAGGAATAGTGGAATTCCAGGCATCATGGTGGGAAGACAGGAGAGACAGAACAGCAGGACATGCCAGAAGCCCTTGAATGACCCCTATGAGGATGACACACTACTTTCTTCAATAAGAGCCTTAAAAATATTGTCATTAAAGCTTTGTCATTAACATACTGCTTTAGAAGTGAAAGGTAGAGCTAATTATTACACCATGTTTAAAACATGCACTGAATATATACCCAAGATCTCCAAAACTAGACCATAAGAAATAAAGTAAACGTCCCATTATCCAATGACTTTGTTTATTCAAGTTGTTTTCCCAATAAGAAAATCTATAAATAAAAACTGAAATAAACTCCTGGATATCGAAAACAAATTGATGATCACCAGATGAGAAGGGGTTGAGGGGATGTGTGAAAAAAGTAAAAGAAATTAAGATATACAGTTTCCAGTTATAAAAATAGTCATCGGGATGCAAAGCATAGGAAATACAGTCACTATCATTGTAATAACCATATATGATGTCAGATGAGTGCTAGACTAATTGGGGTGATCACTTTGTAAAGTATATACATGTATAATCACTATGTCCTACACTTAAAGATAATGTAATATTGTATGTCAAGAGCAATTAGAAAATAAATTAATAAGAAGAAAATCCTATATAATAAAAGCATAATATACAAACCGACTGAACGGCCAAACAGAAGAACAACCATCTGGACGACCATCCTGGACCATGCTATGACACCCACTGGCACCAGGCCAGCCAAGGCAGGTGCAATGCAATTCACAGGGGACCCATCCATAGTCCCAGAGGGAGGCCCAGCCACCAGCTGGTGGAGCAATTAATAAGGGGTCTTCACAATTGCCCCAAAGAGGGAGGCTGAGGCCACAGACCAGTGGGCTGCAATGGGTGGGTGGGGCCTTCCACTATGAGGGAAGCCCGGCCCCAGGTGCCAGAGGGAAGCCTTGCCAGCAGCCAGGGGAAGGAAGGCCTACTCTTGCATGAATTTTGTGCGTCGGGCCTCTAGTAAATAATAAACACATAAATGGTATGAATATCACTATAAAGAAAGTTAATATAGTAAACATTGTGGTCATATTATAGTAATACAATAAGTATTATACACATAGAGATGATACTCTTCTTTAGTTCTGCAGATATATTTATAGTTATATATTTATATTCTGTAAGATGTATTGATATTTATCCCAGGGAGTTTTCAATTGTAAAAACTGTTTTTAATAAGTGACTTTTTATGTGTCAGTACTCTATTATACAATTGACATGAAATGCAGAAAGGTTAGGTGCTTTCCCAAAGTCCCTAAATAATAATGGAATAATAATAAAAATAAGCTATTTATTTGCACTTCATCTGCAGCAGTTTGACTGCAGGGAAACTGTCCTATAGTACCTTCTCTGATGTAGTGAGTTATCTGGGGACATGCCTGTTCCGTTTTACTGGCTGGGAAGGCTTTATCCACTTAACTTCTTTCTGGGACCCCTCGAGTGTAACTTAAAGTTGCAGAGGAATGCTCAGGCTGAGGCTGAGGCTGAGGCTGAGGCTGGGCTGGGCCAGGGTGGAAAAGAAAGTGAGAGGCAAGTTCTGATCAAGGTAACTGATAAGAAGAAAAGATGGAACTCCTGGGCACGGAATGATTCTGATGGAAGAGCAACCCTAGAGTAGACTAATGGAGGGCTTCTGTTTAAATCAATGAGAACGATGCTTCTCAAATAGAATTCCCAGACCAGCAGTAATAGAATCAATAGGTAACTTGCTGGAAGGCAAATTCTCATGTATCTCACCTGACACACTGAATCAGAAACTTTGGGCATCGGGTCCTGAAATGTGGATCCTGATTCTCTTTAAAGTTTGAGAACCACTGAATTTGAGAAAGAAAGGAGACACAAATTGGCCAGTCTTTGAATTGTTAGGCGAGTAGGGGAGTAGAGATATTCTTTGCAGGTGTGACCCAGTGAGTCAGAGTGAGGACTAATTGTCCAGATGCACTGATGTCACCCAGTTGACCAGTGGTCCTGTGACATTCCGGTGTTCCGTCAAACGATTTCCAAGGGCAGGTCTCTCTCTTCTTCTCCGTCTTCCGCTCTACAAACCGCCTCCTTATAAAGTACGATGAACAAGGGGGATAGGTAATATTGTCAGGAATTAAGCCCAAGGAGAAATTAAAAGCCACCTTTTCCCGTAAAGCCATTATATGCGCTTGCCTCATTTCCTGCTGACTGACTTTCTCTGGGGAATAGGAACCAGGAACTCTTTGAGGCAGGTGCAGTTATAACAGATGTTACAAAGCCCGAGACAGCTCACTGCTTCCCCTGTTTGTTGTTAACTTAGTTCCTCACAGATTAGAAATGACTCTTTCCTACCTAGTAAGGCAGTGAACTTCTCAAAGGAGCTGTCCTTTCTTCTGGTATTGCAGGCCACATCACTGTTGATCACAGGCTATCAGGGGACATTGATGTTTGTTTTGCTTTTATGTCTACCTCTTAGAAACGGACCTTGACTAGGTATACTCAGCCTCACCAACGTGAATTTCAATCATCTGGAAACAGTGTCTCTAACAAGAACTATCCAGTAAGCCAACAATTTTCAAGTGGTGTGCCACCGAAATTTTAAAACATGCAATACCTGATTATTTAGTCAGGAACACTGACCTCTTTTCCCTTAGATTTTCAACTAAAAAAAATGAAAACATCCAATGCAACAATAGTCACCTGATGTAAATGAATCAAAATTATACCTTTTAGGGGGGATCAGACTGGCAAAAATATTATATATATATAGTCTGTGTGCTGCAGAATTTTAATAATGAGTTTATGTGTGCCCTGAGATGAAAAAGGTTGAGAATCACTGCACTGAACAGATGTTTTTCCTTTCAATTCTGTAATATAAAGAGACAAAAGAAGAGGAAATGCATTTTGGAATGCAATTCCTTAGAAGGCATAATAAGAGTTGATGTGAAGAGACAAAGATGGGAGAACAGAATCATTGCTCATCATGGGCTCTGGAGTGCCAGCCTGACTCAGTTATTTAATGGCAGTGTAAACTGGGCAAGTTACTTAACCTCTCTTCTTCCGTAAAATGGGGTAATAGCTCCTAGCTCATTGGGTTGTTGGGAGAATTAAATTGTTCAATGACATAAAGCTCTTATGAAAGTATCTGAAAAGTAGTAAGCACTCCATAACTTTCTGCTATCGTATTATTACTATTATTGACTTAATATACTGGAAGAAACTGTATCAAAAGAATGACCCAATTTCATCAACCAGGAAAATAAGCTAGTCTGGAGAATGAGAAGCTGATTGTTAATAACTTCCCTTTGCAGGCAAGAACTCTCCTGGCAATTACTTTTTCATACACACTTGTCTTCACTCCTCACCTGGCCTCTCTGATCCTTGAGAATAGGTGCTCTGTGTTGGTCTGGTCCTCTTTGTACAAACCAGAATACTAAGCACGGCATCTTTTATATTATAGTAGATTTAATTTTCAGAAAGACATTTTCCAGTCAACCAGAAAGAATAATTACCCCTCAATTCTCACTCATCCTGGTGCATTGAGGTTTTACCTTTGATTTGCCTGTTTCTCAGGACACACCCTTGGTGCCGCGAGTGCTGCTTTCTGTCTACACTGCTTGCTTTGGTGCTGTGATCATCAAAGTGACTTCTAGGTCAAATGATCAGATGATAAATCACTTGGGGGCTACTTCTGCAAGCACTGTGGAAAATTCTAAAGGAGTCCATGACATGGTGCTTGCTGCTCTCTCCCCCTATAAATATTATTGGACTACCAGTCTGAAACATTATGACGGGATTTTTGAACAGTTGAATGTTCCGTGGGTAGTGCTATGGTCACTTGAAAAAAGAAAGCTCATCGTGGGTGGCTGTTGTTACAAAATATTTCATGAAATAGTGGGGAATGGAGCTAGATTTTCTATACTAAGAAGGCTGAAGTTCCCCCATCTCTCTCAGGAACATTATTTCATATCATATGACATGGCTCTCCCATGTCCAGGCTGGTGAAAATGGACACTGATAGAAGACAATAATCCAGAAAAGATTTCATGTGACAATGACCAATACAAACATACCATATAGTACTAAATGTCTATGTGACAATTAATAACTATTTCTTAATTAAATGTAACCCAGTGAATACAAAGAGCTTTAATGCCATCTTCTCACCAAACCATGTAGCATGAACAGTACACAAAAGGGAGTTCTCCTTTCTAAAGCTTTATATTGAGGCTGCTACATTTTAAAAAGTAAAGTTGTAGTTTTTTTTTTTCAATGTCATAGACTCTGTGGAATCAGGTATTTTATTACTGTCATCTATATATATAAAAGCCTAAGTGACCATCTGACTGGCTGACTGTTTGATCAGCTAACTGGTAGCTATGATGTGCACTGACCAGTAGGGGACAGATGCTCAGTGTAGGAGTTGCTGAGTGGCAGTGCTTGGCAGCTGCACTACTCAGGTGATACACTAGAACTAGAGAGGCGGGAGCCTGATTCCGGGGTGAGTCACTGGAGAACTTCCCTCTTGCTATCTGGGACCCCTTGGGGGATGTTGGAGTGCTGGTTTCAGCAAGATCCCAAGAGACCAGGCCAAGAAACCCCACTGGTGCATGAATCCATGCACTGGGCCTCTAGTTTTGAACATAAAGCTCTATGTTAATCAGCTTATCATAAAAAACATAAAGGTCTGTTGGAAGCTTTTGTGATTCTAAACTATTTGTTAAAGCTGGGGCCCTATATTATATATCGTTTTCACTTGCACTGCCACATAGCAGACACTTAATATATGTAGAATGAATTAATTAACTTCTTTTTAATTTGATTATTGTATGTTTTACTGAATTATATTTTAAAAGGCTAGTAGATCACAAGTAATATTTTGGGTTTTACTTATCACTATCAATCATCAAAGGTAACAAGAACATACAATAACAACCAGCCATATTTGATAACAGAAATTCAAGCTAGAAAGTCAAAACAGTATGACCATCATGACTATTATTATATAAGTCTACTAACTTATAACTCAGACTATAACTTGAAAAATGCCTGAGCATTTTCTCACCTGTGCTAGGACCCCCAATAGCAAGTTCAGATGTCCTTTGGGTTTCTCCGTTTACTTTAGATAATATTTTTTCAACATTTGCAGAATTGGGGACCACCACATATCTCTGTTGTGTGTGTATTTTCTGTTTTGAAATAATAACCCAGTATTTCCCAAACCATAATTAATGAGAATTCCATGCCTATGTCAGAGTATAAAATGCATAGCCATTTGGTCAGGCTTGTGGTCTCAGTTGGTTGAACATCATCTCATATACCAGGAGGTCATCAGTTTGATTCCAGGTCATAGAATATGCGTGAGTTGGGTGCTCAGTCCCCACTGGGGGATGTGTAGGAAGCAGCCAATTGATGTTTCTCTCTCAACAATATTTCTTTCTCTCTCTCTCCCTGCCCCTTCCTCTCTCTCCAAAGAAATTAATAAAAACAGATTTTTATAAAAAGTATGGCCATTTGGATCTCCAAAAACTCACAACTGAATTGGATACTCTAATGATTAAGAATGACAAATAAAATACAAGACACTCATTTAAATTTGAACTCTAGAATAAGTAGCAAATAATATCTTAGTTCAAGTTTGCCCAGGTCATATTTGGGATATATGTACACTATAAAATTTTTCATTGTTTACTTGAAATTCAAATTTAACTGACATCTCAGTTTTCAGGAGTTTTCTTTGTTTTCTTTCTTTTTTAATTTTAATAAATCTGGGACTCCAAGAGTAATCTGTGTTACCAGTACTTTCCAAGTTAATTCTGTTAAACTGGCTCCCCCGCCCCTTTTTTTTCTTCCGAAGGATACATCTTTATTCAGAAGAATAAATTTGTTTATTCTTCTTTTCAAATCCACATTTCAGATCTAAACTGAAGAGCTATCACACAAGACACATATTTTCCAAAGTTGAGGGTTTGACTATTTCTTATATAAGTTACACTACCTTAAACTTACTTATGCTTCAAGGGAAGCATTTAAAATTTTTTCCATAAAGTGTCTATTTCAAATGTCTTATTATTTAGGTATCACTTAATTTACAGAGGTTGTACACATCACTTTATCTTTATTCAAAACATTTTCACACAACTGTATTGTCATAGGAGCACCATAGTCTCTCGTGTGGTTTGTTTCCATGAAATTAAGCACATTAGCCAGGGAAATAGGATGAAGAACAGGCAACAAGGTCTTTCCCTCCAAAATCAAGTTCAATATTTCTCCAGTGGAAATAGCCCAATTCTGAAAGTTTTATCGCATGGATTTAGAATGAGGAAAAGTGATAACCAGTGTTTCTTTAAAATTTACCCTAAAAGGGGAAAACAGCAGAGAACAAATGGCTCATTAATGCGAGTGCAGTCAGGTCTCAGGGGGAGGAATCCTTTAATCCCTGTAGCTAGTAATAGAGAGGTAGGACCCAGAGTGTGAAAATATCATGAGATCCTTGAAAGACCCAGTAGGTGCAGAGGTTCAAGACTATATGAATATGAGCATACGGTTGCTGGGAACCCAAGGTCTGGGAAACACTGCACATTCCAACACAAATCCCCAAGCCCAGGTACCATGGGAACAGCTGATCCTCCACAAACATGTGTTGATATGTGGAGATGAGATGGGTCCTGACATGCTGTCTGGGTATTGTGAGCAAGGTGAAGGGTAACCAAGGGGACCGGACCAACAGCATGGGGCCGCCAAAATCCCAGCTGTGAATTCAAAAGGGATGCCTGGGCATGAATATTCCTTTTGCCCCAAAGCTAATGTGTGTACTGACCTCTGCTAAGGAGCCTGGAAACATTTCTAAGCAATTTGGTTCCCAGAAATAGACTGTACCCTTCAGGTGTTATGTGAGGAGGAACGAAAAATAATTAGTGCCAATGGTCCTCAGACCCTCCACCACCTGAAAGAGCTGAAATAAAAAAAGAAATAGAGGTGGAGAGAACTAAACTTAGCTTTAAAAAAAAAAGTGTTCTCTACTGGGAGAAGCTGGTAGGAAGTTTTCCTGGAAAAGTTTCCAACAAATTGGACCATTCAGGCACATTCCTCGTTGCTCATTAAAAAAATGTAAAGCATAATTATTAAGTTCATTTAGTATGATCTCTGAGTAGCTGCTTGAGGAAATGTGTTGTGATTTGTTTTATATGCCTGGCTTTGAATACTATGAAACATTCATTGAAGAAAACAGATACATTCTGTAGCATTTAAAATGCATGCTTTCCAAGTCTAGAGGGCTTCTGAATTCAGTATCAAACTGAAATTCTGTGAGAGGCAAATTGCATCTAATTGGCAAGACAGCCTTGGTTCAGGAAAAAGGGGGGGAAAGTATAAACAAGTAATAAATTAGACTTCCTGGAGTGTTGAGTTGTGAAACTTTTGATTTAAAAAAAATACTGGGTTTTATTTATTAGGAGTTTATTTATTAAGAGTTTCACTGATGCCTTCTAAGTGCTCCGTGAAGTACAAACAGGAGACAGAAACGGGAATCCTAATGGACAAAAGTAGGGAAAAACTGAAGTCCCTTTCACATTTCCCTCTTTTAGGAATGACCAGGAAGTCATCCTGGACAGTCTTAGTCATTTGCTTTTGTTCCTAGATATTTAAGGAAATAGTGCTGGTCGGGGAAGGAGGTGTCCCAGTATTTCAATGACAAAACCTGACCATAGTGACACACAGACCATAAAAAACCTGGATGTCCACTTGCAAAAGAATGAAGTTGGACCCTTACCTTATACTATAGACAAAAATTAACTCATATGAATCAAAGACCTAAAAGTAAGGTCTTAAAAATTGTATAAGGTATATAAAAATTTGGGGATAAAAAAAATAGAGGAAACCTTTATGACAAAGGATATGGCATTGATTTCTTGGATATAACACCAATAAAACAGACCACAAAAATAGATAAGTTGGACTTTATAAAAATTAATAACTTTTTTTGCATCTAAGGACACTATCAATATATTAAAGAGACAAATCACAGAATGGGAGAAAATAATTACAAATCACTTACCTAATGATGGATTCAAGTCCAGAATATACAGGCAACTCTTAAAACTTAACACCAAAGATGCAAACAACACAGCTGAAAAAAAAAATGGGCAAAGGACTTGAATAGACATTTCCTCAAAGAAAATATACAGATGATCAATAGACACATGAAAAGTTGCTCAACATAATCATTTGGGAAATGCAGATGAAAATCCTTTTACTCCCATTTGGAAGGCTGTTATAAAAACAACACACAAACACAGAGAAGAAGTACTAACAGGATTTGGGGGAAATTGGCACTTTGTGTATTTCTGGTAGGGATGTAAAAATCATACAGCCACCATAGAAACAAGTATGATGGTTCTTCCAAAAAACAAAACAAAACAAAACAAAAAAAACAGAGAAGTACAATTTGACCAGCAATTCCATTTCTGGGTATGTACACAAAGGAACAGATGCAGTAGCAGCGACTCAATCAGATATTTGTACAACAATTTTCACAGAAGCATTATCCATCATAACCCCAAAGTGGAAACTATCTTAATATCTATCAGTAGATGAATGGATAAATAAAATGTGTTACGTACATACAATGGGATATTATTGAACCTTAAAAATGAAGAAAATCCTGACACAAACTACAACATAGAAGAACATTAGCCAGACACAAAAGGACAGATATTTTGTGATACCACTTATTCTACTTTATCGGTAGGTGATCAAATTCATAGAGACAGAAAGTAAAATAATCATTGCCTGGGCCTGGAGGGAGGGGAGAATAGATGATTATTGTTTAACTAGTAGTCCATCATACAATATAGTGTGCAGTAGGCTGGGAATCACAGCACGCTGCCGGGAGCCGTGCTGCTTCTACAGGAGCCAGGTGGCTTCCCCAGGAGATGGAAGAGAGCATAGGTGCTAGAAGGGAGCTGCGCTGCTTCCATGGGAGGCGGGTCTGCCATCTCCTCTCTGGGCCTTCACTCGGCTGTGGAGGCTGTGGGCCAGCCCCCTTGTCCCCAGAGGCCCACCGTGGCTGGGACGTTGCCCCAGCGATAAAGCAAGCATCCCGCCCCAGCCACTCTGCGCCCACTGTCCAGAGGCCCTCCTTCTCCACAGCGACAAAGCAAGCATTCCACCAGGCCACTTATGCTGCCCACTTTCAGTGGCAGCCCCGCTCTCCCCCTCCCACCCCCCCCACCCCCAGGACTGGGGGACTCTGGCAAGGCTGAGGGGACTGGGGGCCACCATCTTGTGGTTATGGGTGCTGCCATATTTGTGACAGAGTGACAGTTAATTTGCATATTACTCTTTTATTGGATAGGATAAGATATTGAGGTTCAGTTTAGGATGATGCAAAATTCTGGAGATGGATAGTGGTGCTGGTTGAACAACAATGTGAATGTATCAATACTTTATGTCACCTAACCGTACACTTAAAAATGGTTAAGACAGTGAATTTTGCCAACCAGTGTGACTCAGTGGTTGAGCATCAACCTATGAACCAGGAGGTTATGGTTTGATTCCTGATCAGGGCACATGCGTGGGTTGCAGGCTCAATCCCCCGTGTGGGCATGCAGGAAGCAACTGATCAATGATTCTCTCTCATTATTGATGTTTCTATCTCTCTATCCCTTTCCATTCCTCTCTGAAAGCAATAAAAATATATTTTTAAAAAGATGGTAAATTGCATGTTATATATATCTTACTACAATATTTAAAAATACTAAAACAAGTTAGTAAGCAGATTATTGATTATCTTCTGACACAGAAGTCTCTAGTAACATGGGTGGGCAGACACACAGTCATCTCATTGCGGTAGTATAAAATTGTAATAAAAAAAATCTTTTGCACATAAGGAAACAACAAAGAGCACAGGAGTTGTGGGAACTGGGAAGGAAGTGGAAGGAAACTGAAAAGAAATACCCAGAGGGGAGGTCACGTTAGAAAAACAGTTTGGGACCAGCTTCTGAAAGGCCTTGAATGCCATGCTAAGAATTATGGACCTAATCCTCCAGGCAATGAAAAGCTGCCAGGTCTTTTAGCAGAAGAATGTCTTGACCAGACAAATATCAGGAATAAAACTCTTAAGAAAACATGAAACATGGAGTTAAACTGAATGCAGGAAACCAATTATGCAGTGAGGGAAAGGGAAGTATAAATTTATGAGTGAGCAATTAAATGTATTTATGGAAATTGATTTTCTCAAAATAACTCTGGTGAGTTAAATCTTTCCTCTCTGGTATTTTTTAAAACATGAAGAATAAAATACCCACAAGTCTGAGGTTTATGCTTTAAGTATAATATTCATTCATTATAGCCTCTCGCAGGGACATGGCCATTCCTGATGTTAAGATGTGACTAATAAAGTTATGCTTTCACGCCAGTAATACCCATTCTGATCTGAACAGAGGAGGTCAAGAAAGAAAACAAAAACACCTGCTCTTACCTCAAATGAAAGACATCCTTATGGTAATCTTTGCTTTTGTGCCAACAAATTATTTAAAAAATGAAAATACATAAACATATATACACCTGAAATATATAATATATGTCTCTAAATACTTTTGCAAAATATAATCTTGTGTCTGTGTTGATTTGATTAATTGCAAACCAAGATACTCCAGGAAAGATCAAAGTTAAGGTTCCTGAAATATTCTTTCTGATCGTTTTTATTTTCACTTCTTGAGATCAGAGGTTACGTTTCTCAATAGTTGCTTACTTTCAGAGTTTTCCTTATTAAATCTGGAAAGCCTTGCTTTGCCTGATAGGGTGGCCTGACACAATATAACAGGAGGTTTTGGGAGTTAGAGCATCCTGAAGACATTGATCAGTCTATGATGCCAGAAGTACTCTCTTGCAATTGAGGGCAGCCCTTGAATTACACAGTGCTGATCAACAATCATCTTCCCCCATGGCCCTTCCCTAACAGATACCATCTCTTAGCAGGAAGAGTGGCTCCTTGCTATATTTCTATAGCTCTGCATTGGAGCTTGGCAGCATCCATCAACTACCTCAAGGTCTTGACCCATTCTGGCCAGAGATGGAGCATGCTGCTGCTTTGCCCATGAGGAAACCAGGTCATCATCAGAACCCCAATGCTTCCAGCCTCAGTGAGGTCACATTATCTGATCAAAGTTTTATCTCAGTTGTAGCTTTTGTTTCTCAGTCATTTTCCATGTCTTCAGTCTGTTCACAAAATGGATTATCCGAAAAAGAATAATGAATAATAGTAATTACATGATATTGAATAAAAATTGTTCTCTGATATGTGAACATCTTGCTGGTATGCAAGCCCCACAGAATTCAAACTAAGAACAGCAATGACATTGAGAACTTTAAAACAAACTTGATTTATTAGTACTATCAAGCAGATTCCCTTGTAGGAGTCCTGACACTGGCACAGTTAAAAACACCTCTGTCTAAAAATATGATACTGTATGAAGCTCAAAACCTTACGATGAGTGAAAGAAGCCTCATTTATATTGAATCCTACAATAAATGTATGGTAAAAAAAATCAGAAGAGTGACAGCTCTTAGAAAACTTCTTGGGATGATAATAATGTTCAAATAATGTTTTTTTTTGCTGTGGTCACCGTGAGTCTCACAAATTGGACAATACTGATTTGGAAAAAGTATTTCTCAGCATTTTCTTTCTTGTCCTCCCTGAAGCCTTTGAGACTTTTAATGGTTCTCTATCTCCCACCTCTTTCTTGAAATTTCTTCCTGTTTTCTTGTTTTCTGCTTTCTTTCTTATTTTCTTTTGAATTAAAGTAGCCAGAAAGTGGCAGTCAGAACCCTACAGTGTGCAGTGTCTGCCCAGATCGGAAACACTTAAATGCCATGCTGTATTGCTGGTCATGTTGAAAGTAACCACACCAAAGACAATGAGAGAGAAACCATCCAAGAAAAATGTTACAGATAAATCTATAATAATTGCACAACGACAGGCAGGGAAAGGTGATGCGTGGGAGAAAACATTAAAAATGGTTTCTGTATTTCACACACAATTCTCTCCCTTACTCCCTGCACAGACAGTTCATGGGCTCCTCCTTAAGGGTAAAATGCTCTCCTCCCATTTCCATGTGCCAAACTGCACAATGCTATCTCTTCCAACAAAGCCTTTCCTCTTTTTTCCGCAACCCCCACCTCCTGCATGGAAGAATTCGCTCCAATTCTCACCTAAAGAGAACATCTTATAGAACTGAATACTTTAATTTTTGTTAATGCTCACCTGAGGATATTTTTCCATTGATTTTTAGAGAGAGTGGAAGAAAGAGAGAAAGACGGAGAGAAACAAGAGAGAGACACATCGATTGGTTGCCTCCTGAATGTGCACCAACCAGGGCCTGGGCAGGGAGAGAGCCTGAAACTGAGGTGTGTGCCCTTGACAGGGATCAAACCGGGGACCCTTCTTCGGCTCAATGCTCTATCCACTGAGCAAAACCAGCTTAGTGTGGCCCTAACTTGTTTGGCTCAGTGGATAGAGTATGGGCATGCAGACTGAAGGTTCCTAGGTTTGATTCCAGTCAAGGGCATGTACCTTGGTTGCAGGCACATCACAAGTAGTGGGTGTGCAAGAGGCAGCTGATTGATGTTTCTCTCTCATTGATATTTCTAACTCTCTCTCCCTCTCCCTTCCTCTCTGTGAAAAAATCAATAAAATATATTTTTTAAAAAGCTTTAATAAAAAGAACACATTAGTGTGTGTGTGTGTGCACGCTCCTGTGTGTCCACGCTGTGCATGGGTGGGACTTACTTAGCTAATGAAACCAGTTCTTGGAGAGCAAGCACCACATTTCATCACCAGCCTCCAAGAGATGAGTAATCAAGAAGGCAAAGTAAGAAGGTCACATGGAAGACCAACGAGAAGAGCAAATTATTATTTTGTGCATTATTTTCCCTCTCCATATTACTTTCTCTAAAGACACATTTATGTATATATGTATCTATTTATATCTATATCTGGCTGTATGAATAAATAGATAGAAGATAGGCAGACAGATAGATGAGATGGTAGATAGACAGACAGATAGATAGATAGATAGATAGATAGATAGATAGACATTGATACTAGTAGATACCTTAAGACTAGCATTGGATACTATACGTGAGGCAAAATGTAAATAGGTTATACAAATGGATACAAAGGGATCTAGTTCCAAACCCGCATCTATTCCCAAACCCACAGGGTATGCAAAGGGATCTAGTCCCAAACCCACATCTATACACCTGCATTTATATATCCATCTCTGTCTCTAGCAGCTCTGCTATTTTCTAGGTTTTTGTACCCCTACTCAAGGTACTTAACCTCTCTTTGTCCTCATTGGAAGAGTAATAATTCCTAACTCATAGTGCTGAGAGGATTAAGTGAATTATTGCACATAAAGTACCAAAAACATTGCCTAACAATATTCTCAACACATTTCATTATTATTAATTATCATTATTACAATAACATCAAATATGAATTACTTGAACTAGCAAATATATATATATATTATTGATTTCAAAGAGCAAGGAAGAGAGAAAAACATCAATGATGAGAGAGGATCATTGATCAGCTGCCTCCTGCATGCCCCCTACTGGGGAATCAAGCCCACAACCCAGACATCTGCCCTTAGCCAGAATCTAATCCCCTTGGTCTGCAGGCTGATGCTCTATCAACCGAGCCAAACCAGCTAGCTCACAAAATTTTAAGTTGAAGCACCTGGAATTAGGTGGTCCAGAGTTGTACCAGTTAAACATATTTTTCATGTGAGTGTGTTTATGCCACTTCTGTCCTTGCAACAGTGAAAACTGGATTACACACGTTTTGAATACAAAACAGAAAAAGCTTAGTTCAAAACATAAAATGTTCTATTTTCTAAATGGTAAAATCAAACTGGAAAATGCTAATTAGTCCCATCTGTACTTATTCCTGCTAATATTTGTAATATATGCTACAGGGTTTTTCTTAAAAAAAGTGATCAAATATTACAGGACCTCACAAGAGCTTAAGTGCTGAACTTTAATTTTAAATATTGTGTTTTTTCATGAATGTGGGAAGAATTGGGCAGACAAATGCACTTTCAGCTGGGTGGAGGGCAGCAGGGTCTACCGACTTTATTTTCACTATTAAAGCCTGTATAAAAATAACATTATTATGACACAGTGAAACCCCCTACAATATGTCGAAATGACTAAGAAAAGAAAATAAAAGGAGGAAAACTTTAAGTGGGTTTGCTTTTGAAAGCCAAATATTTTTAGAAAAATGTAATGAAACCTGCTTATAACTTTCTTACTTTCAACATTTCCCTACATCAAATGTTTATCTTTCAAAGGCCTGGTATAGAACACACACACACACACACACACACACACACACACACACACGATATTTCTTTTTAACATTTCCCTTTCCTGGTCCTAGGGAGAATATTATAAGAAATAGGTCCTAACATTAAAACAAACATAAATAAACTACCAATGGGAAAAATAGCACCTCATTTCTTAAAGGACTTCACCAAAATTGGGCTTCTCCCGGGTCTGCTTTGCCCCGTTAGGCCTGCTCCAGCAGGAAATGGCACAGAGCGGGTACTTCAGAGTAGTGCAGCACTGACTCTGTGAACTGCTGTTGTTGGGCCCTAAAGAAAAATTGTTTAGGAAATGAAATTTCCTATTTTCCCTTGTAGCCAGACTCCTAGAACATTCCCCATAAACCATGAAAGGTGCAGTGGGCAAAGGGACCGCACATTGTAGGTTAGCTCTGGTTCTTGGCACTGCAAGTGCTGAGCTTCCCCGAATCATGAATGAGCACCTACAAGCAGGGTTGTCTACCTATGGCTTAAAAATATATTGAAATACAAATTAGTGAAAGCCAAGGCTTTCAAAGAGATGCATTCACTCGTAAGGGACAAAAACACCCACCAATTAATACTGGCTCATTTCAGACAATGAGCTGAAAGAATGCCTGGCACTCGGGAGTAGGGATGTTATAGCAACAGTAGTCACAAAACCTGGAAATATATAATTAACGTCTACCACTTCCCCAGATACTCAACTCACCTTTTTCATGTAAGCTATGTCCTGGGTAATCAGCAGATGGCGCTGTTCCCTGAGGCTCAGACTTGTCCCAGTAACCTGTCTCAATACTGGATTCTACTTCAGAAGGCACAGGGGTAGAATGTCAGTAAGTCCCCTTCCCCAAATGCTAGAGGTAGGGGGGGGGGTGGGGGGGAGGAGGGGGAGATAAACAGATATATTTGCCATGAAGAATTCTCCAGGCAGTTTTGTTAAGGGAAAGAGAAGTCTTGATAAATTTGCTATGGACAGCTTATCTCTTATCTGTGTTAAAGCTGGCTTCTCTTTTGACCTATGCTTTATAATATGGTCTCCAAATATAAATCTTGCTTTTCAGCCAGTCTTTTTCCATACAGCCTGGTGCAACTATCAGTGAGAAGACAAACCAAACTTGACTTCCAGGGGGCCTGAGATGAGCAAACTCCTGGCGTAACACACCTGGGGAGGGTGACTTTTGATTCAGTACTGACACCTTTTGCTAATGAATAGAGCCCAGGGAGTTTGTAACCACCTGCCGTATTTTCCAGCGTATAAGACGATCCCCTATTTTTACAGTTAAAACAGGTTTAGGCTTATATTCGCTGTATAAGACTACCCCCCACTTCCGAGGCAACACCAGTTTTTTTAAATTAAATTTTTAATGAATGACATTTTTCGAACATACCGTAATATACCGTAGATTGATACGATAAATGGAAGGTCTCTTCACAAATGGCAATGCCATGAACTTGACCGAGAAACAAGAAATCCAAAAGAGAACATTAACAATGATGGCATCATCTGGAAAGAAAATTACATGAAGAACTTGCAGAAAACGCTTGTTTGTGACTGACTGGGATGATAAGAGGTTTTTCTAGGCAGAGGAGCATTGTGAGCTTAAAACCCTTCAAAATCCTCATCATGTTCTTCTTCTGACATCATAAATTCATCAATTACCTCTTGTGGTACATTTGTAAGACAGTCATCATATGGGTCAAATTCCAAATCAGATGGTGTGGCTTCAGCTTCGGCTTCCCCTTCATGTTGCCACAAGAAGTCATCCTCCATACCGTCCAAAGAATTTGATATGCCACACTTCTTGAAAGACCTGATTACTGTTTCTTCAGTAATATCATTCCAGGCTTTTATGACAAAGTTACACAAAACATCCTATTGTGGCGCATGCATGTTTCCTCCTTTTGTGAATAACTTTTCGCCGCTAACCATCCACTCATTCCACTGTTCTCTAATGCGATCTTTAAATGGCTTGTTTAGGCACACATCCAGTGGCTGTACCAATGATGTCAATCCTCCAGGAATAACTGCCGCATCTGTGTTTATTCTTGCCAGCCTGTTCTTTGTGCTGGTAGTTAAATGAGCCCTGAACATATCCCACACCAGTAGGCTACGTTCTTGACGAAGTCCACCTGGTCGCCTACTCCATACATTATCAAGCCATACCTTTACCCCTTCTTCATCCATCCATCCTTTTTCATTCACATGTACAAAACTCCAATAGGAAACTTGATTTTCAGCATTGTTTTTCTTTTAAAAAATAATCATTGGTCTTAGTTTGGCACCATCAGCTGTACATGCTAGTACCACTGTAAAACTGGACTTCTCATGTCCTGTTGTTTTTAATTAACAGGGTTTTTGAACCTTTTGGATTAACAGTTTTATTTCCAACCATATCAAAATTCATAGGAGTTTTATCCATATTTCCGATCTGACTTACTGCATAGCCATGTTTCTTGCGCTGTTGTATTACATATTGACGGAAAAGACTTTGCCGTCAAGATCTGCAGGTAATTTTTGTGCAATTTTGGTCTTTTGCTCAGTACCAGATTGTGCCTTTCCAAGAACCTAGTACTCCAGGATACAGTGGCTTTAAATCCTTTGCTGTTATCTGGGTTAGATTTGGCCCACTGAAGTGCCAACATACGTATTTTGTTTCGTGTCACTACATAACCATTTTGACGATGCTCAAGAACCATGTCTGCTACATGCTTTTCGAGTTCTGGCCAATAAGGGGTGCCTCTTCTTAATGCACACTTACTCCTTGGCATACTCTTTAATGTATCTTCATTGCTTTCCAGTCTCGGACCATCTTTTCTGTTATTCCAGATTGTCTTGCCGCAGCACAGTTATTGTGTTCCTTGGCAAAGTTTACAACTTTCAGTTTGAAACTGGCTTCAAATTTCCTTCTACTTGCTGGAGCAATGATGGGTTCTTTTCTACCAGCCATTTGTTGTACACCCAGTAATCTTTTAGGCCGGGGTTATACAGGACTGTAGCTTCAGCTACACACAGAATGTTCTATTACGGTACCTTTTAACTCACTGTATGTGTCCTGATACAGCAGCTTTGGCTACACAGAACGTTCCTGTGCTGCAACTGTATGTACCACCGTGAGCCAATCACAACAAGCAAAGGTTCAAAGGTCATAATAGACCGCCTCTCTGACTCTGGCCAATCTGAGCAGGCTTTTTACTAGAACACAGTGTAGCTTCGGGTACAGAACAGGTATAATTTGCATGCATAAAAAGCCTGCTTGGATTGGCTGAGTTAGAGAGGCGGTCCGAGCAGCCTTGCAGTGATTGGTGCGGGATCGAGTTGGAAAATTCATTTAGCCGCATATCGAGACATTTTTCAGGATATACTCGGCGTATAAGACGTCCCCTTATTTTCTGTTGACTTTTCGTTTCAAAAGTCGTCTTATACGCCGGAAAATACGGTATTCCAGAGGAGGAGGCAGGATATGATCCTACTTCCCACCAGAAACACTTGGGAGAATATTTTAAAGTGACAGATTTCCAAGCCTTCCCTCAACCCTGCTGCATCCAAAACTCCCGGGATATATATGACTCTGGAACATCTATTTTTCTTTAAAAAATGTTGTCAGTTCTAATGCAGCTGGGCCATTATTTGGCAATGAGAACTTCTAAACAATATAACCAGTTTCAGTAATATAATGGAGAATCTAAATGTTTTTTTTAAATTTATAAGAAACATCATTTTCAGAGACTCAAAGGACAGTGCTATCTCTTGAAAACTTACTTTTATGAGTATAAATGTTCATGACAAAAAAAGCCATTTATCTAAATAAACTCAAGGAAATCTTTCACGTTCATGAGAGACACCTGTGAATAATAAGCCACCATGTTGAATTATTCTCTCCTATGATGTTATTCAGTTTCTATTCAATATTTGCTGATCACCTACTATGGGAAAGGCATTCTAATTATGAGATCAAGTTTCCAGCCTCAAGGATTATACCTGGTACAGAATGGACAAGGGAAGGTAAGCAACCTTATAAGCAAGGAATGATATCGGAGGCCATATGTTACTAAATGTAAAGAAGAAAAATAATAAGGGGGCTGTGACCGAATTTTAAGAAGGTGCATTCTGATGTGGGGCAATTTTGGTTTCCTCTTTAGCAGAAGTGACATCATTTTAATAAGAAATTGTGAGTGGGATGCCATTGGCTTAAAAATTAATAATGGCCAGTTATTTTGAATGAGCACCTTTCCTGGAAAGGTCCATTAAAAATAGGTGTTGGACCACTAGGAATTTTACTAGTAGGTAAGCCTTTATTAATGATGTGGCCAGCTTTTCCATTCTCTCTGGTTCTCTAGCCCTAAGCCACTGTCAGACCTGTGAAGCTTTCTTAAGAAGAGGGCCAAAGCTCAGACCCCTGGGCTTGCTGTGGAAGTCTGGTTTTGTAAGGACCTGAGATCCTCCTTGGAGGTCCTCTGTGATTAGGAGGAACCACAGTGATAGGCCTCTCTACATCCATAAATGATTTAACAAGGTACGTCTCAATTTGTACTCTCAGTTGCTGACACTGCACTTAGTTAGAAAATACTCCATTTTTTCCCCAACATCTTGCTTACCTCTGATGTTTTTGTTATCCTTTATAGTTTTTTGAGTTGCATCTAATTTTTTTTTCTTTCAAAAAATATATAATAAGTCCAGGATGTAAGAGCTTAGTGTTTCTTGGAGGATTAGTTCTTCTAGATTATGAAATGCTTAAGCCTAAGTTTTATTTGGGTTGCCATCTAACACAATCAGTGGCACAGAGCTATATGAGACTATCATGTGTTTGACTGTGTGTGTGTGTGTGTGTGTGTGTGTGTGTGTGTGTGG
Organism: Pipistrellus hanaki; assembly: GCF_964339955.1. Lineage (NCBI taxonomy): Eukaryota > Metazoa > Chordata > Mammalia > Chiroptera > Vespertilionidae > Pipistrellus > Pipistrellus hanaki. The sequence continues at coordinate 28,488,159 of NC_140508.1, forward strand.
TTGGGGTGTATACTAATACATGGGTTACTATCCACACATATATTTTTTGCTTTGTCAGCTGAGAAAATCTAGAAACAGTCAATTCAGAAGCAATAAGGACATCTAGCTCCCAGATATCAGTGTCTAATGCTGCTCTCCAATGAAAGGAACCAGGGACTCTTTGCAGAAATGCCTGATTGTGACAGGAGGTGAGGGGGCGAGCATGTAAGCATGAGCCTGGAGCATCTTGTTGTGATGGGAAGCAAGGAAGTGATTACATAAATAAACAAACAGCCTGGAGAGTGTGGCTCAGTAGGTTGAGCCTTGTCCCATGCACTGAAAAGGTTGGTTGCCAGTTGAGAAAGGGCAATTTTGTTAGAGCATTGGTCTCCAGTTCCATACCCAGTTTAGGACATGTACCTGGGTTTCAGGATCAATCCCTGGCCCTAATTAGGATATGTGTGGGAGGCAATCAATCAATGTGACTCTCTAATATCCATGTTTTTTGGGTTTTTTTTTCTTCTCTCTCCCCCTCCTTTTCACTCTCTCTAAAAATCAATGAAAAAAGTCCTTGGGTGGAGATTAACAACAATGACAAGAGACTGTGGAAAAAAAGAAAAAAGGAAAAAAAAGAGAATTATATGTGGCAAAAGGAAAAAAATAGTGGAAAAGGAGACTAGCAACTGATGAATAGATAAATAAAGTCTGGTATATTCATGCAGTGGAATATTGTTTTGAAGTAAAAAAGGAATGAAGTACTTATACATGTTACTACATGGATGAAACCTAAAAACATTATGTTAAGTGAAAGACCACATATTGAATGATTCCATTTATTTGAAATGTATATAAGAAAATCTATAGAGAAAGGAAATAGATAGCTACATATCTCCCCTATGGATGGGATGGGATGGGATAAGAAAAATTATCAGGGATGACTGCTAAAGAATATATGGTTTCTTATGGGAATGATGAACATGTTCTAAAATTGACTGTAGTGATAGTTACACAACTCCATGAACACACTAAAAACTATTGAACTGTGTACACTTTATTTATTTTTTTAAAACATATTTTATTGATTTTTACAGAGAGAAAGGGAGAGAGACAGAGAGCTAGAAACATTGATGAGAAACATCGACCAGCTGCCTCTTGCACACCCCCTACCGGGGATGTGCCCGCAACCAACGTACATTCCCTTGACCAGAATCGAACCTGGGACCTTTCCAGACCGATGCTCTACCACTGAGCCAAACCGGTTTCGGCGAACTGTGTACACTTTAAAGGGATGAATATGTTATGTAAATTACATATCGGATAATCTACAAATTAAAAATAAAGGAGATTTGGAAGACAGTTTAGAGCCTTATTTAAAGAGTTCATGAATGTTAGGCCAAAGACTACAATTTAGAGACTTGAGGAAGTAGGAGTCCTCTTGCATATGCAGATGTAAATTTTAGAAAGATCATTTTGGCAGTAGTGTATTACATGAGATAAAGTCAGGGTAACAGGACACTATTACTATAATGAAGTCTAATGAAACCAGAACTGGGATGGTTGGGACAGAAAAGTGGGAGTGGCATAATGATACGACGAAGAAAAACTGACAAGAAGTGGGATGAAGAAGAAGAAAGAGTGAGAGGGAAAAGGAGTGGGAAGAGAGAGGAAGAGAGCAATAAAGAGAGGATAGATAGATGATAGATAGATAGATAGATAGATAGATAGATAGATAGATAGATAGATAGATTAGATACAAAGAGTTAAATTTGAGTATTGAATAGTGATTTCATACTCTTAGATGATAAGGGGGATGGAAAAATGGGATAGAAAAATGTAAGAAATTGATAGAATTAGTTTTGGACAAACTGAGTTTGGGATATTATGGATATTATGGATATATATCAAGGTGTCAAGTAGCTATTGAAACTTGCTCCATGCAGGTGAAGGAAGATTTTTTTTAAATTAAAAAATATGTAGAAAAACTAATGATTGAAGATTTTTCAGAGTTCCTCAATTTTAGGTTCTTGTGGATGTGGCCAAAGAGCATATTCACAGAGAAAGTTCTTAAAAACAGAAAAATAAGAAGAAAATATTTATTATAGAAACCAAAGGAAGTAAGATTCCAGAAAGAAGGAAAGTCATCAGCCAAGTCAAGAGGAACATTCTATAAAGCTGCTGGTGAATTACTTGAGAACAAATTTAATAACATTCTGCAGATGAAGGTAAAACTTTAAGGAGTAATAGGAAAGTGGGTGAAGTGTGAGTGTTTGTTCTTTGCAGAACATATGTTTTACATAGCACACAAAAAGCTTAGCAAAGGAAACAACACTATAACAATAGAAAGTCTAGTTGGGATCAACAGGAAACAGGGCTATAGCCTCAAAGATTTTTTTAATTCATTTCTATCTTTCCTCATCTTGTTACCATGGATTTTTCTCATACATAAATTTCATACAAATCCTCCTTGTACCAATATACACTATCTTCTGTATTGGATTTTAGAAGAGAAATTGCTTTCAAAATGTATATTATTCCTTTGACTAAGCTGCAAATTATTCAATTGTTCATTCAAAAGTTTTCACTGAGAACCTGTTAGATGGTAAGTACAGTATGGAGTTATATGGGCAAAAGCTGATGTAGACTCTTCATCATGTAACTAGTAATCTGATAGTGATTATACATATTTATCAAATATCATCAAATAAATGTAAAATTACCTTGGTAACTGCCACTTCCCATATTCTAGATCAGTGTTTCCCAAACTTCTCTCATGATGAGAATCACCTGGTGGAGCTGTTAAAACACAGATTCCTGAATCCCAACTAAGAAGTGCTAAACTAGAATTTTTGAGAACATATAGGTAAAATTGCATACCTAACTTAGTGCTCTGTATATAACATCTGTCTTAGAGCACTAGTTAAGTATACAATTTTACCTATATGTTCCCAAAAATTCTAGTTTAGCACTTCTTAGTTGGGATTCAGGAATCTGTGTTTTAACAGCTCCACCAGGTGATTCTCATCATGAGAGAAGTTTGGGAAACACTGTTCTAGATTATAGTGAATAATTTCTCTTTATTATGCCCTATCCAATATTATAATACTTTATATTGCTTAGTTCTTTATAGTCCTCATACAATGGTGCTATGCCTCACTGAAATTTCATATCATTCAGATACAACTCTAAAATGTTGCATGAGTCATCAAATATAAAAGAATTATAAAGATTTAAAGGCAGCTCATCAACCTTTTAGAATTGTATCATCTTATCACTTCATATGTCTTTAAATATTAAGGAAACGTCTATGTGACCTATATGGGGGTTTTTAGAGATAAATTAAACAGGAAAAATGTGATATTGTGATATATGGAGGGAAGGAATTTCTTATGTTTTCTTGGCATTGCCATTTTCCTGGAATGTCCTTTGGAAATACATTATTAAAATGCACATTGCTTATGGAAAGTATTAAACTAATATATCCAGATCCTTAAAACATGGGTTTTATTTTAAAAGTTAAATCAGAAATCCAAAGAAACAAACAGAAGCCTACAGTCTCCATTTTTCTTTTAAAAATGTTTTGATAGGCATTTCTAATTCTTATCAATATGGGACTGCAGGTCATGGATTTAATAAACTGAGGACTTGATTAAAACCAGAAAGGTCAGAACTTATAGCTAGTACAAAGATTGGATTAGGCTTGAAGAACTCATGTAGATGTTGAAATTCAACTCATTAGAGATGTGCCTAAATTCCAGGGACAAAGTCCAGTTGCCAAGAGCCATGCTCACACATGGAAACTTATCAACAAAGCCCAGGAAACATATCTGCACAGCTGGCATTAGACTCAGGAAAATAATACAGCACTTGCCGAAACCAGTTTGGCGCAGTGGGTAGAACATCGGCCTGTGGACTGAAGAGTCTCGGGTTTGATTCTGGTCAGGGGCATGTACATTGGTTGCGGGCATATCCCCAGTAGAGGGTGTGCAAGAGGCAGCTGATGAATGATTCTCTTTCATCGATGTTTCTAGCTCTCTATCCTTCTCTCTTCCTCTCTGTAAGAAATCAATAAAAAAATATATTTTTTTTAAAAAAATGCAGCACTTGCAGGATTGCCTAGGTAATGCCTGTGCAATTGACTCTCCATTTTGGTCTGCAGCCATTATTAGCTCTTGATTTCAGGATTTGTACTTCCTCGTCAGTTAGTTGTCCTTCTAACCTCCAGCTCAACAGACTCATTTTCCTCTCTCAACTCTGCTTTTACCTCAAGTTACTCAGGTTCATTGTACCACCTCCCAAGTCTTCAAGTGTGAAGCCTCAGCTTTCTGACTCTCTGGCTCCCTTGTAGGCCACATTCAGTTGCCAGATCCTCTTGATCTTACTTCCATCTTATCTCTGAAATTCACACCCTCTTTTCTATAAGCATGGACATTGTCTTGGTTAGGGCCATACCACCTTTCACCATACCATCATATCTCTGCTGGGACAGCCTCTATTCTCCCCTCCCAATTAACTTTATCCTGTTGTTAATTTAATCTTGATAAAGAGTTATAATTATCCATATAGCCAAACAAAACTCCAAACTAGCAGCTTAGTATCCAATAACATCTATCCTTTGGCCTTGATGACTTTTCCAAAATTATCTTTTAACACAATAATTTTAGTATGTGTTGTAACCCCCCTCCCGAATTTCACTACTCTAAAGGGTCAGATTGGTTCTAACCCAATTCAGAAAGATCCAAAGCCTGCTTCAGTGTGTCATGAAAGTCGGGCCATTGATATTTCTGAACAAGTGAATATGTTACAGATTCAAACACCAAAATCTGTAGGAGCTACACAGCATGCTGAAGGTCACGCAGAGTACTTAAAGTAAGGCCTTCCTCATTTTATTTATTTATTAAGAGGAAGGCCTTACTTTAAGTACTCTGATTTCCCCCTGGTGGCTTTTGTTTTACACCAGCTGCCTCAAGTTGACCTGCAGATCTCAACACACCCCATGGGTCTTTTATTTTTACTTTTCAACCAATCAATGAGTGTGCTTTCTTCCAGACATTGGTGGAAAACACAAATGCGTGTACTTTTTCTGTTTCACCTAATGATGTTTTCTGCCCTCTAGGATCTCAGTTCCACTGAACACAACAGCGCTGCTGTTTTCCTTGGATGCCAACCTGAAATTTAGCTGAACTCCTCCTAACCCCTTGAATCTTGGACCTTGGGTTGCAGGTCACTTGGGTTTCCCAGTTGCCTCACAAGTACTTTCTGGTTTCAACCCTGTTGGAAATATTGAGACAAGAGTCTCTCTCAGAGTGTAGTGTTTGATCACTTTTACTTTTTTGAGTTGGAGGGAAGCAAAGCCTCTAAAAACAAATAAACAACAGTTAATCAAGCTTTTGATCCTCCTCAAAAGTTTGAACTCTGTTCCAGTTTGAGGCAAAAATTTAGGTCAGCTCTCATTTTATTTATTTGTTTCAAATTTTTCAAGGGAGCCCTTTACCTAGGATGCCCCAGGGCACAAACACAGTAACACACACACACACAGCACACATACTCACACACAATTTCCATGTTATTTTAAAATCCATCCTCCTCTCCATAGAAGCACTGCAATTTCCAAACAGCTAAACATAACAATAACAATAATAACAAAGCAACTCCAAAACCAACAACATTTTATCAGCTCATCTTTCAGTGGGACTTGCCCCTATTGCTTTTGTGGTATGTTATGTGTGGGGATACTAAAAGTTTTCCCCCACCTTTAAATATCCCCCAAATACCCCACCATCTGATTTGAAATGCCCACCATTAGAGATGTAGCCCTTTCAATGGAAGCATTAAGAAAAATCTTTTGATGTCCTAGGAGGTGTATCATTAAGCCACTGACACCTAATTGTGAATTAGTTTATAGGAGGTTAATGAATGAGTCATTCTTAAGACCTGGAGGAACTCCCCACAAATTTAGACACTTGTTCACTATCCCCCAAACATTTCCTTCTGTAACACTGTATGTTCCACACTTACTCACTGATGTTTGCTTATTGGGAGTGCCAACCCCTGCAATACCTGGAATTTGTTGAACAATTTAAGGCTTGGCTCAAAGTTTGCTTCTTCCATAAGTACCACGATGGCGTGCCTAGTATTGCATGTGCCAGGTCATTACACTGCATGGCTTGTTTACTTTTTTGGTGACTGTGTACAGGGGTGAGTGTGGGATAAATATATATCAGATATCCTATCTGTCAATTAAGAAATAAATATATATCAAATATCCTATCTGTCAATTAAGAAAGAGTTCTGTGAGTTCTGCAAGAGTAAAGGCTGTGCCATATGAATGTTTACAAACACAGCTTCGGCAGTTAATGGTTAATAAGAGATGCTGAATGGAAGAACCTTATTTCTTATGATTACTCACTTTGAACACAATCAAGGCAGAATGGGGTATTTTTTTGGGAGCTACTTTTTGAGATGTGAGTGGAATAACCAAATTAAAATAATCAGTAAGAAGTTGAAGGTGAATACCTATGTTTATCCTGAGCCATGTTTGGATATAGAATGAGATCCAACGATCTAGAAGAGTTACGTGGGTATATTTTGAGTCCATAGGATGAATAATAAACAATGCTGAGCAAAAAAAAAAAAAATTAAATCTTCTTCCCTTTATACAACAAAAGGAAAACAAACTGTGTAGAAGCAGATAAGTACGTAAGTTGGAAAGGTCAGAAAGTTAAAGGTGGTCTATCTCAAGTTTCTCATAAAAATATTGCAAGGTTATGAATGCAGTAAAGATATGTCTAGGGGCCAAGAGAAGAAAAGTACAATTTCTGGAATAGCTTCCAAAGGCATGGGAAAGGAAGTTGTCCATGGAGAAACAAATTATGCAGTGTTGAGGGCTCAACTTGGCTGGACACATGCACATTTGTAGCAGCACCACAGAGCTTTATTAAAGGGTAACAAGGTAACATTTGCTATGGTAATTAATTTGACATGACCCAACCCTATTTTGTGTGTATAAGAGGTAGGGAAATACTAAATGCACTGACTTTTTTTTTTTTTTAATCAAACAGAATTAGAACTCTGAAATAAATAATTATTTATCTCTGTATCTAAGTTGCATATTTAGGAGATCTTAAGAGATCTACATATTTCTTTTCCATTCCCTCCTTAATAGTAAAGCAAGAGATAATATAATTCTATATAAAGAAACAAGAAAACTGGAATTGGGAGACTTGTTCTATGGTGTTGGAGAATGGAAATCCACTTAGCAAGTAGTAGTGATACATATTACTAAAGGCAAGTGTGCTGAAGGCTGTGCCATACAGAATTATATGGCCACAAAATTTAAGAACTAAAAGATATTTAGTAGGTCCTCAAGTAAGACTCAACCAAAGCCACTACATATGAGAATATCATAGGAATATTTCAGGTAAAAATGCTGTACTGAGTCCTCATCCCCAGAAGTTTTGATTTACTAGGTGTACCGGTTAATAATGCAGATTTTTTCTCTACCTGGAGTTACACATATGTTGATACATATTCAATTTGATATGTATCATATTTTGTTCTATTGACAACAAGCTTCAAAACTTCATGCCATATTTGCTGAAGGTGTTAACATCATAGATATTTTTACGCTTAAAAATGTTGAATTTTATGCCAAAAAAAGAGCATTTGTGGGAAGTTATAACTCATTACTTTATTTTGAAGAAAAGTGCTGCTGAATACTTGAAGAAGCTTATAGTGAACATGCTCCATCTCAAGATACTTGTGAACGCTGGTTTAAATGCTTTACAAGTGATGATTTTGATGTGAAAGACAAAGAATGTCGAGGTCAACCGAAAAAGTTTGAAGACCAATAATTATAAGCATTATTGGAAGAATATGTATATCAAACTCATAAACAACCTGCAGAAATCATAATTGTTGTTCAGCAAACAATTTCAGATCATTTACAAGCAATGGGAAAGACTTTAAAGGAAGGACAATGGGTGCCACATCAACTAACCAAAGACAAATGGAAAACCGAAAAGTCATCAGTAAAATGCTGCTTCAACGGCACAAAAGAAAGTATTTTTGCATCAAATTGTGACTGGTGATGAAAAGTGGTTTTATTTTGAGAACTCTAAATTCACAAAATCATGGTTTGGTCTAGGTCAGCCATCAACATTGACTGCAAGGCTAAATCGCTTCGGAAAGAAGACAATGTTCTGCGTTTGGTAGGATCAGGAAGGTGTGGAGTATTATGAGTTTCTAAAACCAGGTGAAACCATTAATACTGATAGCTACTGACAACAAATAATCAATTTGAACCATGCTCTGATTGTGAAATGACCAGAATGTTCCAGAAGACATGGCAAAGTAATTTTGCTTCTTGATGACGCACCATCACACACTTCAAAACCAGTTAAAGACATGTTAAAAGATCTTGCCTGGGAAGTATTAACTCACCCACTGTATTCACCAGACATTGTTCCTCCAGATTACCACTTGTTTCAATTGATGGCACATGCACTTTCTGAGCAGCACTTCAAAATGTAGAAAGAAGTGGAAAATTGGGTCTCTGACTGGTTTACCTCAAAACAAGAAAAGTTCTATTGGGACGGTATCCACAAATTACCTGAAATATGGGGGAAACGTGTAGCTAGCAATGGACATTACTTTGAATAAAGCACTTTTGATGTTTCTCTTGAAATTATCATGTTTTCTTTGATTACAAAATCCACATTATTAACCGGTACACCTGGTATTTAATCTGTTGTGGTACCTGGAAAACCATATTTTTAAAAACTTCCCAGGTGATTCTAATGTGAAATCAGGATTGAAAACCTATGCCAATTCCTTCTTAATCTGGATAAGAAAACTTAAATCCAAAGATATTAGTGTTTTTTCCCTTAGGATATAACTATGTGCAGGGAAAGGAAAGAAACCTCTCTATTTAGCATAGAGACTTTGAAAGACCACATATAAGCCTGAAATGTGATTTCTCTCCTTCTCAGAAGTTTGTTTTTAAAATCACATGTTAAGCAACAATGAGGCACACACCTATTAAAATGGCCACAATAAAAATCACTAAGACCAATTGCTGCTGAGAATGTGGAGCAATAGGAGTTCCCATTCATTGCTGGTTGGAATGCAAAATGGTACAGCCACTTTGGAACACAATTTGGCAGTTTCTTACAAACTGGTACCATACAATCTCATTCCTTCGTATTTACCCAATTGAACTGAACACTTATATCTAAGCAAAAACTGCATATAAATGTTTATAGCAGCTTTATTCATAATTGCCAAAATTTGGAAGCAATCAAGATGTCTTTCAGTGGGTGAATGGATAAACTCTGGTACATCCAGACAATAGAGAAGTATTCAGCACTAAAAAGAAATGTGCTATCAAGCTATGGAAAGATATGGAAGAAACTTAAATGCATATAAGTAAGCAAATGAAGCCCATTTGAAAAGGCTTCATAATGTATGATTCCAACTTTATGACATGAAATTTTGCAAAAGGTAAAACTAGGAGACAGTGGGGAGTGTGGGTAGAGAGGGATGAATAAGAGGAGCACAGAGTATTTTTAAGGGAATGAAAAAACTCTGCATGAAGTATAATTGTACATACATGTACTTAGAATGTACAACACCAAGAATGGAAGCTAATGTAAACAATGGACTTTGGGTAATAATGATGAGTCAATGAAGATTCATCAGTTGTAACAAAGGTGCCATTCTAGCAAGGGGCACACTAATAATGGGAGAGACCATGTGTGAGTGTGTGTGTGTGTAGGGGGGGGGGGAGAGTGACATGAGATATTTAAAACATCTCTGTTTTGCTGTGAACTGTACATTGATCCCCCCAAAAATAAAGTCTATTTTAAAAAATCACATGGTAATTAAAAGTCCTAGTCCCAGAGGGTGTGGCCTATTGGGATTCTAAAAGATGTGCTTAGCACAATTGGCAAATTTGGAATGGATCTGTAGAATACATGTTAATATTTTATCAATGTCAACCCCCAGATGTAAAAGGTTTGACTATGGTTTTGTAGGAGACTTGTCCTCACTTTCAGAAAATACACATTGAAGTATTAAAGAGGAAAAAATAAAAAAGACATGCAAGTCTGCTCACCACTGTTGCACACCTCCCGGAGTCTTTCCAAGCTCCCTCCCTGAGTGAGACTCTCTCCCAGAGACCAAGCGTGGGAAGCTCCACAAGTGGTGAGTTAAGCCGAGCAGGGCGAGTGTTTCCTTCCATCATCCAAATAAGAAGTGTCTGGGGAGTGCTTGATGAGAACTGAATCCAATGGACAGTGTTTTTGCCACTTTAAATCATGTCAGAAATATAAGTTACCATTGAATCAATAGTCACAATAAGTTTGGCCTGCCCAAACTTAGGTAGGCCAAACATATTGTTTATTGCTGACAGAGGTAGCAAAGGAGACACAACAGGAACTCTACAGAGGAAAATAAGTGTGTGCTAAACATGAAATGCTTTTCATGCCAAACTGTTGCCTGAAATCCAGCCACCTTTTACGTAGCCTCCTAGTGGATAGCCCAGTTGCTGTCACATATGAGTCACATTTATTCCCCTATCCAAACTTGAATAATGCAGCAACAGAAAACTCCCTGCCATCTGGGCTAAGATGTAGTCTTTCTCCTATATGGCAATGGATGGTTATAAAAAAAAATAGAGGGGTGTCCCTCAGCCCAGCTTCACCTTCTCCAATCTGGTACCCCTCTGGGATTGGGCCTAAACAAGCAGTTGGACATCCCTCTCACAATCCAGGATTGCTGGCTCCCAACTGCTCACCTGCCTGCCTTCCTGCCTGATTACTCCTAACTGCTTCTGCATGCTGGCCTGATCACTCCTAACCACTCCCTTGACAGCCTGATCAATGCCTAACTGCTCCCCTGCCAGCCTGATTGCCCTAACTGCTATCCCCTGCTGGCCTGATCGCCCACAACTGCCCTCCCCTGCCAGCCATCATATGACCACATGGTCATCTTGTGTGAGGGTGTGATGGTCAATTTTCATATTACCTTTTTATTATATAGTATAAAAAAATAAAAAGGTACATTACTCCAAAGCACTGACTTTCAAACATATCCCTAATCCAATCCTGGAAATTGAAGAAGAGGATCAATAAGAGAGACAAGGCAAAGATAGTGATAATCAACCTTTTCAAATAGGTGTCTTAGAAGCAATCAGAGATGGATTTGTCATGAAGCTAATGAAGCTTACATTCAGGGCCCTCCACTTACACAAAGCCATTCCACCTTCTCCTTTATGACACTTCCTGTCATGTTGGGTGACATTAGCATGCCACAGGGATTTGGTGGATGGGGTTAGGTTAAAGCTGAGTTGGAGAATATACTTATTTTGGGAATAGTGAGATAGATACATGTTCCTGCAGTTACTTTCAAGTACTGTTAATATGTGGCTGGAAGTCTGGTGTAAGAATCATGCCAGGAACATTGGTTGTGGCCCCATACTGTAGGGCCAGAGGTCATATTCTGACATGAATCTCTCCTATGGCTTCAGCACTAAGCATAGGTGGATGGTGGGAGAGACTAAGGTTTGAAATGTATGCAGTGATGCTGGTCTGTAGAAGAGTCTCCCAGTATTCAGTTGTGTAAAGCAGTAAGTAGAATAAGTGTAGGAGGAAAAAGATTGTAGAGATTCATTGGATAGTTAAATAGTAAAAGCATTACCAATTTCTTTGTATAAGTTGTGATGCTAGTGGCATTTATCAGCCTTTATAAAATGAGTAGATTTTTGTTATTTATGTTCTCATTTCTAAACAGATTCATCTTAATGCCATTTTTTCATTTGATCTTGATTTTTTTTATCCTTCTAGAGATTTTCTTTATTTAATTTTCTTATTGTTTAGTACTTGATGTTCAAAAATATGTAAAATATATGTTATGGGACATAAAATAAAGGTGTTATAAGGGTGTTATGTGTTTTTTATTTTATTTACTTTTAATTCTCACCTGAGGACACGCTTAGAGACAGCAAGAGAGAGAGAGAGAGAGAGAGAGACATGATGTGGGAGAGAAATACCAATCGGTTGCCTTTGATATGTGACCTGTGGCAACACAGTGTATTGAATGACTCTCAACCAACAAGAGCCACTCTGGCCAGGAAGTCTATGTGTTTGTTTCAAACAGTGTAGTGTGCATGTTATAAACATTGCAGGTGGAATTACAACACGAGGCTTTCAGTCTTGTCGCTCTCTCCTCGATGTTTTGTTTGTGTGCTTTAGGTAAAGTTCAATTAGTAGAAGTTTCAGTTTGTCTTTCTGTAGCATCCTCAGCCCTCCCTACTTCGTGGGAGATGTTTTTGCAGTCAAGTGAGGCAAGAGAATACAAAAGAACAGCGTAAGCTATTTGGGGCAGGATGGGATTTTCTTTTAACCTGTGTGTCTTTTTTTCTTTAACCATACTGAAAAAATTTGTTTGTGTGTTTTGTGTTGTTGTTGTTGTTGTTGTTGTTTTCAAAGTAAACATTCTATTCCATAAGGCAGTCACATTAGCAAGATAAATTATGGAAAGCTAATGGGTAATTCAATCTTTAGATTCTGAAAGACCTACTTTTAACTCCTTAGAGGATCATAAAGAGAGGAGGATACTGGCCCCACAAGGTAGATTTAGGAACAATGAAGCCTGTGGTCATGACCCCACAATATTCCACCAGATGGAGCCAGAGATTGAAGAGATGGCTGTAAAGGAAGAGAAAGGAAGACCACTACCCATGTCAGGATGGTGCTATAAACAACTTGGGAGTTTAGTGTGAGTTCATGTTTACCAAACAGACTATTTGCTTCATGTGTTTTTTCCTGTTTTTTTTCAGGCACTGCAGGGCAGAGATAAAATGATGCATTATAAGGATAATAAAGTAATATATACAATTGTGAGTTATTATTACTCTTGCTCATATTTTAAGAGATGTTCCTTAGCAACACTATATCTGAACAAAAAGCTTAAAAATAATTTCTTTGTTACTTATCGGGCATAAACCAACAGGACATGACAATTCAGAGGGAAAAAATAACAACACTCTTATTTTTAAAAAATTCACATTGCATCTAGGCTAATTAAATATGTCTATGTCACCCCACTAATCAGGTATGCCAATGGCTTAGGGGTTCATTTGTAGAAACATAAGATATATTAGTCAAATGTAATTTAAAAGTACTCATGCCCCTGTTAAAGGGTATACACTTTATACCACAGCACTTATGGAAAAAGCAATCCAGCTCATCTTTTTCGACAGGTATTATTATCTCTCTCAGGAGCTCTAGTGCTTCGTTTTTTCAACATTTCTCAAATCTCCCTTTGATTTCCTTGTTGATATTCTTGCTTCTGCGGGGATATGGTACTCAGGCTGGGACATTCTGGGCTGGCCAGAGATTTATCTTTAATATGAATATATTTTTAATGCATTTAGAAGTCTTAGAAGTGTGGTTCTTTACTCTCTCGAACTCCTTCCCCTACTCCTAATTTAAAACAGACATTTAGTGAATAAAACTCTCATCTTATTGAATTTATAGAAAGGTTGGGTTCTTAAAAAAAAAACACCTTATAAAAACTGCTTTAATTTTTGTTTTCATTATTTTTTTTCTGTTACTGTTATTTCAGTATCAAAATCAGAAAGGTTACCAAATTTACTGTGTGAGTTATTGTAGACAGAAGCCAGGTGAGAATGCTGACATGGGAAATGAACCTGCGGAGAACATCATCAAAGCAGGAGTTAACCGATGGATGGTCCATGTCTAGGTAGAGACGCCCTTAGAGACTCCGGAGGCTTCTAGAGTCCTTTGGTTATATATCTCCTCAAAATCAGAGGACATCATCGCTATACCATTCCTTTCTGACATCAAATCTGGAGCAGAAAATGTGGGTCTAATGAACAGACAAATCCCTCAGGTGATTGAACAATTGTCCTGAGACATATATGTAGCTTAATTCAGCCAGATTTGGAATGTGAGGATTATAAAGTAGTCAAATCAAAACCCAGAACAAACAAACAAACAAAAACAAGACCTCTTTCTCAGCTAAGCTTCTCCAGGGGCTTCGGGAAAATCAGTGTAGCCCTGATTTGATTTGAAAGTCCCTTCGTTTCTTAGACTGAACTTTGAGTGTCCCATATTTATTCTTATGGACTATAGGCCAAAGCACGCCCACACCTCACCCCTGACTTTCTCTGTAAGAATGATTTCAGCATCCTTAAGAAAATGCTTTCTAAATGGTAGTCATCTTTATGGCCCTGCTTCCTGGGAACACGCTTATCAGTTATAAGATAATGAGTAATAAATGCAGGGAGATTTTAGAAATTTAGGATGAACCTGGATGGCTGAATGTCTATACGGATCTGTCTTCCTTTCTCGCAACAATGTGAGCTACTTCAGCAAAGTGACTGGCAGAGAGAGAGAGAGCACCTTCCCTAGACAACCTGCCTTGCTGGGCTGTGGCCCTGGCATTTTAGATAACTCGACTCAGGGATTTTGCATTTGAAAAGTTCACCTGATTTTCTCATGTCATCCCTGGACTATATTTTATTTATCTTTAATCCCACTACCTTAATTTCTGAAGTCTGAGATTTAGAAAAATATCTCAATGTAAGTAAAGTTGGGGAATCAACAGATATAAATAAAACATATTGCTTACAATCTTAGGTGACATGAAAACATTTTTTTGGAAAGCAAACAAGTGCTTCTTCTTCTGTTAGTAAGAGAGACTCTCCCCCATTTCCCGCCTCTCCACACTGCGAGAAACATTGCTCTCCTCCCTCTGGGAGGCAGGAAGGTAACCTCTTCTCCTTCCCTCTTTTACCACCAATTCCCCCAGAGTTGCCAACTCTCCCATTCAGCACTTAAAGGACTTCCCTGTGTCTATAACCTCACTGTAGCAAATGCTGAGATGCCACAAAAGTGAAAACTTGGATTGCAATAATCACGAACAACCATCTTCTTTTGAATCAACAGGCTGGAAATCGGCTTATGAGCTAAATTGATTTTTGCTCTCTTTTCCAAATATCTGTATCTAAATCTCTCAATATCAATATATGTATGTAATTTATATCCATATCTGTATATATATATATGTGTGTGTGTGTGTGTATTCTTATGTATATCTATATATAAATATAGGGTGTGCCAAACATGGATGCACACACTTTGAATAATTATAAAGCCAGTGTTTATTAAAATACATTTCATTTTCAAAACTGAGCTATCGGCTGTTAAATTCTGTGTACATTTTTTTGAGGATACCCTGTATGTATGTATGCATATGTGTATGTATGTATATATACATATTTTTTTTTCTCACAAAAAGGAGTTTTCTTCTTTCCAGAAATTTTCTTTGGATTTTCTTATGATTTTCCAATCCGGAATTATGTAAATACATTATATCACAGGAGGCAATATGTTCAAGGAGTTATTACACTAAGTAAGCAAACGTCATTTTCAAAAACCCGCAAAAACAAAGTCCCTCATCCAGGATCCTTTGAAACATGTTTATTCTTGGGAACTCACTCACTCTTCAAACCTTCTTACCTTTAAACTGCTTCCAAGCTCAAAGAGCCCGGAAGGAATTCATGCGCCTAGAGCTATACCACCCTGCGAGATCTCCTTAAATTTTACAATTGTCAGGTGGGAGTGAGGGGAAAGAGGCCGGCAGCACACCTGCAGGAGAGTGGAGTCAGGGAGTGATGCCAATGACTCAGGCCTGCACCGGGCGTTTCAACTCAGGATCTGAGGGCTGCTGCTCATTTAGAAAAATAATAAAATAAAACAACAAAAAAAGCCTTTGGCATAGTGTCACCCGCAGAAGGGCTGTATATCCTCTCGTCTGGCCTGACCTGATTCTTGGAACATTGTAAATCTGCCTGCTTCAGTTTCACCTGAAGGTTGAGCCGAGCAAGAATCCCTGATCACTGCCTGTCCCAGGCTGTGGTTCTGCTCAAACCCATTAGCAGCTGTGCTCTGTCCAGAGACAAACGGTTCATCCATGATGGCTCCCTTGCTGCCTTGCGAATAGGAGTGTGAGCCGTGCTTGGTTTAGTGCGTCACATTCATGAACATCTTGTGTCAGATGCTTTTCCCTTGATGGGTAGACATATGTGGAAAGAATAAGCTATTTCTCTGAGAATACTAACAGTGTTCAGCTCCTCATGAAAACCTGGACATTCTGATTTTAACACATTGGCTGTACACTAAGAGGACATGATTCACTTTGCAGGACAAAACCCGCCATGAATTCAGTTCTCTGTAGAGAAGTATTGTGAAGCCCACTTTCCATTGAAACCAACAGCATTCTGGTGACAGCAGGTGTGATCTATTTTAGAAATGTGGCCCCGGGAGTCTCCCAATCTCTTGTAGACCATGACAAATGACCTCTTGTCAGGAGGAGGGCAAACAAGAGCACACCTTCAGGATTATCTCCCTCCACCTCCTCATCCCCCTACAGTAGCAATTTTTGACCACCGTGCCACAAGAATTTTTAAAACATGCAATTTCTGACTATTTAGTCTGGGGCACTGTTCTCTTTTCCCTTAGATTGTCAAATAAATAAATGACAATAGCCAACACAACAATAGCTGTCCAGTGTGAATGAATCAAAATTTTACCTATTTTTTGTGGAGATATATATATATATATATATATATATATATATATATATATATATATATAGTTTGGTGTGCCTCAGAATTTTCCCAAGAATCCAGAAGGCCTTTGTGGTTTCTGGGAAAGGGGAAGCGAGGATAAGTCTCTGTCAGTCCATTAAATCAGTAATGAAATCCACTTTGCTAGTTTTCCCAGATAAAATGCAGGGCACCCAGCTAATTGTGAATTTCAGATAAACAATGAATAATTTTAACATAAATATCTCATGGGTATGCTTACATTAAAAATCAATGACCTGAAAATTCAAATGTAAATTGAGTGATCTATATTTTTATTTTCTAAATATTAAAGGCTTACTTCTCATCTAAGCCTGCAAATCCCTTGCTAACAGTTGGCTGCAAGCTCTGAAAGCATTTCTACCCCAAACTCAGGTTTTTCAAGTTCTGAGAGACACAACATATACTTGGGTTCTAGTCTCATGAGTTCAACACAGACCAAATTGTTTTGGCTTAGCTTTCTTTACCTGTCACCTCATATCCCCGACACTTGTCTGTGAGTTTTCAAAGCTCCTGGAAAACCCAAGGTGAGAACCCAGGTGGTCTAAAAACAAATTCTACTTGTAACTCTGTCATGTCAACCTCCCATAAAGCAAATGAGTGGAGAATCGGAAGAGAGAAAAGAAAAAAATAAATAAAAGGAATCATAACACAAATAAAGCTTTCTGACAAATAGCAGTTTTGAAAAAGATACCCAAATTAATAAATACGAACATCTTTCCTATTTGCAAAGGGAGTGTTACAATTTGGTGAAAATTATTGCACACCTGAATAAACTACTGTGGAGTCACTATACTTTCCAGCTCAACAGGATGGTTCTAAGGACTTGCCAGAAACTGATGGGAGATTGGACTTGCCTTGTATTGAGTCAATCTATCTTTCCATCTGTGAAGCTTAGTTTTCTCTCAATCAATCAACTGAGGAGGTAATCAAAGTCTATCTAATTTAAGTTATAAAACCAGAACCGTAAAAAAAAAAAAAATGATGGGTGGTGGTCTGTCTTATTTGTAAAGGACTTTTGGACTGGGATTTGGGAAATCTGGACTGGACAGTTGGTGAATCTCCAATCATATGATTCAGTCATCTAAACCTATGTAAATTCACCAGGCTTATAGATATATTAGAGGCCCAATGCATGAAATTCAAGCAAGAGTAGGCTTTCCTTACCCCAGCTGTTGGCACTGGCTTCCCTCTGGCACCCAGAACCTGGGTTCCCCTCAGACCCCGGCTTCATCTGGAAGGACATCTGGAATGACATCTGGAATGAGGTCCAGAATGACGTCTAGTCTAATTAGCATAATACCTTTTTATTATCCTATCTAATAAAGATGGAATATAAAAACTGACCATCACTCTGCAACAAAGATGGCAGCATCCACAGCCAATAAGGAGGGAATATGCAAATTTACACAACAAAGATGGTGTTCTGCCCCACCCTAGTTGCTCTGAGCCTCTGGGCAGCATAAAAGGGGCGGGGTGGGACTCCTGCTATTGGGAGGTGGAGGGTAGAGAGAGCTACAGGCGGGTGGCAGGGCAGGAGCAAAGGTGGAAGGCAGCTCTGGCCAGAGTGAAGGTGGAAGGTGGCAGCCAGAGTGAAGGCCTGGGTCCTAAGTGCCAGAGGAAAGCCGGTGCCAGCAGCCAGGGGAAGTAAGGCCTATCCTGGCATGAATCTTCATGCATTGGGCCTCTAGTTATAGATAACAGGGAAGTTTAATGTAATGGGATCAGGCTAATTAATAAGCACTCTAACTATTCACTACTCCATGGCAGGTGGAAAGACTGTTGCCCTATTAAAAAAACAAACAAACAAACAAAAAAACACAAAAAACAAAAAACATGAATAACCTTCACAAGTGTGAGAAATAATAGTCTGCAATTTCAAGGCTTCAGAAAACTCTCATCTGTCTATCTTAAATAGCAGCAATTCAATTGTGGCTTGCTCTGAGTGCGTTTCAATTCTTGAAGGAGAAAGCAGTAAGAAAGTACAAAGCCTTACTGTTTATTGTCCTAGTTCCTGCCAAAATACTTTGCCTAAGAAGTCTTCTTTCCTCACGAAAGGCCTGATATGCAGCTGTTTCTAAAGCAGGGACCTGGTCTAGTTTCTTCTGATGAGTGGGAAAGTACAAGATCACAGGGAAGAACTGGAGATGGGGGAGATATTTCCAGCATCTTGAAACTGCTAGTTAGAAAGCACAGATTAAGGAAATGCTGGCTTTCTCTCCCCATCCCCACCCCCTACCTCTTTTTTTTTTTTTTTTTAATAATTATTTGCTCTGCATTTCATCAGAAAAACAGGATATCCTAGGACCAGTGGAAATACATACAAGGGTCATATAGATATTTTAAGATGTCGAAATCTAAGGAAACTATGTGTTTTTTAATTAGAAGGAATTCAGATGCTTTGACAAGTCTTGAAAGAATAACATATGAGGCATTCCAGGTTTACCCTGCAGTCAAGCTCAGTGTTTCCAGCCTTTGAAGTTGCTGATTTACACACATCTGTGATGCGCTCAGCTGGACCCACCACTTACAGACAACTTGAGAGTCACAGGCCTAAAGTCTGCTGCATTTGAAGAGTCTGATAGAACAGCACATTGGAATCACTCAGGTAGCTTTCCCCAAATCCCAGTGCCTAGGCTGCGTCCCAGGCCAATTACATCAGAATCTCTGGTGGGGGAGGGGGTTGGCACCTAGACACCATTATTTTTTAAAGTTCCCATGTGTTGCCCTGCCACTATTGCTCAGTGGTTGAATATCAACCTATGTACCAGGAGGTGTCAGGTTCTATTCCTGATCAGGGCACATGCCTGGGTTTTCTGCTCCATCCCAGCAGGGGGCATGCAGGAGACAGCAGATTAATGTTGATGTTTCTCTCTCCTTGATGTTTCTATCTCTTTCTCCTTCTTCTTTCCTCTCTCTCTAAAAATCAATAAAAATATTTTTTAAAAATAAATAAAATTCCCAGGTATGAGGTTAAGCACCAGCGAATTAAGATTCCTCACAGGCAGATCTCTAAATGCATTCTGAACACTTAACTAGGATAAGGCCTGTGGGGGTTAAAAATACCCAGATGAGCCCTACCTGGTTTGGGTCAGTGGATAGAGCATTGGCCTGCGGACTCAAGGAACCCAGGTTCGATTCCGGTCAAAGGCATGTACCTTGGTTGCAGGCACATCCCCAGTAGGGGGTGTACAGGAGGCAGCTGATTGATGCTTCTCTCTCATCAGTGTTTTTAACTCTCTCCCTCTCCCTTCCGCTCTATATTTAAAATAAATAAATAAATAAAATGTATTTTTTTAAAAAAACACACCCAGATGAGCCTACTCAAAAGAGGGGTTATGACACACAACCTCAGAGTTCTAGGACCAAAAAAGTTCTCAGGAAGGCTACCCTTTAAGCTTTTAAGAAAAGGAACATGCTTTCTATTCAAGATGGAAGGAGTGCCTGAAACCCTCAGTGTTAATCCCCATTCTACTGTTGATCAGACTGTACAACCCCTTACCTTTCAAATTTTTTACCTGATTAATAAGAGCGTGAGTGTTTATCAGTAACTTTCAACCATGGCACTTAAGGTCACTTAAGGCGTTTTGTAAGGTCCGTATGCCCAGGCTGACCAATTGGATCAGAATACTTGGGAAAGGTCCATTTTTGTATAGTCCTCATGTATGGCTGCCATATAAAGTGGAGGATTCTAAGGTAACTGTTAATTTTAGATAAATAAGGAATAGTTTTTTTGTTTATTTTAAAGAGCAAATATATCCCAAATTTGCTTAAACTAAAAGATTGTTACTTATCTGAAATTTAAATGTAATTGGGTATCCTATATTTTAATATGTCAAACCTGGTGACATAACAGATGTGATCATAATAAGCAGCCAGAACTACTGGGCTTCTAGTGGCTCATAGTGTGTGTCCATCAGCAGCCAGAACTGCTGGACTTCTCATGGCTCATAGTGTGTGTCCATCAGCAGCAGCAGCTTCACCTAGGAGTTTGTAGGAAATGCAAATTATTGGGGTCCACTCCACACCTACTGAGTCAGAACCCTTATTTCAACAAAATCCTCAAGCATTCACATGCACATTAAACTTTGGAAAACACCAATTTAAATAATTTATTACAAAATTTCCAAGAATCTTCCAACCATCCCCGCCCAAGTCAGCAAATGCAGAGGTTGCTGCACAAATAAAAATGTGTTCCTAAGTTCTTGGAGGCTTCAGGAATGATTGAGCTATATTTCTGCCAACAAAACTGATTGCTTTTATTTCTTACCCCGACTCTAAGCTAAATTGTCCTTACTCTTTTCAAGAGCCATATGTTTGAGCTCATATTAGACTTTTACTCAGTACTTGGCCTGCCCATGACTCTTTTCCTCTCCAGTGAGGCAGAGCCTGGATTTTGACCCAGATCTTGCTCTAGTCAGGAAAACTCAGAGCTGAGCTGACTTCATCAACCTACCAGCAACCCCCAAAATGGTGACTCAAACTTGACCTGTCTTTGCAAATATATTCATGCTTGTAGGGCAGACCCTCCTTATCTTAGCTCACTAACTGGGCCTTGCTGGCACTGAGGGCCTCTGGTCCCTCACCCATATATAGATATATCTATTTATCTAGCTAGCTAGCCATGTAGCTATTTAGCTATCTATGCATTGTTGATAATGCTCTTAATATTGCTTGCTTTTAATCCTTTAAATTTAAAAGTACATTTCAGAATCTCTAGGAGGTGCTTTAGGCCTAACATTATTATGATCTAAGCCATAACTTATCACACACAAAGAGCTCTGATCTCAAGGTAAATGTAATTATAAAAATAAACACCAAGCATTTTGCAACATTCACATTATGCATTTGTCTGAAAACATGTGACTCGAAAATCAATTTCATTTTTCTCACAAATAATTACTTCAAGTTCTGACTTCAAGGGTTTTGATAAAACCCTACATATATATCAACCACCCGTCCCAACTAGATAATATGAAACTAAATCTTAATGCTTCCAAATCATTTACATTGAGCTCATAAAAGCATTGTTTTGTAAGAGATGTTTGCTTTACAAGAAGGACCATCCTTCTACCTAAAAAATTGTTAGATTAAGGATAATTAAGACTATAATCTAAAAAAGCACCTGTTTAATTTGAAAGTTAGTACCCTATAAATTTAAAAGCATTCCAAATAAATGAAGATGTTCTTCAGAACTCAGAATCTTACTTTTGGAAATGTCTTTAAAAGTCTTTCATTTTATAGTTAAAAAAATTTGAAAGTACATAAGTAAAATCAGACTTAAAAGAGGAGAAGTAACAGCTGACACCAAAGAAATACAAAGGATTGTAATAAAATATTGTGAGCAACTATAAGACAACAAGTTGGACAATCTAGAAGAAATGGATACATTCCTAAAAACATATAATCTTCCAAAACTGAATATAGGAAAATTAGCAAACCTGAATAGACAGATTACAACTGTGAAATTGAAGTAGTAATAAAAAAATAAATAAATAAACTCCCAATAGACAAAAATCCTGTATAGGAAAGATTCACAAGTAAATTTTACCAACAATTAAAAGAAAAACTAATACCTATCCTTCTTAAACTATTCCAAAAATATTCAAGAGATATTCAGTGCCCTAACTCCAAAACCAGGTAAAGACAACAATCCCATTAACAATTGCTTAAAAAACAAAAATAATAGCAATGACAACAAAAATGTAGGGATAAATTTAACCAAGGATGTAAAATGCCTGTACTTGGAAAATCATAAGCCATCGAAGAAATAAATTGAAGAAGCCCTAGTTGGTTTGGCTCAGTGAATAGAGTGTGGGCTTGCAGACTGAAGGGTCCCCAGGTTTGATTCCAGTCAAGGGCACATGCCTGGGTTGCTGGTTAATCCCCAGTAGGGGGCATGCAGGAGGC
This sequence comes from Pipistrellus hanaki, assembly GCF_964339955.1. Lineage (NCBI taxonomy): Eukaryota > Metazoa > Chordata > Mammalia > Chiroptera > Vespertilionidae > Pipistrellus > Pipistrellus hanaki. Next base: position 28,510,717 of record NC_140508.1, read on the forward strand.
AGCCAAACAATGATTCTCTCATTGATGTTTTCTTCTCTCTTCCTCTTTGAAATCAATTATATATATATATATATATATATATATATATATATATATATATATATATATATGTGTGTGTGTGTGTGTGTGTGTATATGTATATATGTATATATGTATATATGTATGTATATGTATATATGTATGCATATACATATATATATGAAACTGAAGAAGATATCAAAATACCAATGTCATATTTCACAAAACTAGAACAAGCATTCAAAAAATTTACCTAGAACCAGAAAAGACTCACAATAGACACAGCAATCTTGAGAAAGAACAAAGTTGAAGGAATCACAATACCTGATAGCAACTATACTACAAAGCCATTGTAATCAAAAGAGCATGGTACTGGCATGAAAAACAACATATATAGATCAATGGAACAGAATAGAATAGAGAGCAAAGAAATAAATCCACACTTTTATGGTCAATTAATATTTGACAAAAGAGGCAAGGACATAATATGAAATAAAAAATAATCTATTCAACAAATGGGGTTGGGAAAATTGGGCAGATAAATGCAAGAAAATGAAAACAGACCACCTTCTTACATCATAAACAAAAATAAACTAAAAGTGGATAAGATACAAATGTAAGTCATGAAGCCATAAAAATACTAGAAAAAAACAAATCAGGAAAATCTGGAGCTTTATTATAGCAATATTTTTCCTGATATATCACCTTCAGAAAGGGAAATAAACAAACACAATAGACAAATGAGACTACATCAAACTAAATAGGTTTTACACACAAAAGGAAACCATCAATAAAATGAAAAAGGAGAATATACAGTATTCACCATGATACATCTGATAAGGGGTTAATACCCAAAATTTATAAAGAGGTTATGAAACTCAACACTAAAACAAACAATCAAATTAAAATACTGCTAAGGGCCTGAATAGACGTTTTTCCAAAGAGGACTTACAGATAGCCATAGACAAATGAAAAGATGCTCAATGTCACTAACCATCAGAGAAATGCAAATTCAAACTATAGTGAGATACCACCTCACACATGTCAAAATGGCTATCATCAATAAATCAACAAGCAATAAGTGTTGATGGAGATGTGGAGAAAAGGAAACCCTCCTTCAGTAGTGGTGTGAATGCAGCCACTGTGGAAAGCAGTATGAGAGTTACTGCAACAAATGTAAAATGGAAATGCCTTTTGACTGAGATATACCACTTATGGAAATATACCCTAAAAATACTGAAACATCCTCAGAAAGAATATATGTGACCCTATATTCATTGCAATTTTATTTACAATAGTAGTCCAAATATACATCAGTAGATGAGTGGGGGGGAAAAGCTTGATGCATTTATACAATGGAATACTTTGAGACAGTAAGAAAGAAGGAAATCTTTGACAGCATGGATGGACCTGGAGAGCATTATGCTAAGTGAAATAAGCCAGCCAGAGAAAAACAAATATCATATGATTTCAGTCATATTTGGAATCCAATGAACAAAATAAACTAACAAAATAGAAACAGATTCATAGTTAGAGAACAAATTGACAGTGAAGGGGGTTTGATGGGCAAGGTGAGTAAAGGAGAAGGGATTAAGCAAAAAACATAAACAAAAACAACAGCATGGTGATTACCAGAGAGAAAAGGGAATAGAGGGAGCTAGAACATAGTACAGACGGGATAAATAGTGAAGGAGACTTGCCTTGGGTGGTGAACACTCAATACAATATATAGACGAATTGTACACCTGAAACACATAATTTTGTAAAACAATGACACCTTAATAAACAAAAAAAAAAAAAATGAGAGTGCAAGATGACCGAGGGTCAGAGGTAGACTCTGGATCCTCTGGCTCTAGTCTATTCACATAGGAAGCAAGCCTCCATTAAATCATTCAAATGCAATTTTAACTTGTTCCAAATCAGAATAATATTCATACCATTGATGCTACAGTAGCTAACATTAGCATAAATATACTAAAGAGGCTTCATAGTGAAAAGACACATTGCTAGTACTATTTTACAGCTACCAATTTTCTCCTTGTATTGGGACCAAGTTGATGACCTAACTTACATTATTTTTTCCCTTTCAATTTGTACAGTTGACAGTGAACTCAGTTCTTCCCTCTGAGGCCATGGAGTTCCTGACTGATGTTAGCTGGCTCAACTTGCTTACTGAGGTGTCAGGACCTCTTTGCCCATGGGGACTAGAGCCATTCAAGCCAACACCCACACAGGGTGGGACTGATTCTCCCTGGACATAAATCTACTAGATTGTCATCAGCTAGATCATCCCCTACTAGGGCAGAGCAGTATAAAAAAGCTGAATCATAGATTACTTCACAGCTTATAGCTAATAAAATAACATATTCATAGGTTAATGCAATTATTTTCCTGAGTTCAAGATTATATACTGAGACAATTGGTTAAAAAGTAATAAATAAATAATTATTCATAGAAAAACCTATATTCAATAATTATGCTAAGGCATTTCTAAGAAAGCAGGGATTAGGTTAATACATGAATGATCTTTTTAATAAAATATTTAAAAAGTAAATTGTACATTTAGAAAACCCATAGTAATGCTGATTACTGTGTAGATACTTATTATAAAAATGTGCTAGAAATATCAAATGGCCAACTATAGTTATTTTTTTAATATATTTTATTGATTTTGTATAGAGAGGAAGGGAGAGAGATACAGAGTTAGAAACATCGATGAGAGAGAGTCATTGATAAGCTGCCTCTTGCACACTCCCTACTGGGGATATGCCCGCAACCAAGGTACATGCCCTTGACCAGAATCGAACCCGGGACCCTTCAGTCTCCAAGCCGACGCTCTATCCATTGAGCCAAACCGGTTTTGGCCAACTATAGTTATTTTTGATAGTTCTTTAAAACAAAACTGTGTCTCAAGTATCATCCAAAATTTTCACCTCTTATCTTCTTGCTTCCCCTATTTTACCCCCAGAGATTAATGTGGCCAGATCAGATAGAATTAAGAGTGTCTTGAATAGAGATCAGACTATATTAATCAAACTGGATAATGAGTATTACAGAGTATAAAACTCTGTGTTTTCTCCCTGAGAATACCAGAGAGACCAGAGGAGATGAATTGAAAACAGAAAATATAGCTATCACTCCTACATACCTTTGATGTTGAAGAGATTTGGAAAATGTATGAAAGATCCTAACATTGAACTTTCTCTGTTTAATCTTGTCTCTCAAATCGTCTGTGCTTCCTTCCAATGAGTTTCAATTACAAGTCATCCTTGGAAATGTTGAGGACTGTTCCAAGTACTGATGCTGAGTAACTACTCCATACCTTTGTGACTTAACACATGCTCTTGATTTTGTAGGTCAGATTGGCAGGAAGGTTCTAGCTTAGGCTTGTTGTGGATGTCACCTGGGGCTGTGGTTATCTGCAGGCTCAACAGGGTGAAATGTATAGGTGGCTCTCTCCCCTCACTTGGAGTTGGTTGTGACTGTCCGCTAAGATTCTAGTGGGGCTGTTAATCCAAGTGTTTACTACTCGTGGCTTCTCCAGCATGGCAGTCTCAGGGTAATCTATGTGGTCTCTGAAAACAAGTATACCAGCTGCAACACCTTTTATGACCTAGATGTGGAAGTCACATAGTGTTTCTTCTGCTATATTCTATTGGTTATGTAGATTCAAGAATTCAACTAGAATTCACCTATTGATGGGGAATGGCAAGGTTCTGGAAGAACATGTGACACTGGAGATATCACTGCAGCCCTCTTTGGAAAATATTATCTGCCACAGATGCTTATGGGACTCATATGGAGATAGATGATAGATAGATGATTGATAGATAGATAGATAGATAGATAGATAGATAGATGATAGGTAGATAGATAGACAGTAAGGATTTAGTTAATAATATATGCATGACAAAAACTGATGATCTGCCTGTAGTGATTCCTCTGGGTTGAACCTCCACTCCAGATAGGTTTCTCTTTGAACATCCATTCATCAGGGAGAGTTGGCATAAACAAGAAGGAATAGATTATTCTAGTAAATGGATCAATTTTATCTATTAGTATCCCCAGAAAAGTTTAAGAAAGGAGAGATTGAGAGCACAGAAGGCATGAGGGAGGGGTGGGCAAAGAGGAAAGGAACGGCAACAGAAAGAAAGAGGAAAAGAAGGGAGGGCATGGGTGGGGAGAGGAGGAGAGATAATAACCCCAACCTTCTCTTTCTCCAGTGTCTGGCTTCGCTGAGGAGGCCTTCAGGCCTGTCTGCATTACCAGAACAACCTCAGACACAACATGCTGATTGAGCAGGTACTCATGTTTCTCTTTTTTAGTGACCCACAGGCACATTACTTGTAAGTCTAATCATGTCACATTTCTTCTATTTATTCTTCTTTTCCACTAGTGTGTAATTGAGTTTCATCCCCCCATCCCCACTTCAACTGTTTATCTGAAACTCAACTCAAAATGAAGCCATAAATATAAAAAAGATCAATTAATTTATTCTTGTCCACTGTCTCTAAATGCCAAAATCTTGATCTCTTTCCACTTTAGAAGTCATAAAGACTCACTATTGCCGAAACCGGTTTGGCTAGGTGGTAGAGCGTCGGTCTGCGGACTGAAAGGTCCCAGGTTCAATTCCAGTCAAGGGCATGTACATTGGTTGCGGTATATCCCCAGTAGGAGGTGTGCAAGAGGCAGCTGGTCCATGTTTCTCTCTCATTGACGTTGCTAGCTCTCTATCCCTCTATCCTCCTCTCTGTAAAAAAATCAATAAAATATATTTTTTTAAAAAGACTCACTATTATGCTGGCTTTCTAAAAAACTTTTAGAATTTAATTTATTTCTCTATTGTTTTTTAAAAATATTACATAACAGAATTATTTCTATCTTGCAAGTTTAAAATAATTTATTAGTAACATCCTCCTGTCCTGAACTTTTTTGGAGAATACTTTTGCTATATTTCTTATTTTCTGATATATTCATTTATTCAAAATATTATAAACCATAGACCAACTATTTCTATAAAATTTCAACCTTACCCTAAGTATTTATGATGAGATTAAAGATAATTGGTGGCTTTTTCATGCAAAGACTCAAATCTTTTTTGATTTTCTAATACTCTTCACAGCAACATTTTAAAATATACATATTTGTCTGGCATATTTTTAAATGGGGAAGAAAGCCTAACATTTATTTTTAACTAACTGCTTCAATGCAAAAATAGACTATGCCCTTGGATTGTCCTTGTTTGTATTGTGAGTATCAGGAAAAGGAGTCAAGCCAAGCTCTGATGGGTCTGCTGATCATGGCCTTGGCAGCATGGAGCATGGTCATAGAGCCCCCCTTGATAGGACTGTTGAGCAAACCAACTTTGTTGTAAATATTTAGATAGAAAAGGGTTTTAGAGCAGCCACATCTGAAGGCCCACAAGTCTGAGTGTTATACAAGGTGCATGTTCTTGGTGTTGGCTTTGATTAATGTCTAAAAGTGAGAAATCACACCAATTCCCATCGTGTTAATGTTAATTAATTGCTTGTGGTGTCTGTTTATCAAGTGTGAGCGTGGAAACCTGTTAGTTCACTTACCACAGGGGCTGGGCTTAGCAGATGGGAAAAATATTATTTTGGCATGTTTTTGATGGCAGCACAATTTATTTTTATCTCACTCTATTTGGTGTGCATGAAAGGAGACTGCCACCTGTGCTTCGTGGATGAGTGTCAATGATTTGGACAGGTTAATTTATGGTGTAGTAGAGAACCACAAAAGATTGCTGTGACAGAACTCACCTCATGGTCCAGCTTTGACACGAACTACAATTTTACTCCATTTTTTGTGGCCTGAAATACTGCTTTGGGGTAATTTTATGCCAAGTGGAATATCAGCTGTACTTTCTCATAATCATGGAAAATAAAAATAAAGATAAAGATTTGTTTCAGTACATCTATCTATCTATCTACCTATCTATCTAATCTATATGCCATATAACTCTGACTCACCTCAGTTATGACATCTGTAACTGCCTTTTCAAATGCTGGAAGCCCAGGAGACATCCCGAATGTTGGAAAAGCACATTCATACATTTAGAATAAGACTTTGTGCAACATCATTTAAAATTTTGAAAAGTAAACTAATATCAGCATTATGAGTTATATGCTACTTGCTGCTGGAAAGTTGGCATAGGATGCCAATTATAAAAATGGTATGGTGTTAGATTTCTTCCTGAATTATTCCACACACATTGTACTTTGCAGAGAGTAAGAGCTGGTCCGACTTAAATGTAAATTACCAGGGTTTTTGTTTGCTCTTTCAAAGAGCTGTTTGTTGTATTACCAATAAGTTCCCATTCCCTCTTAGTTGAAATAATTAAGGTCATTTGCAGGGCCTGGTTTGCTCATTTTGCCTACTTACTTTGCTGCTATGGTCCGTTCTGTCTACAGGGGAGCACCATTATTTAATCTGAACATCTGGAATCCATCATGTGTAGTAAAAGACAAGATGTATCCTCAGTTTTAAGCCAACTTCATGATAAAACTGATGGATGTAACTAACATGTATAGGTGAGGACGATTAATTCTTCAGAAATGCATCGTGTGATTGGGAGATCACAAGGGGACTTTTGTTTTATTTCATTTTTACCTTGTTCTATTTTACTGTGTTTTATTTTATTTATGGCATAGCAATCAGAACCTGATTGAAGACAAACACATCCTTTCTGGGCCAGAGTCAAAGTATTTGAAGTGAAAAAAAGAATCTACATTTGTCAACTCTCTCTAGTCAAAGACTTTTCTTTACCATAACTCCTTGACTGGGCTCAGCAGGGAGACTTTTCTGAAGAGTCCCCGACACTCCTGGGACCAGTTGCAAGGCATACCTGCCAGGTATAACAAACATCTCTCTCTCACACACACCCGTGTCTCTATAAGAAAATGGAGTTTTGTTGGTGTCCAAGGTTCACTTGGGTTCATTTTAGTCAGAGATGTGTATAAAATTCAATGCACACAAATGTCATTGTTAATACCCAAGTCACCCCCATGTTTATACCCTTTCTCTGATCCCTAACTTTTTTCTTTATTAATTTTAAGACCATCTGTCTTCACTGCAGCTTCATACTCATCAGGAAATCCAATTACGAAGATAGAAAATAAGTATAGCAGGTGAAGCAAAACACAGCAGCTCCACCTCTTAATACTGGGTACTCAAATGATTCCCAGATGAACAGCTGGATCTTTCTACCAGGAAAAAGCTAGCTCACCTGGTACAGAGAAAGGGCAGCTGATGAATCAAAGGAGTAGTGGAGATAACAGAGTGGGTTATGTGGATATGAAATACATTAGGGAGCATAAATATGCAGTTTGGCCAAGACATTTCTAGTTATGCATTGACGAGGAGACACAGGGAAAAACAATATAAAAAAAATCCTTTTGGCTAGTTTAAACTTTGCCTCTATCCTTTCCCTCTTAATCTGCTACCCAGATATGCACTTGAAATAGGAATGCGGGCCTACTGGGACATGAAATAGTTGAGAACTATTCAACAATGAGGAGAATGAGAGAAATCTCTTTAGAAGGACCCATTGGAATTTGAGTCAGTTGAACCTGAATAGACACAGATAATTGAACATCACCCCTAAATCATTGGGAGAGTTTTTATTATGAGGACTTTACTCTATTAAGAATGTCATCCCTCTTAGAAATTGATAGCCTTAGAAGTTATTTTGTGAGATGTAGGTAAGAATTACTGTTCTTGTCCTGATCTGTATGGCTCAGTTGATTGGACATGATCCCTGAACCATAAGGTCAATAGTCCAATTCCTGGTCAGGGTGCATGCCCCAGTTTCAGATTCAACCCCTGGTAGAGGGCATGAGTGAGGCAGCTGATGGATGTTCCCCTCTCACATCAATGTCTCTCTCTCTCTATCTTTCTCTCTCTCTCCCCGCCCCCACCGCCCTCCCTCTCTCCCACTCTCTCTGAAAAGCAATGGAAAATATATCCTCATGTGAGGTTTAACAACAACAAAATCTTTTTTTAAAGAATTACTGTTGTTTATGTTCATAGATATTTGGGTGGATGAGGACGAGGTAAGGAACATGTGGCCTACAAGCTCCCCTTCTCCCACTTGTCAAAGTTATAGCCAGTCCATGGAAGCCAGGTTTCCTCAGCTTACCCATTTCCCTCAGGGACAAATGAAAATCAGGATAAGTGCCACAATAATTATAAAAATGTTATATGAAATATTGAAACAGATGTATGCCTTTTTCTGTATCTTTAATTCATTATCCAATGCAACCCGTGTCCAATTCCTGCTGAACCCTGGGAATGCATGATTTTTATTTTATTTTATTATTATTTTTTTTTAGTTCTGTCTCACTGATTTCTGAAGTTCAGAAATTTTTCCAGAGCAACACCTCTATAGTTGTTGCATGATAATTCCAACACTGACCATTTGGGTTTTTCCTACCACATACTGCTTGTTAAACATCAACTTTCACAAAAGAAATTTCTGATTCAAATTCATTTATCCTGAGATGCTAACCAGCAATGAGTTTCATTTACAGGTGCAGTAACTTGGTAGCTGCTCTTCTAAGGAGTTCTAGCCATGGGCTCTGCCTAATTTGATGGGTCTGAATGCCAACATCTTAATCAAAGTCCTGATTTAAAATTTTAATTTGGTACAGTTAGTACAAAATCAGATTGCCAAGTAATACCCCATTTGATTTTCTGAATGATGCATGCAATTGTTTATCTTGATTTGAGAAATACCATCAGACACTGGAAAGTGAGAGATGAAAGCTCAGAATGTGATTGGTATGTCTGGAAATCACAGACCATAAATCAAGGAAGAGAAGTGAACAGCACATGTCCAGGTCTCCAGGAATTTCCCAGCATAAAGCAGAGCTTTAGGAATGTAAAATGTTCAGGTTTTGCTGCTTTTTTATTTTTCTTTTCTTAATCTGAGTATTTTTTTTTTAATGTACTGCTTTTCTGGTAATTTCATTAAGCCAGTGTAATTATAGTCTGCTTCAACTGTAGGCTGCATCAGTGTTCATTATTATCTATTTGGTCCATCGTAGCAGCATAATATAACAAAATTACTAGGGTCAAACCACAATGGGAGCTGTTGTGATGGTAATTAGAAGAGAAACGTAAGGGGTGTTTTTTGGTGAAACTTGCCGAAATGTAGCATGGGGTATTTATAGGGTACACTTAAAGTCAGTTGTGGGTTCAAGGTGGTAAAATGATAAGTCATGAAGATACATCATTAATGACAGTCCTAGAGGACACTCTGCACCAACACTCTTAGCTTTTCTCTCTGCGAGATAGCTCTGAAGTTGACGATAAGACAGAAGCGAACAAAGGACTCAGAATTAAGGTGCGAAACTCCCATGTCTTCACTAATGTATAAAATGAACAGCTAAAACTTAATTGAAGGTATTTAAAAGACAAGAAAACAACTGGTAGAAAGCACAGTTCCCCACTCAACATCTCATATGGGCATTGAGATGATTACATTTTAATTCAGTAATCAAGCATTTTATTCTGTCTCTTTTGCCCAGATGAGCTGAATCTCTCACAGAACATCTTTATAATGTGCTTAATCTTAGAGAGTAATTATGCTTCTTGTCTCCACATACACATCGCATGGATCTGGAAAGCAGAAGCAAAAGTGCACTTTGAGCACCTTCAGTCTGTAGCCTTTTTAAGAAGAGTGATTCAAAAATCAAACTGTGGTATGTGAACAGGCTTAGCACAAGGTCTCAAAAATCAATAAATATGTTCCGATTAACTCTTTTCATTAGAAGCAAAATTAGAAGGATTATAAATCAATAGGAAATACACAATTGAGAGGATTAAGTGTACCAAAGATATAAGAAATGCCTGCTCTTCAAGTAACACAATTGAAACAATTGCTGCTCACATAGGATCCCTCATTTTATTCTCATTCCATGTTCTACTTGGTATATGTTACACTTGTATACATACAGTGTGTTCAGGGTTATTACATTTGTATACATACAATGTGTTCAGGGTCTTTTCTAAGTTATGTCTTTTGTCCTTCATGGCTTCATGGAATTGAAGAAATCATTTGTTTTTTACACCCATGTAATATAAGTTTTCAATTTGGAAACTTGTTTACAGTCGTGGTTGTTTTTCCAATGACTAGTACAGAACATGGCATATAGTAGGCACTCAATAATTATTTTGTTGAAAGAATGAATAAAATACTAGGCAAAGCCAATGAGTATAAAAAGCCCAGTTAGTACAAAACTAACAAATCGCAAAACAATTGGCTTCCAACTGCCATGACACAAAAGATTGGGTCCAGATTGTCTGCTTCCTTTGACTTTCCAAAGTACACACTAAAAATATTCTCATGTAGCACAAAATATAAATGATTGGAATGGTGAGTTGTTTATTGAACATATTATTCTAGATTATCATTTGTCTATCTTTTGAGATTATTGTTCATCTTTGGGGATTTCACAGTTACTCAATTATAGCTTATTTGAGTCTTCTTTTTTCTTAAGCACCTTAAAATTGGTTGATTGTATAGCTTTTTAAAATAAAATTAGTCAAGTAATAGGTTATTAGATACAGATAACTTAGGCTATGTTTAGGTAATCAAACTAAAAATGCTATTTTAAATAAACCAAAATAATTCTCATGGCAGAATAAATAATTTTTAAAGCAAATGCTTGCTCTTTTCCTATGATCATGCAGAAATGTAGCATGGGGTGTTTATAGGGTACACTTAAATCCCTTGATTTCTGACATGGCCATCTAACTTACTTTGGTCAATGAGATATTAACATATGTAACTGAAGTAGAAGCTCAAAATGTACTTGTGCATTTGGGCTTGCCCTCTATCTCTACTGCTTTTGCCATAAGAAAAACATGTCTCAGTAGCCACTAACTGGGACCAAGAAAATGAGAAATAGCTGGAGCAGACCTATACTCAGCCTTCAGCTCTCTGCCAAGCCCAGTCAAACACAGTTTAGATTTGGCAGACACCACACTGGACTGAGAAGACAGTAATAGAAACGGTGTTTACTGCTGTAAGCCACTGAGTTTTGTGTTCTGTTATGCAGCATTATTGAGAAAATAACAGACTAATACAACTAGTCATAAACTAGCAATATTATACTTTTAGGCTATTTTTTCTCTTCTACTTGTCTCATGTTCCTATTTTACACATTTGAAAACTAAGACCCGTAATAAAAAAGACAATCAAGCTGAAACCGGTTTGGCTCAGTGGTAGAGCATTGGTCTGTGGACTGAAAGGTCCCAGGTTCGATTCTGGTCAAGGGCATATACATTGGTTGTGGGCACATCCCCGATAGGGGGTGTGCAAGAGGCAGCTGGTCGATGTTTCTCTCTCATTGACGTTTCTAGTTCTCTATCTCTCTCCCTTCCTCTCTGTAAAAAAATCAATAAAATATTTTTTAAAAGGCAATCAAAATAATATTTGTCTCCAATCTGTATGTCTCCAAAGCCCATGTTTTATGTTGCTTCACCCATCTAAATGTAGCTGAATGTGTCTACTATATGCTCTGGTAACTTGAAAGCATTCTGTAAATAACAATTCATTTGACTTACCTTTTCCTTCTTTTAAATTTACTTATCAAGTTAAATGAAAATGTTTGATTGAAACGTGCTAACTAAAGGCACATGTGGAATAGGAGGACATATCAGGCATGGTTTCTCCTGATACAATGCTTATATTATGGTAGTGGAGCCCTAGCTGGTTTGTCTCAATGTGTAGAGCATCAGCCTGGGGACTGAAGAAGGGTCCTGGGTTTGATTTTGGTCAAGGGCACATGCCCAGGTTGTGGGCTTGATCTCAGTAGGGGCGTGGAGGAGGCAGCCAATCAATGATTCTCTCTCATCATTGATGTTTCTATCTCCCTCTCACCCTCTTTTCCTCTCTGAAATTAATAAAGTATATATTAAAAAACAAAAATATGTTAGTGGAGGCAAAATCAGGTAGTGCAGACAGTAATGAGTTAGCTAACCACATATTTAACTATTATATTGACAATGTTAGTGATTGAAACAGTGTCTTAAGCCAGATATAATTACTGGTAACTGAGTTTTCCAGTTAATAACCACCTTTAAGGATGAGACAAAGGATATATCATATGCCATACTGATGAAAGTAGGCTTAATCTATTATTAGTTTTCCACCTCTCCATAAACTGGAAATTATGAGTTGATTATAAGTATTTTATAGTGAATACACTTACACAGTAAATACACTACAGGCATAAAGTTTCTATCTCCTCTTTGACTGTATATGTTAAGTTGAATTATTATTCTGCAGAGGTTGATCTATCCTGAAGACACTTGCATTTGCTATGCCTCTATCTGGAATCCCTCCCCCACTTTGTGTACTTGGTAAATTCTCTAATGCTTCAGCACTGCCTCTTCCCTGCATCCATTTCTGATCTTCTCAGATAGGTGGTCTGTTTCTGCTCTAAGCCTCTGTAACAAATAATAGTAATTTTTATGGCTTTTTCACATTGCTGTATTCACACCATCTCTGTCCTCCTCTTCCTCCACTGAGTTCTTTAGGGCAGGTGTTTTGGCCTTCCCATTAGCAAGCCCAGTGTTTGAACTGCTGTAGGAACTGCTAAAGTAGTAAGTGAAGGAATGGGCACAATTCAATCTTAAGAATTCAGTCTTTAGGAAGAGAGAAACTGAAATATAATTATTTATAAAGAAGACTGAGAGAAATAATTCTTGATGCCAAGATGGCATGCCTCTGTTATACTATTGAATTAGGATTAGGGAGCAAGTTAACTGAGAAGAAAAAAAAAAGAAATTCAATGGAAAAGTCAAGAAAGAAGAATAGAGATAGGATATCTTCTTTTATATAGTTGGCTATTTCTACTTTTCCTTGAATCCTTAAAGTATTCTGTTAGCTGGAATTAAATATCACAACTTTGTGTGCATATACAGGCTACATGGATAATTACTAACATGGTGGTATTACATCATCAGAACAATAAAATCAAAGATATTCACTTTATAAAAGCAGCTCAAAAGTTTTCCCTACTCCACTTCCTTTTATACTGGTTCTCTTTGTATTGCCCCATTACCTACCTGAAAGTATTTTGGGAGAAAGACTGAAGATGAGCAGGTTGCTATAAGCCAAGCCCCTGACAAGACAAATATAATTCCAACAGTAAGTTCAGCTTTACTCTTGAAACCGAATTCTGGACAAAACCCTCTTTATTCTCCCTCTGTTACACCATACATACATAAAAGTATATAATGATAAAAACATCCTGAAGTCAAATTTAAACATTTGAGTCTCAGAATCACTGACCTTTTGTATTGCACAAGATGCTGATTCCATATGCATAACTTATACTGGAAATGAGAGTCACACAAATATATCAATTGCTCCCAAAGGCTTAGTTAAACTGCTGCAGTCCTTCAGTATGGTTTAAGATAGGATGGTTGCTGTATGTCAATGTCTTCATGTTAAAACAAATGGGATTAATAAAACTTACCTTTAAAATATGGAAGTTTGCTTGGCCAGTGTGGCTCAGTAGTTGAACCAGGAGGTCATGGTTCAATTCCCGGTCAGGGAACATGCCCAGGTTGTGGGCTCAATCTCCAGTGGGGAATGTAGAGGAGGCAGCTGATCAATGATTCTCTGTCATCATTGATGTTTCAATCTCCCTCTCCCTCTCCCTTCCTCTCAGAAATGAATAAAAATATGCTTTAAAAATATGGAAGATTAAGAAAATATGGGTATTGGAGGTAATAGAGGAATTCAATAAATATTAGTGTCTCTATCTTCTATTATCTATCAATCTATCATCTATCTATTTCTCTGTCATATACCTATCTTTGAGTATATCCATCCATTCACAAATGTAGATATCTCACAATGAAGATCTGTACCCATTATGTAATTATTTGACTAAGTATTGCCATTCAATGTGTCTTTCTTGGAGAAATAGTAAATGAGTTACTGATTTATTTTACCATTGGGACCAAGTTCCCTCTTGTAGATGCAGAAACTGTTTTAACATCAATGAAAATAAGAGTAAAGCAAAGAGGGATTTATTGAAGATACACACCAAGGGAGGAGCAGACCAATCAAGATTCACAATGGCCCTAAATTTCTAGGTTATATTGTTTAAATAAGGGATTTTCTAGGTAGAGACTTTAATTTGCATTCAAGGATGATTGACAGAAAGGGTTATATAACTATTTCTCCTGCTCATGCCCTTACCTATAATGCATACAGAAAAACCCAGTGGGATCAAAAACACAATGTAAATTTTATTGTAAGTAGTCCAGAGCCCTACTAAGGTCACATCGGCATTGAGGTCATCTTATCTTCATATGAGCTTGGGCCCAGAACCTGCTGGTGGTCTGCTGGCTACCCATAGAGAGGTGGTCTGAAGGCAATGTTGGTTTGACCCCTGCTCAGGACCCCAAGACAGGTCCACACCAGCCTCTCATCTCTGACTTCCTACCTAACAAAAGAATATGAATTCTTTACTTTTGAGTTGGGCATTCTGAGTTTAAATTGGGATATGTGACATTGGATAAATATTTAATCTCACTGGCTTTACTTTTCTCATCTGTGAGATAAAGATAATAGTTCTTCCCTCACAGAGTTATTGTAAGGAATAATTGAGCTAATACTTTCTGTATTACTTAGAATATTAATTGACACAGGGCAGAGTCAGTAACTATTAGTTGTAACTGTTTTCACAGTCCTCTAAAGGTTACTCAGCTTTGACTTTTCTTATTTTCAGATAGAAAGCAGAAGAAATTATGTGTGCGTGCATGTGTGTGTGTGTGTGTGTGTGTGTGTGTGTGTGTGTAAGCCAAACTTATAATGTGCTTAAAATGGTGAAAATTTCCTAAATTCTGAAATATAAAGTAAATTCTAAGTAGTTCCTAAGATCTGTCAATCCTTGGGTTTTTTTTATAAAGTAACTAAAAAATTGGCTAAGGTAAATTGTGCTTTTGGAGAAAGTATTATGTCTATTAACCGAAAAGCTGAGAGCATTAATTTGTTTTACATTATTTTCACATGATATTACTTGTCAATGACCTGATCTGAATTTGAACTGGCATTCTTAAAAAGAAAGACTCCCTTTACAAATCCCTTAAGCTCTAATGCAGTCATTTTAATTCACAACAGGCTAGAACCTTGTATAATTGTTCTCAGCTCAATACAATCTTTAACAGCTTTTGATTTACATATTGGGCAGCTGTTTTCAATAAGAAGTTGTCCATTATGGATCCTTTTGTCATCTGTCCAAGGAATGTGTTTATAAATGGTTCCAATTAGGGTAATGAAGGATTCATGTGAGAACAATGATCAATAGCTAACCTTAGGAGCAATATTGAGTCAAAGACAGATGTAAATTGTGACAGGGCATACCAATGTCAAGTTATCCACGGGGATTGTGCACAACTGCTCCTGGAAAACAAATGGAAATATTCAAGTCTTTGACTATTGGGCTGAGTTTGATTCCGTGACACAGAAGCATTCAGATTCTGTGTTAAATAAATCATTGACCCACACATGACTGAGACTATGCAGATTAAGGTGAACAAGAACAGCCAGGGAAAAGGCAGTTTAAAGAGGCCAGCCAGCTCCAGTCTTTACTATGATTGTGAACTGCACCCCTATTAGCCTTCAGGAACAGATGTCCAATACTATAAGAACGGCCACGTTGATAGCAAAGTTTCTGTACAAACACATTTTAGCCTATGTCAGACACATCTGGTCAAGGGCTTTGTAATAGCTTTATTTATTTCTTGCCTGAACTGGAACGTCAGAAGCATGCACTCCACATTAAGCCAAGAGTTCCCTTTGTTCCACATGGCTGCCACAGCTGGAACTTTTTGCTGGTTGACACAGCCAGATCTTCTGTAGAGACCATTATATTCTTTGGCATATTTCAGTGAATTTGCATCTTTTAATCCACCTCAGCAAGCTGTGGGGAGTTTATAAGGGCCACGCGCAGGACATCCTATTAAAACTACACCAGGACACCAGCTGGGAATGCAAAATTTATAGTAGAGAGGTGGCCTGCTACCAAGTTGGCCTTGGTGGGACGAACTCTTTGCCATCATCCTATTTACTTAGAACACTTAAGACAAAAGCATCAAAACAGAAGTAGCTTCTCATTCTTATGTGCTGATGTTACTCATAGATTACTACTTCTAACCAAAAGGAAAAGTGCAAACAAAACTTTGTTGTAGACTATAAGATATGTGTATGATGCAGTTTCATAAGGGTTACAACACACACACACACACACAAACACAACAACAAACAAACAACAAACAAAAACATATGGCCTACAAAAGTTGAAGAAGAGACCAGTTAAAGCCAGGTTCTGCCTAGATTTCTAATATAATTAAGGCTGTTCTTCCTCTTTAACCACATCAATCGAAAGAAAGCCCAATTTCAATGGCCTTGAGGAGCTATAAATTAAAGGGAGGTGGGTCTGAAAAACATAAGTAGATATTCATAAATGTGCACTTAGAATAATCGTTAAGCTAATGCTGAATTGATTGCATTTGGCATGGTTCAGATAAATTGAGTGCCTGCTTCTAGTTTGAAGGAACATGTGTCTCAAACATGAGCATAGCTCCAGTCTAGCCCTGGAGGACCCACTCTCACTTTGCTTTTGTCACGTCCTTCCTACTGACTCACCCTTGATTCATAAAGGAAGTTGCTACAGCATTTACAGTTGGCAATCCAATGGCACTCTCATGGGTTTCTCTTCCTAGTGACCCACTTAAGCAGTGGTTAAGCTCTAATTTCTTGGCATAGTGTTCATAGTAGATTATATTTCTGACTAAAACTGACCTTTATGCCCCTCTTCTGTAAACTTCTCTACCAAAGTGTGGGTTGGGGGAAAAAATCTCTTCCAGGGTCCACTCCATCTCCATGAGATTTTTTGAATGATTGAGAAAGCCCCCAAATGTAATTTGCCTTGATGTTACTATGAAGCAGATGCATGAAAACATATGTCATCATGGACATGCACATGTGCCTAATACTTTGCTCAATATACTGGGTGGGGCAAAAGTAAGTTTACAGTTGTGAGTACATGAAACACAGAGTTTATTCTTGTGTTATTTATTCATTATTGTATTATTTTCCAAAGGAACAACTGTGAATCTACATTTGCCCCACCCTCTTAAAATTCCATTCTAGAAAAGGGAACAGGCACAGCTTGGAAGGTATTTGATAGTAATCCATAGTAAGAAGCACTACAGAGAAAACCAGGACAGAAGGGATTAATGTGGATATACTAGTGTATGTATTAAAGATTAGAATATGCATAATAAATGAGCACCTGTGAAATTTTAACTCAAGGTAAATTTGATCTTATAATAAGCAACATGAATATTAGTACATGTGAACACAAATTTTGAAAATATAAAATCTAGATGTTATCCCCATTCAGCTGTACAGGAGACAAGAATTATAATGGGGACCATCTTAAATGATGCTCCCTGGGATATACTGGAAATACAAATAAATTTGAAAACTCAGGTGAAATGAACCCATTGCTCAGAAACCACAAGTACTTAAAACTCACTCAAGAGTTGTTTTCTGAAAATATACAAACATATTCTCGATAGAATTGATAATATGTGTTGTCTCATAACTATAAAATATATCAATTCAACCCATATTTTAAAATCCACTAATGGATTACCTAGATCCAGCAGGTGTTACTGGAAATTATTTAAAAAATTAGAAATAATATAAATTGTAGACATTCTCTTTTAGAAAACAGAGCAACATTTCCCAACTCATTTTGAGTCAAACACTCCTCTAAAAAAATCAGACAAAGACAATTCATGAAAAGTATACACCAATATCTCTCATGATGATAGACACAGAAACCCTTAACAAAATATTAACAATCAAATCTTGCAATCTATAAGAGAATGTTGATATAATAAAAATAATGCACCTCAACCCAGTAGTTTTATTCCAGAAATGCAATGTTAGTTCAATACTCAAAAATCTAATTGTGTAACCCACCATATAACAATCTAAAGAAGGATATGCCTTTGCACATGCTGATTTCTATATCTGAAGCACCTTAGCTGTTCTTTATATGACTCATTCTTAAAAAATTCAATTCAGAATTCCTCTCTTCACTATTGCTGCTTCCTCCCCAACACTGTTTTTCTCCAACTCTTTCCAGTGACTCTTTTAAAATCCCAGATAAATTTGTCACTTCACATTTCTAATTGAATTGGAATTGTCTTCTTAATTGGCTGTCTCCTTCCCTAAACAAAAGTCATTCTTAGGACACTCATTTTCCATTTGGAGTTGAGAGATTGATACTTGAAGGAGGATTAAGTTATGGTAAAGGTGCTCCTCTCCAGAAAATGAGTAGTGGTGCTTGTCAAATTGCTTGGAAGTAATTGTTCCAAAGAAAGAGATACCTCCATCAAAATTATGTGAGCCTCTGTTTTTCTCTCAGGATTTGGATCACAGAATAGGTAATTCAGCATGAAGTTCACAGCTGTCTATAAGTAAATGGGAATCTGAAAATGGAAGGTTAAGTCAATGTTTTACTGTTAATTAGTGAAAGGTGATACCTAATTCGGGGAGAAATTATGTTAGTCAAGATGAGGAGTGCCTATCTGACCATAAAGAAAACAGAAAGTATCCAAGAATCCAGACTGGTAATAAGACCACTATGTTAATTTGATCCCAGGTTATGTAAAGAATACTATGCCATGCAAGACTGGAAGTAATATTTCAACTTCTCACTACAGTTATTAGGTTCTTATTGGTATATTAAGACTAGATTTTCTTCTGGTATCTAGAAAAGGTTTGGAGGAAATTTTTTGATGTATTAGGCAAGTTTACATCAATAATTAAAGTGTTTTAGACATATTTTTGGGAAATAGATTAGTTAAAAATTGATATAGCCAATCAAGTGTCAAAAGAAGATTATAGACCTGCTTTTTTCTGGTTTAGCAAATAGAATGTGCTTAAAGGAAACAAATAATGACAGTTTAATTTTAAAGGGAAATTGACAATGAGCATTCCGAGGAAGGCAAAGGATATGAATTTTCTTTTAATGCATATTTAATTAGGAGTGAACTGAATGGTTTTGAGGATTTTCTCTAAATCTAGATTTCTAATGGGAGATGGAAATTGAATTTTTTTTTTATCCCTGCATCTGAAAATGTTCACTATCTTTTATTACCGTTTATACCTTAAGTCCTCTGTGCTAACACTTGTGGCAGGCCTTCCATTTTCTCCCACCCACCTCTTCCTTTCACTCCTGTGGTTAAATAACTATTTAATGGTTCAAGTTTTCTCTCTCTCCCTGTAGTCTCTTGTGTCATGTGATCCTCAGTTCTTCTCTCTGAAGAATCAGAGTCTATTTCCTGTACACCTTTCCCTCCCTCCCTGAGGAGAGATCTTATTTACTGGATGGCTTGTGTTTCATCAGTGTAGTCTTTACCTGGTCAACTGAAGTACTTTTTATTGGCATCTTCTGTAATGTAGTTTAACACACACACCTTTGGTGATCACCTTCTATTTGTACAATAGATATCTTCAACTTCAAGAAATCAGGCAAATCTCTCTACTTTCTCTTTGTCCACATCAGGATTCTTTAGTTTTTCACACATCTTCTAGCATGGACATTTACATCTTTTCCCACAACTCTCTGAGATACCAGGAGGCCATACAGAGTATAAGTGAGGACAACGTCATTCCATATTACGTATACCCGTCTTGCTTCCATATCTACCTATAGCTCCTGCTGGCATAGAGGACATATGCATAGTGCTTTCTATTGCTGTAATCTCAGCATCCAAGTCTATGCTTGCTTGACCTGGGAGCAAAATTCTTCTGCCCTGGAAAGGTCCTCATTTTTGTGCAAACTCTGTTTTTTTTGTTTGTTTGTTTGTTTTGTTTTTAACTAAGAAGGCTATTTATTGAAATGACACAATAATGTTACAAAAATGTATTTAATGTAGCCTGGAAAGTTAGGTGGTCATAAGTGCCGAGTGTATTTAGGGGTGTCGAACTCAATCAGAGAAGGGGCCAAAATCTAAAATCCAGCCTAAATCACGGGCCGAATGGTTTACTGAACAGTCATAAACTGACAATGTCATAAACTGACAGCGGAGTGCAGTGATGACAGCGCGGTGCGGGCCACATTGCAAGGCCTGGCGGGCTGGATTTGGCCCGCGGGCCTTGTGTTTGACACATGTGGTATAGATAGATGCTAGGACCACAGAATCTCCTACTCTGTTAGCCACACATATATCCCTGTCAATGAAGGTGTGCTAAGATTCAGAGATTGGTTGAATCTAGGTCAGGCTTCACACACAAGCCAATTATCTCCTTTAGGTCTTCTAGATCTAAAGTCTTTATAAACTTCTATAACAGTAGAGTAGCACTCAATTGGTTACAATTCATGCAATTCTTACAAATAGTCCACTATGGGGATCCCCAAACAATCAGCAGCAAAATGAGTTCCTGATAGGTATCTTGGCCAATCAATTGGGGAAGGTTTGGGTATAGTTACATATTATCAAACTATGTATCAGACAATACAAGCATCACATTGGCATTGTCTGTGCAGACTCTGTTCCTTAGCTCCTGGAATCATTTAGGAGGCAGACCCTCTAATTCTATCTTAAGGACTCAGGAGCTCTCCTCTTCCTTTTCCTCTTTGAAATTCCCTCTTATTCCAACCAAATGAACTTTTATTTACTGCTCAGGCCTTTTATCAATTGTCTTATGCAATATTTTTAGGGCATAATCTCTATGTTAATTTGCCTTCAGGTCTTGTTTTAGTAGCTGCAAAATATCTGACTTTTTCAAATCAATAGCCTAGATTTTTAAGACTACTGTCCTCATATGAGTTTCAGGTGTTGGTTTATAAATTCAAAGCAAGAATAAGACTTTTTCCTCTCATTGTGTCATCAGTTAGTGGATACCCTCTTATGTTTGGAATTTTTGTGGTGCAATATTTAGGTGAGGAGAAAGAGGATAATTATATGTCAGAAAAATAGGAGTGCTAATTCTTAGCTAATGCCTAATAATTTTATCCTGACATTATGAACAAAATGTAGCAGATGGAATAGTCCAAAAGGGTTTATACAATAAGAATAAATAAAGATTAAAGATGAAATCCCAGGGGAACTTGAACATTAAAGCAACATGAAAAAAACCAAAAACACCTGTGAGGGGGATAAAATGAAAACAAAAAACAAAAACAAACAATAACAAAAACAAAACAAAAAAACAAACAGAAAAGATAAAAATAAAGCCAGTTCAGCTTGGTGGCATAATCAAGAAAAGGAAAAAAGGAGAGAATTTCAAGAATAAGGGGATGGTCTTCTGTATTAAAAGGGAATTCAGTGTTATATAATGATAAAGAGTTTGGTCTTTAAAATCAAGGTTATCTGAGTTGACATTCATACTTAGAGTCTTAAGTTTCTCAACCTCTTTAAGCCATACTTCTGTCATCTATAAGGTATGCATACAGTAGTACTTGATACTTGAGTGGTAAAATAATGAGATAATGCATATAACATTTGTCCAATGATGAACTACACAGTGAACAATGATTTCAATATCATGACTACACTGCCTTCATGAAATCAATTGGGAATATTTTAGGTATGTTAAGAAATACTTTCGCCCTGACCAGTTTGGCTCAGTGAATAGAGCGTCAGCCTATGGACTCAAGGGTTTCAGGTTTGATTCCAGTCAAGGGCATGTATCGTGGGTGTGGGCACATACCCAGTAAGGAGTGTGCAGGAGGCAGCCGATCGATGTTTCTCTCTCATTGATATTTCTAACTGTTTATCCCTCTCCCTTCCTCTCTGTAAAAAATAAAATATATTATAAAAAAAGAAATACTTTCAATAATTGGAAAAACAACCAGATGACATAGAATATTTTGGGGAAGACACATTTTGACAACTTTTATTCCACTTGTTTGCCTGTTCAATTTTTCAACTGCAACTTTTCTCAATTTTTGGTTTCTTATATGTACAATATGTATTGCATTTCCATGTCTGAAAGGATGGAGAGAGAGAGAGAGAGAGAGAGAGAGAGAGAGAGAGAGAGAGAGAGAGAATGAATTAATTTTACCCAATAACCAGCAGAAATTTTAAACAATACAAATTTTTTAAAAAACACACAAAAGAAAAATGAACTTCATTAAGGGAATGCCTCATGCAAATCTGACTCTTTAATATCCACTAAGAATACAACAATTAAAACATATTTCACAAAAGATTCAGTCATTTTTCCCTCTCTCCTAGGTAGCCTGATAATGAGGGAGAAGATGTTTAAGCAAGATTAAAAATTCTCTATGTTTAAATTTTATTGTTAGAAACAAGTCTAGGTGAAATTCCTGAATTTGTTGAATAATATTCATGGTTGACCACAGCTCAACCAAGGCTACCTGCTAAATGGATTACAAAGTAGATGAAATGAACTGAATTTCAAGAACTGTAGGAAAAGTTTTCACTCAATGAATAAACCAAAGCGAACTCCAATAAGGATCCCCCATCCAGAGAAAACTGGAAAGCTGAGGGAATATACCATCAATGTCAAGCCTTTAAATTTGGAACTGAGAGAAGATCAAAAACAGAACCCAGATAAGTTTTTCAGGTAGTCAAGTAATTCCAGCTATGCTTTACCAGTATTTGTGAAAATTAAAGGTCCAAAGAGAGATGTCCTTGTCAAATATGATGTATTAGCCAGAGATCTGGCAGGAAAGAGAAATTTCAGTCCCTATGATAGGCTGATCTGCAGAGATGGCTATGCATGCAACTTAAGGTATTAAAGCTGCCTTTGTCCTTCTTTCATTCTATACTTGTTTTTATGCTAGTATTTTGGCTGGTTGGAATATTTTACTAATGTTCTGATTCAATCCTTCATTCCCATGGGATTAAAATGTTGGGCTACCATACTTATCCATTGATAAGGGCTATTTGCAAAAAAAAAAAAGTATGAAAAAGTACTACCAGAAAATCCTCTGGGTTCCAAACATAGTCCTCCTTGCCCACATTGTGTAATACAATCCTAATCCTACCTTGTAATCAAACTCAACCGCCCTACCCAGAATAGTAGTTCTCTTTTCTGCTTGCTGGCTCAGTGATAGATGAAGTCCAAAATGTTGTTGTGGAGAGAATAGTGTCAATGCATCAGAACTACAACCAAACACCTGGAAGAAGCATTCCCATGACAGGCACCTGAACCTGCAAAACTTCCAAGCCCAAAGTTGATGGGGACAGAAAGCAAATTTTATTTAAGTAGGTTTTATGTATAACAGTGAGTAAAGTTACTTTTACCTCAAACATTTGATTGTTATATCTTTGCACTCTGACTATAAATAAAGCTCCATACATTGGCCACTACTGTTTTTGAGGGCCATTCCTGAGTAGAGTTGAGAGCAATAGCTCTCTGATTCTGGTTGGTGCCAATATGCCATACACACCTATCTACAAACCAAGCCTGAGCTTTTTCCTCATCACCTAACAGTCCAAAGTGAGCTTACCTTGTGTTCCTATTTATGGAATGAGGGAGAGGCAGCACAACAAAATGAGAGGTAAAATGGAACTATCTACTCAGGCCATTTTATTTGTGTCTTCCAAGTGTGCTCAGTCATAGTCTCACTTCTTCTCTGAAATCAATAAAAAAAAATATTTAAAGAAAAGAAATAAGTGGGCATAAAATGTATGAAGATTAGTTGATAATACAACCAAATTATCATTAGAAAAGCTAAGGAGAGAGGAAACATATTGAGGGCAAAACCTTGAAAATATAGTGGGGAAATCTATGACATGAAGAAATGTTAAAAATCTAGAGAGAAAAAAGAGGAAGACCAAAACCGGTTTGGCTCAGTGCATACAGCATTGGTCTGCGGACTGAGAGATGAGGGATCCCAGGTTTGATTCTGGTCAAGGCCATGTACCTTGGTTGTAAGCACATCCCCAGTGGGGGCTGTGCATGAGGCAGCTGATCAATGTTTCTCTCTCATTGATGTTTCTAACTCTCTATTCCTTTCTCATTCTCTCTGTAAAAAAAAAATCAATAAAATATATTTTTTTTTTAAAAAGAGGAAGAAGAAAAAGTGAATGCAATTCTAAAAAGATTTAAAAAATGGAAAACAGAAAACAGATCCAACAAGTGGATATTTGATGCACCTAAAATAAATTGACATAAAAATATCTTTTAAAATGGATGATTTTTTCCTAATTAAGAAAGAAATGAATGCACAGTTAGTATATTGTTTTGTGCAGAGTAATGCATAATGAGCAACTCTGCTAAGTATACTGATGAAATTCCTTATATTAAGACGATAGAAATAATCCCACAGTCATTCAAGCAGAAAAAAAGCAATTCTGTGCAGATGGGATAAATGGTTGATTACAGATTTCTTTGCAGCAATGTTGAAATTCAGAGGTCAGTAGAATACTGCTAGAGTTCCGAAGCAAAAGTGGATGTTGTCCAAGAATCTCACATTCCACAAAGGTATTCTCAACATGTATAGGCAAAAGGAATATGTGTACATAAGGTTTTTTGTTTTCTTATAGAAACTACCTAATGAAAAAAAAAACAAAAAAAAAACACCCAGCTCACCAAGACGTAAGCATACTAAATGCATAAAAAAGGCAAAATAGTAAAATACCCATAATCAGTGGTGAGCATGGATCCCATTAGATATAAATTTCTGGGCAAAGGCTATATGAAGTTTCATTATAGAAAGGAATGTAAACATCATAACCCTTGCAGGACAGCTTCATAATGCAAACTATAGTTATGGATCAGGATGAAAATCCAGAAACCAATTTAAAAATCATTGTTATTTATTGAAATTCTCTTAAGTTAATAAATCAAGAAGTAATGGTATTTGTGGACTACATACAGTGATAAAATTAATCACATAAAAATAAAAACAAAAGAAGTACAGTCCCACTTTCCACAGTGTGTATGTTTGGGAGTGAGTAAAGAGAGGACACCACGAGCAGCAAAGTGTGAAAACAGAGGAAGTAGTAAAGGCTATCACTTCAAATAAGACAACACAATTTAAACAAGCACTTCTATAATACTATGTCTATAAATTCACCAGTGATAAAAATGACTCAACTCACCCTAGCTGGTTTGGCTAAGTGGATAGAGCATCAGCTTGCAGACTGAAGGGTCCCAGGTTTGATTCTGGTAAAGGACACATGCCTGAGTTGGGGGCTTGATCCCCAGTAGGGGGTGTGCAAGAGGCAGCCAATCAATGATTCTCACTCATCATTGATGTTTCTATCTCTTTCTCCCTCCCCCTTCCTCTCTGAAATCAATAAAAATATATTTTTAAAAAATGACTCAGATCAAGTCACCCATAAAATCCAACTATATCCTGAATATAGCATTCATTTACAAAGGACATACAAATGTGAAAAGTAAAAGGCAAAAATATAAAGGTAAATTGGAAAAGAAGGACATAAAACATAAAGCTTCAGCCCCAGCATTAGTATTGGGAATGTGGAATTAAACCCAAAAGCTATTAAATAAGACAAGCAGGGGCATATTGCAACATAAATGATAAAAATCCATGGTGAGGAAATGTGCTTCATTTTTTTAATGCAGCAAATAACATAACAGCCAGCTACATACAGCAAAGTTTATTAGATGCAAGAAGTAGGCAAAAACAAAAATTACAGGAGACTTGATCTTACCTCTCAGTTCATGTGAAAATGAGCGTATAAAACATAAAATCATAGATAAGATTTGAATAATGCATAAGGTTGATTCAAATGTTATGCCTTGAAAATATTGAGTATACATTCTTTTGAAAGGGCCTGTGGATTATTGATCAGTTTACCATGTATTAGGCCACAAATTGTAGGAATCGCTTTCATGGCCCGCGTAGAAAGAGTTCCAATTCAGGGTTCAGGTTCTGGAGAAGGGCTGCACACAAAGAAGAAACTTAAGACTTGAGGAAATTCAACTTGGTGATATGGGGGGGCCAGGCGGTAGTCCAACTCTAGTGGGAGAACTACTACTGCTCTGGCTCTGCCATTCCTTTTCATTGAGGCTTTGTGAAAAACATATTTGGCAACATAAATAGAAATTTACATGTAGCCCTTAGGCAGGAAATAACAGAAACTTACACGGGACAAACAAGGAGGAGGGTGCTTCATTCAGCTAACAATATCTCAACTAAAGGTTAGAGCAATTAAGGTTATTGACCAGCCTTCCTGGCTTCCTGTCAACATCTCTTTTTTATTTTATTTTATTATTATTTTTTAATATATTTTATTGATATTTTACAGAGAGGAAGGGAGAGAGATAGAGAGCTAGAAACGTCGATGAGGGAGAAACATCAATCAGCTGCCTCTTGCACACCCGCCACCGGGGATGTGCCCGCAACCAATGTACATGCCCCTGACCAGAATTGAACCCGGGACCTTTCAGTGCGCAGACCGACGCTCTACCACTGAGCCAAACCGGCTTCGGCAACATCTCTTTTTTTTAATGAAACTGATTTGTTTTCCAGCAACAAATAGATTTTCTTTAAGTAGACATACAATAGCCCATATTCTTTGCCCACAAATAATGCAACTTAAAATAGAAGGTACAGATAATCCATGGTTAGATAAGTCTATTAGCATAAATTAATGTGCAATAGTATATTATCATCTTTTTTTTTGCCAAAAAAAAATAAATTGCCAAGTTTTACACCAATCCTTGGCAGGTTCATAAAATAGAATAAAATAATAAAATAAAATTAATAATAACTTATTAACATAAATAAATTCAAAGTCAGTACTTTACAAAATGATGAAATATTAAAGCATCTTCATAAATCACATTATCACCATTATTATTTAATGTTCTTTTGCAAAACTAAAAATGCACATAAACAAAAGATAAAGTACATTTTAGAGAAGAGAACTAAAATTGGTATTATTCTCAAATTATAAGATAATTTGCCTAAAATTATAACAGAATAAATATTAAAAACTTATAAAAATAAGAATGATTAAAGTGATTGTAATAAAACAAATAAACACAGACTTTTTTGATAAAACAAACAAAAGAGCAAAAAATATTAAGTAAAAAAGATACCACTTACAAGAGGGGAGATAAGAGGCCATATAACTAGAAATGAACCTTCGATATCAAAAGGATCTATCAGAATAAAACTTCAAAACTCTTATATCCTATAGCTTTTGTTTTGTGTGTTCATTAAAGTCTCTGCTCAGTTTTCTTAATGGTCATTTAATGATTGACAGAAATTCGTTAAATGACTGATATTAATAAGTCTTCCTGTCTTTGCAGAGGGATTCTATGTGTGTGTTGGGTTAAGCCTTCCACATTCAGTCAGGCAGTTTACAACTCTGCCTTCTCCTTCACTTCCTGCTTACACATAGCTTCAAGGTTAGTCAGAAGTTAGATCTTAGGTTCGGGTCTTTTCTTAGCAAGCTCACAGTCCTGGGCATGTACACAGCCCTACACGTGGGTGTCTGAGAGTCTCAGGAACATGTCTGAGCTTTTCAAAATCCTTTTATGGGTATTGCATTTCTTGACTTTTTTGTTTAAGCTTTTTGGTTTACCTATTCTTTGCCCCAACCATTATCCACCACCCCAAGCAACTGTGATGTTATACAATTGCTTCTGATTGTTTCAACAAATGCCCCTGGGGAAAATGTGGTTTAAATTAGGCAAGCTCCCAGTCAGGTCAAATTAAGACAACCTTTCAAAGTAGTGTATGTCAGTGAACCACTAGACAGGTCAAATCATGATATTCTTCTAGGAATGGGATTTGAAGGAGTTCCAAATCCATTTTGCCATCACCAGTGGTTGCCAGGGTGCTAGTTTTCATAATAATTTGCAGGCTACTATTTTTTTAAGACTACTGGAACAAGGGTGAGAATAAAGCAAATTAAAATACCATAAAACTTACTATTCTTACCAAGGTTCAGCTTTTTTTCTTTTTTTCCTTTTTTTTTTCCTTAAAAACAATTTCTAGAAATTGCTGCAAGCTTTTGGTTAATTTCCACAATTTTGAAAATTTTAATTCTGACAATTTTTTTCCAGTGCTCCCAATGCTTTTATGGAGGAGATGATTATCAAAGGCCCACTTTTGCTGATGTCACCTCTTATTATATATCATGGACCAAAGTTCTGCGTTTATGAGTTTATCGAAATGATTCTAAGTGGCTACATTTTCCAAAGGTTGGGAAGATAACTGGCCTAATCAACTACAAATATCAGATGAATATCTATGAAATTTCCTGAACATTGTATGTAATATTTCCATGAGAACAAAGAGCCCTGAAAATAAAAATAAATAAACAAATAAATAAATAAATAAACCAATTGGTCAGTTAATTATAGCCCAGTAAAACTGACCTAAATTTAATAACTTAAAACAGGAACAAATATTATATTATATTATTATCTCTCATAAATATTGAAAAGGCTTTTGGCCTTGAACCGTGGTTGAAGTCAGATGATAGTTGTAGCTGCAACATCCAATGTTAGGGGGCTACCAGCTACCAGCTACCAGCTGGTATTTGCTTGGCTATCTCTTCCTCTTCATGTAGTCTCATGCCCTCACCATATGTTTTTATAGGATGGATAGCTTTGGCTTCCTCACAACACGGCAGCCTCATGGCTGTCAGTGGATTATATGGCTCCTGAAGTTCTTCAAGAATTAGTATTCCAGAAAGTAAGACATGTTGTATCATCATTTCTGACCTACTGCCAAAAAGCATACATTATACTTACCACACTTTGTTGATTACAGATAATTCACAAGCTCACCCAGCTTCATAGGAAGACAATCCTGTTCTACTTCACAATGGGGGAATTGTAAAAGTCTTAAAAGAGCATGTATTAATAGAGATAATGTTGCAGCCATCTGTGGAAAATACAATGTGGCAACCAATTAGAAACCTCACTAATAATTATTGGGAATCTTGGGAGTTGATAAATACTATATATCATGCAAAGAAGGGGCTAATAAATCTCTTTTCCTTATAAAAATCAACAGTCCATAAAAGCTATAAACCCATTCACAGTTAGCTAATGCCTTGAAAAACTAACCTTCAGTTATACCTCAATGTAGTTGGTTTCAGTTTTCATTGTACATTAATTATTTGCCACTGAAATGATTTACATTTGCCAAACCAGTTTCACTTTTGACTCATCATTAGCTATATTTTGCATCATTATTCTCTTAGCTTTTATTAATAAAGGCCACAAGTTGAAACATTGCTTCCAAGTCAACTGCTCAAAATATTACTTTAGTAAGACATGAAGATGAAGAAATGCTTTATGTATCATTCCACTTTGTAGACATTATACTAGTAATTCTAACAAACTTTATTCCTCATTGGTATTGAAACATTGCCATGTTCATTAAACTTGTAAGATGTTTTGAGTAGCAATTTGCTGTATATTTCCTGTCTACAAATTGCCTGTGGAAACAGGCATATGTAGCCCAAGGGAAATTCAATATGCATGTTGAATCAGGTCTTATTGACCACAATTATTAGCATTTCTAGCAAGACAGTATAGTCTCTGGAAACTATGGCAATTTTGCAAATGTATGCCAGTTAAGTATTTGTGGGTTTTTTTTTTCTTTTTATTCTGAAATGTAATACTATACTACAGAAATGGATACACATAAATGTATAGTATATTGCACAATTATAAAGCAAGTATACATTCAATTTTGCCAGTAACCCAAAACTCCTGTTCTCCAATTAACCCTTCTCCATTATACATGCTTTTCCTCATCTCCTTAGGTAACTACTATCCTCGTTTTTATGATAATCATTTTCATGAATTTTTAAAAACATAGCTTTAAAAATTTGAGTAGACAACACTAAAATATTAAATTTTGCTTACTTTTAACTTGAATTGGAATAGCACTGTAAGTAATATTTTGCAACTTGTTTTCTTCACTCACAGTTATGTTGATAAAAAGAACTCAAGTTGTTTATTGGTTCTGATTTTAAAGCACTTAAAATATCTACCAGCACACTTGGGCAATAAGTGCTTGGGCAATAAGTGCTAATTTTCCTATTTCTTTACTTTCAAGGTTTGCAAATCCTTAAATAAAACCAAATCCTTTTATTTTTAAAGCCAAATGGACTAATGGCATTGTTTTAACAATCCAAAAATTTAGAATGAATTCCTTTGATTTTCATTATAAGCAAAATCTACTTTTCCTCAAATCCTCTTCTACAAAGTGGCATCTGTACAAGCTGAACTAGCTTTTCAAGTTTTATACAATCTTTTTTAAATATTTATCTATAAATACATAAAGTTTACTAGATGACAATATGGGCTTATTTTTTAATACAAAATTTTAAGTGCTTTCTGAGTCTATGGTGCCACAGATTCTATGGGAATCACTTAGATATCATCGTATCCCTTACTTTGTATCTGGTACTATTAATTTAATATAGATCTCATTCAGTAGTCATCACAGCCTTACTATTACTTACTCCCACTTTATAGATGAGTTTAAAGAACCAGCGTGAAGATAAACAGGTCATACTGCTAGGGAGGGAGCAGGGATTTATATCCTGACACTCTGTCCCCAAATCTAATACTTTTAGCCAGTGTACTACACTTCGTCTATTAGATATATGTTCCCAATTTAGGGGGATTTTTTCATTGAATCTAATTGTGCTTAAATTCTTTTGTTCCTAATCCATCATCTCCATGGCTTTATGCAAGTCATTTAGGAGAGAGGACAACAAAAAAAGCATTGCAAGAGGATGAATGATATTGATAAGCTAGCTGGAAAAACAAGGGATCAGGCCTAAGCCGTCAGTAGGACACTCCCAGAGGGCTCCCAGTCAGTGAGAGGGGGCAGGCTGGGCTGTGGGATCCCCCCACCCCAATGCACAAATTTTGTGTACCAGGCCTCTAGTATATCATATAGCTGAACTTAAGTTTCTCTGTCAATATCCAATTCTTTGATCTACACAGGATGCAAGACATTGATGAGAGAATAAAATTAAAATATGGGTAAAATTTCTTGATGTAAAGGATAATTAATAATACAAACAGGTATGAACATTTTGTACCAGGAGAACATAAAAACATGTAACACACCGATCTGTTTAACAAATTTAGCATAGACTTAGAGAGGAAATTAATTTTTCAACTCCTTTGGATCTTTGATTCTAACAATAAATAATTGTATTATAACTTGAATTTTTAAAATATTCTGAAAATGTTAGCTTGTATCCAAGAATATTTTGCTGTCACTTTAACTGCCATAGAAACCAAAGAAAAGTCAATATAATGCTGATTTCAAGTATAAACTCAGTTTCTCAGTTTCTACCGTGTTTCCCCGAAAATAAGACATCCTCCGAAAATAAGACCTACTTACAGGTTTCCTTATGAGTGAAATATAAGGCATCCCCCTGAAAATAAGACATTTCTTCACGAAAGAAAAATAGATTAGATAATGATTCCTTCAGGAATGACGGCCTATCTCCAGACTCTTGATGTTGCAATAAACAAGTCATTCAAAGACAATTTTCGCATGGAAATTAATGACTACATTGAAAATAGAATGGAGAGAAATCAGCGTGGAAACTTTGTGAAACCTAAACTGCAAGAAGTTATGACTTGGGTAAAGAATTCATGGGAGAAAATCACTGACAGTTGCACTGCAAATGCACTGTGAGCAGGCTACCTTGACAAGAAGCACTCATTTAAAGACAGTGCTATTGCTAAACATGAGAGATTTGGTCCACTGATTCTGAAAGAAATGGAGTCACAAGAAATTCACCAGGAAATTCAGGAATTGGATTGTTATGATGATGTTCCAGAAGATGATGACATGATTGTCATTGAATAAATTCTTGATACTGTAGGATTCACAGTTTGTCTGGTTTGTGTTGACAACTACCATACTACCATACCGTATACAGGTAATAAATTTCCTTTATTCTCATTTAACAATAAATGTGTACCGTATTCTTCTTCATGGAAAAATAAGATATCCCTTGAAAATAAGACCTAGCGCATCTTTGGGAGCAAAAATTAATATAAGACACTGTCTTATTTTCGGGGAAACAGGGTAGTTTTCTTCTAAATCCAGAACCCTGGAGAGTGAGTCAGATGCGTTTCTTCCGTTCTATCTGCCTCAAGGATCTCTAATAGATGTGGTCATTATATAAGTTAAAGGACATTTTTATGCTTATTATTATTTGATGTAAAAATAGAGAAAGATCAATTAAGAGGCTCTTCTGCTTTGAGAACCAAGGGTACTGCAAAACCAGGCATCCTTTTCATGAACAGCTAACTGTAAGACTGGCTTTTAGGAGAGTAATTTACAATTAATGGGAGCAAGTCTTTGATGCAGTTACTACTTCAAAGACATGCCAGGTTTTTATTTGTATTGAGGGGGAAAAAGAGTTCTCGCAAGAGGAGGCAGCATATTAAAACTTACAAAATCTCCCTAAAGGGTTTGGCCTGACAAAGGGGTGTGATCAGGGTGTTCTTCCTTTCCCTACTATGCATGCTCCTTCCCTCTCATTCCTTTCTTTCTTCATCTTCTTTCCTTTCTTCTTCCCTTCCTTCCTTTTTTATTTTCTTCCTTTTCTTCAGTTGGTTGTATCTGACTTAGTTAACAACGATGACAAACCAATAGTGCCACTTTCCAATGTGACAAGTTTAACAATGTTCAAGTGGTCCTCATTTAGGAAAGATAAAATTGTCTCAGGTAATATGTTTTTAATCTTTCATTTTTCCAAGGGAGGAGTCACTCCTTGATTTGGAGAATTCCTCTTGGAATGTTTGAACTAATTAAGAATAGTAAATCACTTCCAAACAGAGGAAAGGAAAAGAGAAGTGTGAACCAGGTGCAAGGACCTTTAGCTCAGAGAGAGCTCAGCTGCATTTCTGTTTGCACCGCATGCTGGGAACTGTGGGCAGCTGCTATAAAAATGTAGGAATAATCAGGACTGACCAGCCATAGACAGTCATCAGGCACTTTAACAAGGTACAACTCTAGAAAACAGTGGGCCTGACATCCCTCCATGCAGTTTCTTTATCTCTGATTTCTGTCATGGAGGCTAATACCTGAGCAATTTGGAATAGGGCTGAAACAACCAAGGTCAGGGTAACCACTTTCTAGAGATATTAAATATTCTGCTCTGTAAGTTGAAGGCAACCTATTTGTGTAAATTATATACGTATGCATTTGCCAGTGTGATCAGCATTTTTTTTCTCTTCTATCTCCTCCACCCCAGTTTATCACCTAAAGAACAGCTAATTCCTTATATCATGCGTGTAAAACACAAACTAGATTTCAACAACTTAGTAACTGGTACATAGCCCATATTCAATCTTCTTAAATTTTATTGTTACTATTATTAATTATGTTGTAGATGACAGGATATTCTTACTCTCCCACTTTCTTGTCTTAATATATTATAAATTAATTTGGGTTTTGGTCTATTAATTTATACTTTGGGAGGGTTGTAGTTTTAATAGAACTTGGAAGTCAGAAAAGGTTTTTACAGAAGTTCTTAGTGGTTGTTCATTTTTTTTTTTTTTACACTCTGACCACACTGCTGAAGCATATCGGGGTCCTCCTGGTAAGAAAATGCTTTAATACTAAAAGTTACAAGCTCATGGTATGTGATAAGAAATATGAGACTTTGAACTCAAGGTAAGTATCGAAGTTCTACTACAACCATTTTAGTTTATCTACATTGGGAAGTCACCTAAAATTTTTTAGTTTTGGTTTCCTTATGAACTAAACATTGGGGCGGGGATGACGGTTACAGAACTTACATGAAGTGTATTGCTAAAATTAGATAAGGCTGTCATTACTCCCAACTAGGGAATATAGACAGGGAATGTAATGAGGAAGGTGACATAGGGCTTTATGTATATTAGTAGTGCTTTAATTATTAAGCAGAGTGATGGGTATGTACTTACTACAGGCTCTAACATATGTATCCTTTTCTATGCATGTGAAATATTTCAATGACTCATGACTAGTTTCTAGTTTAACTGAAGATTAGTTGCTATATCATTAAGTCATTTTTTAAGGGTCCAAGAAATATCAAACTTCCTTCAGGTAGCAGGAAAGAAATGTAGTCAGTGGAATCCTCTGTTTACCTAGACTGAAGAGTGTTTAACTTGTCCTGAGGAGGAGCCATTTGCTCTTTGAGAACAATCTTATGCCAAAGTTGAGTTCTGAGCCTCGGGCATTCCTCTGCTGCCATATTAGGTCACTGCTATGCCCCACTCATGTGATCACCCACACTCTTTTCCAAGACTTTGGTTCTTCCTAGGACAAATTAAATAATTATTAAACTTGTTTCAAATCCTTAGCAACACATTAATTCTGAATAACCAGGACTTTCTCAGAAACAAAGACTTTAATTCGAATGGAGCAGGACAAAAACAAAACAAAACAAAACAAAACGAAATTTCCAAGACATTCCTTTCATACACAGCCCCAACTTCCACGTTTTCTGCCCCACAGAATCCCACAATTTCAACAACAGGAAACAAAATGTTGCCACTCTCAATCTATGGCAATACATCAACAAAAGAGGGGGGGGAAAGCTTTTTTTTTTTTTTTTTTTTTTGACAGCTTTTATTCATTCACATAATCTAAAATGCCCCCTGGCCGTGATCACTATCATCTTTGATGTGGCTCCACATATTGTCTGCGCATCACTGTGTCTTTCCCAAAGAATGGGGGGGTGCCTAAATGAAAGCAATATGGGAAGGCTTGAAAGAAATGCTTAACTATTGAACACAATTTCTTAGAACAGAAGCTCTGTGGATTTCCCCCTGTTGATACAAATGATGGTTCTCAAGACCTCACAGAAGCATCTTCCTGGAATCATTGAACAGGTCCCACAGAGAAGCACATGCCTGTTGCTCATTCTGACACATCTTGGCAGAGTTCCATTTACCATCTCAAGGAAATTCAACTCAGGCAATGGCTTAGCAAATAAATTCAAGGTCAGAGAAAATATTTCCCAGAGTTATTGTTGATCTCTTGGCTTACTGCAGAGAGGATAGGAATTGCTAACTTAATTTAATGGTTAAAACTCCTTTGTTTATAGGCTACTCAGTAAAATAGTTCCTCTGTTCTCTTTCAATCCTTATATTCCTAAGGCTTTCTTTTGAATAGGAGAAGGTAACCGAATAATCTTTCTTATTCTCTTTCCATTCTCTCTCTCTCTCTCTCTCTCTCTCTCTCTCTCTCTCTCTCTCTCTCTCTCTCTCTCTCTCTCTTTCTCAAATGCATACAGATAAAGCACATATACAAATACATTTGCCAGAAGCTGTATATTAAAACACACACACACACACACACACACACACACACACACACACACAAACATACACACACAGAACAAAAAGCCAAAACCTCAAATATCTTCCAAAAATATCAGAGAGATCAAAACAGTGGGCTTTTTTATTAGATCTAAAACAGTATTGATTTTCCCCATCAATCTATGTATATTAGAGCACACAACTACAATTTTAACTTATTGTGCAGCAATAATTTGTTTAAGATAATGCATTTTAACAAATACAAATTTTCTCCTTCACTCCTCTATTTATTCTCATCCCCATTCACTTGCCACTTTTACAACTTATGCTTTTTTAATATTTCCCATTACAGAATTTTCCTCACCATTTCCACTGGAGGCAAGACCAACCTAAACAAATTAGTTCAAGGTTCCCCTTCTCGCTTGCTTCTACCTCAGTCCATTGTGCTGCATAAACTCAGTGTCCTTAAATCCCTTCACGCTGATGCCACACTCTTATCTGTCTTCCCGGGAAGTACAATAAAATTACTTGTTCCTTCAATCTGAACACAACTTTTTCCCCCAGGTGAAATTAATCACCATTACATGTTAGGAGAAAAACTATTTTATTTTAATTTTTCCTACTAAGGCACAAAACAAAAACCAGCTTTCTTGATTCTTTAAAGATAATCTGTGTTTATAAAACATGAAGGTCCAAGCAATTAATGATAAAATTACATAGGTACATTCATTTAGACCTCTCCATGCCATCAATCAGTTGTTTTATTCTATTAGTCAAAGTAACGCCAACTGCTATAACAACAATGATTAAAAAATGTACAATAATTCATGGTACAAATTTATTTCTACTTCCAAAAAGAAGCTCATCTGGATTGGTAGATTTATCTTATTGGTAGATTTACTCCAAATGTTGGTTCAGGGAATTAGGCTTCTTTATATTGTTTTTCAATTCAAGGCAATGGAAAGAAGAAGAAGAAAGAACACAAGAAAGGCAAACATGGAAGATTTTCATAAGATAGGTATCAAGGTAGTAAAGATCATGTTCTGTTGACTTGAATTTAGTTTCATAATCACACTTAAAAATACAGGATGCTGAAAATGTGTTCTAGCTGCAGCCTTAGGATGAAGTCATGACAAGTATGAAAACCAGCTTGCCTGTCTCTGCCAAATTTACTTCCTGTTTACAAAAATCACTTTAGCTATTCTTTAATTGTTGGTTTGCAAGCACCAAATTCTCTTAGCTTTCCTTCACCTGAGAATGTCTTTATATTCTCTTTATAACTGAAGTTGTTTTTTCTAAATTTTATTTTTATTGGATACTAGAGGCCCAATGCAAAAAGATTTGTGCAAGAATGGGCCTTCCTTCCCCTGGCTACCAGTACCAAACGTCATACACTGACTAGTTGGAGCCTGTGTATGCAAATTAACCACCATCTTTGTTGGGTGCATTTACATACTCACTGCTGATTGGCTGGTGGGTGTTGCAAAGGTATGCTCAATTTGCATCTTTCTCTTTTATTAATGTAGATAGAATGAATACTTGACAGGTATGCATTCTTTGCTTTCAGCACTTCAAAACATATGCCATAGCCTCCTGGCCCTCATGATACCACATGAAAATAATGTTTTCATTTAATTTGGTTTCCCTAGCCTAGCTGCTGTGTTTCTTTGGTTGAGCATCAACCTATGAATCAGGAGGTCACAGTTTAATTCCTAGTCAGGGCACATGGCCAGGTTTCGGTATTGATTCCCAGTTGGGGGCATGCAGGAGACAGCCTATCAATGATTCTTTCTTATCATTGAGTTTCTATCTCTCTCTCACTTTCCTTTTCTCTCTGAAATCAATAAAAATATATATTTTTTTAAAAAATGTAAGCTGGTGTTCCCCTATAAATTGTATGTTGTCATGTTCTTTGTATTGAGTTTTGACAAGTTTTCATTATGATGTGTCTTAGCATGGATTTCTTTGGATTTATCTAATCTAGGATTTTCTAAGCTTTTTTGAATCTCTAGGTTTATATCTTATCAAATTTGGGAAGTTTTTAAACATCATTTATTTAAATACCATATTAATACCACTCCCTCTGTTTTATTTTCTTCTGCAACTCTAATCATATGAATGTTAACTCTTTTGTTGTTGTCCCAAAAGTCTCTGAGACTGTTCATCCTTTTCCAGAATGTTTTCTTTCTGTGGTTCAGTTTGGGTAAATTCTATTTATTTGTTCTCAAGCTTACTAATTATATCCTCCGTCATCTCCACTGTATGGATAAATCCATCCAATGAGTTTTTAATGTCAATTATATCATTTTTTCAGTATTACATTTTACATTTGGTTTGTATTCGTTAATTTCAATTATTTGCTAAGATTTTTCTAAGTTTTCATTTGTATTATTTGAACAATTCTTTGCTTCAAAATTATCGTCAGGGAATTCCAACCTCTGAAATATCTCTGTTGACTGGTCTTGTTCTAGATGTGTTTGATTTTTTCTGGTTCTTGGTATTATGAGTGATTTTCTATTATTTTCTGGGCATCTTGGATATTATTTTGTGAGAAGCTGGAGCCAAATGTCTGCTAAAAATAAAGAGTAAAAAAATATATTTTTAGGATACAGTCCACTGATGAAGATATAGCCTGAGGACCAGGTGGATAAGTGAACTGGAGTGGGGTCTGAGACTGTGAGTTTATATCAAGTTTTGAAGTGATGCTGACACTGCAGATCTTGGGTTGAACTGTGAGAACCAGAATATTAGGCTGAAGGAAAGCTAGATTACCATGCTGGAGACTAACTATCCACTAAACCCTACCAGAACCATGCCAGGAAAAGTTTGGCGTCAGCTCAGACTTCCCTTTGACTCCAAATGGAATCCTAGGGACTTTCACTTCTCTGCTGGACCTTGATGACACCTGAGAAGGAAGTGTAGAGGCCTGAGTCATGCTGACTTATTGGCTGGAAGGTGAAAGCTGAAGCTCTCAGCTCCTTGGTGAGAACATCTGATATCAGAGGAGAGGGGAGAAGAGGAGAAAATAGAGTGCAGGTTATCCCCATATGCCTGTACCCAATTCGGCCTCATTAATACCATATGAGAACTCCACCATTTGATGGCATTGCCATCTTAACATGTGGCATCCAGAGTCACTGAGGCATGGATTCAGAGCAATGGAGCTCCCTCATTCTCTCAAACTTCCAGTTGAGATGTTCCCAAAAGTCTACCACATTCTGGAAGATATATCCAAGTCCTGTTTGTTTCTCTTTTATCTCCCCATGCACCATCAGCTACCTCTTACATTGTGATATGTTTTACATCAAAGAAAAGGACTGAATGCTATCAGTTCACAAAAGTATAAATATATTAAGGGCATAGCCTATTAGAAGGGAGCAGTCCAGGAATTTATGTTGTTGATCCACTGTGATAGTTATTTTATGTGTCTAGTTAGCTAAATTGTGGTGCCCAAATGTTTGATCAAATACCAGTTTAGACTCTGAGTGAAGGAGATTTCCCTTTGTTATGTATGTGAGCATCATCCAATCAATTGAAGGTCTTTAAAGTAAAATATTGTCCAGAGGAAAAATAGAGTCAGCCTCCAGATTACCTTTAGACTCAAACTGCACCTTTAACCCTGGTTCACTAGCCTGCTGGCCTACCCTGCAAACTTTAAAATCAGTCTCTTTCTCTGCCCCACCCTCTTTCTCTTCCCCCGCCTCCCCGCTTTCTCTCCCCCACACCCCTTTACACCCACATACCACTGCTTCCATTTCCCTGGAGAACTCTGACAGAAAGGTAAATAGTAACAAATTTCATTGATTGGATGTCTGCTAAGGGCTTTGCTAAGAGCTCACTTTGCTAAGAACTTCATATTCCCTATTTAAATGTAAAATTACTGTATGAGTTTTACTATTTCCACTTTTAAAATAAGGAAACTGAGTTACAAAGAGTTTAAGTAACTTGCTGGTAAGACACTAGCATTTGACTGAAATTCAAATGTGCTATCTCCAAAGTCTTATGCAAAGCTTGATTGAAATTTAAAACTCCTAGGTGACAACACTAGAGTTGTTACCGTTTCCTATCAGGTAACTGTGTTATGTAATGTACACATATAGATAAACTAACTATATATGGCCTCTGCCCTAGAGAATACTTGACAATAAAAGTTCATCTGCTCACTTAAAAATTGTTTTCTTGCCTATAAAATTGACTAGGGAGAAATCCTTCAGGCTCCTTCACTATTCATAGAAGAGACATAAAATGAAGCTGTTCACTTAAGTATTATCTATAATAATATAAGTGTAATATGCTAATTAGACCTGAGAACCAAATGACCTTCCAGATGTCATTCTGAACATCACAGTGGCAAGGGCCAAGGCAGAAGCTATTAGGGGCCATCAGGCAGGCAGGCAAGCAGTTAGGAGCAATTAGGCAGGCAGGTGAGTGGTTAGGGGTGATCAGGCAAACAGGCAGAGGGGTTAGGGTGATCAGGCAGGCATACAGACCAGCAGTTAGGAGCCAGCAGTCCCGGATTGCAAGAGGGATGTCTGACTGCCAGTTTAGGTCCAATCTCACAGGATCAGGCCTAAATGGTCAGCAAGACATCCCCTGAAGGGGATCTCCTCGCCTCCCTACACCACCCCCCCATGCATGAATTTCATGCACTGGGACTCTAGTTTTCTATAATTATTATGGAGCCCATGATAGATGATGCTTACTTAGCATTGTCAATAAACCAACAGTATTTTTTGTTGTTTTGTTTTTTTAAATATATTTTTATTTAAAAAATATTTTTTTATTGATTTCAGAGAGGAAGGAAAAAGGATAGAAAAATAGAAAAATCAATGATGGGAGAGAATCATTGATCGGCTGCTTCCTGCACAACCCAGGGATGTGCCCTGACCAGGAATGGAACCGTGACTTCCTGGCTCACAGGCCAATGCTCAATCAGTGAGCCATGCCAGCTGGGCCCAACAGTAGTTTTGAGAGTTTATTCCTTGTCCTTCTCTGTTACTGCATCAAGGAATATTTAGTTCTATAAGATACACTAACTTGTGGTTGCTTTTATAGACTTTTAGGGAAGCATAATGAACATATATAAAGCAATTAGAGAGCAGCATACTACAGAACATATTTAAGTGACAAACTGTTCAGAGGCGTGAGTTAATAAATGGACTGGAATTGCTATGAAAGTTATCATGACAGAGCAAGTATCACAAGGGTTAGAAAAATAAAAAGGATGCATGAGATCCATTTGGTGCAGTATTTTAGGCCAGTGGTTCTCAAACTTTAATGGATGACTCAACCACCTGGCGGGAGAGTTGGGCCAGATATGCTGACCCCATCCCTAGAGTTTCTGACTCAGTAGGTCT
Source organism: Pipistrellus hanaki (assembly GCF_964339955.1). Taxonomy (NCBI): domain Eukaryota; kingdom Metazoa; phylum Chordata; class Mammalia; order Chiroptera; family Vespertilionidae; genus Pipistrellus; species Pipistrellus hanaki. The sequence goes on from NC_140508.1 coordinate 28,551,415, forward strand.
GGAGTACAGCCTGAGAATGTGCCTTTCCCAGGAATTGCTGATACTATTGGTCTGAAGATCCTACTTTAATAACCATTGATCTATCTAGGCTGTTCACATTAACTGGCTGGGTCTGTTCATGCCTTACACATTGCAGAGATCAACGTATAACACCTGCTGCTGGCTTTGAGGTTTTCTGATTTTTCTTTCACCTTCTTAGATTTCATTGCTCTGCCTGCAATAAATATATCCTAATAACAAACTCTGTGCTATGCCACTTCAAAGAACAATATGGCGGTGGAGCAGAAAACGGACTGTCTGCGTGAAAGCAACATCGGATGTTCTGTTTGAAAATAGTTCAATCTTTGATACTTTCATATACAAATCCAACATCAAAGTGAACTCCCAGGTTCTGTCAGATTTTTTTTCTTTCTAGTAAGAGATGAAACGTTTCTCTGCTGTTATTCTCTTCATGTGCTAATTAGTGTGGTAATACAATTTTCCTAGTGCTTATAATCCTTTATCACATATTGTAATCATAAATATAGGCCACAGACTCAATGACTTAATTATAACCTTGATGGCAGACTGATAGAGGAAAACCTCACTTTATCTTGGGGGTAAAAAAAAGCAATCTTTTGAACACATTTTAAAATTGGTCTATGCTAAACATGTAAAAGTGTATTGAAGTGCTGATCATCAGTCTAATATGATGATTTGAATATACTGTGAGATACTCACTTTCATGTCTTTACACAGGCTCCATTTAGCATGTTCTCTCAACTCATCCTCATCACACTACCTTCTTTAACTTTTTCAAAGCCCATATCATACTTGTTCAATTCACTTATTATTACTCCTCTTGATATTATCCATTTATTAAACATGTCTGATATAAGGCACTGTGCTAGGTGAATGAAACACAAGAGAATACCCTACAGTGAGGGAAATGGACTTGTAAAAACACAAACACAATAACGTATTAGAGGGCCTACCATAGAAGCACAATGCCCACATATTTGGACTAAAAAAACAAAACAAAAAACAATTCACTGTTTTTATATTACTCTCTAAAATATCATGTGAATGGATTCTATCTTCCTCTATCAATGCAATAGTTCCATATTTCCTCAGTAAGTCTTCTCTCAACAAATGTTGAAATAGTTATTGATTTATGCATTTAACATTACACTTGTCCTATGTGAAAATTAAAGACTGGGCAATGGTAAGATATGTACACATATAATATCTTAATAAAAAATGAAAAAAAGAAAGAAAACTAAAGACTTAGAATATCCTTCTAATTGTAGTTAGAGAATAAGAAAAGGCATGGAGCAGTAAGTAACCACAAAATTCAGATAGGTCGAGGAGTTCAAGATATAGGCCCTCTTATAAACAAATAAATATATCCGTTTTTCATCTGTATACATTCTTTACCTAATCCCTTCTCTTTCTTTCATCCAGTGCTCCCTCTCCACTTCCCTCGGACAGCTGTCAGTCTGTTTCATGTATCCATGCCTATTTATTCTGTTTGTCCCTTTATTTTCTTCACTAAATTTCACATATAGCTAATATCTAGGGTATTTTTCTTTTTCTAACTGTCTTATTTCACGTAACATAATAATCTCCAAGACCATCTATGCTGTCACAAAAGGTAAAATTTCCTTCATTTTATGGCCAAGTGGTATTCCATTGTGTCACAGCTTTTTTATCCACTCATCAACTTATGGGCACTTTGTTTGCTTCCAGTTCATGGCTATTGTAAATAACACTGCTTTGAACATAGGGGTGTATATATTATTTCAAATTGGTGTTTCAGAAACTGAGGAATTATAAAAAGTTAACTTAATTGGTAAAAAGTATATTGCCAAATAGAACTATTTAACCTAAGGGCAAACAATCACATATATTTCAGAAGCCCCTCAGTCTGTGTGTTCACTGTTTGTCCATATTGCAAAGACCCTTCTTTACTTCAAAACTTCATTTTTCATGAATCTTTGATTCAGAAAGGCAAAGGCCCTTTTGTGCTTCTGTTCTTTAGAATAAAACTGCTAGAGGAGTTAAAACCACAACATTGCATCATTATGAGGAATAACATAAGAACAAGAAGGTGAACTTATTAATCACTCTTCCAGGGTATAATTAGACATAATGGCCAATGACATAAATAACAATATGTAGTGCTACTCTACCTGGCCTATACTTACTTGGTCTCTTTGAAACTTCAGAAGATTTAAGAGTCAAAATAAAATGAAATGGACAATACAAGGTAAGCACATTATATGAGGGAGGAGAATTACTTGGGATCTTATTTGACTCTAGGTTCTTAGGAGTGACTATCTGTAGGTTTCCCTAACTGGTAAACTTGCAGTGGAATGAGAAGATGTAAAGACATTGATTCAACCTTAAATCTTGGAGTGAAATCTTTGACTTAAGCATTTCCATCAATTGCACTATCAGAATATAAAATGGTCACACAAAAGCTTTTCTTTTTCTTCTTCAAGGATATTACATGCTAACATATGTATTATAACATTTAGAATTTTAAAAATCAACTTAGGTACAATTATTTCTTATATGATTTTAATGAAGAAACTATGCTAAAACATGAGGTTTGTTGTCTCAGAGATATGGATGTGCACTTACTAGACATTAGTATTATTTTTCCATTCTATTTTTATTGATAATGCTAATTTTATAAAACAATTTTATAGGCAAAAAATATAATTTGGAGTCATGACTGATTCACTTAAATAAGCTTTATTATCATGAAAGAAGCCAATTACTTCTTATTCACTCCCTCTTGCAACATTCCTCATCAACAATTCTCCAAGGGCCTCAGGGTTCATAAAAGGAGAGGGACCCCATCCTGCCTCGCCAGGCTCATTTTGTGTTCCACTTGCATCTTTGGCTACAGGCAAACTGGACCTCCTGAGTCTACTCCTATGTGCCATATTCTAAATTACCCTGGGGTTTTGCTTTATTTATATAAAAATATAAATAAAAATATTTATTAAAAAACCAGCTCTTTTGTTTTTGAGGTGGGGTGGAGAGAAAGAGAGGGGGAGAGAGAGAGAGAGAGAGAGAGAGAGAGAGAGAGAGAGAGAGAGAGAGAGAGAGAGAGAGAGAGATCAAAACATCGAAACATCAATAATGAGAGAGAACCATTGATTGGCTTCCTCCTGCACGCCCCACACTGGGGATTGAGCCTGCAACCCAGGCATGTGCCCTAACCAGGAACTGAACCGTGACCTCCTGGTTCATAGGTGGACACGCAACCACTGAGCCACGCTGGCTGGGCACTAGTTCTTTTATCTGTGCTCCTAATCATTTCTCCTCAGTATTTCCCATCCACCTTCTGCTACCAGTTTTTGGATTTGTCATCAACCTCACCATCCCTAGTCCTCCACTTGAGTCCCTTAATTTTGTCCTTTTTGCTTCAGTTAGAATATTTACTCACATTGACTGTGCCTGCCTCCTCCCAAGAATAGCAAGCCTATTAAAAGCAAAGACCACACTCAACTCTCTGGATCCCTATCCTATAAGGATTTTTAAACTCAAGCTAAAATGCACTTCTTCCTATACTATAGGGCCTATAGGATGGAGAATAGAAGAGATTGGAGGAGGGTACCTAGTTGTCAGAGGCAAGTCCATTTCCAGCTACCTAACTTAGATTTGATAATTTCTCCTTCCTGGCTTACTGGAGTTGGAATGTAGGACTCTTCTAGGCATTAATGCTTGAGAGATTACAGTCTGACCTCTTTGGGTATCATAGTTAGATAATCTTAAATCTTGTCACCCCATAACACTTTCATTGTTGGAAATTAACCAAATCAATTGTAAATATGACAACATAATGTTATTTTAAATACAAGAAGCTCCCCTTGAAAATTTGGTTTTAAATGAACCAAATCCTGTTCAATATGCAGAAACAACTATAAGTTGGTGTGAACACGTATTCCAATATTGGTGGAAATAAATATTTAGGCCATTTTACATTCAGCTTGAGTATGGATTAATCTAAACTCTGAATGAGATAAGAAAAAGATAGAAAAAGGCCATTTTTAGTTTGGTTTATGTTGTTTTCCTTTTTAAAAAAATCAAATTTACTGTATGAAGTTTGGGAACAAATTTACTATATGAAGTCTTGCAAATCTATGTGATATGTTAACCCCCATTCCATCCCAACTACAAATAAAAAAACCATGAAGGATAGGAAAAAGTAAGAGTTCAAAACCAATCTTTCAGATGAACTGAATGAGGGAGAAAACAATACAGTGTGAAAGTGGTAAATGTTGGCTTGGAATACAGAATGGCATGTTTATTTGGTAACATAATTTCCAACTATCAGAACCAAATATTAATAAAAACAACTGCAGGTAAGTACATTTAAAGCAAATAACATATAATTATTTAAAGTTCCAAGGGTCAGATTATTGCTGTTGTAACACAGATCCTTGGTAGGGTCTTCAAGCATCTTGACATCAAGATGATAATTTGAGCCTCTAGATCAGGGGTGGGAAATCTTGTTTTCTGCCAAGGGCCATTTGGATAATTATAACATCATTCTCGGGGCATTCAAAACTATCAACTTCAAAATTAGCCTGCTATATTTGGTCAAACATCTAATGAACTCACCTCTAATGGCTTGTCAGGGCCAGATTAATTTATTTTGCCAGCCTTATATGGCCCATAGCCTGGACATTCCCCACCCCTGCTCTATTTCATGGCCTATGAACAATTTAAGGCCTCTCAGGCCTTAAGATTATTGTGATTTTCAAAAAGGGCCTTACATTTGAGATGGGGTTGGGGGGGACCTTCAGTTTTAAACAACAGCCTCTTTCATCTCTGAATCCTTTAACAGTTTTTTAAAGTGAGCATTAGCATATGATGAGCCTAGTTGTTCTGTGGCATCTATCCAGATGACAGAGCCAAAGATAACATGTCAGTTCTTACCTAGACAGCACATTGTTTTCATTGCTTATCCCATGACACAAAGAAGTAATTTCATTCTCTAAATGACCAATTGTATGAAGAAGGGCAGTGTCAGAGAAATGCTAATGGTAGAAGGTTATGGTCTCCAGGACTTGTTCTTCTATGATAGACTTCTATTTATAGCTTGTCTTAACCCCTTTCATTACTCTCCCTCATCATCTAATAAACTGCTTCTATTCATTACAGCAATGTTATCCACCTAGGTCTTATTTGTAGCTATGTTGTGTGAAAAACAAATCCTTCTTCTATCCACAAGAATTTGTTCCTTGGGGACAACTGCCATTCCTTAAATGTACTAATTGTGGCTACAGCCCCAATTTTCTTAAGGAATGACAGGTTATAATATTTATACCTCCTGGGAAAATTAAAGCATGTGTCTTTCTGGTGGTAATAACACAGTTAGTGGTCTTTTAACTGGTTACTTTTAATAACAGAACTTTTTCACCAAAAGTTTAACCCTTGTAAATAAAGAGGTAAATATTTTGGAAGCATAGTTGGGACCCCAATACTTTGTGCATTTGACACCCTCCTTGTTCTCTCGTATTGCTCTATATACTCTAAAGTATAATATATTACATGGAATTCAGTGTTAAAGCAAAAGGATTAAACCAAGGAGAACATAGGAAAATAGTTAAAACAAATGCTTCTATTTGACAAGAGTCACATAAAGATTACACCATTCATCACTAACATGTCTTCTCTTATTTATATGTAGTCCACAGTTGGTCTTCTATACCTTACAATACTTGTGTAGATTAAGGATGACTTGAGAGATAGATGAACTGTATTGCTGTGGCTGTTTTCATCCTGATTTGGCATTCCCATTCCCTATTGCAAAGTCCAAAGTTGCTTATCAACCACTCTCCTTTGCATCATGAGTTACCACATGTCTTTACTCAAAGTGAAAAATTCATCTATAGATACACCATCTTCCTTCCAAGTATTAGGTCCCTTGGGAAAAGACCCTAGCATGTCCATTGATTAGGCTTATATCCCTGCATGCCTGCATACAAGTCCTTTGGTTGATCATAGACACCGAGAGGGTTTGGGGGGGAAGCATAAGTGGGAGGGTGGGGAGGCAATGAGGAAATAAGGACACTTATGTAATACCTTAATCGATAAAGAAAAAAAAATGGATGCAGCAAAACCATGTGCCCCATTTCTTAATCACTAACAAGTTTTCAACACTATTACTATCTTTCACTTTCTGTGAATAAACTAAAGGTTTCTGTCCCCAACTACATTGACTTTTCCGATTTTCATTTCAATTCAAATCTTAGCTTTCATTCTGTAAGCATCTGGGTTTGACTCTACAGTCCCCAACCTAGGAGATTACATATATGCCTCATATAGCTATATAGCTGAGTCTTTGATGAAAGTTAGACTTGTAATGCCATAGTACTTGGTTCCCCCAATCCTGGTTTTAATCACACAGCATCCAAAGTTCTGAAATGTATCTGGGCAAGGATATACAAGATCATGAGCTTGGTATTCATTTCAAAGTAACTTTGAAATCGATACCAATCTCCTAACCTGAAGATGATGGAAGGTTGATTGATTCATTAGGGACTGGAACTGTGGGAATATTACACAGGCAGAACAACATTGCCAAAACAAGAATGAGATGAATTTGACTTGGCAATAAATTTTCCATTCATCTCCCTTTTGAAGCCCTGACAATTCATTCCTTGTGAACACCTGCTTTCCTCTCAGAATTTTACAATAATCATTATACCCACAGAGCTTTAGTTTCTAATGAGAGAGATAAGTGTCTGCTGACCAATACCACACTGTAAGCTTTATGGATAATTTTCCTGCATCTCAGATCTGTGGCTCTAAGACAGAGTTTGTTCTTTTAATGAATTCTAGTTCCAGCATAATCATAGTAACAATCTCTGTATAATTAATAGAATGATGCATTTTTTTCATATATGTATAATATATATTTCAGAGAAGAAGGAAGAGAGATAGAAACACCAATGATGAGAGAGAATCATTGATCAGCTGCTTCCTGCACACCCCATACTGGGGATCAAACCTGCACCCCAGGCATGTGCCCTGACTGAGGATTGAACCATGACCTTCTGGCTCATAGGTTGATATTCCACCACTGAACAACACCAGCCAGGCTGTAATTCTGTTTCTGATTGCTCTATAAACCTCATGGAAGGACTTGTGTTTGAATGACATGCAAACTACTTGAGGGGTAAGGTAGATGAGCTCTAGGCAACTAATTATCAGTGTTTGGCACAGTTGGCCAACATAAATATTTCTACCCAAAACAAAGTCTTCCATTTCATGGACCACACCAGGAAACTTAACATGATTTCCTTTTCTTTCCTTTTTTGAAAAAAACAAAAACAAAACAAAAAACATTATCACTTTCTACATAATATTCTCATTGAGCCCCCAGTGGCAGAGTAATGGGCACTTGGACACTAATTGTGGGGCATGAAGTTATAAACAACTAGGTCCACTAGTACACTGTAAATGTTCCTGTTTTGTTAGAGTCCATTATCAGCAAGATATGAGGGAAAACCCAAATGCCACAATGATGGATATTCAAAATGGACCTCAAGTTAAGAGAAGGGATGAAGCTTGGACAGGATATGTTCCTTATCTAGAAGAGAATAGAGATACCCTTCCCCGTTGAAATGTAGGCAAATTATCTGCTTTGGGAAAGGCCCCAAATAAAAAAATGTAACAAATGTAACTGAGTTGGTTAGGACCAGCCCCCTGTACTAATCAGGTCACTGACCAAACAGAACATCTGGTTAAGATGATGGTGAGCTCATGAAAAAGGGACAACTTTGAAATAGATTTCCAAATAGTCATATTTTCAAGTACAGTTCAATAGTCCTGAGTTGAAAGTAAAACACCTATAACTGACCTATCCTGTCGGGAGGGATATTTAGTTAGATAAGTGGGCATACCCCACTCTTGTGGAGTGTCTTAAAATTTCCACAGTTCTTCTAGAAGATCAGGAGAGTAAGCATTCTCCAAAGTTAACCAATTTCATATGCATCCGGCTGTTACTTTAACCAATATATCAAGCAGGAAACCAAAATGTCATGTACTCAGTGGCACCCAAGAACCACAAGGTGGCCATAAAAGCATAGGCTGGAGAAATAGGAGTGTATGTATTTATTGCATGAATAAATTTATTGCATTGAAAAATAAATAGGGCAGCAGTTTGAATCTCTGAAAGTTGAACTGCAAGTTCAGGGGCAGCAAATCTGCCTTTGCCTTCAAAAAAGTGTCAAAGCCAAAGTTTTAATGAAATTGATGATAAGGAGTCATGAGTCTAGAAGAATGCATCCTGGGAGATCATGAAGCAAGTTTAACATAATTCATTTTACAATGACCAGTTCAGAACATATTTTAGAAATGCAACATATGTGCTGAAGATACCCACATTGGTATTCATGACTGTGTTTCACTGGACACCATTAAGCTGAATAGATGTTCAGTGCATTTTGGCTGAACCTTATGATATTGCCAATATTTGACTTTGTCAATGAATCATTTTTGGGTAATTTCATAGGGTATATTTCTAGAACTTGAATCAAGGTCCTTCTTTGTTGCTTAATGAGCTATTCTATGGAAAGACATCATGGATGGGGTTTATATAATCTGAATTTAAGAGAAATACCTTAGTAGGATTAATTTTCTATTCTTAATAATTTATCATCAAATCCCTATGAACACTACCATCATTTGAAAAATGAGAAAACATCAGTGTAGGAGGCTGGGATGAGAGTGGGATGGACTTCAGTTAATACCTCTATTGCTATTTCCCTAAAGGAAGGCCACAATGCTTATTCCAAGTGTCAGCCATGCCATATCATCACCACCTGGCCCAGGACCAGTTTGAAGGCATTACCTCTTCCTATCCTTTGCTGATTTTCCACATATCATGCCACATGATTTTGCAGCCAAAGGTATCATGTACTCTTCTCGGACCAATATCTATCACTGATAAAGATGTTTCTGAGAACTGTATATTCTCTTTCCCCGGTGTTTTATGTAAAGCCACTGAAGCCCTCTGCCTCCTTGATTGGCTGTCCTTGATTCTATGCCATGAATAAGAGAAAGTCATTGTCACCGTACCCTGGTTATCTTCAAACTATTGTATATTTTTCTCTGTGGAAGTCATCACTGCCACCTTGGGATATATTTACACAGCAAAGATGGGCAGAAAAACGACTCACAAAAGCTAGAACTTATATAAGTCAAGGTCACACAGTTGGACTAATAATGACCAGGACCATGTCCAGATTTCTGAATCCCCTCAAAGATTGTTTCCATTCCTTTAACCTCCTTAGACATTTCAACAACACTTGAGATGTTTCCATCTTAGTAATGAAAGATTTCACCAATGATTCTGGCCCATGGATGTTCAAGCCTCATTTCTTCAATGTGCTTATAAACCAGAAACCTTCTCTTTTCTATTTCCTGGTATTGCTTTATTTTATTTTTTTTCATCGTTCCTGACCAGTGTGTGCTAGAGCAAGCTTGTACCAGCTCATAAGAGTCAATTGTGCACATGCTTTCCCAACTTGAACAAAATGTGGATATTAGCCATGTAGAAGTGTTTAGGACAAAAACTTTCAAATGGTACAAATCAGGGTTTGTTTTGTTTTCTTTAATGTTCTTAATTAAAGTTTTATTAATATATAATTTGCAGAGAGCCAATTGTTAACCTTTTTATTTATCTGTACAAACCCCTTTCTTACCCATCAAAAAAAGAGCAAGCCTCCTTATTCAAGGCAACTTTGCTGAAAGCTTAGAATAAAGCTCTATCTTCTGGCACTTTTAACAATGTAATTAGTTAAATCAAAGTGAGACAGATGTACTTGAGTAACTCTTCTAGGCTTACACCTGTTAACACCTCAGTGAAAACAGCTGCCTGTGTTTATCATTCAGATTTCCCTTTTATTAATGAGAAAAATAAGGCTATTAGAGGCCCTCCAACTGCAACCAATCCGTCAGATTCATGAAGCCATCTGAGTGAGCCCTGGGGAAAGCAACAGGAGAACCACTGCTTAGCCCACATAATCTTGACATGTAATAGATTCTTGTTTTAATGCGCCAAACTTTTGGAGCAGTTTGTCCTATCAGTGGATAACTGGTAGAGCATCTCTCCACTCCACAGATTTACAACTAGATTACAAACAACTCCCTGGATGATTTCTTTGGCTTTTGGGCATCTCACATTTCATGAAGCTCATCTTTGGGAAGGTTCAGTCAAAGGAAGAAGAGGGGAATAAAATTTTTAAAAACTCATGATAGGGCCCACAATATGTAATGAAGTCCAATGTAGAAAAGCCAAGCTGAGTAGAAGGGAAAGCTTTCAAAATAAACACACACCACTACAACTTGCCACCCATTCCCTGAGTGAGTTCTGAAATATCCCCAAAGATTAGAGCATTCTCCGGAGGTCAGACAAGTACATCCCCCAGTCCTTTTGTGTTCTTGAGTCACTATAATTATGAGTAAAGCTTTGCCTATTTTTGTGTTTTGCCCAAGAGCCTTAGAATACCTATGAGCCACCATATGCCTTCAAAGAAGATCTGCTTCAAAAGAACCTACAAAACTAAGCCTACAGAGGATATAGAACCCAGAATAAATTAGTGGAAATAAAAGATGCTGCTTGGATCCATTGAAAAAGGCTAACTAACATCTATGGCAAGTATCTCCTGAATGCGTGTTTGTTGCTTCATGCACAGAAAATGCACAGAATAACAAGACTGACCACACTTGACAGACAATTCCAGGAGAGGCCACCTTGCCAGCAAGGGTTCCCTCAATAACCACCTGCACTTGATTCTGCACTTGTGTGGGTCCACCTCAAGATTTAGCATCCGTGATTCTCAACCATATATTTACGGAGTTCTGTTTACTCTGACAGCATGCTCTAATTGAAGACATTGGCATTAAATCAAAAGCATAAAGGGCCAACAAATCCCTTTCATTCCTGAACAAATCTTTAATGGCAGAAAAGCAACCAACCCAGAATTTATAATTCTGATCATATGCTACTTTCTCAGGGATTATACATTATTAAAACTTATTGAAAAAGCACAGTTGGGGTTTTTTTTCTTCTTCTTCACTTGGCCTGTTTTCTCTTTGCACTTCTTTTAGCAGAGCCTATAAAATGGGCCTGAGCAGGTTCCCATTAACTGTGGTCAGTTTTAATTTCTGGTTCTCATGCACAAAGCTGATGTGTGTAGGTTCCCATTGTGGAAAGAAAATGCCACAAGACCAATTTTACCATTGCTTAATTTAAAAAAAAATGCAGCCTGTAATTTACACAGCAGAATTAAGACAATCATTTACATCATGTGGACAAATTTCTTCATTTCACAGTGCTTTGTCCTCAAAGAGCATTTGCCAACATCCCACAAAAATTCTCATGTAACAAGAAAGGTGGTGAAATACGTTAGACATTTTCCCCCTTCTATCCCAACCAAAATTGGAATATGGTTTGTCTCAACTTTTGTGGTAAAAAACAGAGAAAAGACAAGCTTCTCAGTATTCAGTGTTCATGCCTTCTATTCAGTTATACCTTGAGCAAGTATGGTACTCAAACCCCATTTTACTGGCCAGCACTAGGCAGAAAGCAAGTTCAGATGAAATCTACCTCATATCTGAATTAATCAGAACTCTTTCAGTTTCAAGAAACAGAAACTTCACTCAGCCTGGCTTTTAAAATGGTGAGAGGGAAATTGGCTCATATAACTGAAAGGCCATGGGGTAGATCAGAGTTTCAGGTACGGCTGTGTCCATCAAGAAAAATTTCCTCTCCACTTCTTGGCACTCTTTTTTTGAGTGCTGGCTTTGTTCTCCAAAAGGCTCTCCGTGTGTCATAGAAAAGATGAGGAACAGTACGGTCCCAGCTTACATTTCATACACGAAGGAATCCCAACCGCAAGAAAGTGTTCTCATTTAATGATTCCAGGAAGAGGCCTAGGTCTGTCATTGGTCTGGCTTGGGTCAGGTTTGCATCCATAATCAGTCACTAAAGCCAGGGGATAGAAGGCTCTGATGTGCCAGGCTTTGGTTTTGTCTTAGTTCATGTTCCCCCAGCAGTAGATTGTGAGCCAAGGATTTCAGTGAAAACAGTTTATTGGATGTTGCAAGGGACATAGGTGGGTGACAGGGAAGTCAGCCAATACAGTGGTGTTACATCAGATACCAATGAGAAATCATAGCTTAATATTGCCGGAATATTCTCTTGAAAAACAAATACGTATGAATTACCCCTGTCAAGCAGTTAGGCACTTGGGGTATATTTGAGATAGTTATACCTCCGTGTCTGTTAGTTATTAGGTAAGGGCTGTCTCCAGGGGACTCTCCCTCTCCACCCCCTCACCCCCGAACCTCCCCCACACTCCGCCCAGGAACTTCCTATCTGCCCTGTGCATGGGCAAAGTTGGTTTCATTGACATGAAAGTAGTCCTCCAACAATCATGCTTTTGCAGGATGTTGGAAGCCAGACTTGTAAGCATGGAAATGGAGATGGGATCTGAAGGGATATAGGCAGACCACCAGCAGGGTCTGCTATAGGTTATGCCTCTACCCCTTGTTGAGGGGATGCTAAAGTTAGTGTGCTAGCCTCACCCAAACCGCATCTAATGAGAGTGGAGGAGAGATGGTGCTCACCAAGGAAAATGAGGGTGCTGTTCCCAAATAAAAGGGGGGAAAGTTCTTTGAGAGGCAAAAATAAGACATGTGTGCTTGACTGATTAAGTGAACCTTGAATTGTGTTCTCCAAATGTAAATCTGACATTATGGAGACTGCTGCCACTTAGTGAGTGAGAAAAAAAGGAATAGACATTGAGCTTAATCCTGACACGGATGGATGTGGATCGTTATTCTTAGCATTTGTTCTGAGTTCTTGAAAAGATATCCAGCCGAAACCGGTTTGGCTCAGTGGATAGAAGGGTCCGGGTTCTGGTCAAGGGCATGTACTTTGGTTGCAAGTACATGCCCCATGGGGGTGTGCAAGAGGCAGCTGATCGATGTTTCTCTCTCATCGATGTTCCTAACTCTCTATCACTCTCTCCTCCTCTCTGCAAAAAGTCAATAAAATGTATATTTTTTTAAAAAGATATCTTGTCACCAAGGTCATGAAGATTGGGCTGACACACTTAAACCTCCATTTCTCTGGTAATCCTTGGTCAAGAAAATACCATTCTGAAACATAAGGAGGCTAAGGATTATTGTTTAAAACAGAACAAATGTGATTGGTGCTTTCTGGGATAAAATAACAAAAGAATATGGCAAAGGCATAAAGATCCTATCTATAAGAGTCTATGGAGAGAACCCTGTTGGCCAAAAAGAATGTGACTATGAGATGGTTCTAATCCTTTTGTTTTGCTTTTGCTGTCATCACCGTTATTTGGTGATGAGCGTATTTGGTGCTTGGCAGTTTATTCTTTCTTTTTAATGTGCATTGCCAGCAGCTCTTCTAAATGAGGATCATTGCCCAAGAAGCACTGTTTAAGCAGCAGTGAAGCATTTGCAACCAAGCAGGCATTAACGAAGTCTGGGGTAATTTCTACTGTGGTGAGCAGAATAATGCCAAACCTGCTAGCTGTCTGGACTTCTGGCTGCCTTATAAACCTTTCCTTTGTGTAGCTTGTGAATGTTGGCTCGTGATCTTCTTACATCAGACTGGCTCTAAAGGGGCTCACTAAAATTGACCCCAACATCTCCACATTCTAACCTCAAATAAATCAGAGTAGGACTTTGCATCATTTATCAATAGAGAGAATTGTTCAGTAATTCTGAGGCAATGGGTATCTATTTCTTTGCTGTGTCTGTGTATGTAGGTATACAGGTTTGTTATGGGTTGTTGTTGTTTTTCTTTTTTTGTTTTGTTTTGTTTTGTCTTTGGTGCTTTAAAAAACTGCACAGAGGGACTTCATATGTTTCTAGACTCTTAAATCTGCTGGAAAGAGACATGTCCCCCCAGTAGTAAAGTGCCAACTAAATTTTATTTCTCAGCCTCTGACAACTCATTTTCTAACTCAAATTCCCAGCTCAAATCTATATAAACACCACTACTGACCTTGATACCTGTCCCTGAGTTAACTAATTTTTCTTAGTAAACACAATGTACTTAATTTCTCCTCTTTTTTTAAAAAAAATATTTTATTGATTTTTTACAGAGGGGAAGAGAGAGGGATAGAGAGTTAGAAACATCGATGAGAGAGAATCATCGATCAGCTGTCTCTTGTAAACCCCCTACTGGGGAATGTGCCTGCAACCAAGGTACATGCCCTTGACCAAAATAGAACCCGGGACCTTTCAGTCCACGAGCCAACGCTCTACCCATTGAGCCAAACCAGTTTTGGCTCTCCTCCTTTTTTACTGGGAAGGAAAATGGGTAAACAGTATTCTATACCTTTCATCCTGTAGCCCATAAATACTCTCAGCTTGGAGTAAAACTATGGAATGAAATGACCTATAGAACTTACTAGGAAAAATTCTATCTTCAAAACATGACTTATTTTGTGATAAGAACCTGGGATTGCTCGGGCAGAAAAAAAAACACATTGCCAATATTCTTGTACTTATGATGTAGTGGTAACCCTGGTGAACTGTATACTTAAACTCATTCTCTAAGGGAACAGTTCTCTTCAATGAAATACTCCAGACCGTTAGCAGAAATTTTTGGCTTGTTGGTTATAATACTTGTCTTCTACTAGTGGTGATTCATCTTAGAGAGTGACAAACTATGACATTGTTGTTTGACTTTTTCCCCCTGTTTTTGGTGGGCTTGGAGATACTCTGAATGAGTTAAACACGCTTCAGGACCTTAAATCCAAAGAAGTATTGTTAGCTCCGCTCAACAGAGAGGATCCTTAACACGTAGAGTCTGTTCTTCAACAAAAGACCTGCTTCCCCCTTATGCAGTGGTTTCTTGGATAACTAAAATGTGCTAGAACTCAACGGTAGATTCCCTCAGCATCGGCCAACAGGAAAACGTCTGAATCCAAAAAGGTGCCTAATAGTGGCCAGTTCTAGGCAAAGAAAAAAGGGAAAGAAAAACCCCTCCCTTAAGCCATTCCAAACTTGGCTTGGGGAGAATATGGAAAAGGGGAAAGAAAATGTTTGGGTGTTTTTCTACTTTTTTATGTGTTCTGTCTTGTTGGCGTCTTATTGCCAGGAGATATTGGAGAGCCAACAATATGCAATGTGGAACTTTAAAAATAAATCCTGTCTTGGAGCAATCCAAACTGCTTGCCATGAAAATGAGACTTTGCCAGTGTGCCAGGACTGAACAAATCTGAAATCAAACCTCCCTAATGTTCACATTAAATATTAGAGTGATGAGAAAAAGAGCGTGGACCTGGGGGAGACTATGATGGCACAACATTGAGTAAACAAAATGGACAGAAAATGAGTGGGTGAGAATCTGAAGACTGTGCAGTGTTCAAGTTACCAGCATGGTAAAGGACAGATTGTATGTAAATCACTGAGAGCTATAAACAAAGCCACTTACTTTTGTGGAAAAACCAATAGTGAAGGCTTTAGGGAGCCTTGTTTTTAAAATGTAATTTTCCTTACGCTACTTCCTTGCTCTATAATCAGGAGTTTAAATGTTTACTGAATCCACAACAAACTTCCTTCTCTCTTTTGCAATATTTATCTTCTTTTTCTGTTGAGATGGGGATGGTTTGCACATTGAGAATGATTTACTAAGTTAGACCACTTACATTGTTCTTTGTTTTGATTTTTTTTTTTTTTTTTACTAGTAAGTAGAACAGAACTTAAACACAGTGGTAAGGAAAAAAAGAAAAGAAAATATAGACATCAGAAGCTAAAAAGAAATAAATATAAATACAATATACATCAGGGGGGAAAATTTCAAAATCCATGACTTGACTGCTTTTGATTGAGCATCTTGGAGGATGGCAGCAAAGGGTAGAGATAATGTTGGAGATTGATGATGAGGATGGAGAAGAGAGGATAAAAGGGGATAGGATATCAACAAGTATGATGGGCCTACTAGAATTCATGTACACTGAATTTTGGGGGGAAGTTATTCATAGTACAACTTTGCTGGAAAAATCACATTTTGAAAAATCCATGAGTGTCAAATAAAAATGTATTCACATTCAAGGAGTATTGATATTCAGAATGGAAGTTCTGGAAAACAAGTAGACAATATCATATATGAAATAGCTCAGTAACATAAATAAATAAATAATAGATTTTTTTGTTTACTTATGAAATTAGAAAGTTTCCCTAGATATAAAATAGAGACCCACATAGCAACCATCATGGGAAACAGTGATGGCTTTTCAGAAACTTGTAGGAGTGATCAAATAAGCTGCAGTCTAATAAAAAAAGAGAAAGCAAAGTAGAGTAGGATTTAAGCTCCTATTTTAATAGTTAAATCTTTCTTTTCCAAATTACCTATTCAACATACAGACTGTTCCCACAGTGACCCACATACGAGAGTAAGCACTGACCTGTGGCAAATGAGCATGTGGCCTGCTAAAACAAAAGCAGTCCCTGCACTTCTGGGTGTTAAAAGTCTAGTGGTGGAGATCCAAAAAACTTGTCGGAAGAAACCTAAGTTATAATTGTGGCAAGTGATACCAAAGGAGGTGCTCACCATAGGACTTCTGTTTCATGGAAGTTGGGAATAAAAGTTCCAATGAATCTGGTATTCTTATGTCTAGTGGACAGTTCTCAGTCTTTATCCTCCCTGGCCTCTCAGCAGTATTGGTCAATAAGGACCAGTGCCTTCCTGAAACATTCTTTCCTTGGCTCTAGTGGTACAGCATGATTCCAATTTTCCTCTTACTCTTCTAGCTCCTTGTTCCTTCTTTGTTTCACTTGATCAATCTCATTTATCCTACTGTTAAATGCTAGAGCTCTTTAAGGTTTGACCTTAGACCCTCTTATCTTCTCTTTTTTGTACTTGCTCTCTCGGGTCATGGAATCCTGGCTTATGGCTCCATATATCTAAAAGAGATGATCATAGATTTTTATCTCTATCATCATTTTCCTTTCAGCTCCACCTAGATGTCCTAAAGGCCCCTCAAATGGATCCCGTTTAAAATAAGACTCCTACCCCCCCACCTGGTTATCAAGTGTTTTCCATATCAACTTTTATACCCAATTATCACTGAGTACTGATACTTCTTGTACAGCAAATACATTTATAAAGTATGTTAATTTCTCCCCATCTCTTTTAAGCATCAACTTTCTTTCATGCTAGCTCTCTTTTTGGAATTACTACATCATTCTTTCTCCAACAACCCTAGTTCTTTTACAACACATCCCGATGCCAGTCTACCCACTATTATAAAGTATACTGCATTATAAAATACTTTAATAACCTACCTTCTTTTCTTAAAAGATGAAGAACAAAGTTTTCATCATGCCTACAGGCTTCTTCATGATTATTACTCTGAAAGATAAAGCCTCCCTTCACTCCAGGTAACTTCTTTAGTGATGTTTTGTACATGATCGATCAGTCCCCATGATGTGTACTGACCACCAGGTGCAGATGCTCTGATGGGTAGGTTAGCTTGCTGAAGGGGTCCAGCCAATTGGGACTGAGTGAGACTGGCCAGGCATGTCCTGGAGCCCTATTGTGGTCCCTCCCAAGCTGGCCAACCTCCCATGTCCCTCCCCAGACCTCATCGTGCACTGATGGGGTCCCTCCACCTGGCCTGCACCTTCTTGCAATCCAGGACCCCTCAGGGGATGCTGGAGAGCCGGTTTTGTCCTGATCCCACAGGCCAGGCCAAGGGACCCCACTGGTGCACTAATTTGTGGACCAGGCCTCTAGTGAAACTAATAAAACTCAGATGAGCAGAGGATTTCAAATGGACATAGTTCAATACAGTCAAATGTAATAGAGTAGACAAAAAAAATGATGAGATCATCTATATTATTGATGCACTAAGTCACTAAGAGATATGAATAGCATGTTGTTATACATGATGATATTGGAAGGAGCTATTTCAGTGTAGTTGCAGAATTAGATGCTAGAATGCAATTAATTAAGAAGTAAATATTATAGAGTTCAAAAACTAGAGACAGTACTTTAAGCCAATACTTCTCAAACTATCTCCACACTCATACAGATATAGAGCTCACATAACATGGAACTCAACTGACAAGCTGAGCAATATTCCAAATGATCTGTAATATCACTATTCAATGCAATAGCCACTAGCTACTAGTGGCTATTGAGCACCTCAGATGTGATTGTGCAAATTGTGAGGTTTTAACATTATACACATATACACACACATGTCAATGCATTTCAAAGATTTAGCTTAAAAAAGAATATAAAATATCCAATTTAATTTGATTTCATGTTGAGATGATAGTGTGTTGAGTTAAAGAAAAGATATTATTAAAGTTGATTTTACCTGGGTTTTCTTAAAAGAGGTTACAAGAAAATGTAAAATTGTATATATGAGCTGAATTATATTTCTATTGCACAGTTTTGATTTATATTGTTTTTAAGGAGAAAAATCTATGGGTTGCTGCTTGAACATTATGATAATATCATATTACTTTAAATGTTTCTAAATTCTTACTCTCAATACACTACCTTAGCACACTTAACTTTGACAGGTAGCATTTTGTAGAATGGCACTGGTCCAGAGATCCCACTATGAGTAGCATTGTATTAACCAACAAATAAAAGAAGTTTGGCTTGACAATGTGACACCACAGAAAATGGTAAAATAGGGCCTTAGAGAATTGGTCAATCCAATGGAACAACCAATAAACTGACAAAGATGAACAGAATCAACCATCTTGGGACTCTGGAATTCATATGAAACTTGCAGGAACCTGAGCAGCTGAAATTCAGTGAGAGAGCATAGTGGCAAGTTTAATGCTATAAAATAAACCATCCAATATCTGGATATCTAAAAATCCTGGATGCTGCTGCAGAGTTTTTAATTCATGCCCAACTCTTTCTTATCACATACCCAGAAGCCTTCATATTTTTACTTCCTCCCATGACTGAAAGCTGAAAAATAACATGTGAATATTGACTCAGTGATCTGAAGCAAGTCTGCTCTGAAGTAGTTATGCATGTTGAAAGGTCTGTAATTATGAAGTTTTATAGGACAGTAACAGCTGATTTAACTGTCTAGCATGCACATATGTATGAATGCAACTATAATGACCTAATATTTACTTAGAATGCAATAGCTCCTTGACAGGTTGTTGATGAGGACCAAAAGGAGGAACATGCAGTGACTGTACCAATACATATTTGAGGTAAACTGAGAAAATAATATATTTTCTATTATTTATTAGTGAATTGAAAAAAATTTAGAATAAACTCTAGTTCATTATTCTACAAGGCTATTAGATTTAACCCAAAAGTTTCAATTGTGTATATATCATATTTATATTTTTACTTTATTTTTTTTAATATATTTTATTGATTTTGTACAGAGAGGAAGGGAGAGAGATAGAGAGTTAGAAACATTGATGAGAGAGAGTCATCGATCAGCTGCCTCTTGCACACCCCCTACTGGGGATATGCCCGCAACCAAGGTACATGCCCTTGACCGGAATCGAACCCGGGACCCTTCAGTCCCCAAGCCGACGCTCTATCCATTGAGCCAAACCGGTCTCGGCTATATTTTTACTTTCAATATGCCTATATAATTATTCAAATACCTGTCACCCTGATACCAAACTGACCAGCGATTATTCATTTCTACTCATAAATCTATACCAGAGAAAAATTGCTGAAGAACATTGGACCAACAGTATTTGAAACCAATTTAACTACCTGTGTTTGAAGATTAAACACAGGGTGTGAATATCCCTTTGGCATTTGGAATAGGAAACCATCACCCTGGCCAGGTGGCTGAGTTGGTTGAAGCATCATCCTGTCCAGTCAGGTCACATACCTAGGTTTCAGGTTCAGTTCCTGGTCGAGACACATATGGAAGGCAACTGATCACTATTTCTTTCTCACCTCTCTCCTTCTCTCTCCCTACTATATATATATATATATCCTGCCCTGCCTGGTGTGGCTCAGTGGTTGAATGATGACCCATAAACTAGGAGGTCATGATTTGATTTCCCTGTCAAGGCATATGCCCAGGTTGTGGGATCAATCTCTCATAGAGGTGTGCAGGAGGCAGCTTATAGATGATTTTCTCTCATCATTGATGTTTCCATCTCTCTCTCCCCCTTCCTTCCTCTCTAAAATCAATAAAAACATCTTAAAATGATTAAAATTTAACTTTATTAAAAATATATCCTTGGCTGAGGATTAAAATTTGTAGTTTCCCATGATACAGAACTCTAAAAATACATTGCCAATAATGCCATTCATAAATATAACTGCTTAATTTGTATTTTTACTTCAATATTACTGGAAAATACAAGTCATTTATAAATTTGACTATTTTATTTTTTTGCTATTCTATATAATTAAAAGGCTTATATAAAATCTACTAAACAGCAGAATAATCATGTGGGGGGGTGGGGTCAGTGCACTCCCACAGGTGGAGCGCTGCTCAGCCAGAAGCCGGGCTCACAGCTGGCTGGGGAGCACAGCTGTGGTAGCAGGATCCTCTCCCGCTTTTGTGGCAGTGCTAAGGATATCCTTCTGGCCGCTTAGGCTCTGAGGGGAGCAGGCCTAAGCTGCCAGTCAGATATCCACTGAGGACTCCTGGACTGTGAGAGGGTGCAGGTTGGGCTGAGGGACACCGCCCCCCCGCCCCCCCCCAGCACAGAATTTTGTGTGCCGGACATCTAGTTATTAAATAAAGTATTAACAGGAAATACTGTATTCTATCTACCCACTATCATCATCTAAAAGTAACTATATTAATGGTTTTATATATATTATCATATAATGTCCTATACTTTCAAAGATACACATATGCATACATTATAGTTAATAAATTATATTCTTGTTTCATTGTTAACAATGTGTCAGGAGCCAGGACACTACACAGAATGATGTTTTATATTAATGGCTGAATAGAATTTCATATAATGACAGTGGTATGCTGATAGACTGGTTGTGTTGATAGTCTCCTAAAACAAGTTTGGTGATTTGCTAGGAAGACTCACAAGACTGAACATATAGTTGAACTCAGAGCTTTAAAGCCTGATTTCTTTCTTTGCTAATTTTCATGGAATAAATACTTCCATCATGATCAACTTCAACTTCTAACATAATGACACTTCAACTTCTAACATAATGACACTAGATGTAGAGTTGGGAAAATACTGAAACAATTGGCTCTCCCCAGGTCAGCACACTGCTGGAAATACCATTATTTATGGCATACTTCTTAAGAATATGTGCCTCCAATACATAAATATCCCTTTACAATACATTACAGTGCAGTACATTTAAAATAAAAAGAGAAATTAAGGTAGAAATACCAGGTGTTAGAGATAAGTCTTATCTCCATGGTTATCTTCAAATTGAACCAACTGAATAACAGTGGTTCTTTTCCCAACAACCCACAGAAAGTAAAATTTTAAAGCCATAAGGAACCTTTAATTCACATCTAACATTTCATAAGTAAAATACTTAAGAAGCAGAGAATATGTGATTTTTACAATCCCTATTAATTATGTAACAACTAGCAGAAATAAGAATCTAGTTTCCATGAGCACTTGAACCGTTATCCTCAATAGTTAGAAAATAAAACATGCTGGGTAGGGTCTGGGAGGAAGGGAAAAAGGGGGAGAGGGGAGATATCTATAATACTATGAACAATAAAAATATATTTAAAAAAATAAAACCTTAAGTAACATATAAAATAATTCATGAATTTCAGAATCAAAGCCTAGAGAATTGAATATAACTCCTCAATCCCAACAGAAGAACTAAATGTGGATACAAAAAATCAAGCTAAAAAGAAAAAGGAAGTAGATATGATAAAACGTGAACAAATTCTTCATCTTTTATATTGGAGATTTAAAACATACAGTCCAAAGAAGGCAACTCAAGAAGTACACCAGGGGGTAAGGGTATGAGTGGGGGGTTGATGAGGGGCAATGAAGGGATAAGGGCACATATGTAATACCTTAATCAATAAAGAGAAAATAAAATACAAATTTTAAAAAAGAAGTATATGGTTTCACATCTGCAAAGGCAATAGCAGACAAAAACAAAGAACAGGAATTATAGAGGTGAACTAAGGGGAGGGGATTATTATACATATATTTTAATTTCTATCTTTTCAAAATTGGGCATATTTTTAAAAGAGTAAAAATACTGGAATCAACTTAATAGTAATTATGCGGAGGTTATACAATTAGCAATTAAGGTGATTTTTTCCCATTTTTCATTTCTAAATTTTTTTCACATGAGCATTTATAGTTCATTACAAAATTAAGTTTTTGCTATTGTTATTTTTATTATTAATCTCAAAGGAAGAGAATTATATATAAATTGTCATATATAAACTGAAGATGCTAGCCTAAGCTAAGACCCCTCTTATCACTAAAATCCCAGATTTCTCTATCGAAAGGATATAGCAACATTACGACCGAGAAAGTGTGACTATGCTCCCAAATGTCATGACAAATATGTAGCAGATATCAGATTAGTAGAGTTATTTGAAATTTAGTCTAGGGTTACAAAGCCTCTTTCTCCATGTCCCAGCTTACAGCCTTTCTAAGTACTCTCTTATTCACGGGTACAAAGAAAGTTTTGAAATGATATGGCTTTTGGGGACACAGAGAGCAATATTTAACATAATATGTTCATATGTTATCATATAATATGCATATTTATCAGAGAAGAGACATGAGGGATATTTAAAAGATGATCATGCATAATATGGTTAGATGAGGTTATAAAGCAATTATTGTTTGAGCTAGAAGTCTCACACAAGCTTTTCAATATGTTTAAAGGTTGGAATTAATCAAAAGCAGTTTTCAGTTTTCACATAAAAGGTTTCAGTTTATATTCTGGTGGGCCATCCTACTAATTAATTTTTCTTCCTTACTGGAAATATTTTTTATAAAATGTGTCTTAATGATCTATTTTACAAAATATATAGTTGGCAACGCTTCACAAAGCTTTCTAAATAGCTGAAAGACAAATTCCAATAACATTAACGATAAAATATTATCTGTGGAAAGAAGAAAAGGAGAAACTAAAAAGGAGTTTGTATCTTACATTTGCCTTCGTGTAAATGTCTTGAAAACAAGATTTGAGCTAGAGAGTTTAAGCTTTTACAGGTAGAATGAGTCAAGTTTGAAAATTTTATTTCTTCAGCCCCATCTTATATTTATCGTTCTCCAGGGTAGTAGATTAAGACAAATCTTCCAATTACTATCACATTGCTAAGTGATAGTCCCTTTGCCTGATTGCTTTGTCTTAAAATGTCCCAGGGTGGATTTTGATGAGCCTAAGTGTAACCAAACAAGACTGTCCTCTAAAAAAGAAAAAAAATTAGAATGGTTGTTTGCATTAGTCCACATCTCTGTTCACATTCCCATTGGTATTTTAGTCTCTACTCTGCAAATAATACCTATAAAAGGTAGGTCAGAAATCATGGAAAATTTAGGATATGGGAAAATGCATAGGTGTTATGAAACAAAAGAGAATCATATTCCAAATGGGTATAATATTTGAAAATTTCAATTTATCCAATTACTAAATTATTTATTTGCTTATTTCTTCAACAAATACACGTTGAAAACTGACATAGTGCTTACTAAGTGCCAGACAAATCCCCACATAATTTAAAAGATCACGATCCCATTTGGAATCAGTAAAACACCCTGATGAGGGTTTGAGGGTCCACTTCACTTCTGTTGGGGGTAGAGGGAGGGAGTTTAGATTCTGACACCAGTATTTTCCAGTCACTAGCAAGCAGTTCCACAGTAAGTTGATGGAACCATACAATCACCATCACATTGATTTTTCCTTCTTCTATGCTCTAACATCTGGGCCAAATCTCCTGATATTCATCCTACCCAAGTGCGGTTAAATTTACTTTGGGATTCCATTGGGCAGAAAGACTGATTCTTAATAGGGACAAGAACATGTTTTTTTTTGTTTTTTTTGTTTTTTTTTTCCTCTCCAGTCTCCTCCTCCTCACTTCCTTCTTCCTTCTCCTCACATTAAGCTAAAGTTCCTGAGAGCCTCAGGCCCATGAAACGCTCTTTGTGAAAGGGATCTTCCAGAAAAGTTTGTTAAAATGGAAATATCCTAGTGAGACAGAATCTGTCATTTATTCATATATTTTCAGGATAAACTGCAGGAGAAGAAACATTTACAGTATGTAGTTTTCTGAGGACTCACTAGGACCAACACCTAGGGATAAGGTTTACAAGAAGAGAGATTCTGATTCAGTACAAGACTTTCTAAACATTGGAGTGCCCTGAATTACAAAATGACCTGCCTGACTTCTGTTTACCTCACTGTCAGATAATCTGGTTGGATCTTTTTAAAGAAGGTCCTTTACTAAGTTAATCATACTACTAATTCTAAGAGGTCCTGTTCAACTTCAAGATCTCATGCTTTTTGCAGCTTGTCTTCTGGACAGAAAAGCTGGCATAGTCTTCTGAATTTGACCTTGGTTTAGCATCTCTGGATCCTGGCATAGGAATACACAGGGTTGGGGATTGTGCATTCACATAGATGCACTGTGAATGAAGACTCTTGGCCTAGCTATTTGATCTTGGACAAGACACCCAAGGTTCCTGAGCTTTCATTCCTCACCTCTATGGGGGAAGAGTGATACAGGGCAGTGCACTCTAAAGCTTTCAGGGCTATATGGTTTGAAATTCAGAATTTTCCAGTTAGTATATGGCCCAAAGTGCAATCTGTGTACATCATGTCTCACACATAAGGGATGGCAGAACCATACCTCTTGGAAATTGTTATGACATATAAGTTAATTAAACCCTGGAAAATGCCATAGTAGGTGTTCTGCCAGTGGCCATTCATTCACCTTTCTGCTTTTCACCATTGTGGTTTTCAGATGAATATATGTGACGAGATTTAGTTTGAAACCACAGTTTGTTTAGTAGCTCTATGTTGTAGAGCATATGCTAAATATAATCTAATTTACTGATTTGGATACAAGTGTATAACACGAATGATGTGCAATGGTCTTTCTCAGGGCATCTAGGGCCCTGTTGCCAATTCACAGCCACCTCCTTCTTCACAGAATTGCCCCTGACCAAACAGGAACCATGCTATGAGGCTAGTCCTACCTCCACCCCCTTCAAGGCTAAGCAACAGCCAATAACTAATTCATTGGATGCAAAATCTGGCCCTGTTACCTCAAATTGAGGTAGTCTCTGTGGCTACATTCATGCTCCAGGTTTCCCCCATGGGATCAGGCTGAGGACATGGACCCATGTTCTTGCTTAATGCCTTTTCCTGGCTTCTGCTTTCCTCACTGCCCGATACCATTTACCTGAGAGCAACTCCCTCAATAAATCATGTGTACCAAGCCTCCATCTTAAGCTCTACCTCTAATGAACCCAACCTAAGAAAATATCCAATATAAATTTTTATGTTCAATGCATGCACACATTTATTTAATTGTGATGATCCTTAAGCATTCACCTGTTTCACTATTATAGCCAAGTATAATAGAAAAGATCCTGGCCTCTGAAATCTGTCTAAATCTGTTAGTCCAGTTATCCAAGCTTTATGAGCCTCACTGTCCCCATTAAGGATAATGGTATGTACATTGCAGGGGTGTTATAAGTGGATATGAAGTGCCTTAGAGTAAATGACAGAGCACACACATCATAAACAGAAGGCCCATGCCCCACAAGGGTCACGGCTGACTTTTGGCACTCTTAAGCTCTGTACACATTTGTTAATCATAAAATTATTTTGTCAATCATCAAATTCTTTCCTGCCTACTGATATATTGTTTAACGAGGTCAGAAAAACAAGATCATCCCTTATAGTTCTTCCTTATTGCTACCTTGCTTTCTCTGATTGGGATTGAAATACCTTCTCAATCTTGTGTTTGGAGCCATTTTTCCATGGGCTTGCTCCTCTCTAAATGTTCTGTGGAATATAGGACTATTCATGACTTTCTATCCTCATCTGAAAGCCAAATCCTTGCCAAGTTCCTGAGAATCTCTGTTCATTGCAATAGAAGGTTGATGCAGACAGCCACATAATCCCAGAAGGAACACAGAAATAGCCGTGTTTATCTGAGCTTTGCTCTGCCAGATCTTAGAATCTCAGCTGAGTCCGACAGCACTGGCTTAGTGGTTGAGCATTGACCTATAAACCAGGAGGTCACAGTTTGACTCCTAGCCAGGGCACATGGCTCGATCCCCAGTGTGAGGCATGCAGGAGGCAGCCAATTAATGATTCTTCTCATCATTGATGTTTCTATGTCTCTCTCCCTCTCTCTTCCTCTCTGAAATCAATAAAATATATTTTTAAAAAGAACCTTAATCAACAATAAATAAATAAATAAATAAATAAATAAATAAATAAAATCTCATCTGATTCTCAAACAGAATGAATCATATTCATGTGGCCTTATACTAACCCTGTTCCAGGAGACTCTCTTTCCTGCTCATCCTTCTTGATGAAAAATAAATGTTAAGAATAATTTCTGTATGGAAATGACAGGAATTAAAAACAGTAACAACAACAAAAAAGAGTTGCAATCACTTCTATTTAATGATCATCTTTATTCTCAGAGCAATCCTGAAAATACTAGTCTCATTTGTCTGATCAATGAATTAAAGCCTGGAGTTTTGGTAATTTTATTAAGTTATACACTAGTAAGCAAAGTGATTACTGTTTGGATCCAGACCTGTCTGGCTCATATGCCTCACTGTCTCTATACACTGACCTCACAAATTTGCAAGATAGTGACTAAATCCCCAAAACTAAGCATTTAATATATTTTGTATGGGTTAGTTTGAATCATAATGTAGATCCTCTGTAGCATGTAAAACATATAATAAGCATTCAAATTATGCTCATAATTAGTTTCAGATTGCATGATGCATGGACAATGTGTAAATTATAATAAGTAAATCTAATTAAGTAGGTTTAATGTTACTTGAATCAAATGTCTCATTAGCGATAGATTATGGTTAGATCAATGATAGATGATGCCATTCAGAAATCAAACTGGACAATCCTAGATTTTGCCAGCCATGTGACAGTTATACTAATCAACCCCCCAACTCACAAAAAACCAATGTATTTGTATAAAATGAAGATGGAAATATTTGTATGGGACAAAAATTCTAGATTTAGACTATAAAATAATTTTTAAAAGTTTCATTCGTGGAGTTTAAGAGGTCAAATTTACAGAAACTTGACAGTGAAACAATATTTATGGCTTTGCCCAACTGAGGAATTGGCTGAAATGTAAAAAGATGCCTACCTACATTGAGAGGTTTGATTCCTGACTGTTGTGTCATCTGCCTCCTCTAATTTTCATTTTTGATGAAAAGAAAAAATATAAACTTTCAAAATCCAAATCCCACAGCTCTAACATCAAATAAATATCCATGAAGTCATATTTTAGCATGTCAGAATGAGAGAAAACTAGGGTGGGGGACATGTCTGATGCCATGACATTTATTTCATTACAATTTAACTAAATGGAACTTTGAAGCTCCCAGGGCTGGGGTAAGCTCCCAGGGCTGGGGTAAAAAAGAAGAAGAAAGAAAGGAAGAAAGAAAGAAAGAGAGAGAGAGAGAGAGAGAGAGAGAGAGAGAGAGAGAGAGAGAGAGAGAGAGAGAGAGGAGAGAGAGAGAGAGAGAAAGAAAGAAAGAAGGAAAGAAAGAAAGAAAGAAAGAAAGAAAGAAAGAAAGAAAGAAAGAAAGAAAGAGAAAGAGAAGAAACAGCAAAGAGATGTCTAATCAGATTCTAAGAGGAAATACTATCTTGTAAATTATAAAAGGACATTAAATATGCACTATATCCATCTATGGCATTATAAATATTATATTCATTTTACTTAGTCTGAAACAAATATATAAGCCTTTTCTTTTACTAGTAGCTATTTTACATATTTTGTGACTTCCTTTATTCTTAATGTTTATTCTTTCACCTTGCATATGGGGACCTCATCTTAAACATTTCTTCCTTCCATATATCATTACTTCGCTTCTTTCTTTACTTTTACCTCTGAGGGTTTTAAGGGCTTATACCATCGTCTCTGCAACTTAGAAGATGCTGGATAAATACTTGTTTGATTGTTTTATTGTTGACCAGTTTAATCCACTTCCCTGTCACCTTGCTTCGATCCCTCCAGCATTTTCTTTGGAAAGGAAGAGACAGATAATTAAATCAAAGCCAGCAGTCATGTCAAGGAGAAAGACTTAGGGGAGTCGGAGGGCACTCATGTCATTGGCACTGCTGGATAGAAAAAAACAATGCAATGATTCAACTTGGGAAAGTTTATCTGAAAGAGTTAAATAAAGAGAGAACACTTCTTTAAAAATGATTAACAGGGGGCGGAGCTTGAAGATGGTGACCGAACAGTCGGACTTGTTCTGACTCTGGTCCCAGAACGGATAAAAGTAACATCTGAATCACTCAGGGAGGGTTGATTGGCAGCTGAGGGGCAGCAGAGGTTTCAAGGAAGCTAGGCAGCGATCCGCTGGACAGGATTTCCAGCCGGGTGGCCAACACTGCCACAGCAGCGGCGGCGGCGGCAGAGGCAGCGGCGGCGGCGGCAGAGGCAGCGGCGGTGGCGGCGCTGTGAGAAAGGAGTGGCTTCTCTGAGGCCTGGAAAGCCCACTGCGGAGAGGTCCATCCAGTAGCTGAGACGCCCGAGTTGGCGCTGGCGCGTGGATTCAAAGGAGTTCTTCGGTCACCCACGGAAAGGTCAGAGTTTGCGGGGAAAGCCTGAGAGATCGCGGTCCCGCGGCGCGGGCAGCCACAGTAGTCGGGGAGTTCCGGCCCGCCTCCATGGAGCGCCCGCAAAGCTGAGCCCTAAGAAGGCTGCAGCGACATCTAGTGCTGGGTTTGGCATAAGCTTCCCCAGAAGCGGGAATTTTTTTTTATTTTAAAAAAAGCCAGGGGACACGGGACAGAGTGTTAAGAATCGCGGCTGTCCCGCCAAGGGCGGAACATCTGGACACCTCGGCGCCTGATCCCCTTCACCCCCTAGCTTCGGAACACTAGGGAAGAACAGCCTAGTTGGGCATATCCGGGGAATTTGCAGGGAGAAAGTGCCTCCCTGGAAACAAGGGATCGGAGCCAGAAGAGATAGTCTGGGAGCCAGCTGGCACCCTGCCAGCTAGAGCCATAGAGAAAGAAGGCCGGAGCAACCAAAAAGACTGGGAGGTCAAACCGGAAACACTAACACCTAAGAGCTGAATTACAAACTGCCCTTTTTTTTTTTTTTTTTTTTCTCTTTTTTTTTTCTTTATTTTCTTTTGTCTTTTAATTAATCAAAAATAAATGGACACAAATATCTAAGATATAGTCTACTAAAAATTAAGGATTACCTTACAAAACTGAGGTGCAGTGGAAAGCTGGGAACTGCAAGACTGTCTGGTCCGAGAATCAGAAGTGCCAAATACATTAACTGAGGAAGTGAGTGACCAGTACTGGTCATTTTTATGCTAATTTTGCTATACTTTATTTTATTTTCATTTTTTACATCTTTTATTTAATTTTCATTTTTCATATCTTTTACTTAAACAATTTTTTTTTCTTTTTTCCTTACTTGATTTTACCTTTTCAATTATTACATTTTTCAATCTCTATCATCACTATTACTACTGCTATTTTGCAATTTTTTAAAAAAAATTTTTATTTATTTTTTTTTTCTTTCTTTTCTTTTTTTTTTTCTCTCTCTAGTACCATTTTATTTTTTCTTTATTTTACATTGGGAGTAACCTTCATTCTACTTTAATCTCTACTATAGCATCATTCAACCCTATCTCAACTCAACCTTTACACTATCACTCTCTTACTAAACTTTACCCTTTAGTCTACAGTTTATCCTATCCCTTTCCGGCTTTAGTTTTTCCTCTATTCTCTCTGTATACCCCCTGCTAAAGCTCTCACTATACTTATAGACCTAAGTTCCAACCCCTGATCCAAGTGTATAAATACCAATCTCTGCACTATATTAACTAGTTAAAAAAAAAAAAAAAATCCATTCTCCCCTCTATCCTTTTCGCATTGTATGTGTGAAGGTTGATTATTGTGAATTTTTATGCCTTTTAGTGAAATTGTTATGCTTATTCCTGTATTGTTATTGTTGCTTTGTATTTTTTTTTTTAAATCCTCTGTTTTAGTTTGTTTCTTTTACTTCTGTATATCATAGCCTTACTTAATAATAGTGGATATTGTAGTTTGTATTAATCTCCAAGTATTGTTACTGGCATTGGCTGGGTCCAGAGGTTTTTCTATGGCAATTTTCTCCACATATATATAGTTTGTTTCCCATTTCTCTTTTAGTTTGCTTCTTCTCTCTCTTTCTCTCTCTCTCTCTCCCTCTTCTTTTTTTCCCTGTTTTCCAACTTCATTTTGTCATTACTTTTTTTTCTTCTTCTTTTTCTATCTCTTTATCCCTCTTTCTTTTTAATTTACTTAATTTTTTTTTAATTATAATTTTATTTTTTTTTAATTTTTCTTTATTTTATTTTTACCTTTATTCCTTCTCTCCTATCCCCTAAGTTGCCTTTCTCTAGTGGTCACCTTTATTAGAGGTTATTAATATTGTAAATACATTCCTGTTAAGTGCCTCTTGTGTTGTACCTGGTAGTGTTGTATTTTGTACCTCAAAATCAACGCAGGAGAAGGAATACCACATAACCAGACATCCTGAAAAGAGAGGCCATGGGGAGACAAAAACATAGTCCACACTTGAAAGAAAAGCAGGCATCACCAGAAAAGGAAGTAAACGAGCCAGAGGTAAGCAGCCTGCCAGAGCAAGAATTCAGAGTAATGATCATAGCATGGCTAAAAAGAATGGAAGAGAAATTTGACAAAAGCCAAGAAGAAATGAGAAAGAACCATGAGGAAATGAAGAAGAGCCATGAGGAAATGAAGAAGAACCAAGAAGAAATGAAAAGTGACATCGCTACCATGAAGAACTCAATAGAAAGCATCAAGAGTAGACTAGATGAAGCAGAGGACCGCATCAGTGAGCTAGAAGATAAGATGGAAAAAAATACCCAAGTAGAGCAACTTCTAGAAAAAAAGATTAAAAAGCAGGAGGAGAGCCTACGGGAGCTTTGGGACAAAACAAAACAAAATAATATTCGAATAATAGGGGTTCCAGAAGGAAAGGAAACTGAGGTAGACATGGAAAAAGTATTTCAAGAAATAATGACAGAAAACTTTCCTGAAATAGAAAAGAAAAAACCCACACAAATCCAAGATGCCCGCAGAGTCCCAAGCAAAATGAATCCCAGAAGACAGACTCCAAGGCACATTATAATTAAATTGGCAAACAACAACGACAAAGTAAGAATCTTAAAAGCAGCCAGAGAGAGACAGAAAGTTACATACAAAGGAACCCCCATCAGACTAGCAACTGATTTCTCAACAGAAACTTATCAGGCCAGAAGGGAATGGGATGAAATATACAAAGTCATGCAAAGGAAGGGTCTGAATCCAAGAATACTGTACCCAGCAAGGCTATCAATCAAAATTGAAGGGGAAATCAGGAGCTTCACAGACAAAAAAAGACTGAAGGAATTTATCTCCACCAAACCAGCAATGCAAGAAATGCTAAAGGGTCTACTGTAAAAATAAAGAAATAAGAAGTGAAGAAGGAACACGGGTATAGAATAAAAATGGCATCAAATGAGTACCTATCAATAATAACCTTAAATGTAAATGGATTAAATGCTCCAATCAAAAGACATAGGGTAACAGATTGGATAAGAAAACAAGACCCATACATCTGTTGTCTACAAGAAACCCACCTCAGAAAAAGAGATGCACACAGACTGAGGGTGAAGGGATGGAAAAAAGTTTTCCAGGCAAATGGAAATGAAAAAAAAGCTGGGGTAGCAATACTTATATCTGACAAATTAGATCTCAGAGTGAAGGACATAACAAGAGATAATGAAGGCCACTTCATAATACTAAAGGGAACAATCCAACAAGAAGAAATAACCCTGGTAAATATATATGCACCCAATACAGGAGCAACCAAATACATTAAAAAACTGCTGGAGGACATTAAGGGAGAGATTAATAGCAATACAATCATAGTAGGAGATTTTAATACCCCACTGTCACCCTTCGACAAATCATCTAAACAAAAAATCAGCAAAGAAATATCAATCCTAAATGACTCACTAGACCAGATGGAATTAATTGACATCTTCAGGACACTCCACCCCAAAGCCACAGAATATACATTCTTCTCAAGTGCACATGGGACATTCTCAAAGATAGACCACATTTTGGGACATAGGCAAAGTCTCTTCAAATTCAAGAAGATAGAAATCATATCAAGTATCTTCTCAGACCATAATGGCATAAAACTGGAAATTAACTACAATAAAAATAATCCAAAGAAATCAAACACATGGAGACTAAACAGCTTGCTATTAAACAAGGACTGGGTTACCAGAGAAATCAAGGAAGAAATTAAAAACATCCTGGAAACAAATGACAATGAAAGCACAACAATCCAAGATCTTTGGGACACAGCAAAAGCAGTTTTGAGAGGGAAGTTCATATCCTTACAAGCCTATTGCAAAAAACTAGAAAAAATAGTAACAGATGATCTAACTCTACAACTCAAAGAGTTAGAAAAGGAGCAACAAGAAAAACCCAGTGTAAGCAGAAGGAAGGAAATAACAAAAATCAGAGCAGAGATAAACGACATAGAGACCAAAAAAACAATACATAAGATCAACAAAACCAAGAGCTGGTTCTTTGAAAGAATAAACAAGATAGATGGACCTCTAGCCAGGCTAACCAAGAAACAAAGAGAGAGGACCCAAATAAACAAAATCAGAAATGAAAGAGGTGAAATAACAACAGACCCCACCGAAATACAATGGATTGTTACAAAATACTACGAACAACTCTATTCCAACAAACTGAACAACCTGGAGGAAATGGACATATTCCTAGAAAAATACAAACTTCCAAAACTCAATCAGGAAGAATCTAAAAATCTCAATAGACCAGTGACTTGGGAAGAAATTGAAACAGTCATCAAAAAGCTTCCAGCAAACAAAAGCCCAGGGCCAGATGGCTTCACAGGAGAGTTTTACCAAACATTCAAGGAAGAACTAAAACCTATCCTCCTCAGACTATTCCAAAAAATTCAAGAGGAAGGAACACTTCCAAACTCCTTCTATGAAGCCAGCATCACCCTAATACCAAAACCCGATAAAGACAACTCAATGAAAGAGAATTACAGGCCAATATCCCTCATGAACATAGATGCCAAAATCCTCAACAAAATTCTAGCAAATCGGCTCCAGCAGAGCATCACAAAGATCATACACCATGACCAAGTAGGATTTATTCCAGGAATGCAAGGTTGGTACAATATCCGCAAATCAATAAACGTGATACATCACATAAACAAGTTGAAAGATAAAAATCATATAGTCATATCAATTGATGCAGAAAAAGCATTTGATAATATCCAACACCCTTTCCTGATAAAAACTCTTAACAAGGTGGGAGTACAAGGATCATACCTCAACGTAATAAAAGCTATTTATGATAAACCCACAGCCAACATCATACTCAATGGGCAAAAACTAAAACTATTCCCTCTAAGAACAGGAACAAGACAGGGATGCCCACTATCGCCACTCCTCTTTGACATAGTACTGGAAGTACTAGCCATTGCAATTAGACAAGAGGAGGAAATAAAAGGCATCCAAATTGGAAAAGAAGAAGTAAAGTTATCCTTATTTGCAGACGACATGATATTGTATATAAAAAACCCAAAAGACTCCATTAAAAAACTAATTGGCTTAATAAATGAATTTGGCAATGTAGCAGGATACAAAATTAACACCAAGAAATCTATGGCATTTCTATACACCAACAGTGAGTTTATAGAAACAGAGACTAAAAAAGCAATTCCATTTACGATCGCACCAAAAAAATTAAGATACCTAGGAATAAACTTAACTAAGGAAGTAAAGGACCTATACGTGGAAAACTACATGATACTGAAAAAAGAAATAGAGGAAGATGTAAACAGATGGAAGAACATACCATGTTCATGGATTGGTAGAATCAACATCATCAAAATGTCCATACTTCCTAAAGCAATCTATAAGTTCAATGCACTCCCCATTAAAATACCAACGGCATATTTCACTGACCTAGAAAGAACTCTCCAAAAGTTCATTTGGAACAATAAAAGACCCCGAATAGCCACAGCAATCCTGAGAAAGAAGAGTAAAGTAGGAGGTATCTCAATACCAGACTTCAAACTGTATTACAAAGCCACTGTTCTCAAAACAGCCTGGTACTGGCACAAAAACAGACAGATCAATGGAGGAAACTTCCTCCAGGAAGTTTGTATTTTTCTAGGAATATGTCCATTTCCTCCAGGTTGTTCAGTTTGTTGGAATAGAGTTGTTCGTAGTATTTTGTAACAATCCATTGTATTTCGGTGGGGTCTGTTGTTATTTCACCTCTTTCATTTCTGATTTTGTTTATTTGGGTCCTCTCTCTTTGTTTCTTGGTTAGCCTGGCTAGAGGTCCATCTATCTTGTTTATTCTTTCAAAGAACCAGCTCTTGGTTTTGTTGATCTTATGTATTGTTTTTTTGGTCTCTATGTCGTTTATCTCTGCTCTGATTTTTGTTATTTCCTTCCTTCTGCTTACACTGGGTTTTTCTTGTTGCTCCTTTTCTAACTCTTTGAGTTGTAGAGTTAGATCATCTGTTACTATTTTTTCTAGTTTTTTGCAATAGGCTTGTAAGGATATGAACTTCCCTCTCAAAACTGCTTTTGCTGTGTCCCAAAGATCTTGGATTGTTGTGCTTTCATATAGATCAATGGAATCGAATCGAGAACCCAGATATCAACCCAAATCACTATGCTCAATTAATATTTGACAAAGGAGTCACTAATATACAATGGAGTCAAGACAGTCTCTTCAATAAATGGTGTTGGGAAAATTGGACAGATACATGCAAAAGAATGAAACTAGATCACCAACTTACACCATACACAAAAATAAACTCAAAATGGATACAGGACTTAAACATCAGACGGGAAACCATAAAAATACTTGAAGCATCCACAGGCAACAAAATCTCAGACGTATGCCAAAAAAACTTCTTCACTGATACTACCCCTAGTGCAATGGAAGCTAAAGAGAAAATAAACAAATGGGACTACATCAAAATAAAAAGCTTTTTTACAGCAAAAGAAACCATCATCAAAACAACAAGAAAGCCCACTGTGTGGGAGAACATATTTGCAAATGTTACCACTGATAAAGGTTTAATCTCCAACATCTACAAACAGCTTATACAACTAAATAAAAGGAAGATGAATGATCCAATTAAAAAATGGGCAATGGACCTAAATAGAATATTTTCAAAAGAAGACAGAAGGAAGGCCAAAAAGCACATGAAAACATGCTCAAAGTCACTAATTATCCGAGAGATGCAAATCAAAACAACAATGCAGTACCATCTCACACCTGTCAGAATGGCCAACATCAACAAATCAACAAACAAGTGTTGGCGAGGTTGCGGAGAAAAAGGAACCCTCGTGCACTGCTGGTGGGAATGTAGACTGGTGCAACCACTGTGGAGAACAGTGTGGAGTTTCCTCAAAAAACTGAAAATGGAACTCCCATTTGACCCAGTAATCCCACTTCTAGGAATATATCCCAAGAAACTAGAAACACCAATCAGAAAGGATATATGCACCCCTATGTTCATAGCAGCACAATCTACAATAGCCAGAATTTGGAAACAGCCTAAGTGTCCGTCAGCAGATGATTGGATCCAAAAACTATGGTACATCTACACAATGGAATACTATGCTGCCATAAAAAAGAAGGATTTCTCATCATTTGCAGCATCCTGGATGGAATTGGAGAACATCATGCTGAGTGAAATAAGCCAATCAATGAAAGAGAAACACCACATGACCTCACTCATTTATGGATAATAAAGAACATTATAAACTGATGAACCATAAGATAGATATAGAGACAGTATATCAACAAGTAGACTGTCAAGTTACAGCGGGGATGGGAGGAAGATCTGGGGGAGATAATAGATCAACCGAAGGACTTGTATACATGCATATAAGTGCAACCAATGGACACAAAACTCTGGGGAGGGAGGGGATGTGTTGGAGGGAGGGAGGGGGTCAAAAAAAATCAATAAAATATATTAAAAATAAATAAATAAATAAATAAATAAATAAATAAATAAATAAATAAATAAAAATGATTAACAGCTCATGTGCAGTCAGGCTTAACAATATTCATTAGAAACTATGGCAAACATTTTGTAACTCAATGAAATAAATTTCCTTAGTAGTATAGTTCAGAAATGTTACTCTTTTCCAAAATTGTTGGGACCTAGACTTGCCAATGGACAAAATCTAGACCTACTCTTGATTCTCTTATCTTCTTCCCTCTCTATGATTTAGAAGAAAGGTTGTAAATTCAGTTGCAATATTAAGAAATTAATGCTGACCAATTAAGTACCACTGTACTAAACAACTGCTCAGAAATAGAGTTTAATTCAGAATTACAGAAACTCTGCCTTTTATATGCTTTAGGCATAGTTGGTTTTAGAAGAAAACACTGCAAGTTGAATATTACAAAAATGACATTTGGCACTAAGATAAAAATTAAGTTTTACAACAAAGGTTTTAGGACAGTACTATATTTATTTTATGTATAAAATATGTCCATGTAAGATGGTAGCAACATTGAAAGACAATCTCAAGAAAAAAATGTTTATTGATGTTAGCATATTTTAGGGCTTTCTCATAGACTTCTTCATTCTGTCCTAATACAGTCCATTATACATAGCTGAACATTAAGACTCAGGGAAGTGTCATGCCCAAAGGACTACAGGTTATATCCTAGACCTGATTCACTCAGGCTAGAAAGAGCAATTGGGCATAGTACCTCCAAACTTCCATTCTGTAGCTTAAAATCGGGTATGGTCAATTTAAAAACACTACATGGAAACTGGCACACTCTGCAAATCAAGGCCTGTTTCTGCTCTAGAGCTGGTTGTTAAACATTTACCAGCACGCCACTGGATAGAGGTCATAGCTGATAGACTTGGGATTGGAAGCTAATGTTTCTGATTTTAATCTTGAACTTTTACACAGTCTCTCAACTACTCAAGTACATATTTCTTCACTTGAAATTAAGTTGAGTGTGCCTTTTTAAATAAAATAAAAGCATAATTATTAAATGGCATTAAAATAACTTGGTCAAGAAGATACACATACACACACACACATTTTATATATACTCAGTGAGTATAGAATAAACCCTATAAATGTATAGCATCTATAATTATGTCCAATTTGAAGATGATACCTTAAAATATCTTAATTGGAAAAGCTTAGAACATAAATATATCTTTAGATGAAACTATTTTAAATAGAAGGGTATAAGTCAAACACTGGAATGTATAAAATAAGAAAAGTTAAAGGAATATATGGTTCTCAGAAAACCAGATGGCAGTGAAAAAATAAAGATGAATGCAAAAGGACAATGAGAAAGGACCTATTACACAAAATGATTAGAAAAAAGCAAAGAAAAAAGATGTTATAAAAGTATTGCAAAGCTTGCAGGGATTTTTCATTTCAAACAAGACACAAACCAATAGCCTAGAATCCCTAGTCCTATAACATAAATAGGCCTACAGATATCTGGAATTGACTTTGTTAGTATCAGTCCTAGTCAGCACCCATGACATTTGAGGTGAATCTGTCCACTAGCAGCAACTGCCCCTTTCTTTCTTTCAAGTCTGCCTAGGTATAAAAATAGCCCCGTGGATAATAGGCTCAGAATCCATTACATTTAGGTGCTAAGGTATAAATATGAAATTCTAATTAAACAGCCCTGGTTGGGTGGCTCAGTTGGGCAGAGCATTTGATCCCAGTCAGGGCACTTACAGAAGGCAACAGATGGATGTTTCTCTCTCACATCATTGTTCCTCTCTCTCTCTTTTTCTCCCTCTTCTCCTTTCCTCTCTCGAAAATCGTTTTCTTGCCTGAGGAATAAAAAGAAAAGGGGAAAAAAATACTGGTAAACAGCCAAAAAGTGACCTAAAGGTCATGTCAGTGACTAAATGTTATTCAGTCCTTCTCATTTGCTTCTGCTATGTTTGTGCACTTAAAACTGCAGAGATTCTAACTGAAAACCCAGGATAACCCTAGGCAGAGGGAATGTGAATAAAAGACCCATAATGAATTCCTAGTAGATATGACTCAATATGATTTATGATCTTGAAATCAGTAGTAAACCAAGAGTTGAACTTGTGTGTGTGCGTGCATCTAAACGTCTTTGCTAAAGGGCACTGAGCAAATGTACCATATGCCAAATAAATATGTCTAGAGCAAATTTTTGAGGCCAAGTCTCTGGGAAAATAACCAGGAAGGAAGCTTTGGATTGACTACAACAGACTTTTTCCCCTTCAAGTAAAGAGCTGAGAACATGAAGAGTAAGATCAAAGAGTAAACATTGGGAAACACAGCCTCTCTCCCAGCTTCTTGGCACCTTCCCCTTGCTATCTCATCAGGCACAAACTAACCCAGCCAACAGTATCAAGACCTAAGCCAACTACTGGCTCTGCAGCACATGGGGCAAAAGGATGCTAAACATGAATGAGTGGTTATTATCAATGAGCTCCTAAGGAAAACAGCAGTCAAGTGTGCCAAATATCAGCGCTCCTTCAAAACACTCACTTACTATGCTTTTAATTTCTTTTGCTTGGTACTAAAAAATAAATGCCAATACGTATCTTAGCATCAGTTTAGACTTTGCCGGGGTGAAGATGGAGGGTGGTCAGTTTCTAAAGACCCCTGAGAGATGCTTGCATGAGAAGTTATCAGAAATATAGCTAGAACCACCCAGCTGACCTCAGGAGAAAACAAGAAGCTTCTGAAAAATAACCAGCTGACCTCTAGTTACACTCTTCAAAGCAGGTGTGGGCCTCATACCTACTTGTCAAGCATCATAAAAGATCCAAGAAAGTCAAAATCTGAGTCACTGTCTGCTGAAATCCCAAATAAAATAGCGTGTTCTCCAAACAGTGGAGTCCTGCTAAGTTTATCCTTGGGGAGGCCTGAGAGGAAAGTAATTGGCAGCTCATCCTCCAAACCCTAACCTCAGCATGCACTTCAGAAGTATATCCTCTATGATTGTTCATCCATTTACCTGAAAGCAATTAGATGTGACTCACATGAAACACAGTTGAAGACCCAAAGAAAATATTCTAAAACAGATCTACTCCCTCCCTTTTTCTCATGCCAAGAACGAAGTGATACAGAAATAAGAAACTATGAAAAGGTCCTATTTTTGAGAAAAACTACATTATCTGAGCAAGAATACAAATCACAAAGAAACACAGCACCAGCAGGTGGAGCTGGTTAGAAAACTAGAAGTGTTTACAGTCTCAAAAGGTCTAAATGTTAATAAATTGTAAGGAAGGAGGGAAGGGTGATCAGATCACTCCAAGGAAATTACTCAGGATGTTTTTTCCACCCTTTTAATCCTGTGGGAAAAATCCCCTTGTCTTCATGGAATTTCGTCTGTGAGCTCTCAGCCATTTATGAGGATTTGGGTCTTGGAATGAAATGTGAGCACAGCATTGGGCCAATGAGAGGCAGAAGTTGACAGACACTTTCAGCCTTTTGAAACCAAGAAGAAAAAGCAGGGCAGAATACTTTAGGTCATGTCATGATGATGCTGATAGTGTCTGCCTGACACCCTTTTCACTTTTTGGGGTGTGTTTGTGAGGAAAATCCTTTGGAATGTGAGGAAAATCTAGGTAAATGAGGCTCATTAAGAGAAGGGTGAATTTAAGTTCAAAGGTAAAAAATTGGAGGTCAGAAGTATCCAAAGGAAAAAAAAAATGGACTGGTCCAGAATAAATTTGTATAATCATTTTCTAATTACTGTAACAATAACAAATACTTTACAAAATTTAGAAGTTGCAGTAAAATCCATTTTCCATTCTCTTACAAATAGGACCCTAACTTTTCCTTCCAGGGCCCTTCTCCACCACTCTCGTCCCTGGGGTTCAATTATAGGACACATTTACAAGGGGCACAGCAATGAGTTCAGAGGCGAATGGGTGCTTCATGAAATTTTGGGGGAAAGGGAGTCTTTTCTGCTGGACTTAACCAAGAAGATGCTGGGCTGGGGTTGCTGTGAGCCTTATGGCCATCACAAGAACAGATCCAACATAGAGGATACAATGGCAAGAGATGAAGAGAAGTCATGAGATGGTGGCTGTTTTAGAGTCCTACGTCTCAGTCACATGACACCTTTAGACTTTTCAGTTATAAACAAATATTCTTTTTTCTTTCGTTTTTGCTCTTAATATATTATTTTTCCCTTAAGTGCATCGAATGGTGTTTTCTATCATTGTAAACCGTAATTACTTTTCAAGCACTCTCAGAAGGTCCTGCTAGAAATAGCCACCCTGCCTTGATTTCTTTTCTCCCAAATGGATCATCTAAATGATCCACTTCTATGTCTCTTTCCAAGAGGCCTCACATCTTGGTGCTCATCACCCTCCATCATTTAGGCTTTGATTTCCTTTTACTAGATAATCGTGATCATTTTCCAATCAGGTTCACTGCTCTATAATTCAACCTTCACAATGCTGGTGGTGGTATCCTCCTAACCTGCAAGACAGAGCATATCACTTCCTTTCTCAAACGTTATCTATGGCCACCATGCATTAGCAAACTGAAGACAACAAAACAAAAGGAACATTCATTCTGCTCTCTAAAGACCTCTCTTTTCCCCTTCTTTTCTTGACTTTCCAGATTTTTGTCTGCCATGGATCCTGCTGATGCTGCCTGTCTCTGCTCACAATTCCCAGGCCATGTTATACAGTTCCACACCTCTATGGAGTTGCACAACCAGTCAGCTCTGCCAGGAAAGAGTTTGATTCTTGTCTCCACCTGCCCAACCTCTACTTCAAGACACAGTTACCATTTTGCTTCCCCCCCACCCCCCTGTGATGACTTTTATAATTGTGTCTCCTAATGGTATTACTCATCTCCTTTATACTTAAACAGCACAATGATGATAAGTACCATATTATGACCTGAGTGACTTTTCCACTCAGTAGATTTTAAATTCCTTAAGATTAGACTTTATACATCTTTCCTACCCTGCACTTTATGCAAGATATTAATTAGCACATTGGCCATTACCTAAATGTTTAAATAGATGAATATATCTTTAAATTAATTTAAAAAGACCAAAATTAAAAGATGGTCCAATAAAATGTGTGCTGTATTTCCCTGGGGTTTGATAAGATACTTGAGAAAAAATGCTTCTTTTAAAAACACAGGATGTACATGATGATGTTCAGACTATTCCCACACCACATCAGCTCAAGCACAGAATGCTCATTATCTCTTTATTTCATATAGACAACTAATCAGAGAATTCAAGAACCAGAGTGAGATCTGAGACAGGGTACTCACTCATCCACTACAAGGCTCCACTTACCACAATAATATTTTTGAAGAGGAATTGATCACATTCCATTTCTCTCTCTACTGGTTTTACCCCCAGTGACTTTTCTTTCCATCATTGACACTTCCCTCTTCACATGGCTATTTCTTGGCAAGCCCACAAACTCTTACTTCACTTGTGATAAAGGAAACCTTTGCTGTGCTTTGAGCACATTCCTATGAACCTGCTATTTGACCATCTGACTAAAGAGAAGGAAAGGTTGTAAACAGTGCATTTTCCCGCCTCCAGAAGAAGAAATCAGAGCAGCCCCTTTTAGGAAATGAACGAGAATCAGCAGAAAAGCGGCCTGATGGTTCACCACTCCTTGTGGTCCGTGACTCAACTGAAGCATCTGAACTTAACTCTAATGGACTCTGTGGATTAACACAGCTCCTGAAAACCACAAATAGATCTGGGGTTCAGCAATCGGCCAATGCCAAACTAGCCTACAACCACCCAATGAAGAACTGACAAGTCAAAGACGTGTTTGAACCAACTAGTCTATTTACCTTAAGAAACCTTAAGCCTTTGTAACTCACACCCTTGCTTTGGTTGGGGAGATGGTGTGCATTTACAAGGCAATTCAAAATTCTCTTTTATTTGTTCCCTGACAGTCTGAAGGCCCACAGAGCCTGCTTTGTCCAGCAGTAAGCTTAGCTTAGCACTCTCAGCCTTTATTCTGCTTTTATCTCCTTTTTGGTTGTTGTCCAAAGGGTTACCAAAACTATTTCAGTTCAGGTTAATGTAGAAGGCCGATGTCTGAATTGTAGAGATCACTCAGAGCTTCAGTACAGATGTTCAGGTTAGAAACTTAGAATGCATACTGGTCAGGTCACCTGAGCTGAGCAGGGTGTGCATGCACCCTTAGAAAGGAGAATGAAATATTTCCTAGCCAGTGACTGAAATTATTTGCAACCTGGACAGTATATTGCCAAACAAAATAATCCAGTCATAGAAAGACAATTATCACATGATCTCACTTATATGTGGACTCTAACTGAACAAAATAAACCGACCACAAAATAGGTCCAGAGGCATGGACGCATTACACAGACTGACAAAGGTCAAAGGAAGGGGTTAGAGAATTTATATGCATATATGCACAATCCATGGACTCAGATTACAGTGAGGTAGGTGAAGGCCTAATGTGGGTAAGGAAGACATCTGTAATACTCTCAACAATAAAGATGGAAAAGTATTTGTAATAGTCACAGTTCAAATGTGGCTGAAGTTTGCAGCTACCTCCCTAGCCCAATCCGTCTATTTGTTTTGTTGTGAGCCCTCTTACTATTTTAGCAAGTTAGAACTGAACAGTTGCAACAATGAGGTAGCAAATAATACTCCTTCTGGCATTCCTTGGCATTTAAAGAGAAACTCTTTTAGGAATATTGGAGGTATCATCTTACACTTTTAAAAATTAAACTATTATGATTGTAAGCTATCAAAATGTGTCACACTGTTTACAAATCTGTTTAGATAGTACTTTGTACATATTTGTGAATGCAGAGTCACCATTTTACCACGGAATTGTTATTT
Source organism: Pipistrellus hanaki (assembly GCF_964339955.1). Lineage (NCBI taxonomy): Eukaryota > Metazoa > Chordata > Mammalia > Chiroptera > Vespertilionidae > Pipistrellus > Pipistrellus hanaki. Next base: position 28,594,562 of record NC_140508.1, read on the forward strand.
TAATATAATTTTTTTCTATGTACATAGAATTTATAAGGAATAACAAAAGCATGCTATTGTAGACATCTGAGTCATAGGCGTAATGTCTCCATTTTAGAAGTGGCAAAGTTTAAGAAGCAAAATTACAGCTATAACAGCCTTTCTTTGGCTGTAGAGACCTGAATTACTAACATTTCCAATGCAGTAGTTATTATAGGGCTATGAGATCATGAAGCAGTAAGCATTCCCAGTGGGTCCATGGAAAGGTGCTAATTAATATAATCTTATAAAATTATTATTACTATTATTACTAACAACAATACTAATCATGAATGATATGAAACATATTTACAGTATAGTTCTAGCATCTAACTTATTTTCTATCATGTGATTCCCCTTGGTAGGGGAAACATTTAAGCTCTAAATGTTTGACTTTGTTGTCATTTTTATATGACAGGTTCCATTGATAAGAAAAACAATAAAAAGCTTCTTAACTAACAATTTTAATTAATTATACACTCTATTAGTCACTTCAACGGCCCCTTTTCCTCTTTATAAATCAATTTCAAATCTTTTTTTTTAATTTATGAAAATACTTGAGGAGGTCATCTTTTCCCTTTTTCTTATGAAAAAAAAAGTTAGTGTCAGAAATAAAATTACTCTTTCAAACATTGTAATCTATATAAAATGGCTAAAGAGGTGCATATTCTTTTTATAGTAAGTCTTTGAAATCCAGGGTGTATTTCAGATCCACAGCACATTGCAACTCATGTTAACCGCCTTCCCAGTGTTCAGTAGCCACCTGTGGCCTGTGGGTCCCATTTCAGACAGCATGACTCTAGATGATGAATTGTGATATGTCATGAGCTGGCCAGGACTATTTTAGAGCTCCCACCACAGGCCACAGGTACATATTGACCTACTGAGGAAGCTGGCGATACACCTTAAATCTCAATTTTCATCAAATAGTTGTTACACAGAAATTAAATGAAGAAAAACAAAATTAGAGAAATTAGGTATTTATATAGGACATATCTAGGCTGAATTTCTTTACCTGGCCCAAGCCAGAGAACCTTGCCTGGGATCCTTTTCTCAATATTAGCTTTCAAATTCCATCCACCCTCTCTATTTATGTCTCTCTTGATAGATTATTCCATCATCTTTATATCCCTAGCCTCTAAAATATAGCTGGCGACCTTTTGATAGGTATCTGTAAGTGTTTGTTACACTCATCTGAGCTACTTAGAATTTCTAAAAAGGAGTAGAAGGGGTATAAGTTGGTGTCCCTTCAATAAAGATCAAAAACATTCTGTAGGTATAGTTCTTACCCTACTTACAATTAATTAGCATGGCCACTGGTATCCAAGAAATTCTTCTGCATCCAATTCTTCATTCCAAGTTGTAAACTTTAACCAGCCTCATGGTACAGTCTTATACAGCGAAAAATAAAACTTATCATCTAATGTGTTGAAATTTACCTACTGCCAAAGCATTCTTTTACTATCCCAATTGTGTAATTCAAAATGATATTTTATAGAGATTGAGAAAATTATCAAAGTTGCATTATCCTATGGATAAAACTAATGGCATGAATATGATTTTTCAATGATAAGGCAACATGTGATTTCATGCCTTCCTCTGATGGAAGTAAAGCTGTTTTCACATATAAATGTTTGTCACTGGCATGTTCATCTTGGAGTCATCAATGATGAATTTTCAGGGAACAGAGGTCACCCAGAGGAGAACTTACAAATAAAAGTCCATGAGTGTGAGCTTAGACTCTTTAAGCCTCTATTTCCTTATCTGTAAACTTAAAAATAATGCCTAACTCATAGGACTAGTGTGGGAGGCTAAACTAAGGCATAAATCATTCTTAGCAAGAGATGGGGAATCTGGTAAATGCTTATGAAGTGGTAGCTATTTGTTTAAACCTGTTAGACCTTTATAAAACATGGTAAAAGGGTAGACTAGGGTAAATAATAGATCTGTGCTTTCCTAAAGCTGGAAACAATGTGAATCATGCTGATGACTGTAGATTTTACCAGAATGAACCAAATTTGAACATACTGTCACTCTAAAAAGAGGTGATGATTCTACATCCTGCCAAGTCATCAGGTAGATGTGACTTAGTAGCTCCTGTTCTTTCAAACACCCTCATTTACTGCCCAAGGTATCTCTGGTCCTTTTCTGTTTGGAGACATCTTTGCTGGCAGAGGGAGACAGTAACACCCAGTGGTTACAGGACAGAATGTAGAGTGAGTCTCCATGACTGATGCTCCTTCCTGCCACACATTTGCAGAATCACCTTCAAAACTTCATTTTGATCTGGAGATTCCAACCCCCTTCCACCTTTTTATGCTCTTTAGAAACTAAACTGTGTACAAAGGCTTGGGAACCTAAGGTAAGCATTGTTTGGAGAACTGTATCAATGTGCGCGTCACACTAACGATCTCACTGGAACAAACAGTTGGGAGGAAGGGTTGGATAAATTATAGAAAGTGTTTAGACAATAAAGTGAGCTTATTCTCAGTGGGACAGAAACCTAAGCTAACTGCTTAAGGAGTAGGATCTAGTCTCTATTCCCCTGATTTCATTTCAATAAAGTGCAACCACAACCCAGTGATTTATTTATTCTCTTATGTATATTATAAGAGCCTTCACCTTTTTGAATACATCATTCATTTTCTTTGCACGTCCTTTTTCTTGCATATAATATAATAGGAATCTGCAAGTCAATTCGAGTTATCACATTAACCAGAGTACTGGGCAAAAGATACTTTTCTAAATTCATTGGATAGCTTAACCTATTCATGTCTATACCTACCACTGTAAAGAAAATATAGTCTCCATGACGGGGAAGTCCAAATTATTAAAAAGGATAACTGGAGTCAGACACCTGATGCTAAATTCTCACTGTGTATTATAGAAGTTCACATAACTGGCACAAGCCCTTTAAATTGAGTTTGCTACAGTGTCCTCGCCTGCATCTATGCAAACATAAAATATTTCTTCCTCTATATGCCACATATAATTGTCAGGAGAGACACGGAGAAATTGTTATGCACCCTAGAGCTAAATAACTGTAGTTTTAGTTTTTCATAATTTTTTTACATTTTATTTAAGCACAATATGACATATGTTTGGGTGAATAAAACAATGTCTCATATAAATTATTAGTATCTATTTACTTCAAAAGTGGAGGTAAAGGGGCCCATTTAAAAATAATCGGCCTTCAAACTAAAGGGTCCCAGGTTCAATTCCGGTCAAGGGCATGTACCTTGGTTTTGGGCACATCCCAGTAGGAGATGTGCAGGAGGCAGCTGATAGATGTTTCTCTCTCATTGATGTTTCTAACTCTCTGTCCCTCTCCCTTCCTCTCTGTAAAAAAAATCAATAAAATATATTCTAAAAAAAATTAAAATAATAAAATAAATAAAAATAATATCCCCTTTTAAAACTTCTTTTTTCAAATCACTTTTATACATTGTCTCCATTTCCTTCACATGGAAGTTGCTCAATTGGAAGTAGGTAGTGCAAACGTTATTATTTTCATTCTTCAGATGTCAAAGCTGAGACAAAGCAACGTAATCATATTAACTTAGATTTCCACTAAACAACACTGACAACAACAAAATCAGCCTTGCAAGAAAGTTCCACTCCAGCACTCATTTTCTGCTATCATAATTTTTCCAGGGTCATATTCTTATAGCAATTTTCTAGGTTCATAATTACCTTAGTTGCATGCACAATTTGGGTAGTTAAGTAATTATTTGATTTGCACATGCAAATACTGCAATCATTGTAACATAAAAATAATGTCCTTTAAACATTTGGGCCCAATGAAGGACAAATGGTCAGGAAAATCAAAATTCCTGTGGTTCCAAAAAGGGATAACCATGAACAGAAAGCATTAGGAGCCATGCTCAGATGTTCAGAGAATCGGCTCACTTTAACCCTGAGCAAAGAAGCAACATGATGGTGTTCTAACTTCAATGTCCTTATCTCTGACAACAACAAAATCAAAGATTTCTGGGTACTGACAAGCTATTTGGAACCATAAAGAAACTATATCTGAACACGTGCATGAAAAATATAGTCCCACATTGGAGGGGTTGAGGATAGATTTGGGCAAATCCCTTAACCCCTAAATCTTCTAATACTAATCTCTAAAATGTGGATAATAATATCAACCTTAAAAGTTGAAAAGAAGCCTAGATGAGATAATTACATAAAAGTACCATGTAAACTCTAAAACCCTCTACAAATAAAGCAGATTATGACCGGGTTTGAAGTATATATGATGTTATCAAAGATCCCAATAGAGAAGACAGACATCAAGTTTTTTTGGCTGAACAAGCTGTCTCTAAGGAAGCTTAGTAATTTTAGTACATTTCCCCCTTGCATTGAAAAGGAGAGTAGCATGAAAGGGTTGTGATCTTCCTTTTATATCCAGAGTTGATGTAGCTTTTGTGTTAGTCCTATATCTAGTTTTTGATCCCATAATTGAGAGTAGATGACAGAGAAGCTGGCAAGAATTTCAAGGAGAGCAAAAATAAATGTCTGTGATGTTAGAAACTAGGCCCTCTAATGAAAACTAGGGGGGCAAGACATTCTTAACTCTCCCAATAAATTCATGAGAATGGTGGTCCTGCTAAAGTTTTTAAGGAGTGTGAAAATTATTTTACATATGAAATTGAAGATAGAGAATAGCTAAAAATATAGCCAGAGAAATGCATGTATGATATTCTGCAGAGTTGTCAAAAACTGAAACATTAGAAAATGGTATCATTGGAGTTTGCATCATTTTCATAGGGATGATTAAGAGAGATATCTAGCCGGGACCGGTTTGGCTCTGTGGATAAGGCGTCGGCCTATGGACTGACATGTCACGGGTTCAATTCCAGGCAAGGGTATGTACCTTGGTTGTGGGCACACCCCCAGTAGGAGGTGCAAGAGGCAGCTGATTGATAATTCTCTCTCATCGATGTTTCTAACTCTCTATCCCTCTCTCTTCCCCTCTGTGAAAAATCAATAAAATATATTTTAAAAAAAAAGAGAGAGAGAGAGAGATATCTACAACTTTTGATATGGTCAACCTATGAGAAGGCTAAAAAAATGAACTGAGGGCCACGTTGATTTCGCAAGAGATGTGATTTTAGAATTATGGTTACACTGCATCCTCCTTTGCTCACAAAACAAACAAATAAACACAAACCACATTAATGAAAATGTGCATCCTCTCCTTTCCAAAGACATCTTTCTAACTTGGAAAGCAGTGGGATTCTATGGAAAAGGAGTGACTTTGGAGGCAGCAAGATTATTATTTTTTTATTTTTTTATTTTTAAATATATCTTTATTGATTTGAGAGAGAGAGGAGAGAGAGAGAGAGAGAGAGAGAGAGAGAGAGAGAGAGAGAGAGAGAGAGAGAGAGAGAGAGAAGCATCAATGATAAGAGTGAGTCATTGATTGGCTGCTTCCTGCATGTCCTCCTACTGGGGATCAAGCCTGCAGCCTGGACATGTGCCCTTGGTGAGAATCAAACCCTGGACCCTTCAGTCTGCAGGCTGATGCTCTATCCACTGAGCCAAACAAGCTAGGACAAAATTACTATTAAACTCTTGTCTCATTACCAAATGGGTGTAAAAATGTTTCTGGTAAGACATTAATATGTAACCCCTTGACCTCTTTAGTTTGAAAATACCTAAGACATTTTCAGATTTCTAACATGGAGCATAGTGGAAGATCACACACAGCTTGGTTATGATTCCAACGATCTCACCAAGACCCAGTATCTTCCTGGCTCTCAGATACACCCGGATGGCTACATATGGTGCCAGGATGGCAGGCACAGCTCCAGCTGTTCATCCTAACTCAGGGACAGAGGAGCAGGGCAACTGTGTCTGTTCCACAACTTTCCATAAAAACATGTACTTTATTTAATTGATTTTGATTGGCCCAAATATAATCTTGGCAACCAGGGCATTGGAGGAAGGAACTGTGACCCTTCCAGAACATATGAGCTGAATTTTGGAGGAAGGTTGGTATTCCAGAGAAATTTTGCATTTGTTATTTCCACAAAATCCAGATGCTGGTGGCAGAAACAGTAGATACCCAATACCAGAGATTCAGAGATAAACCTATCTAAAGGCATGGCAGTGAAGGGGAGGGCTTCTCTGATAACTTTTTCAAGGTTTACAGCTCCAATATTCTTATCTTCACTTTTATCACAAGGAGAACTTGCCTTCATCAAATGTTGCCCCTCCTGAGGGCCTCCACACATTTCCACTTTCACAGGAAAAAGTCCTGCACCCCCATCTCTAGAATGGAATGGGCAAGCCTAAAAGCCAAAGTCATTTAAGTTCATATCCTACACCTTTCCCTTTCATGGCTGCATGCCCTTTGAAAGTTGCTAACCGCTTTATGCCTTAGGAATCCGTGTAGTGAAACAGCAATAATGACACTTATTCTGAGGGTTATGCTAAGGACTAGCTATATATATAAGAAGATAATACAACAGAGAAGGGTATATAATGGATGCTCAAGAAATGATCATGATTCTCTACATAGTTTGGTCCAGGTCTTATGATCTATTCCTTGGGGCCTTCTCTCTTGCCCAAATGCCAACATTCAAAGTGGCCCTCACCTGACTTTCAGGATTTGGAAGAAGTCAGCAGTCCCAATAGAGCCAGAGGCACAGCACATCTGTTTGTGAATCATTGGACGGGACAGGGCACCACTGGGCAGAGTTCAAGAAAAGAAAGGTTGCCATCACAGACCAAGTCCTCGTCACTCGTGCTGTTGAAAAATTTGCAAAGGTGCCGAAATGCACGTGCAGAATTCAGAGAGAAAAAACAAATTCAAATGTTTTATGAAACCAAAACTGTAGAAAGTTGGCTCACTAAATGCTAGCTGTTCCTGATTTATCAGCAAATGACCAGCTGCAACAGGTTGGCCTGTAACCTCTTGCTGCTTGACCTCATCAGCAACCATCCCTCAATAGGTCACCGTTGCTTAATTAGACAAGGGAGTTTTCAAATGTAATCTCTTTGCACTCAGCAGGCCCTGGGTCAAACAGAATCTGACTAACCTGCAGCTTGTGTTTACACAGCTTCCAGCAGTTCAAAAAGCCAAGGGAAGATCAGAAGCTTATCTTCCAGCCAACAGGGGCGGGAGGGAAGGTGGAATTTGACAGAAGGTTGTAATCATCCACGTGGGGGCGGGGGACAGGGAAGGCCTGTTCCTCTGTTTCTAAGCGTGTTGGGACAAGATGTTACATTTCTAGAAATGCGCATGCAGAAAAGGGTGGACAGATGCCATTCTTGTGGTTTAATTAAGAAGGAAAGTAAAGATCTAACGTGAGTCCAGCTCAGATGGCTAAGCCTTCTCTCTGGGGAAGCGAGGGTAGAGGCGGGGGAGGCCAGTGGAGAGGAGGAGCTTGGTGGGATGTGCTAGCCAGCGTGTGGCAGCTGCTCATGGTGAATCCTATTCTAGCTCATGGCCATGTGTTCCAGCCTTTTTGGAAAATTACCTCCAAATAACAGATCACGAAAGACCAACTCCGACAAGCCCTATAATTTAGTCCCAAGAGGAAATTCTTCATTCATCAAGTGTACAGGAGGCTAAATTAGTTCTTTACCCACGTGGGCCCTGGTTGGCAATTTTGTGTGAGGGTTAGCCCTACCTTGGGGAGGAGTCCAGCCAGAAAGGTCAAGGCCGGCCTGATGCCCAGCTGGGTCAGACCACATATTGTGCCACAGATTGGGTAGAGCTCCTGGGGAATATCTTTGGGACTCGGTCCCTGTCACTATTTTTTTCTTCTTCTTTCAGATGCACATGTTTGGGGATTTGTGGGAAATGAGTGAATCTGCTTCATTTTAGCTTGAGCATTCTTCACCAGGAGGGAGGGGAGACTTGCCAGAAGTACAAGGTGGTATTGAAGCCATACACCACCTTTAAAAGAATACTCCTGCCTCATTTTCAGTTATTAAACCATATGTAAAATAATTCTAAATACACATACATTCTATACAGATTTTTTTTTTCCTTATTTGTTGGTCTATTTTTGTTTTTTGCCTTTTGGTCTGTGAATCTACTCATAGCTTGGAATCCAGCTCCACTATGGGTAGTCATTAAAAACAAAATGAAAAAAAAACAAAAACACCTTAGAAGACTTTAAAAGACAAATATGTTTGAGAAGACATCTCTTTTCCTTCAGCCAAATCTTTATTTTTATGGACTCGGTTGTCTTTTTTTTTTTTTTTTTTTTTTTTAATTGAGAGGTAGTTGAATTCCTCAGCTGTACTGACCATTTCAAGAAGTCTATAAATAAGCCAGAAGTTTTCTTTGTGCCTAATCAACAGGTTGCCTAAAACAAGATACTTTTTTACATTCCCTACATTTTAAGAATGATGTTGCTAAAATTGGGCTACACTCTGAAGTTAAAAACCGCGTTTCTCTTCTTAGAAATCTGACTCACTTCTTCCATCTAGGAATCTGAATAGAATGGCATACTTCTCCTCTTGCTATCTTTTCAGTAATCTCAAAAATGCCAGCCTCATTTGTATTTGTAAGATTTTTAACGGATTTTATGAGCAGCCTCTCTCTCTGTAAATCAAGTCTGCTTTGTGAATTTACTAAACATTACAGGGAGGACATGCTTGGGAGGGAAAAAGTTTACTAATTCAGGGAGAAAATGATTCTGCAGAAATAGAACATAGATGCTTTCACAAATAGTAAAACAACAGTTCAAAAATAAAATTAGAATGAAAGTACTGCATTATATATATATATATCACTAAGTTCAAATAAAACTATGCAAATAGAGCTGGTTGATTTGTATAACTTTGTCACCCTACTTATTTCCTGTTTACTGCATATAAGGACTGATGCTGGCATTACATCTCTAAATTTAAATTTATGGAAGGTAAAAATGGATCAGATATTCAAAGTACAGATTTTTCTGCTAAAAGAAATTCTTTAAAATAGAGTATACTGAAGAATTGCCTTAAAATGCATGAAATACATTTATATCAATTCTGAAAACTAATAAAATGCTTTTATTCAAGGTGTTCATGTCAAATGAGACAATCAAATACTTACCTCCCTTCTTTTTTTTTTAAAACATATTTTATTGATTTTTTACAGAGAGGAAGAGAGAGGGGACAGAGAGTTAGAAACATCGATGAGAGAGAATCATCCATCAGCTGCCTCTTGCACACCCCCTAATGGGGATGTGCCTCCAACTAAGGTACATGCCCTTGGCCAGAATCGAACCCGGGACCTTTCAGTCCACAAGCCAATGCTCTATCCACTGAGCCAAACCGGATTCGGCTTACCTCCTTTCTTAATTTCGATTTATTTTCCCTTGGGGAAAGTGGGCAAGAAACAGACTCAGAACTCCCTACAAACCATCCATGGTCAGAGTAGAGGAAAAAATAAAAGCTTACTCACCTAGGTTCCCAAATATTTTACAATTTGCCATTTAAATGACAACCAGAGACAGAACTGCCAGTTATGTCTATGGAATAAGCCAATCATAAGAAGGCTTGTACTCCTGCAACCATTCAAAGTCAAGTACAAATATTAGAGCACAGTCACTGAGTGGTCTTGACTCACATTTGTAGACTGTGAATCTCAGGCAGACAGGGCCAGGGACACTGCAAAGAAATAGATTCTGTGTATGTACAATGGATGCTGAAAGTCAAAAGAGAGCCAAAGATGTCATCTTCCTCTAACATCACACATTTCTCAAGTCAGACATTTGACATTGAACAAAATCTCTACAAATCATTATTATTATTTTTTTTGCAAGAGTTCTCATCTAAGAAAAAGCTCATCAGTGTGGGATAAAGAAATGAAAGACATTGAAGCATGACATTAAGAGAAACTTGTGGATATGGAAGCAAGTCATATAATTCCATATAATTTCCATATAATTTCAATTAAATTTATATTTCTGTTCATTTCAAAAATTTTCCCTGGGATGTATTTATACCCAGGAATTATACTATTATGCTAGAAAACAAGACAGATAAAGTGCCTACGGTTTTTCTTCAAGTGGGATGGAGTGTTTGTGAGGATGTGGGGAATAGACAGCAAACAAGAAAATCAATAAGCCAACAAGATCAAATAATATAGTGAAATGCACACAGGAACAGAGTGACAACCCAGAATGTGACTTACTGACTGTTACAGATGGGTGGTCATGGAAGGCCTTTCTTGGGAGGTGACCTATGAGCTGAGTCTTAAATGACAAGGTGTGAGCCATATGAAGAACTGGGATAAGAGAGTGGGCAGAGGAACTAGCAAGTGCAAAGTCCTAAAGGCAGGAATTAGCTGGGTCTATTCTGGGAATAAAGAGTGTGCTAGCGTGGCTTGTGCCTGATGAGGAAGGAGAAATGATAACAGAGATAAACTAGGGCCAAAACACTCACAGCCTCCTCAGCCTCGGAAACATCTTGGCTTTTGTCTGAAGTGTCATGATGAAGCATTGGGAAACGGCATGATATGATTTAGAATTTTGGAAAAATCACTCTCGCTGCTGTGACTGAGTATACTAACGGGGTCAGGGTAGAAAAGAGGAGAGGCTATCGCAGCAGTCCACGCAGGCGAACACGGTGCTTGCACAGGAAACATGACAGCGAAAACATGAGTCAATCCATGTAGAACATACTTTATTCTAGTAACAAGGTAACACATAAGGTGAAGGTACATTCAAAGGTTTCTGGTTTGAGAAAAAAACTATTGGGTTCTTTTCTACCTAATTTATTCTGCCTATTCTACCCACTGGCGGAGGAAAAGTTAACAAACTTATATCAATGGTGTCTTCTGAGTGCTTCCCGGTCTATATTTCAACATATTTCAAGTAAGAATAGTAGATTTCTCTTCAGACAATAAAAGACCGTGATTTATGAAGCTGTTTAAAAATTTCAAATAAAATCTTGGCAGTCATCACAAGACACAAGCAATCTCATCTTCCAATACCTTCTTTTAAATGACATTGTGTTGAGCGGGAAGAAAACCAAAATGATGCTCACTCTAGCCATAAATTGTGGCTCTTGGAAAATGATCTTCATGTAGTGTGGTCAGCACTGAGCGCAGAGGACAGGCCCTGAGAACCATCTCTGAGAGAGAAATGCATGTGCAGCCTGGATCTATGGGTCCCCGGAGGCATCTTGATTTTGTAGGTGGGAAGGTGCTCTGGCACCTGGTGCATTTGCTCAATGTTTCCAACATGCATTGTTTGTTCGCTGGCTATATGGCAAGCTCACTAGAACAGTGCAGTCTAGTAGGAATATAATGTGAACCACATATGTAAATTTATATTTTCTAGCAGTCATAGAAAAAAAAAGTAAAATTCATTTTAATATAATATTATACCTAGTTAACCCAGTGTGTCCAAAATACAATCATTTCAACATGTAATCAACAAGAAAACTGCTAATGGCATGGTTTACATTTTTCAATGCTAAAATTTTGAAATTTGATGTATAGTTATCCCAATTGAACTAGTCACATTTTAAGTGTTCACTAGCCACATGTGGCTAATAGCTAATGTATTAGGCATTATAATTCTAGAATATGTATACGTTATGTTATATCATATTAAATATATATATGTTTATTTATTTATTTATTTATTTATCTATCTATCTATCTATCTATCTATCCTCTTAGCAACAATATTCTCCCCCCAAAAAAATAACTGATGTCACATTGTAGAAATGAGGCAACTAATAACTGACCAAAAGATATGTAATAATGTAGCATAAAAATGGCAACCTAGACCTTTGATAAAATACTATTGCATTTAATAACTCTAATAACTCATAACTTCATTTGGACTTTTTTTGGTTATTTGTTTGTTTGTGTTTGTTTTGTTTTGTTTTTGTTTTTGTTTTTGCAACTTTGACATTTTTCTTTATTACACTTGGACCCAAAAGGAGGGACACAGAAACAGAAGGAAAAATTAAAAGCTGATGTTTCTTATTCCATTTCTTTTTAAAGGATGAGGCTGCAAGAGGACAATAAAATTATCCCTAAAATATTTTTTCAGAACTCCTAGTGTCTATGTCTGGACTGACTTCTCCTTGTTTAAACAATTGTTAACGGTGCTGTTTTAAGGAAGGGAAACTGTATGACAATATTGCAGCTGGGTGCCAAGAGAGGCATTTTGATATTTCCAAGCTGCAGATAAGAAAATCATGACTAGCCAGGGTGAACGGACCACACTGGCACCACGGTTGAGGACAGAGTGCATACACCTAAGTAGACCATGTCTCCCGATACCCAAGCTCTGTATGAGCATCATTAGCATCATTGTTACCGTGTATGACCTGGGATGGTCATGATGACCAAAATTTTTGTAAGCTGACAGTCTTTGTGAGCCTCTCATGCAAGCTAACATGAATTGATGACACTAATTTCATTACTTTGTGACAAGTGAAAATGCAATTCCTTGGAACGCTTATAAAGACTCCACTATTTTCTAGAGCCTGGAAGACCCTTATCCTATAAAATAAAAGGCTAATATGAAAATCGACTGAATGGTAGAATGATCAGTTGCTATGATGAGCACTGATCACCAGGGTGCAGATGTTCAATGCAGGAGCTGCCCCTTGGTGATCAGTGTACTCCCACAGGGGGAGCACTGCTCAGCCAGAAGCCGGGCTCAAGGCTGGCAAGCACAGTGGCAGTGACAGGAGCCTCTTCCACCTTCACAGCAGTGCTAAGGATGTCAAACTGAAGGCTCCCCACATGGAGCGGGCCTAAGCCTTCAGTCAGACATCCCCCAAGGGCTCCTGGACTGTGAGAGGGTGTAGGCTGGGCTGAGGGACTCCTACCTTTAACCCTCAGAGCAAGGATCTCTTGCACTGGGCCTCTAGTATCTAATAAAGGACTGACAGGAAGTCAAAAACAAATATTTGAAATCCTCAGACTGGCAGGTAAATATATGAATAGTAAGGAGATAAAGATTTGGTGAATTTGTTTTTCTCAACCAACCAGAATTTTAATGAATATGAATGAATGAATACATACATACATACATAATAGTATTCAGAGTCAGGCACTAGCCATGGTTTTAGAAATTTTTTACTTTACTGTAGATGCATTTTATAAGGAACTAAAGATTTATAGAGTTAAAACCTAATGTGGTAGCTAACATACCTAGCTGGGGAGAGATTACTGTGGACCTTCTATTTGCCTATACAACCATACTCACTTCATGTTTTTAAATACTATAGAATGTTTTCTATATTTATTTACTTTTTTTAAATGGTTGTATATGTGCTCATAGTGGCGGAGGCCATGGCGGAAGCCAGCAGGGCAGATATCCACATGGAGCCAGCATCTGAAACATGCAGACAGACCCAGAGACCACATTCTGCCTCTCTGCAGAGATAAGGCAATGCATCGATGCTTATCTATAATTTATCCTGTGGGAATTGAAGCGAGCATACAGCCACAAGCCCAGCCAACTCCATGGCATCTTTACTAAATACTAAAATCAATGATTATTTTCACAAGGAAAACCTTCATCTATCAAAGAATACTCTTTGCAATGTATAACTAATTAAGCAATTCCTAAGGACACTGTTGACCCCATGGTCTCACATTAGAGGATTGCTTTGGGGATAAGTTGCCTTTTAACAAAAGGTAAAATGGAACTGATTTTGCACTTATGTATTCTTCTTTTCCTTGCAAATATCCATGGTATTAACACCACCAACTCCTCCATGACCCTAATGATGGCCAATTGTAGGCCATTTTCCCTCTATCTCTATTTGAACACCCTCACTTCCTCTCAAAATATTCATTAAAAATATTTAATTTATGTTAATAACAAGTCTGGTGGCCTTAATTCTTAGTAAGTAATGTACAAAGACAATCCATATAGCAGACATAGAAGAAGAATATAACATATTCCCAACACTTCAGAAAGATGCAATAGGAGAAAGGCACACTTAACAATTAGAGAAAAGGTAGTTTATGACTATGTGTGCAACATAATTAAGTGTCAGTATAAAATGGGAAAGATAGGAAAGACTGCAGGGGGGAGGACAAGCCTAGATAAGCAGAAGTAAAAAAGAAAAATTAAAAAAAAAAACAAAAAACACTAGATACTGATAAGATGTGAAGCAATGTGCAAGATATTTGAAATATCTGGAATGTGTAAATCAATTTAGGAAATATGTTTCTTGAAAACTATGAATTTTATACAAGTAGTGTATATTTAATTGTTTTATTTTTCAATTAGCTTTATGCTTCTTTGGGACAGCTATATAGCAAATATGTCAATGTATTTCAAATTTCTATGTACATCTGCAAAATGTCAGTTTTGTCCTTTGCTTATCCAAAGCATATATTTCAAAAGTATTTTTTTCCCTTCAATACCTGTCAGCAGTAGGATGCCTAAATTCCTCATTTTGCTGTGAACTTTTGCAGAATCAAGTTCACATGCTCCATGTGGAGTCAAAAAGTTGTAGCCAATCTGCTTTTGATTTAAAAGAAAGGCTTTGCTTTAGCCTCAAGTCCAACCTTTCTAAAGGACACGACAACAGCTACCACAGGCACAAATCTACCATATTAATGCATTTTCACTGCTATGTCCAGAAAGATGTTGAACATCTATCTAAAAATTTACTTTCAAATTACCTCCCACCTCTCCACTCAAAATAAAATGGCCAATAACATTTCCAGGAGGGTAGCAGACCTGCTGATGCTTACTTTAAGGAAATATCACAAAACTGAATATTATAGGATTTTGGTAATTCGGGTATAATTGAGTGGGCTCAGGATTAAGTAGGCCTAGATTTGAATCCCAGTTTTGCCATTATTTTGGTTATATGAACTTGGGTAAGCCACTCAGAGGCCCAGTTTTTTGAACTATGAAATGCAGACAATTAGGTTCAGGATCAAATAATCCTATATAATAGAAGGGTGCTATGCAAATAGACTACATGGTGAAATGACTAGAACACCTGTGGCCCCTCACCCTGACTGGACCCACCCCTGATTGGCCCTCTGCCCCAGCTGGTGTGCCCCCAATGGCCCCTGTTGGGGCCAGGCAGGCTGGACCCCACCAGTGCACAAATTTGTGCACTAGGTCTCTAGTATACTTATATTAGAAAAGGAGCTTATAGGGTACCTGGCACATCATAACCAATTAAATGCAATTTCTTTATTAATTTACTAGATGCCCAGTGCATGAAATTCGTGCAAGAGTAGGCCTTTGCAGCCCTGGCTTCATCTGGTAAGATACATAAAATAGATCCCCAGTTCTTTCTAAGTTATTTTGGGTCAAAATAATACTTAATATGTAGAATAAGGGCGTAGATGAAAACTGTGTGGAAAAAAATAGAATATACAGTATGTTGTTACAAACTGTGCTTCTGATTTCCCATCAAGTGACGAGGCCATTTGAGTTGGTCTTTTAAGCACATGACATATGCTTTGCTCTAATATTGATATTTGTAGCTGAGGACAGATCCTCAGAAGTTTTCTTAGGAGAATTTGGGGTGGGGTATAGGAAATGCTGTCACTGAGTCCCTCGTGTGGAAGAGGTTGACCATATTTCTAAGGGAATGTTGTAAAGTACATTTGCCCAGAGGTAAAACATTTAATTCCTAAACAATTTCACTTACTTTTTGTAAAACAGATTTGCCTCACAAATGCTAGCAAAAAATAGTTGTTCCCTAATACATGATAATGTTTCAATACCACCCAACTCTAACTGTAATTCTGCTATTTTGTTTGTTACTCAGAGAATTATCATCTTTTGATCTCAAATCTGATTTACTAGCCTCTACATTGTTCTTCAGAAAGGGTTCTCAGTGGCTTTATCATTATTCACTTGTTATCTACTGAAGAGACAGTTAAAAAATCTTCTCAGACACCTTAGAGTCATTGAAGTTTTCAGAGCATTCCCATGAATAAACTTTAATATTAATATTTTAACACCCAAGATATTGCAGTAGTATAGATTTTTCCCCAAAGTGTACTTGGTTCAATTATTTATACATATTGTGTAAAAATTATTATAAAAATATATATGCATTAACATTCTCCACAACTTTTACATAAGTCTCTGGCCATAGAAATATTTCACATCCATACATTTAACTTAGGCAGTTTTAGAAAGTCAGTGGAAACATCACACAGGTCATCTTAATAAAACCTCAGAGACCCCGATGTAATTTGTGTAGCCTTCTACATCAAACTTTAGCTCTTAAACTGAAATGACTATTTTTCTAATGTTTAATTAAATTAAAGAAATTAAAGAATCATCTGTCATTTCTTTCTTTCCTAGACTAACATAGCCACTTGGGTTGTAGGACGAGGCTTCTGCGTGCAAGTAAAGGACTCCTGAAATCATCCCTACAAACAATCCCTGTGAGTCTATGCCCACAACTTCAAGAAGTTAGGAATGAACTTTATCTCAGCGAGGCTGACAATGATAAGGTTTCAAAAAGGAGAGAGGACTGGCCACCCACAGCCCTGCTGTCTCTGGAACAGGTCTAGCCTAACTTGCAAACCCCACTATCACAGGACTCAGAGCACCTCCAAAGGGACTGTCCTGTTGATTGTCAGGCCTTCTGGGAGTTTTATCTAATTGTCCGAAAACAGGAAGGAAAGCACACACTTGTTTTGATTTAAATGTAGACAATTTTTACCTTTGAGCCTGGGGTGAGGGAAAGGGAAACAGATTTACTCACACTGGTTTTTTTCTTGGAGCCAATATGCCCCAAGTGGAATATCTTTTGCAATTTAACTTTTTTTTTTCTTCTTTTCTTTTAAAGATTGTCTGAGAGATACTCAACTGAGGATCTTTCCTTAGAAAAGCACCTGGGAGCTCAAGAGACATGTCTACTGGGATGTAACAGGGTGGCCTCTGACAGCTCAGGAAGTGAGTCACTGCTTTTGTTGGTTTCTGTTTTGTCAGCAGAGAAAAAAACATAAAACAAATTTACAAAGAAGATCAATAAATAACCTATCATCTACACCTGGTACCCTATGTTCTATTTGCCTCCCTCCCTACCATCCCTATTATTAAATGAGTCAGTGGTTGAAAAACTCCAAATGTCTCATAGGGAGTTAAATTGGATGCTAAATCATCTTAGTCTCATTGCAAGTGAAGAAGGAGGAGGAGGAAGAGAAGGAGGAGGAGGAGAAGGAGGAGGAAGAGGAGGAGAAGGAGGAGGAGGAGGAGGAGGAGGAGGAGGAGGAGGAGGAGGAGGAGGAGGAGGAGGAGGAGGAGGAGGAGAAAGAATAGGCGATATTGAGAAAAATGAGAAGTTTGAGGTGCAAGCAATACTGTATCAAAATAAAAAAGCCTATAAATTTATAATGTCCATCACCACCACCACCACCACCCCCAGCCACACTGCACAGTATGCGTTTAAAAAATATATTCAGCCCAAACTGGTTTAGCTCAGTAAATAAAGTGCCTGTGGACTGAAAGGTGTGGACTGAAGGGTCCCAGGTTTAATTCTGGTTAAGGACATGTACCTTGGTTGCAGGCTCATCCCCAGTAGGAGGTGTTCAGGAGGCAGCTGACCGATGTTTCTAACTCTCTATCCCTCTCCCTTCCTCTCTGTGGAAAATCAATACAACATATTTTTTTAAATAAAAAAAATATATTCAGTTACTGAAAAATATGAGAAAATTCCCTCTGCCACTGGTCAGTTTGCTGGAAGTGAAGCAGAATTTTTGGACTGGAACCCAGATTCTTTCTCTGCTGGAGACGAAAAATGAATCCACAGACAGAAGGTGGTATAGCAAAGGTGGAGATTTATTAAAGAACAAGTACAAACTCCCAGGTAGGGAAGAGGAAAGGGTATCACGGAGTTCCTTTTCCCTATGGCTTATACAGGGTGCAGATCCTGTTACCTTGATAACCCCTCTGATTGGTCACTACTCTACTAGTTACTATAGTAACTCCTGGGCTCAAAGGTTCTCCCTACTCCTTCCTTATTGTCTTTCTATTCCCTTTGGGCTTTCTTCTCCTTCTGGAGGAAAGGCTTCCTTTTCTTTATTTTGTACATATAGACCTTTTGCTGTTCCCAAATCCTTCATTGTATGGAAATGTACCTGTTGCAGCTTTTCAGCTTCATCATTCTATGGAAATATACCTTCTGCTGCTCTGCAGCCCTGTGCTTCCTCCATGGTCCCCTTACTTCCTAAAATTTCCTAAAACCTGTCTTTTTCATCCCCCAAAATTAATGTTTCAGAGGGACACATACTTTGTGGTTAGTAAATACCACTTTTTTAGTTTTATAAATACCTAATTACTTGCCAGTAAAGCATGATGAAACCTTCATCACTTAGCCCTTCAAAAGTTTCTAAAATATCCAAAGATTTAATAAGTCATTGTCAAAATACTGATGCATCCAACAAAAATAATCCAGAAAATTACATTGGCCCCTTGTCAGGCAGAATAGTATTTAGGAGGCTTATTCTTGTATGGCCATGTTGTGTGCTGTGTTGAAAACATTTCATATTTCACCTCTTCACTATTTAGATTCATAGATTCTAATTTTACCTTTTCCAAGTTTCCTGGATGACTGAATCCTTACTGTCTTCAGTTAAGATTTCCTTTTCTCAACTAATTCTCAGATGCTGGAATAATGACAGTTCATCATGATTGAGATCATGATGAACTTCTGACACGGAAGTCCTGTCTTTATCAATAACAACAGAGTTACTATTTCATGAGTCACCTCAAACTACCCCTTGCACTTGGTGACAGAGAGTCCAGAGGGCAGACTTTAGAACAGCTGTTTTTGAATTACTGACATAGGAAGTGGGAAAATTGTGAGTTGTTTTGACCGTGTCAATCATTTAGACCTCACTTCACACATAGCTTACAAGTACATTCTACCCTCCTAAAGTAGTTGGTTAAAATTAAGATGGATATTCTCTAATGTATCATAGAAGGCAGTCCTCATTGGCAAGGCCTGGGAAAGTCCCATGTTAAATTCCACTGACAGCACAGTTCCCATCTGAAGCTCAAAACTAATTAAGGGGCCATCTAAACTATTTACAAGTCAAACGGAGGTGATGAGAATGGAGTATAATTATCCTCTTCACCATGCTTCACCAGGCACAGCTGCAAATATCAGCATCTAGCTCCTCTCCAGCTTCCATTGACAGCATCCATCTTCCTCTAATCTTAGTGTCCCTTTTACTCTTAAGAGGTAAGCTAGCACAATACTTGGTGAGACCCACTTTATATAGCCTATCATGGCCATGTATGCATTCATGAATGCCCAGGGGTCAAAGCATGTCCTCTAAATGACAACAGCATTCATGATACTGTGCAAGAGGCTGGTGATTGCCTAACCACCATACCTTTTTTCCCTGATAAACCAAGTCAACAATGGAGAGTTGCTGAGAAAAAGAAATTAGGTTACAAAGGAAGCTCCATGCTATCATCAAAGAAATTATAAAAAGAGCACTGTCGTTCTAAGAAACATAAGGACAAGTTCTTAGTGTACAATAAAGTGCAACAAAATGAGAGAAAATGAATTAATAATTCACATGCCAGAAAATGGTAGTGTACATGTCAGTCTGTGGAAAGCAATCTGTGACATAGATTTAACCATGTGCATCACAAGTTTTTGCAATACTTATTTATCATCACATTTCAAGCAACAACATTATAAGTTACTAGAGGCCCAGTGCATAAAATTTGTGCAAGAGGAGGAGGGTGTCCCTGATCCCAGCCTGCATCCTCTCCAATCTGGGATCTCTCATTCCAGCTTGCATCCTCTCCAGTCCAGGACTGCTGGCTCCTACATGCTTGCTTTCTTGCCATCCTGATTGCTCCTAAATGCTTCTGCCAGCCAGTCTGATCACCCCTTACCACTCCTCTGCCAGTCTGATTGATGCCTAACTGCTCCCCTGCCAGCCTGTTTGCACCCAACCTGCCCTCTCCTGCAGGACTGGTCACCCCTAACTGCCATCCCCTGAAGAACTGGTCCTCCCAATTGCTCTCCCCTATAATCCTGGATCCCTCCCAACTGCCCTTCCCTGCAGACCCAGTAGCCCCCAACTTCCCTCCTCTACCAGCCTAGTCACCCCTAACTGCCCTCCCCTGCAGGCTTGATCACCCCCAATTTCCCTCCCTTGCAGGCCTGGTGCCTCCCACCTGCCTTCCCCTTCTGGCCACCTTGTGTCCATATGGGGGCAGGATCTTTGTCCACATGAGGGCAGCCATCTTGTGTGTTAAAGTGATGGTCAATCTGCATATTACTCTTTTATTAGATAGGGTAGAGGCCTGGTGCATTGGTGGAGGCCAGCTGGTTTGCCTTGAAGGGTGTTCTGGATCAGGGTGGGGATTTTCTTGAGGTGTGGGGTGGCCTGGGTGAGGGGACTGTGGTTGTTTGCAGGCTGGCCATGTCCCCTGGCAACCCAAGCAGAGGCCCCGATATCTGGGGTTTATTTATCTTCTACAATTGAAACTTTATAGCCTGAAGTGGAGCCAAGTCTACTGCTTGCTCCATGGTGGCACCCATTTCTGTTGAGATTTATGTATCTTCCATAATTGAAACTTTGTAGCCTTAAGCAGAGGCCTGGGCTGGCCAGGGTATGTGGAAAGCTTGGCTTTCTCCATCACTGGTGGCAACCCTAGCCTCCTGTTCTTTCCAGCTCCATGGCTGCCTGCCATTTCTCTTTGGATTCATATATCTTCTGTCGCTGAAACTTTGTAGCCTTGAGTGGAGGTCTAGGCTGCCAAGGATAGGTGGAAAGCTTGGTTTCCTCCATTGCTGGGGAAACCCAAGCATCCCTCCTGCTCTCTGTGGCTATAGCCATCTTGGTTGGATTTATTTGTTCCTGATTGGCTGGTGGGCATTACTTGTGGGTATAGCTGAGTGATGGTTAATTTGCATATTACTCTTTTATTAGATAGGATAGGAGTAGAAAATTTTAGCACTATATGGTTCTAATTTAGAATTATAGTTGTTGTCTTGAAATTACTGTGTAGAACTATTCATATAGGGAGGATCCCTTTTTACAATTTAATGATGTAGAATAAGGAAGAATATATATATATATATATATATATATATATATATATATATATATATCATTACAAATTGAGGCTAGAAACATTTAAATTAGCAGTTATAATGAAATACCAAGGTTTAGTCTTGAATAGGCAGTTCTATACTATATTTCTGTTTCTATATTCTACATCATTAAATTATCCTATATTATATATATTTACTACTTACATATTACTATATATTACAGTGTAATATACTAGTAGATATGACAATGTACTCTATTACTAACATACTACATTATTAAATCTATATTATTATATTCAATAGTATATTTTTATTACTTTATTCAATTACTTCTCTTTTGCATGGGTTTAAAAGAAGAACTTCAGGAATTGCTTTTTCTAACACATAAATTACCAGATAATTTATTGTTCTTAATAAAGGAAGCCAACAGACAAAAAGCTAAGGACTTGCCTGAAGAGAATGAATAATGAAACTTTTCTGACATTATTATCAAACACTAAACATAATACCCCATCTCATTCTTTAATTAAAATATTTATATCAATGACCACTTGACTTCTGTGCATCAGACATTTTAGTAATAGGGTGAATTCAAAGCTTACAGTACCCACCTAAAATTCCCTTTCTGAGAAAACATATAAAAATTGAGTAACCTGAAAGTTTACTAATTAGAAAAATAGTAAGTAATTAGTTTACTAATGTGGCTTGGCCTCATTAGTCCTTGGCCACATTAGTCCTCACTTGACCTGAGAGCTTAGGAATTGGAGTCAAACATAATAATTGGTAGATTATTATTGGTGGGCTATTGTATAAGAAAGGGCTAGCATATGATTTAAACTATAGAAAAGACACTGTTATTTAATTGTGGACCACAGTAGGAAACCCTAGTGTGTCAGCAATTATTTTGTGTAAAGTTACAACCATATGTTAAGGTCAGTTGACAGTTTCACATTCAAGGTAGCTATTGAACACATGCATTTCTCTCTCTTCCCTCCCAAAATCCCATAGCAAAAGAAAAATAAAAGGAATAAATTCAACGCAGCATTAGAAAACTGAGGTTTACATCAGCCAGCTCAAACAATGAGAAATGTCCAGAATATACAAACCAGGTGTGGAACCAAAAAAGTGAAGAGCCCACAGCCAGACTTGTTTTTCTAAAACAAGTGGAAGTTCTCATTTGAACCTCACATTAACCTGTTATTGAAGCTTCAGAAGCCGACTGTGATAAAGAGCAGTGAGGTAGTCAGTGGACAACACCAGGCAGTCTGACCCCCAAGAGAGATAATGACAATGGCATTTGCCCTCAGGCAAAAGCCAAAAGACAGTCTTTTGAATAAAGTTGGGGATCTGCCCAGAAGTAACTCCAGAGATGTACTGGGGCTGAGAAAATGGAAGTAGTACAACATGCATGTTTCTGTCACTACAAAGACAAGAAGATTCTTCCACCAACTCTCCAAAAGGATGTTCCCTCTTATCCTAAAGGAGAGCCACACCTGTCTCCCTTCCACCCTGCCAGCCTCTCTTCAGAATATAATTTTTACTATTTGTGTCATGTCCACACATACTTACTTAAATTGCTTATATTGATAAATCAAACCATCATTTGCAAGTGTGCACTAGAATAATCAATTGAAGAAATCAATATGCAAGAGAGGCACAAACTGAACAAATGAACTAATTGAGGAGGAAAGAGATAATCCCAAACAATGTATCTAATAAAAGAGTAATATGCAAATTGACCATCACTCCAACACACAAGATGGCTGCCCCCATGTGGTAAAAAATGGCTGCCCCCATGTGGACACAAGATGGCCAGCAGGGGAGGGCAGTTGGGAGGGACCAGGTTTGCAAGGGAGGGTAGTTGGGGGTGATCAAACCTGCAGGGGAGGGTCATTAGGGGTGACCAGGCTTTCAGGGGAGGGCAGTTAGGGGCAAACAGGCTGTCAGGGGAGCAGTTAGGCATCAATCAGGCTGGCAGGGGAGTGGTTAAAGGATTATCAGGCTGGCAGGCAGAAGTAGTTAGGGGCAATCAGGAAGGCAGGCAGGCAGGCAAGCAGTTGGGAGCGAGCAGTCCTAGATTGTGAGAGGGATGTCGACTGCCAGGATCAGGCCTAAATGGGCAGTTGGACATCCCTCAAGGGGTCCCAGATTGGAGAGGCTTCAGGCTGGGCTGAGGGACACATACCCTCATGCACAAATTTTGTGGACCAGGCCTTTAGTAGAATATAAATGTAAAATAAATATAAGTGGTCTCTTCAGATTACTTATAGTATATACAATGGAAATAGGTTTAGGCATGAAGGCCAAGTATCTGTATTTAAGCAATATTCTCAAAATTTTCTTATGTCCGTTAACATTTACAAACCAGTCTTAGATCATCTTTAAAATCCCCCCATGCTGAGGATCTATGATTCTATGCCAAGTGCATTGCCTGAGTTTTATACTTCTCATGGGATACAAGTAACCGATGCTATCACACAAAGGAAAGAAAATGTTCTTAAAGTCTGAGAAATCACAAATGGCATTCTGTTCCATTGAATGATGAGCCCAAACAGCGTTAAGAGCCAGCAGTGTGAAGACTGCCTTGCTGTAAACAGCTCACAGGTTCCCTCTCTGGATTATTGTCTCTGTGTAATGTGTTCTCTGATGTGATGGCAGGGAAACCTGGTGTCCTGACATAGAAGTCAAGGACTACAGTACTTAAAAAATACTTGGTCAGGAGTTAGCATTCAACAGAGCATTTGTGCATACTATAGGAGAGCATATTACACATAATGCTTTACCTTAACACTTGATTTATCAGGCTAACACACCTCTATCTGTTAAGCAATGCTATGCTCCAGAGCATGAAGAGCCTAAGGCTAAGTGGGATAATTGTTAGAACAGTCAACGCAGAGACCTGCTTGAGAAAATCCAGCTCCCAAATGGGGATTTTCATCTGTGTATTGTATTCACTTTAATCCTATAAGTATTTTCAGTTTCCTATGAAAGAATTGAAATTTCCTGAATAATAATACTGCCAAGAGTTATTATCCCTTTTGCTTACCTTCAAAGAGTCTTTCTCTATTAAAATGTCTTATGTCAAATCTGAGCATTATTAACATTACATGCATCTCTCCAGACATTCACCTAATTAAAAAGAACAGTCTAGAAAGAATATACAGACTTACATATTCACATAGTACGTGTGGTACAGGTTAGTCCTGGGGAGAAAGCTAATGAAAAAATCATGAAAAAATTGCTTTCCAAACTTTTATCTTTCTGAAGATGTCCTGCCCCTTGCCTTTTGGTACATATATGCAAATAATTTTTGCATTAAAAATGGTTTACTATCAATAGAAAAGATGCCGCTGAGTTTGTCTTATTTCTTTCTTTTCTTTTTTTTTTTTTTTTGCATAGAATTCTTACATCATTTACAGACCATTCAGTTGGAGTTCACTTTCCTCATGTTTAGGTAAGGGCCTCATATCAGATTCTGTGCATATCATTTGTTTGCTGATCACTTGTTGCCAACTGGGGAATTCAATTTATTTGATAAGCATTTAGTCATTAATTTATTCAACAAGAACGTGCCTCCCCTTTGTCAGATAATGTTCAAGGAATTAAAAATGCAATGCTGATTTCTCGAAGTTTACACTCTACCATGAGCCTGCTGGACCTAGGGCTTCACTCCAGACACCCGAAGTGCCTGGGGAAGCACAGAACCCTTGCTGTGGTGCTGGTGAGTTTTAGCGTTCTGTTTTGGGAATGAAACGTCTGAGGAACAACCTTGACTCTACTTCTACAACTTTCAGAGTTGATTTAACATCCTTTTTTCCCCCCCATAATTTCCAAGAGTTAAAAAAACAACTTATCTAAGAGTCAAGGGATATGGCTTTTCCATTCTCCCTTCCTAATAGGTTTATGTGTTAACTGTCTGACTGGGTGTTGGGATGGCAGACATCCAGGGTTCTTAAATGTTAAGATTTTATATAACTTCTTGTCTTCTAAGAAGAGAAACTATTTTTTTCAAATTAGAAAAAAAAAAAAAAGAATAGAAAAAGAAGGACTCACTTGCCTCTTTCCTTTTTTTTTCATAAGTTGAAAATTCTGGCTGTGACTTTGGCTCAGTGTCCAGACGAGAGGCAGAGGTCACAGGGGAGGTTGAACCTTGCCTGCCACTGGGAGAGGAATGACTAGGAGGGCGTGTGCACCAGGTATTTCTAACCACTTATCCTCAGGTAATGACCCTGCTCTCCTAAACCCTACCCATTTGGTAGCTGGGAATTTTCCACTAAGGAATTAGGATACTCTACTGGCTCTTTTCACTCTGAATCATTTCCTACATTAACAGGGGCTGGGCACTTAGCATGAGGCATGTGGTCTGGAAGTTAGTTTAGCAATCAGGTAATTCTTTCCTGCAAAATACACCTCACAATGAGTGAGTATGAGTATGCTACACAAATATAACAAACAGATAAATTCAATTGTTTCCCTTAATCTGTGATCTGACTAGATATACCTACTAAGTGTATTGATATTTGACATCACCAGGACTATCCACTCATCTCCTCTCAGCCAGCTGGACTCTTAGGACAGAGAATTCTTATCTCCCAAAACTGCTCAATTCCATGGATTTTATACTTCACTATCATCATCACTGTACCAGTGGGAATATTTACACAGTAGTTTAAAAAGGTTGTTACCATAGCAAGTCTCGTAACATTTTTTTATATTACAATATTCATATTACATCTTTTGAGAGAAATTCAAATGAAATGTACATACTTAAAATCTAGATTACATGTCACTTTAGAATTATAATTGATGTTTGAAATAACCACTGTGATTACAAATGTGAAAAGCACGCAGAGCATAGGTGGGTAGGACTTACAAGGACTCCAAAGCTAGTTACACCTAAATTTTTTCACTTTTTCCTTTCCCAGAAAGACGTGGGAAGATGACTTTTAGGTGAGTTCATGACAAAATTAAAGGATAGAATCCATGTTAACTTTCCAAGGCAAAACTGATCGGTACAATTATTTAAATCAAAGCAGGAAAATGTCTAGGGTTACAGTGCCAGGTTGAATTCCCCTCTGGATCTCCTTGTTTGAGAAAATAGAAATGTCAACAAGAAAAAGGTGTCCCTGACAGGCAGTTTCCAGCACTAGGAAAGAAAAGGCTAAATTGATGTGTTTAAAAGACCTTATATTGCCATATAAGACCTTAAGGTAGACTCTCATAGGTAACTCTACTGATAAAATGGTGACTATCAATTGTAGGTAGGTAGCAGAAGTTGGGTGTTAAGGGATGGTCTATATTGCTGGACTTGGTTGTACCAGTAAGTGTCCTGCTAACTAGGAGAAGAGCAGGGAGGACTCCTTACCAAAGCACCCTGTGAAGTGATGAAGAAGATTAAGGCTGCTATGTGGCCTAGAATTTTTCTAACTGCTGCTATTGACTAGAGAAATGTTAATTATTTTTTTAAAGGAGCCAGAGAAAGAGATAAAGATAAAAATAGAGGAACTGAGGGAGTAAAAGCAAAAATATAATCAAGGTGCCTTTAACCCCCTAAGATTCTTGGCCAATATTTCTCATTCTAAAATCAGCTGCTTGGAATTTTCTCTTATTTGGTAAAGACAGGTTTGACTTAAACATCTGAGATTAAGGCAAATTGGAACTGGGTCTGAAATTTTGTCCAAGGGGTACTGTAGGTCTGTTAGGCTCAGAAAGTAGATAGTTTAAAAAAAAAAAAAGTTTGCTCACAATGATTGCTTTCTAAAATTGTACAATGTTGAACCTCACTTGCAAAAATATTATTTAAATCCTGGGAATATCCAAGACACTTAGTTCTTCATATTTATCACCTCCCTGAACCAGAAAAAGCCTTAGAGATAAGCTACTAACTGAATCATTTATAACTTCTCCAGGCCTCTTAGGATTCCTTAGATTGGTGGTGATATCAACAAAATGATAATATATTCTACCTTTTGAGAGTGATATTTCTCTCCAGGACATC
This sequence comes from Pipistrellus hanaki, assembly GCF_964339955.1. Classification (NCBI taxonomy): domain Eukaryota; kingdom Metazoa; phylum Chordata; class Mammalia; order Chiroptera; family Vespertilionidae; genus Pipistrellus; species Pipistrellus hanaki. The sequence goes on from NC_140508.1 coordinate 28,621,572, forward strand.
TCTCATTATCAGTGGATCCCCTGATAAGATCAAAGGCATTCTCCAGAGCAAAAGAACAGGAATATCTATTTTGTTACCATTCTCTAAAAGGGTAGACTGACATTCCAGGCCTTTCTCTATAGGTAAGCCTCATTAGGATTCCAACTACCAACAAAGAGCAGTAGTTTTTGCACTGATATAAACAAATATATATTTTACATCTGTGAACAGTGAGAGCTGAAAAGACCTTCAAGGGGTATTCAGTTGAGATCAATTTGAGCTGCTAAAATTCCCAAATGCTTGCTCTTTATAAGTTGTTGACGCTCTTTTGATTTGCTTTCCTTCATAATTTTAATCTCAATATCCAAGACAATATCCAGGAATTGTGAGTATTGTGAACTCAAAGGTAGTTTTGTCTGAGATTTAATAATAATAATAGTTATAATAATTATTCTTATCATCAAAATATTTACAATGATGACATGTTTCATAAAAACAAGAGTTTCAGAAACTATTGATTACACTAGTGCTATTGTACACTATATGGTAGGGACACGTATAGAAAAAGTAGAAATAGACCATCACCAACTGCTTGAACAAGTGGTTAGTCAACAATATATTTACCACCGGGCATATGGGTTTCTCTGGACTTTTCTTCCTTCCCCCAGAATTATGAATCTATCTATCAGTGTGCATCAAATCAGTCAGCCAAGAACACCCATGTTTCTGAGGGTTTGGTGTCTGTGATTAAGAAATCACACAGTGAGGTGTCAGTGGCTGGTATATTATATCCTGTCACATTTCAGAGGGGGGAGGATTAAGTGTTCAGGTTCACTTAATATTTTTATTTAATGACCGACAGCAACATATTTAAATATTTGGAGACTAAACCAAAAGAAGTAAGTACATAAGTAAGTAGTCCTTTGCTTTTCTTCATATTTTGATTGATCTGCAAGAAGGATCTGAGTGGGATCAGCAAGCTCAGCCTCTGCAAATTACAAGATCTACAACTTCTTGCAGGCAGACACAGCCCTTGCCAGGAAGGTAATGAGGCTTGTTGAATGGTACATGCGTGGGCTGAATTTCAAACTTTACTCATCCCATTGACTGGTATCCTAATGCAGAGACACTGTATGCACCAGTCCTGCTTAAGAATATGTAAAAATTACTCAGGATATCCATTAAATACCTGCATGAATTTCTGGAGACATTTTTAGCCATTCTAGTGTTTGCTTCATAGAAATCAAGTGTGAATTAATATGAAAGAGAATGCAATTAGGGAGAAATTGTACTATCATACACCATGAAAGCTAAGCAATCTAATTTTTATTAACTGATTGGTTTAGGGAAACTATTTTCAAAAAGAATTTTTACTTTCTCTATGGCTCAACCAATCTATAGGTAATAGAGACTTTTAATGAAATCAGTAGATTATTTAAGAAATAACTTGACAGATCATCAAAGCCATTCTACTATGCCAAACAAAAGGGTGAAATGATCGACAATTCACAGAACATGCATGGCTTGTACTTTTTATAATAGATGGCAAAGAGAACAGAGTTTGTCTTAGGGGAATACAAGATTTCTTTAAGAAACCTGGAATTTAACACAGGCAGCAAGAAGCATGTCATTAGGTGTTTAATGCTGTTTTGACTCCTTAAAGGAAGAAAATACAAAGGGGCTCAAGCCATGGTTTTTACATCTTGTCACAGGCGTCATTTCCTTGAACTGTCTCAATATAGATTCCATTTTTTAGGAAAGCGAACTGAGACTTGTTTCCATTACTCTTGGCAGGGATCTGGATTTAGTCAAACTGGCCACTGTCACTATTTATGTCTAATTAGAACCACCTGTGAGAATTCCGTGTCAAAAAAATAAAGAGAAAACGAGAGCTAATGTTCATAATAAGTATAAGATTTAATCTCATAACTCATTTTGTTTTGGGCTAATAGTAAGACTTTCCATATCCCTCTCAGATAAAAAAAAAAAAAATGGTTTTCTTTGGATTTTGGCTGGAAGTGCCATGCGATATAGATAGGTATATAGATACATAGAGAAAACTAGTAAAGAGAACCTTCACACATCTTTTTTAAAAATGTACGGTATTGAAATCTGAGTTGGGATGAAAGTGTGGTGGATTGGCTTTCTATTATTTGAGCAGTACAGAGGAAGCTGAGTTGACACCGTCAAAGAAACAGCATCACCAGGGTTCTCCCTCCTCCCGTCCACTTCCCTCCCAATCACATTTTCAACATTTTCCTAAGGAGAATTCTTTCCAGTCTTAAACTCACTGACTTTGGTCTTATCACAACAGTATAAACAGTTTTGGAAATTTTAAGGGGAGAAAAGAAACATTATGTTGAGCCAGGATAGAATTATGAAAGCAGAATGGGGGAGGGAAAAAAAGCTTGTGTTTTTTTTTTTTTTTCCATTTTCTGTCATCAACTGTAAAATGTCAAATCCTTCAAATGCCTGGTTCTGAAATATGAAAAAATCAACTTTGGGAAAACAAACTAAGCCCTCTGTGAATGAAAAAAAAAATGCCACTTGTTCTGTATAGTATAAACATTTATAACTGGACTTTTTGTTACAATGCTAAGGCATAAAGGAAACTTTAAGACTAAGCTACATAAAATAAATGTAATTAAATTTTTCATATGTCCTACTTTTTCTTCTCTTCTTCTTACAGAATGCATCACACTCAATGTTTAAACTGAGAAAATACGATGGTCAGAAAAGAAAAAACAGCCGAAACTGGTTTGGCTCAGAGGAAAGAGGGTCAGCCTGTGGACTGAAAGGTCCCAGGTTTGATTCCAGTCAAAAGCATGTACCTTGGTTGCAGGCACATCCCCAGTAAGGGGTGTTCAAGAAGCAGCTGATCAATGTTTCTAACTCTCTATTCCTCTCTCTTCCTCTGTAAAAAATCAATAAAAAATATATTTTAAAAAAAGAAAAAACAATCCAGGCCTCCGACCTCTTTCCACAGAAAAGCACATTTATTATAACAAATGAAGAAATGTACACTCAATTAGCATGAAGAAATGTGCACTAGAACTTTGGATAACTTCCCTTAGAGACAATGACAAAGCGTCATCAGAGAAATAAGTAGATATCACCAAATGTCTTTATTTCATCTTCAACTTCTCAAGGTCCTTGACTTTACCGTAATTACTTTGTCAGCCCCAAATTCCATGCTTTCGAATTAGTGGCCAAAAGGAGAGAAGTGGGTATTTTTGCCTCCTATAGCTAATGTCAGTTAGAGGCTGACACTACTAGCAATGGGATTTTGTACACTCTGGTTATAATATCGCAGATGAAATTTTGGCTGTGGATTATAACTACTTTTCTTAAGAGCCCTCTCAGAAATTGTAAACATCCTGGGTATCTGGTTTCCTTTCAAGACTGCTCTTTTCAGGACAGGGAGTGGAATCTTAACTGAGCGTTCAACTGGGAGGCCGATCTAGATTTGAATCTTGCATCTGCCTTTAACTAGCTGAGAACTAGGTTAATTGGGTTTCTTGACTTCTAGACTCGATTCATTCTTCACAAAAATGAGCTTGAGCATTCCCATATCAAAGAGCTATTAGCTTAAATTGAACACCAATGCAAAAATACTTGAGAACATTGTTAAAGGCTACATGAATATAAGGTATCATTTGAACTTTTTGTCTTAGATGTTCCTGTACCTCTACCAGGGGTCCTCAAACTTTTTAAAGTGGGGGCCAGATCACGGTCCCTCAGAGAGCTGGAGGGCCGGACTATATGAACTACTAATTTCTACTGTAACACCTCGGCTGCACTCACTGCCCAAAAAACCTGGCGGGCAGGATCAGACTCCTCTGCGGGCTGCATGTGGCCCGCGGGCAGTAGTTTGAAGACCCCTGCAAGCTCATCTCACTACATACAAATCCAATGGACAGAAAGAAAATGTCTGTGTCTACAAATTTAGGTCCCTTCTCCTTATCTGCATAATACCATTTACTCTTTCCACTCTCAGGACCCTCCTTTAAGTTGACTGAGGAGCCCTTCCCCACCAACTTTCTCTCTCATAATTCACAAAACAAAAGAAATAATATCCACGCCATAGCCCATTCCTGAAGTTATGATAGCCATAATATTTCCTGCCCTCAAGTTAGGAATTATATCCCAACTCATCAATATACGTTCATTACTTTCCTTTGTACCTCCTTTCTTTTTTTTAATTTTTATTTCTTTATTGATTATGGTGTCATGTAATTGTCCTCATCCCCCCATTCTCATCCCAAACCCCTCCCCACGTATGCCCACCCCCTGTTGTCCATGACCCCCGTTTAGGGTTATATGCATGCACACAAGTCCTTTGGTTGATCTCTCCCCTTTGCCCCACCCTCCCCTACCCTCCTTCTGAGGTCCGACAGTCTGATCGCTGCTTCTCTGTCTCCAGGTCTGTTTCTGTTCATCAATTTATGTTGTTCATTATTTCCCCTAGATGTGTTAGACCATGTGATACAAATAATTCCCTTATAAGGACCGAAACTGAGACAAGCCATAATGGTTATGCTGAGAGGCAAATGAATCAGTCTGTAATGAGTTCCTTTCTGGACCAACAATTCTTTTGAGTCCCAATTTCAATGTCAAACAGTTCCTTATGTGTACATGTCAGCCATGGTATTTCAGATCTGGTTGGTTGACAAATGGTGTTGATGCAGGTCCGACCCTCTCTGGGTTGGTCCTGGGCATCTTTCAGTGACACACAGCTGCTGTCTGCTAGTATGGCAAGGTGTTGTCAGCATCTTCCATCTCTGGACTGATTCTCTTCTGTCTTCATGGCTGGGGCACTCCTGTCAATTCCTCTCTGTTGCAGGAATCCACATGGTCTCAGAGTTGTTTTCTGAAAATATACAAACATATTCTGGACCAAAAGTTAATAAAGGGATATTTTCTATAAATTTGACCACCTTTCTTTGTTTTTCCTTTTCTCTCTTTATACTTCCAGACACACACAAGTTCATACTTGTTCTTTCTGTAAAAATATTTCCTTAAATATATCCATTTCTTTTATTTATATTTTTATTTTAATTTATATTCACTGAAGAAACTTACCAATGTAAAGGGCTCTCCAAAGTTTTGCATGATGCCAAAATGCAAAACTGAATAAAGATTATTTGAAAAATATTTTCCCTGGGTCTTGGAAAAGAAGTTTCCTTTCTACTAGTAAGTACAACCACTTGATGACTCAATGAACATTTCTTAATGAGCTACAGCTGACCTATGTTTAACTAAAACTTATGAAAAAGGCAACTGAAGGTCTTGTCTTCAAGGAGTGCATAACCCAGTTGGGGAGTGAAAGGGACTACATCACTTCATAACAACAATTTGGCACTGTGGACCTCATGGTTTAGTACTTCCCTGCCCTGTCAGTTCTTTTCTCTTAAGTATCATAAATTCCTGCAAACACACTGCTGTGTGTGATAAAAACAGATGGCCCCAATCCCAGACAATATCTAGAAAGGATAATGCAAATATATTGAACAACAGAATTCTAAAAGTCCACTTTCAGACAAAATTGGCCCCTTAAAGAGATATAGAATGTCATATAAGAAAAAGCAGTTTCCAGCAGCTATCATCAAATCATAGAAGAGTCACCTCAGTGGGTGGAAGTAAGGATTGGTGTGGGATTCAGATGGGGCCGTTGACTAAACATTCTGTTGCAAACTGGCCATTCCTACATATGTCTTCTTAGGTGGCACCTACTGCTTTTGAAACCATGAACATTCCCTTTTCTTGGTTCTTTCATCAGTTTGGGAATCATGGAATTTTCCTGCATAGAATGCTTATACAGGTTTTTATATCTGTCTACCTATTTTATTACCTTTTATATTGCATCTGAGGCTGGATCCATTTGCAGCAGAACAAAGCTAATTACAACTTTCATGCCCTAAATATAGCATAATGACAGAGTGCCATTCAAGGATAGCACTGAGCTGAGAAAGCTTTTGGCAGGCTGAGACAGATGTTATTCAGCTTCATGGGCATAGCTCCGGGGGCTGACTGACTGTGGAGCTGTAAGTTACCCAAATGCCCTGAGCAGCTCACTAAACAATAAGCTTGACTTCGGGAGAAAAGTTAGTCTCATGTCCACTTTGCTTGTTTTAAGTTGATCCTTATTTTTAGAGAATAAACTGCGACCTTACGATAAGCTGATATTTGATAGAGAAAGGGTCAATGGCGATTCAGAAGCTCTAGCCTGAGATGGGGAACAGCATCAGGGGATCTAGAAGGGAATGCCATTCAAAATCATTTCCCCAATAAATGGCTTACCTGGCATAATTTCTGTCAGACAATAATTTGTCATTGAGATTAGTTATTAAAGATGTATCCTTTCCAAACCTTTTGTGACTATTTCTAATACACAAACACATTGCGGGGGGGGGGGGATATTTATGGTACAGATGCATGTGCTATAGTTGGTGGTACTGATCCTTTTACAGCCTCTGTGTCAAACTCAGAAAGAATCTTGCTCCCCTCAAGACTTGTCTGCCGCTGGCCGTTTCACGTAACAAAGGTGTCTGACTTTGGCTCCTGTGGTTGTCTCACATTCTTCTCAGTGTTCATTCTGCCATTTGACTTTCCCTGGAATTTTGCAGTCATGCTTTGAATTAATGCTTGTTAATAGCAGTTAATGAGAACCTTTCAAAGACTCCGAGTGAACAGAGGAAACAAAGGACATGCCCAGTGCCCTCACCAGAATTCCACCTTCCACCCCAGGGACTAAGCGGGTTCTTAGCCTTTGAACCGGAGGCAAAGCAGTTACAGTTTCTTACTAACTAACCACTCCGCCTTCCTTTGTGGAAGAAAAAAAAAATGCTTAAAGAGGCCACACACAGAATTGGGGAAAAGGCAGAGAACTTTTAAACATGAAAGTTAGTAGGAGGCATGATATGACCAGACCAATGAGAACCCCTCCCACCAAGTCACCATACTCTTTGGGGAAACAGACATGGCTTATATTTAGAAGAAGAAGGACATTCATGATGTCATCTCACCTGATCTGACCCTCAATGTGAATCTGCTTTGAAATATACAATCATGGCTTCTAATGGGTGAAGTTAATATATGTTGCTTATAGATAAAGATAGATATACTAAAATAAATCCTAAACTCTTCTGCTACTAAATGCAAGAACATTTTTTAAAAGACCAAGGTGTTTTGGTATTGCTATCAGAAACTTTCTAATTGTTTTTATGCTACGATGGTAGGTTTTTTTGTTGTTGCTGTAATTATGAATCATATATTTTTTACATCATCCTGAAGAGTTTTTTTTTTCTTTAAATATATTTTATTGATTTTACACAGAGAGGAATTGAGAGGGACAGAGAGTTAGAAACATCGATGAGAGAGAATCATCGATCAGCTGCCTCTTGCACACCCCCTACTGGGGATGTGCCCACAACCAAGGTACATGCCCTTGACCGGGATAGAACCCGGGACCTTTCAGTCCGCAGGCCAACACTCTATCCACTGAGCCAAACCGGTCCCAGCCTGAAGAGTTTTTTTGTTTTGTTTTGTTTTATTTTTTCATTTAAAGATGCTGTCATACTCATAGATTCTTTTCATAAGCAATCTATTCTAAACCATCTATTTTATGGGCTGCTTGCTTCTTTTACGAAGGGCTCAATCAATGATGTAACTGACCTTTTTCTACCCCCTCCTCCACCTACTCTGTGCCCTTGGGTCTTATTACTGGGTCTCTGCTTATCAGCAGTTCCATAGGACAGGGCAAAGGAAGTAAAGAGGCACAGGATCCATATCAGTCAAATTGCCTTCTTTGCATTAGTTCTTGGGGGAGGTGGGGGGGAGGGAGTCATGTTGGCTTCTTGACCTAAAGAGGTTTGAGCATATTGTGATGATTCTACCCACATCTCTTCTATTCACCATGCATGGTTAGAATCTGGAATTCATCTTTTTCTAGGATTTAAGTCACCTTGTCTTTGCTATGTGTGGTATATTTATTTTTGACAACTTTGTAACAAAATCATTACTACTGGTATACCAACTTTCCAGCTACTGAGGAAAAAGCCAAAGAAAAAACTAAAAAATCCTTAGTAGCAATGTAGCCTTGTGAATGTGGGAAGTGTGAAATACAGCATTTTTGACAGCTATAAAATTGTCTCATAATGAAAATAGGGGGACCTATAATTTAGTTTTATATTTTTCACATTAATAATAGCATGAGCAGCTAAAAATATAGTTGAAGTCATCCAAGGAGCATTTTTCAATATTATATTTGGGCTTTAAAAAAATCAGGTTTGTCTTTGGTTACATGAATGTAAACAACCATATAATAACTTTTCACTCCCCATCCCATATTTATAACACATGCACAGACAAATCATATGATATCAGGCTTTCCTAAAAACCCATTTGAATAATGAAGGAGCCACAGTAGAACAAAGTGCAAAAATGTATTACCTCTGAGAGCATCTACTTTTCACAAAAACAATATTATTAGGTCTAGAACAAAGTTTTTCTTTTTCTATGAAGGATCAGTCTGTATGTTTGAACTTTTGCTAAAGTATAAATACATACAGGGAGGTGCCTGAATCATAAGTGAAGAGCTGAATGAATTTCACAAACTGCACTCTTCCATGTACCCAGCTCCCAAGCAAAACCATGAAACCCAGAGAGTCCAGAAGCCTCATGAGGCTCCTTCAATGTACCCTCAGCCCACAGCACCTCCCGTAACCCTCTCTCACGTTATCAGGTGTTGTGTTTTTGTGTTTTTTTTTTCATTTTTGAACTTTTAATGAATTGAATAATGAGTAGCCCATTTTAACAATGGTCACACGGGTTTCAGTGATTTCAGCTTCATTTATGAAAATTTCAGTGGTGGAAATGGAATAACTTACATATTTAAATATGTAAAATGTAGGCTAACTAACTAACCCTTTGATCAGAATAAAATTTAAAACACATGGTATATGTATATATGAAAGAGAGCCTGGAACCCCTTCTATCCCTAACAAGATCCTAAAGTATAGATAATACTCAAAGAATTAGATAAAAACAACTGTTGATATTCTCTGTATTAGATACTATTCCATGTGTCAGTGGGACATTTTATTTCATTCTCACAAGAACCCTATCAGGTAGGACTCTATTTTATGAAACAAACAAACAAACAAAAAGGAATGAATAAAAGAACAGAGTGGCAGTAATTTAGTAACTTACCCAAGGTCACATTGCTAGCTACAAGGGATGGACAGGAACGTGGGCTAGAGAGCCTGCATGTTCATTTGCTAAACTAGGACTGTTCCCATAATAAAAGCAACTACTTTCCTGTGGGCCTCTCTGAGAGTCCAACCACTGAAGAATAATAGGACCCATAAACGTGTGAGCGCAGTGATCAGGTTAATTAAGCAGAAGTTTAAGCTCATTTTTGGTGAAAGCATGAAACTCTAAGAATGTGGATAAAACAAATTGGCATCAATTCTGGAAGGCTGAGAGCCTTGGTTATCTGGAAACTTTCATTAACCGAGGGGTGGGGGTGGGATGGGGTGGGTGGGGAAGGGGTGGGGGGTGAGGAGGCATCTCATGAGGAAGTCAGAGAAAATAAGATGAGAACTAGGAATACATAAACCTACATAGGTTTCTTGACCAGTGTTTCCAGCCACAGGTACTTTTGCACCAAGAGGACATTTTTCATTGTCTGGTCATAGATAAGTTTCATTTTCACAACCATGGGAGATGGGGGTGGTGTAATGGAGGGGGAAAAATTGTAGGTGGAGGAGGTGATGGAGATGGAGGAAGTGAGGAAGGGAAGAAGAGGTGGGTGGTTTGCTACTGCTTGACATCTAGGGTCAGGGGTGCTGCTAAACACCCTACAAGGCACAGGACAGCCCCCAGCCCCCACCGTGCAGCAAAGAATTATCCAGCCTCAAAAGTAAGATATCACTGAGGTTGAGAAATAGGATCTAGAAGATGATGGCTCAAATTCAAGTCTTCTCATTTTTTATGAATTGTCTCCTATACAGAATAGTGGACAGAGTGGGAGATGCACAGTGAAACAGCTCCGAGTATGTGCTCACCGTGTGCTGTGCTGTGAAGGAGCTCCTAACCTCGCTGTGCCTCCTGCTTTCATGTCATGTGAGAAATACGAGGAGTGATGCTCACCTCATGTAGTTCTTGTTTAGAAAATATACATGAAATGCCAAACACAGAGCAAGTACCTGTCACAACACTATGCGCTAAATACTTCTCCTATAAGGCTGGATGAACAGATCCTCATTTCTTAGATTTATGGCTAGTGGGTGTAATCATAATCATTTTTTACTTAATTTTTAAGTTGGCACAAAATATTCAAAACAGTTTTTCAAATGAATTGATCAGAATAATTCCATTTATCAGAATAATTTGCATGCTGTACCATCTGGCTATTTGTGTGGTAGGAAAAAAAAAAATGTGTCAGAGCCCTCCTTCTCAAGCTAAGTAATTCAGAAGCATTAACTAAATCCTCTATAACTAGAGCTTTCCAGGCTTTGAAATGCATTGGAATTAACTGTGGACTTTTTAAAGGCAGATTTTGATTCAGCAGGTCTGGTGAATGACCTGAGATTTTGCGTTTGAAAGACCCTTCCACGGGGCTCTCTCTGACCCTGCACTAAGCTTTGAACAGCAAATCATCTGTGAGCTCAGGAATTATTAAAGCACAGAGAAATAAATGGGTGTTGCTATAACACTATTGCCTATTATCTGTTAAAAAAACAAACAAACAAAAACAAAAACCTAAAATCTATTACCAATGGTCACTTATATTATATAATGGTTGAATATACACACAAATGCTGGACTCCCTCTGGGAAATGAAGTTCAACTTTCTAAACAATTTCAGAATCTTTTAGTGGGTAGGGAGACGGAAAAGGGGATGGGCAGTCATTAAATCCAAGATTTCTGACTTACACCCTGAGCAGGACACCGTGCTCCCTTGTCGCAAACTTGGCCAGGGATCGCAATACGGGCTTTGTTAAGTGGCTGAGCATCAGTGCTTAAAGCTCTAGACAAGAGAAAGCCCAGAGCTCCATAATGAAAACATTCTGCGGCTGCTCAGGCCCCTAAGCTCTGCAAGGAATGGATTACTGTCAGGGGATGTGTCAAAGGCTTTATGTTTAGTGCAATGGAATTACTGTACTTAATAAAGTCCCAAAGGGCTAGAAGTTGACTTCTTAAAATGACTGGGAGATACTGAGGCTTCAGAAGAAAGACAGGATGAGAGGAAAAGGCCAGAGCGCTCTGTAAACCTACCGCACTGTCACCTGCTGACTTTCCAGATATGGGGACAGTCCTCAGGGACGAGCAAATTCCTCCAACTGGCCTGGGCTCGCGCACACACACACACGCGCACATACACTCACACACACACTCACACACATTTCTGAGAGCAGAATCTGTATATTCCATTAGGGTATCAGACTGGGTCTGCTCTGTTCTCGCTTTTCTTCTTCTTTTGTAAAATCTGTGATTCTATTTCTTAACAGCTAATCAATGCCATCCCAACTCCTACAGCTCTTCCCTCCCCTGAGACATATGTAACTACAAAATTTCTGTTCTCACTTTAAACATCGATCTCCATGATTCTGCCCTGTGGCTCAGAAAATCTCCAAATAGTAAGTATGTCAGACCACTTGGAGACCACTAGCACCAGCCCTTGAGCATCTGGGACCTTGTAATATCACTTCTAAGTAAGACTAGATGAAAATGGAAAGACAAAGCCGACATCAACTGACAAAATTCGTGAGAGTGAAAGAATATATATATTTACATGCCCAGGCTTATGCTTTGGTTCCTGTGTCTCATGAAAATATATTTTCTATTTATTTGAAAAGGAATTATTCAAGTTCTTTTCACATAAAAAGGTGGGGAGTGTCTTATTGGGAATTTGAGTTAAAATGATATTTAACTATAAAAATATTTAATACTGTCTACTTCCACAAATACTAATGATGGCCTTAAAATACTGACCCTTGGAAAGAGTCATGAATACAAAAAGTATAGGCTAAAAAAAAAAATCTGTCATAATATGAATAGGACACACATGGAATGCATTTCCCATTGAAGACAATATTTCTTTCTTACACAAATGTTTCACTTGCCATTGAAGTAAATGGAAGTTCATGAAGGTTGGCCAAACAAAGGAGCCCATTTTTTTAACATCGTGGAGAACAAAGTGTATTCTACTGCAAATTACTCTTAACTGCAAAAACTACATCTCAGGGACACAGTCAAGGGTCATGAGTGGTATATGTGCTCTCCCAAGCAACAAGTACAATTTTCAGTACTGTATATAAAAAGGAAGTGCACATGCTCACATGAATACTAATACAGAGGGTAGGAGGAGAAAAGGGTGTGTGTGTGTATATATGTGTTTGTTTGTATGTGTGTGTAAGAGAGGGGGAGGGGGATTAGGATAAAAATAAATTGTTTTAGGGACCTTTTTCTCATATTTAATTACAAAACGTTAATATCCTGATCATGAACCAAAAATGTATCCAGAATGTCTGGTCATGTCTACATTAAGCAAATAGTACTAGGCCGACTTCCAGTTAAGCTCAACCTAACTCAGCAATCTGGATTGCTCTAATAGATTACATGATTTCCAACAGCATTTCAGATACTAAAAAAATCAATGAAAGCTGTTGGGTTTTTTGTTTTTTTTTTTATTAAGGTGAGAAACAATCACATTTATCATTTTAAAATTGAATTTTAATGATGTGTGTTCAGGTCACATACACTTTTCTCTAAAGAAAAATGTTTAAACATTGGCAATAAGTCGCTTCCCTGAGTTTCAGAAATGTCACTGCTCTAGTTAATAGTACATTCTAAAAGGCTAGTTAATGAAAACCATCATATGTCATATATGACATTGCAATTGTCCTGTTTCAGAAGCAGATTTATTCCTTAGCTAAGCCTGCAGCTCTTAAACAAAGCTGTTACCTCCCAATCTCCTTCCTTAAAATTTTTTTAATTAAAAAAATTAAACTTACAAAAAGTTTGTGGGAAGAATATAATGAATTACCATAAACTTTTCACCTAGAGTTACAAATTGTTACTATTTTATCAAATCTGCTTTCTCTATATATAGATAGCCATAGATTTGGATTATGGATATTAGTATTCATAGGGGTACACATTGATCACATAGCTATTCTTCTTAGGTTTTATGTGTTAAGTCATTTGAGAGTGAGTTGCATTCACCATAACTCTTGGCCTTTACCATGCATTTCCTAAGAACAAGGACATTTTACTACAAAATCATGATGCAAAGATCAAATTCGGGAAACTTGGCATTGTTAGCTATATTACATGTAATATACATACAATCCAAATTTGATTTTTGCCAAGTGTCCCAATACTGTCTCGAATCCCCTTCCCCGCTCCCCCACCCCCCCACTGCAGGATCATATATTTCATGTAGTTGATATGTTTCTTCACTCTCTCTGTCTGCATTAGTTCTTATTGTTCCTGGCCTTTCACCAAATTGCTGTTACTGATGAGTGCATACCAATTGTTTTGTAGCATGACTCTGTGTTTAGGTTTGTTTGCTAGTTTTCTTGTGATTATATATAGTACTAGATGCCCCTTGCAGAGATTCCTGTAATAGGGTTTCCTGCTGTGCTGGCTGTCCTGCCTGCTTCTCTCCCTTCTTCCCACCCTGCCTACTTTCCTCCCTTTTCCCCCAGCATGCCTGCTTTCCTCCCTTTTCCCCAGACACACTTGCTTCACTTCCTTCTCCTCACCCCACCTGCTTCACTTCCTTCTCCCCCACCCTGCTTGCTTGGTTCTCTACAGCGCTTGGTTTCTTTCTACATGTCTTCAGTCTTCACTCTGGCCTGGATATGCAAAATAACCAGCGTCTTGGTTGGGTTAATTTGCATATTCACCCTGATTAGCTGATGGGTGGGGCTTGTGGGTGTAGGGAAGGTGCGGTCAATTTGCATGTTTCTCTTTTATTAGGTAGGATAATTTTCAAAGCTATGCATAATATTTTTCCCATAATAACCATTGTTTCTCAAAAAGAAACAATGCATTTGAAAAGGATAATTTCTCCCTATATATAATACTAGTGACCCAGTGCACAAAATCTGTGCACATTAAAGGGGGATTAATTAGAGGAAATAATTTAATATTGCTATTTGCCCTTTCTCTATAATAGAAGTGTCAGAGATGAAAGAAAAATAGTAAAATGTATATGAAAACCTTCCTCCTGTCAGAGTTTGGGGCTCACCATGGGACCCAGAGTCAAGTCCTTACACACCCACATGCACCTCAAAATCACGTGAGATGTCCTCCGGCCCAGACCTGGGTGGGCATGCCTTGAGGTTCTCCACAGCCCCACCAGGTGGAGGACATGACATGAGATTCCGTGTCAAGCCTTGCTGGGTGGGGGACATAGCCTGAGGTCCCTTGTCAAACCCCACAGGGGTGGGGGAGGGCGTAGCTCATTAAGGCTCCTTATGGGAATTTGGCCTCAGCTGTGGGTACAGCCATGTTTGTGATGGAGTGATGGTAAATTAGCATATCCCCTCTTTATTGGATAAGATAACACACACACACACACACACACACACACACACACACACAAAATATACTGTTACCCTACACCCAGTAGTATGCCTCCCTCATTTTTTTAAGTAATAAACACCCAAGTCCATTCTCAAATACCATTGAGGAAGGGGGTTGGATGGACAAGCAGGTATGACCTCTCAGGGTAAATATCTGTATAGTCAGGCAAAGACACAATCTGCTTTTGTAATTATTTTTCACAATTTACAGTATAAAAACTATTTCCACAAACATTTGCTTCTTAAAACTACTTTACATGACCCCTTCTTTCCATTTTAGTCTTCATTCAGTGAAAATAAACATTTTCCTATTTTACCATATCTCACAACTCACCTGTTTTTCTTGGGACTCATCGGTCCAAACACTTCTATAGAATTAACATTTCAATTATACTTTTTGACAGGGTATTTAATCCAGAACTCTTTCACATTAATCTGTGGCTGTGTTTTAAGTCTGGATTTTGTCATCTGCTGTGGAAGTAAAGCACTGGATAAAATTCCATTAACATCAAAACAGGAGAAAAGTAAAGCGAGGGTGTCAGAGTGCAACAGAGTGGTTTTCACCTTGAGCTCCATTCAAATAACTATAATACTTGTGGAAAATAATCTGACAAACTTCATAGAAATTTGTGGGAGCCCTGAATTGGTCTAACACCCTCTTGGGGCTGTTGCCACTGGTAATAGTGTCTGTCTCCACACTTATCCTCAAGTGAGCAAATTCCTTAGATCCTGTGTCCATCCCTTCAAGTCACCTTCAGTTATGCCAACACAACTTCAAACCTGCTGCTGTCTCGTGATCCTCCAAAGTCCCATGCATCCAAAGAAAATCATTTCTGACCCAAGTACAAAACCCTTTCTGGGAAGCAAAGTCTATCTAATTTGAGACTTGGTGTATTGCATGAAACATACATACTAGCAGGCTTTTGAAATGGCAGCCTTCTTGGTTTTCACAAAGGGAGAGTATGGGCATGTTAAAGGTCAAAGGACATTTTTGTTTATGAATATATGAATTTATTGATTTAACAGAAATTTTAGACACGTACTACATGCGAGGCCATGTGCACAATAGGTGGATATAGCTGAGGATACAGCAAAGTTTCTGCTCTCAAGCAGCTTACATTTTAGCATAACAAGCATTTAATTTCCTAGGAGATTACACTAATCATGTTGATTATAGGAATGATAGTAATGATCACCTTCAGAAAAGCCACCCAGTCACCAGAGCAGTTAACTATAAATAGTAATCAAAAGATAACATGAATTAATATGAAAGTGATATTTTATAAATCTCTTAAATAAAAAACATAAAAAGTACTTGGCAAGACTATAAAAGTATAATACCAAAAACGAAGTTCAAATTACATTTTAAACATAGCCTTCCAAAAATTAGCAAGGATTTTAACGATGAAAATAAAAAGATAGATAATATGTATTATTTTATATGTGATAATTACCTTACAAATGGTTCAATCTTCACAAAACAGTGGAAGTTACAATTATTACTCATGTATTAAGAATAGGGATAAAGGTTTAGGGAACTTAGGCAGACTTGCCTAAATTCATAGAGCCAGCAAAGAACAGTCTGGATTCAACCACAGTGGGTCTTATATTAAATACTACAAATTATTAACTTATTTTTACCTCATCCCCATCCCACTCATAGGTATGACACAAATATTTAGCATCCAGTATAGAAAAACAGAAGTAATAATAATAATAATAATAATAATGCAGTAACTTCCCCCACCCTAATCCATAGTTTCATTTTCCAGTTCCAAAAATATTAAATGAAAAATTTCAGAAAGTAAGTTTTAAATTGTGCATCATTCTGAGTAGTATGATAAAATTCTGTGTTGTCTCACTCTATCATGCCCAGTACGTGAATCATCCTGGTTCTGCGCGCGCCCCCCCCCACCCCAACTACCCTCCACTGCTGGCCATCTTATGACAATGTGGGGGTGGCCATCTTTTGACATGAGGGTCAATTTGCATATTACCTCTTTATTATATAGGATGGATCCAAAGCACAAGAGTAACAATGCTGATAATTCAGACATATCAAAGTGAATCTGTAAAGTGCTTCCTTTAAGGGAAAAGGCGGAAGTTCTCAACTAAAGAATAAAAGAGCCAAAACTGGTTTGGCTCAGTGGATAGAGCGTTGGCCTGCAGACTGAAAGGTCCCAGGTTCAATTCCGGTCAAGGGCATGTACCTTGGTTGTGGACACATCCCCAGCGAGGGGTGTGTAGGAGACAGACAACTGATTGATGTTTCTCTCTTATCGATGTTTCTAACTCTCTATCCCTCTCTCTTCCTCTCTGTAAAAACTCAATAAAATATATTTAAAAGAAAATAAAAGAAAAAGAATTATATGCTGAGGTTGCTAAGATATACAGTAAGAATAAATATTGTATCTGTGAGATAAAGAAGCATAACAATGTAAACAAGGGTGGGTACAGTATAATAATATATTTTGAGAAAGAGAGACCACATTCACATTATTTAATTTAGTATATTATTATAATCATTTTATTTTATTATTAGCTATTCTTGTTAATATGTTAATGTGCCTAATTTATAAATTAGACTTTATGAGGGGTATGTATGTACAGTATAAGGAAAACATAGCATATATTGTATAAGGTTTAATACTGTCCTTGGTTACAGTTACTCACTGGGGATATTAGAATGCATCTCCCATGGATAAGGAGGGACTACCGTAATAAATAATGATGACAATAATAATAATAGAAAGAAGAAGTAGTGATTATGGTGGTACTATTAGCAAAGATTTTAAAATTGATGCTATCTAATAATTAATTTATCCATTCATTTATTTAGACAATAGTGCTTTATTGAAGCAGAATTTATGTAAAGCTAATATACAAATATATGAATATAACTCTCTTATTTGGGATGTATGTATATGCCCATGCACTGTCACTCTGATCAAGATATAGAACATTCTAGAATCTAAAACTTTTTTTTGTGATCCTTCTCATCAATCCCCATGCCATCCTCAGACTCAGGCATTCACTCTTCTATATCCTGTCACCACACATTAATTTACCCTGCTTTTTTACTTCATATAGGTAAAATCCCTCAGCATGCCATCATTTTATGACTGGCTTACTTGTCACTCAACATTAATTTTTTAAGATTTATTTATCCATGTTGTTTCATCTATCACTAGTTCTCTTTATTGCTCCATTGTAGGAATTATCAGTTTGTCTTTTCATTTTCCTGTTGATGGATATTTGTCTGTTGATGGATATTTATTTACTTCTTGGCTATTATGAATAACACTTACTATAAACATTGTTGAACACATTTCTTGTGGGTGCATGACCTCATTTCTATTTGGCATATATGTAGAAATGGAATTGTTGGGCTATAGCATAGGTATAGTTAATGTATTATACATTTTTCGAAGGGTTTGTACCTTTTTATACTCTAGCTGGTAATATATGAGCATTCCAAATATTCCATATTCTGAAGCACCTTAGCCATTCTGGCGGGTCTGCAGGGGCATCTCGTTGTGTGATACCGGTAGTTCACACATCTCCAGAGGCATATACTGGAGAGCTAAGAAGCTAAAGAGTGATTGCCTTGCCTCATTTAATGAACACTCATTCTCATTCCATCTTTAAACTGCTTCAGGAGAGAAATATCACTGAACCATTTTACAAATGAGAAAAATAAAAGTTCAAATAATACTTTTAATGGACAGTACCCATTTTTACCAATCCATGCCTATGCAGAGTAATTGTTGATTATGATGAAAATATTTAGCTTTTGAGTAAATAACAAATATGTTTTAATACATGAGACAGGATGGACAAGCCATTATATATTACCTCTTTTTCTAACTGATTTTTTTTTCTTTTACCTTTCTCTATTCTGTCCTCCCATAGTTAATGCGCTCACATTCTCTTTTCTGTCTCCAAACCTCCTGCCTCTGCCAATCAGATAACTATCTTTCTTATTCTGTCTCAATTCCAGCATCTGGAATGAAATGTTACAACAGTGCCCATTTCTTTGACAGTATGAATGTGTGAGTTCCAACCATTCCACTCACTATGCCTTGGATAATAGCCAATGTATTTTCATTTGTGTATTCCTAATAACTCAGATACTTTTAAATATTTCAGATCTTATTTCATATGATTTTACCATCCCATGTCCAGCAAGATGTTTGTTCCTTTGGTGATACTTAAATTCCAAAGTCCTCAGTGGAACAAATAGTTCTGTGGTCAAATTTAGACAGTAACACAAGTCAACACAAATCACACAGTCAACACACAGCAACATAATTAGCACAAGGCCACTTCTTCATTGACAAATAACATTATTTATTACCTTTTAATTTTACATTTTAAGATAGATAGCAGTTCTTTCTCTCTCCCTTTTTTCTTTCCTTCCTTCCTTTCTTCCTCTTTCTTTACTTACTCCTTTCCTCCCTCCCTTCCCCTTTCCTTATTTCTTTCCTTTCTTCCTCCTTTCTTCCCTCCCTTCCTCCTTTCCTCCCTCCCTTCCTCCCTTTTTTCCTTCCTTCCTTCCTTCCTTCCTTCCTTCCTTCCTTCCTTCCTTCTTTCCTTCCTTCTTTCTTTGTTCCTTCCTTCCTTTGAATTAAGTTGCCAAGAATGTCTTTGCAATATCTATCAAAACTAAATCCCTGATAAAATAAAACAAATCATAATGAAACCTTCAGAAAATGATTTAACATTTTTTTATGTATGTCTTTAATTCCACATTATTTTCTTTGAATAAACAGCCACAGCTCTGTGATCAAAGAGACAAGTAACAGATTGTGATTTTATTGCATGAGCAGGTGGTCAAGGCTTAGTCTTCATACCATTCAGTCATCATTTTAATAGGAATTAAAAACATATTTCCATTCCAAGGTGTGCAAAAATCAGACACAAAATAGTGATTGTTGTGCATTCTGCATTTTAATTAGATTACCTATCTGCTGATAACTTTGGTGGTAAAAACTAGATCATTTAGTAATTGAAGCCTCCTTGTCTTTTTCCTTCCTCATTTTCTCTAGAACAAACTTAGTTATGGGTTTTCCTTAAAGTGAATTCCACATTCAATTTGTTGACTTCCCTAAAATATTTTAAGAAAACAGGAATTTTATAGATAATTAATTAGCATTTCCAGATATCCAGACTTTTAACCTGGTGTGATAACAATGCTTCAATGTATTCCTCTGTGTTTGCCTGTGAAATGAAGGTATGCCAGAGATTAAACCTTAACATTTTATAATGATTTTGCAACCAGTATAAATATTAAATATAGGGAAAAAAATGTGAACTCTTTCAAAAATTAAAGTAATTTTTAAATAAAGTTGAAGCTGATACTGATGTAATTAACCTCATTATTTACAGAGGAGTAAAGGGAAGGCCAAATATTATAGGCGCCATCCTGCTTAATTTCAGTTGATGTAGTTTTCCATTAACCTTTACTACTAAATGTAGAACTGCTAAGTGGAACCCTTGAAAATCCTTTGATTTTGAGATATAGTTATCCTTGTCTTTATTGGATAGCAGCAACTGATTTACCCTTTACCCTTGATTATCAAAATCAATCACTCCAATATATTGCCCAATTTCAACTTACTCCTTTTTAGCGCCCCTCCCCCCATTTTTTCTATTGTGGTTTGGCAGCCTAAGGAACCCAAAATGACCAGGTGGAATTTTCATCTTGCAGTTTTGTGGAGCCATCATATCCCCTTTTGGAAGCATTACTCCATTGTGGGCTAAAATCTAGAATCCAGCAGAGCACAAAGTTTTCAGGATGGGAAGCAAGAATTCTGCAAGGGGCCATTAAGTTTAATAGAGAGAGTAGCCACTTCCACTCCCACCCCTCGATTCTGGCTGTGGGAAAAACTAAGCCATGTAATGCTATCTGTTTCAAAACAAAACCTGCACTTTGTAAAACAGAACCTCACTATTTCAGAGTGTTATTTCCCAATGGACACCATGACGGAATCTCTGCAAAGCCATTTTATCTTTCAATTAGGCCAACTGCTTTTGGGTGATGAGGTATATGGTAAGTTTGGTTGATTCAAAGGCATGATCCCATTGCTGCACTTCCTTCACTTGATCTGATGCAATGCTATGTGGAATGCAATGATTGTGGAGCAGGCATTCTGTGAGTCCACAGATGGTGGTGTTAGAAGAAATATTACCTGCAGGGTAGACAAATCCATATTAAAAATACAGGACTATTCCAAAGAGGACAAACCTTTGATGCTTCCATAATGGAAGAGTGCCAATATAATTAACTTGCCACTAGGTGGCAGGGTGGTACTCAGAAATAGTGCCATATTAGGAACTCAGCATTGATATCCAATGTTGGAAGATTAGGCTACAGATTAGTAATGGCTAGGTCTACCTTGGTAAGAGGAGGTTTATATTTGGTTTATGCATAGCCTACATTCCTACCATCATGGCCACTTTATTCATGGGCCCTTTGAGCAGGAAGCTGGGGAAAGAAGCTGACATATCCACAGCAGCAGCCTCTCCTCTGCACCCTTTGCCTTTAGGCTAGCATTCACATAAGACAAAAACATCTTCATATTTTGTGACCATTCTGAGCCCATCCACTTCTTCCTCAAGTATATTTGTCACCAGTCTTCTAATCTTATTCCTTCAAAATCCATAACCATTCAGTCAAACCACTAGCAAGTATTCCATACATCAGTATAGATCGCACTTTGGCCAGCTATCACTCCAGACATAGTGGACCACCAATATGCCCCATAAAATGAACTTCAGTCCCCCTGTTTCATCCTGGGTCACAGAATCTGTCACCCTGAAGCATGTTGAGATTCAGCCTGGTTATGGATTGCCTTTTTTCTTTATTCAGTGTTTGCTTCATTTCTATAAGCCTTTGACAATTTTCCAGAGATCTGACAAAGTTCATTATGACAGATTTTATTCACTATTTGGGTGGTTATTATTTATATTGATGTTATTCCACCAATGAGCTAAATTTAGTCTTTGTGATGTTCAAATTATTCTCAATGTGCCTCTTTAAGTGAATACAAGTGTACCTTTCATCAATAATGGTTGACTTGACCCTCAGTTTTCCTATCTGTATTACAGAGCTAGTTCTTGTTCAGAATTTGGAGGGACTGGAGGTTATGTTTGTCTGACATGTAGCACAAATTTGGCATGGATAAGAAGCCCTATAACTCTCCATGAGATGATGAATCAGATCTCCTTCATGATCTGTACAGTTAATTTTTTCCTAAGTTATTCAATACATATTTCCTCACTCCCAACAGAGACCAGCCACCCTGCTAGAAATGAAAGATATTCTAGGGAACAACATACAACTCTGCCTCAAAGAGGTCTGTAGCCTAGGGACAAAAAGTCAAGTTAATATTCAAGAACCATTTGTAGAGGAAAAAGGATGGAGCATTAAGGAAGAGCCCACAAGTTTACCTATGGCAGCCTTGTTGGAGATTAGAGAATCTTTGTAGAGAAAGTGGCATCTGAAGTTATTAGTTAATAGAAATTGTATAGGCCTTGTTTTCTAAATGAGCAGAAAGAACAGATTTTAGCCACATTAAGGTAAAGAAAAGGAAGACACCAGGAATAGGCAGTGACACAAGCAAAGGCCTCTAAGGCTGCCAAAGAGCATGACATATTTGGGTAACTTCAGTTTTATAATGAGGAAATCGAGAATGAACAGAAGGGAAACAACTGGAGAAAACACGATCTCAATTTATATACTTTCATATTTGTTAGACTTTTAAAAAGACCAACCTTTGATAATCCACAGAGAATATATTTCCCAGTGCCAAATATTAGAAATTATATAGGACACATTTTTTTATACTGTAATGCCATGAAACTAGCCATTAAAGAATAATTTTCAAACCTATTTACTTGACAACTTAAAAAAGTATTCTATGTATAATTTTAAGTATAAGAAGCAAATTAAAAATGGAAATTCATGATCATCCTATCTAATAAAAGAGAAACATTCAAATTGACTATACTTCTGCTATGGCCACCAGCCAATCAGAGCAAGTATGCAAATTAACCCAACAAAAATGGAGGCGGCCATAGGACTGGAGTGAGCAGGAGGTTTGGATTGCCCTTGGAAATAGAGGAAGCCAAGCTTCCCATCTTCCCTGGTCGTCCTTGGCCTCTTCTTAAAACTACAAAGTTTCAATTATAGAAGACAAGTAAATCCCAGATACCTGCTTCCAGCCAGCCCTGGTTTCCGCTCAAGGAGGTGTGGAAAGAAAGAAAGAAAGAAAGAAAGAAAGAAAGAAAGAAAGAAAGAAAGAAAGAAAGAAAGAAAGAAAGAAAGAAAGAAAGGAAGGAAGGAAGGAAGGAAGGAAGGAAGGAAGGAAGGAAGGAAGGAAGGAAGAAAGAAAGAAAGAAAGAAAGAAAGAAAGAAAGAAAGAAAGAAAGAAAGAAAGAAAGAAAGAAAGAAAGAAAGGAGGGACTGGAGTTTGGATTGCTGGGGACCATGGCCATCCTGCAAACAGCCATCAGCTGGCCAGGCACCCCACTTGGACCCCTCCCCCCAACACTGAATGGGCTGTGGACAGCCTGCAAAAAACCATCAGCCCTTCACCCATGCTTGCCACACACCCCAGCGGGACCCCCACCCTGATCCAGGACACCCTTCAGTGCAACCAGCTGGCCCCCACCCTGCACCAGGCCTCTATCTATACTAATAGAAGCTAATATGCTAATTAGACTGGGAGACTCCAGGAGACCTTCCAGACATTCTTTTGGACAAAGCCATGGTGGTAGGGCTGAAGTAGAGGCAGTCAGAGGCCAAGACGAGAGGGCATTTGTGAATGATCAAGCCAGGATGGGACAGCAGTTGTGAGTGATCAGGCTGGTGGGCGGGGGGGAGGGGAAGGGAGGGGCATTGGGGGTAAGCAGACCAGCAGTGGGGGTCAGTTGGAGGTGATCAGGACAGCGGGGGAGGCAGTTTAGAGTGAGCAGGTCATCAGGAGGACAGTGGGGGTGAGCAGGCCAGTGGGGAGGAAAGGTGGGGTGAGCAGGCCAGCAGGGGGGCCAGTCGGGGGTGAGCACACTGGCACAGGGTCCAGTTGGGGTCAATCAGGCTGGCAGGGGAGCATTTGAGGGTGAGCAGGCTGGCAGCAGAGGGCTGTTGGGGGAAGCAGGCCAGTAGGCAGAGTGGTTAGAGGCAATCAGGCAGGCAGGCAGGTGAGTGGTTAGGAGTCAGCAGTCTCGGATTGCAAGAGGGATGTCTGACTGCCAGTTTAGGCTTGATCTTTGTAAACTGGCAGATCCTTTGAGAGGTCCCAGATTGGAAAGGGTACAGACCAGGCTGAGGAACACCCCCTGCCATGTGCACAAATTTTGTGCACCAGGCCACTAGTTTATAAATAAATACTAGTGAGTGCAATATATTCTAATATTGTACTTTGGAGCCATACCCAGAGAAAATCTCACAGACATTTACAATTGTCAATATCCTATCTAATAAAGAGGGAATATGCTAGTTGACCATCACTCTGTCATAGAGATGGCTGCACCCACAGCTGAGGTCAAGTTCCCATAAGGAGCCTTAATGAGCAATCAGCAGGGACCTGAGGCTGCACCCACCCCCACCTGGCAGACCTTGGCGAGGAACCTCAGGTCATGACTCCCATCCAGCAGGGCTTGACAGGTGATCTCAGGTTGTGTCCCCCATGAGGCAGGGCTTGACGGAGGACCTCAAGGCCTGCCTCCCACCCTGGTCTGAGCTGGGAGACCTCAGGCCATACCCCCGCCCTGGCGCAGGAGCAGAGGACCTGAGGCTATGCCCCTGCCTGGGAGGACTTGACAAGGTTGGGACTGGCCAGGTCTGGATCTAGCCCAATGGTGAAGGTCTGGCTGGGTCTGGGTCATACACGATTTTGAGGTGCATGTGGGTGAGCAGGGACTTGACTCTGGGACCCGTGGTGAGCCCCAGACTCTGACAGGAAGAAGGTTTTCATATACATTTTCTAATTTTCTTTCATCTCGGATACTTCTATTATAGAGAAAGAACAAATAGCAATATTAAATTATTTCCTCTAATTATTCTCCTTTTAATGTCACTAGTAGTCATTGTAAATAAACCTAGTAAATAAAATGAAAATCCACTCAGGAAGCTAATAAAAGCAAAATAAAATGTTTTTAAAAATGGAAGAAAGAAACTAATAAATTTCAAAGGAGAGTTAATAAAATACAAAACATTTCAGACTTGCTAAATAAAATGGGAGCAATCTTTAAAATTAGAATACAAGAAAATATATACTTTCATATTAATAAATCTTAAATTTGATTATTTTTAGAAAAACATGAACAATTAAGTGCATCTAAAGAGAAATTCATATAAATAATAAATTTTAAAAAGAATTTGCAAAAATCATAAATAAGAATCACTAATATATAAAGACAAACAAGTGAATGGAAAAATGGGAAACAATCTGTGATCAGATATTTTATGGAAGAGGGACTAAATACGACCAAAAAACCCAAGAAAATGATTAACCTCATTAGCAATTGTGTAAGTGTAATGTAGACAAATACTACCATATTGTTTGTACTTGGTAGAAAAAAAGAAAAATCTAGCGGAGTTCAGGATGAAAGCCTGTTCCAGGGCCACATGTGAGACTGTCTTCCAATGTCTTCATTTGTTTCCTTGGTCAGGCTCATCTCTATGTTTTCCAAATCTCCCTCAGTACTTATTACACATGTGGCTTTATGGAGAGCCAGTCCTTCAGTTTATTATAGGTGTTGTATAGGTCTGATTTGCATATAGAGCTAATCTCAGATTTTAATAACAAATAACCAATAATAATAAACTGTCCATTTTTATTCTCCATTAATTAAATACTCAAATATTTCATTGAAATTATTCAATACATATGTATAATGAGCTTATTATGTGTGAAGCTCTTTCTCAGTGCATATATATGATGGCCATGAATCATGTACATATATTAATTACTGAAAAATCATATCTACAATGGTAGCCATCCTCCAAGATGGTTTCCAGTAATCCCTGGCTCTTGGTCTTTACACCCTTGACCACATTAAACAGTGCTGGTCAAGTGATCAACAGGATACAGTGAAAGTAACAGTGTATCACTTCTGAGGCTTGATTATAAAAAGCATTTAGTTTCCACTGTAGCCTCTTGGATTAGTTGCTCTGGGAGAACCAGTCACCATGCTGCCATGCAGCAAGGACACTGAAGCAGAACCTCTAGAGAGGATCTATTATGAGAAACTGAAGCCTCCTATTAACAGCCAACCCTCACCTGCCAGTCATATGACTGGCTAATTCTCCAGCCCCAGTCAAGCCTTCAGGTGACTGCAGCCTAACCAACGTCCTGAATATAAACTAATAAGCAATTCTGAGACAGAATACCATGACAAGCCATTCCTGAATTACTGACTTGAAGGAACTATAAAAGATATTCAATTGTTATTGTTCTTTTCTTTCTTTCTTTCTTTTTTTTTTGTTTTTGTTTTTGTTAATCCTCCCATGAGGATATTTTTTCCATTGATTTTTAAGAGAGTTGAAGAGAGAGGGAGAGACAGAGATAAACATCAATGTTAGAGAGACATTGAATGGTTGCCTCCTGAATGCACCCTGAACAGGGCTGGGAAACCTGCAACCAAGGTATGTGTCCTTGATCAGAATTAAACCTAGGACCCTTCAGTCTGTGGGACAATGCTCTATCCACTGAGCCAAACCAGCAAGGGCATATAATTATTGTTCTTTTAAATAAATTACTAAGTTTTGAGGAAATTTGTTATGTAACAATATATATTAAAGACATTGTTTACTTCAAGTTAAATGTCTATATCAGGTAATAGTTGATGTATCTGCTTCACTGGTATGAAATGCAAAACATTTTATGCTTAAACATGTAATAATTTTCTTTGGCAAATATTTATAATCTAGGAAGAGACTGTCATTTTAAGAATTTACCTCAGAAATAGATATGTAAACAGAGAAACAATTTATCACTGAGCATTTTTTCTTTGCTTTGGATAATAACTAGAACTTGAAAGTTAATTAAAGTTACACAGATAGGATGTAATTTAGTCTTTTACATGGTAAATGGCAGTTTCCAGAAATTGTCATTAAGCCAAGAACAGATGAAAGTCTATAAGGGATTTGGTTAGGACCATCCAAGTGAGATAGTGTAGTCCTGATAATAAAGAAAAGTTCATGTAATGAGCATTTTTCCCCCTAATCCTCACCCAAGGACACGTTTATTGATTTTAGAGACAGAAAGAGGGAAAGTGAGGAACATTGGTATGAGAGAGAAACATCAATTGATTGCCTCCTGCATGTGCCCTTACTAGGGATCGAACCTGCCACCTTTTGGTGTATGGGATGATGAATGAGCATTATTATAAATGGAGTCACTGCTTTAAAATTGTTCTCACCTTAGATATTCTCTGTTCCATGACATTCTAGAAATCCAAAGCAACTTTACCTCAGTTTTTTTGTTTTCCTCTATGTCTTCTACTATATCTCATTTACAATCTTTGTTTTTAATCACCCTATCTAATAAAGATAGAATATGCTAATTGACCCTCACACCATCACAAAGATAGCAGTGCCCACAGCCAATAAGGAGGGAATATGTTAATTGACTACCCCACCCTCAAAGATGGCAGTGCCCACAGCCACCAGTAGGCAGCGCCCAGTACCCTCAGCCACACCCGGGCAGCAGGTGCACGGCAAGGCTGGGCCTGCTCTGTGCACCTGCCTCTGGAGTCTCTCAGTCTCCTCAGCTCCTCAGCCGCCCAGGGCCAACCCAAGGCACAGGCAAGTCTCAAATGGTGGCTGAATGGCCAACACCTGAGGCACAGGAAAGCCTAAGATGTTGGCTGCCCAGCCACCCAGAGTCAGTCCAAGGTTCAGGCAAGCCTCTGATGGGCAGCTGCCCACCTGCCCAGGACCATCTGAGGCTCAGATATCCAGGGCTGGCTGAGGCTTGTGCTGCTGGCAGTGGTGGCAACAAAGATGTAATGGGGCATTACCTTCCCCTGATCACTGGGTCATCTCCTGCCCAGAAAGGCTCCCAGACTATGAGAGGGGGCAGGCTGAGCTGAGGGATCCCCCCATCCAGTGCATGAGTTTTTAAGCACCGGGCTTCTGGTTTAAAATATTCTTCAATTACAGTTGACATACAATATTAGTTTCAAGTGTACACCCCAGTGACTAGACATTACATAACTTACTAAATGATTATCCAGATAAATCTCGCACCCATCTGATATAGTCATTAGAATAGTATTGACTATATTTTGTATGCTGTACTTTATATCCCCATTACTATTCCTTAACAACCAATTTGTACTTCTTAATCCCTTCACCTTTTTAACTCATCCCCTAAACTACCCTCCCATCTTGCAATCATCAAAATGTTCTCTGTATCTATGAATCTTTATTGCCATTTTATTTTCCATATTTTTATTCTTCTTTTTCTTTTTCTTCTTAAAGAAGACTATTTAACATTTCATATATACTGGCTTGGTGATGATGAACTCCTTTAGGTTTTTGATTGTCAGGGAATCTCTTTATTTTTCCTTCAATTTTAAATGATAGCTTTGCTGGGTAGAGTATTCTTGGTTGTAAGCCATTGCTTTTCATTATACTTTGTATACTTCATCCTGGTCCTTCTGGCCTGAAATATTTCTGTTGAGAAATCAGCTGGAAGTCTTATGGGAGATTGTAGGCAACTAACTGCTATCCTCTTGCTGCTTTTGAGATTCTCTCTTTGTCTTTAACCTTTGGCATTTTAGTTATGATATATCTTAGTATGGGCCTCTTTGGGTTTATCTTGTTTGGGACTCTGTGCTTCCTGGACTTATAAGTCTAGTTCCTTCATCAAGTTAAAGATGTTTTCTGTCATCCTTTTTTTTTTTCAAATAAGTTTTTAATTTCTTGCTCTCTCACTACTCTGACACCCACATGATGTGAATGTTTATATGCTTAAAGTTGTCCCAGAAGCCTCATTTGGGACCTTTTTTGTTTTTGCTGGGTGTTCTGATTGTTTTGTTGTTGTTTGTTTTGTTTTTTGATTTCTTATATTCCAAATTGCTGGTTTTATTCTTAGCTACATCTACTTTATTCTTGATTCCCTGTAAATTATTCTTCATTTCAGGTCCTTTTTTTTATTCTGCTTAGGTCCTCACTAAGTTCATTGAGCATCTTTATAACCACTGTTTTGAACTCTGTATCAAGTAGATTGCTAACTTATCTCTATTTTGTTTAGTTTTTATTTTTTTCCTGGGCACTCAACATGTGCTCTCCCCCTTTCTCCCTGTGTAGGCTGTGTATACCCTCCTCTTATAGTTGTGACTTGATTACTGTTGGCATGCCAATTGGAGGGGTTTGTCCCCAGGCTGATCAGCTGCATGGCCTGGATGTTGCAGCTGAATGCAACAACTGACTACTGACTTCCAACAACTGTGGAAGATCAGCTGTGCAGAGGCCCACTAAACAGAGGAGCATTTATCTCAGTAGAGCTCTGGTGCCTGCTAAATCCATCCCTTGAGTGTGTCACTTATAGAGGTTAGATGGTGGTGCTTTGACCTAGTCTGTAGCTATCCACTGAGTTCACTGGCTCTGGGGCTTCCTGGAAGGTGCAGGCCAAGGTCAACTTCTGCCTGTGTTCTGCCCAGGGCCACCTAGCTCAAGTAATGTGCAAATGGCTGCTACTTTGCTAGCCTTTGAGGTACCCAGGCAAGGCCAAGCTGCAAACCAGGCTGACTATCACTAGTGCTGGGCCTGGCACTTCTTAGCAAGAGGTATGGGGATGCTGAGACCAGATGCTTGCTTCCTCGAGAGATTTTAGCAAAACCTGAACCATGAGACAAGAGTGGCCATATGCATAAAAAAGCTTCTGAAAACTGCTTGGATGGGCAAAAATTTGGGTGGGGGAGGGCATCAGGGAATCTCCAGGGTGAGGCAAATAGTGTGAGTGGGTTGGTGAAGTCTCAGATTTGGAATTCACCTGCTTGCTCTGTGGGAGAAGGTCTCACCAAAGGGAAGATGGCTTCTGCCAGAACTCTGGGAGAAGGCTGATCCCCAAGCTCTTGCCCTGATATTGGACAATTTAATTCCTCCCTGTATGCCTTTTGAGCTACTGCCTCAGCATTGGATTTCAGAGCAAGTGAGTTCCAGTAAGTCCATGCACAGGCCCTTTAAGAGGAACTGCCTGGGACTCCAGTAGCCCTCTGTCTTCCTCAGCCTCAATCTGTGCTGGTTTTTATAGCCAGAAGATATGGGGACTTCTCTCCCTGGCACTGGAACCCTGAGCTGAGGAGCCTGATGTGTGGCTGGAACCTCATGCTCCTCAAGAGGGAACTTCTACAGCTGAGATATCCCTTCTGATTTTTATTGCCACAAGTGGTGTGGGGTCAGCCCATTCTCTGTCTCCACCCCTCCTACCTGTCTCCATGTGGCTTCTTCTTCATATCCCTAATTGTAGGACTTCCATTCAGCCAGATTTCAGGTGGTTCTGAATGATGGTTGTTCTATAATTTAGTTGTAGTTTTGATATCCCATTTATAATTTTAATTTTATATTTTTGTTTTGTTTTTCATGCTAAGATACTTTTTATTAGATATCAATAATTACAATTTACATGTGAAAATGTGATGTCCAGATGTTAACACAAGAAATATTCACAATTTCAAAAAAATAGGATAGTTCCAATTGCACAACAGACTACCCTGTTGTTAGGAGCTGGGCATATGACTCCCCTTGCTTGAGAAAATATTAAATATTATTTAATAAAAAATAAAAGAACCCTCAGAAAGTCATGTCCAGGAGGTCTTCATTATGCAAGGCCCCATATCTTTGGATATGATTTGCTATTACTGGACTTAGGCAGCTTTCTGGGTTGATAGGGTTTTGTTATGATCCATGCTTACATTGAGGCTGCTGGCTCCCCAACTGAGTGCGTGGTGCTGACAGTTATTTCTATAGCATTTTGCTTCAGTTCACTCCATGCTTTCACTGATTTTTGTCAAACAAACAGTTAAATTTTATTATGTAATGGAAATTTGTTTATATACAGAATTCTGCTTTACTGGGCTGTTTAATTTACTTGTCTAAACCATTTTAATATCCTCAATAAATGAAATGGTTCACAATTCATTTGACCTGAATAAGTCTTCTCCAACATATTACTAGCTTAAACTGCCTTTTGGCCTCAGATTTCAGATGTGATTTCTCATTATATGTTCAGAGGCTATAGTAGCTGGGTGATCTGGATCTATCTTCCCTCTCTGTTCACACTCTTTCACTTGTTATATTTTTGGTGATGAGGAGTTAGGGGAATATAGCCAACAACAGGAAGTGTGATCCAATTATCTGAAGTCATAAATCTCAAAAGGCTCATGAAGGTGCAGCTTTTAAGAGAACTGGAAAGTGCATCTTCTCTGGTGTGTTTTGTAAAATTTAAAGGCTTCCTTTTCCACACTATGGCTCAGAGAGAGGTTCTGTTCACACAGGAGGGTCCAGTCTGAGAAATAACTTCTGTACTTAGGGTTGTAACCCAGCCCTCACTCCCTTTCCCTCACGCTCATCTCATAGGCTGTCGCTCCCCACAACAACCATTGAGAATGTGGTCCTATATATTCCAAATTGTAAAAATGCTTTGCCTTGAGTTTGAAACATAAATGCTCATTAATTTGAAAAGAAGGAAACAGAAGAATGAAGAAAGGGGAAGGAAAGAAAGATGGAAGAAAAGTTGGAGGAGTGGAAGGAAGGAAGGAAGGAAGGAAGGAGATGAGAAAGAAGGAGAGATAGAGGAGGGAGTGAGGAAAAAGGGAGGAAAGGAAAAGGGAAGTAATAGAGTCAGGGAGGGAGAAAAGAAGGGAGGAAGGATGGAAGGGAGAGAGAGGAAAAGGAGAAAGTTATTGAGAAAGAGTTGAGGAATGGAGGGAGGAAGAGAGGAAAGAAAAGGAGAAAAGAAAAAAAGTAGAAAGGGAAAAAAAGAAAAAAGATTCTGAGGAGATTCCATTTGTTCCTTTGAAGCAAAGTATTTAATCCTTTTCCCCAAGATATATCTAAAATATGAATGGTAACAGGATGTTTATACCAGATATAAGATTGGTCTGAAATCCCAGTTCACTCTGGGAGCTAATAAAAGTAAAGATTTTAATTTAAGTATCACTTTCTCCTAGAAGCATAAGGACATGGAAATGGGGGGTCAAAAGGGCAGCGACAGTGTTGTAAGCACTTTATCTGAAACATAAACATCACTGGAGTGCATTTTGGACCAAATTACCTCTCTCAGATCTGGGATGTTAGCATTCCTTCCCTACTTAAGCATGCCAATTTTACTGTGGCTTTGAGGAGGGTTGATCAGGGGGTTGGTGGGGCACTTGAGAAAAGGGTTTTACCTCAAGGACTAATATAACTCAAGCAATTAAAAGGCATCCCACCGAGGAGAACCTCATAAAACTCCACATCCCTGGAACAGAATCCTCTCCATAAATATTACAGGTGAAAGGCATGTATTACCCCATTGTGGATGATAATGCAGTCACCTTTCTCTTGTAAACAGACACAATTAATGGATCCAGAAACACTAACACAGTTATTAGATTCAAAAATACTGAGTTTGAAAGACTAATAATCTACACAATATAAAGTTTTCCAGGAATATTTTATAGTAAAAAATAAATACATAATATCTATAATTTTAACACAAATATATCATATATATATATATATATATATATATATATATATATATATATATATATATATATATCACAATTATTTAGATACACACACACACACACACACACAAGGCTTGATAAACAAAATTCATGCCCTAGCTTCATCCAGAATGTCATCCGGATGGTTGTTCTGCTGTTCGGTCTAATTGGCATATTAACTCTTTATTTCAGAGAGAAAGAGAGAGGGAGAGAAACATCAATGATGAGAGAGAATCATTGATCAGCTACCTCCTGCATGCCCCTATTGGGGATGGAGCCCACAACCCACATATGTGCCCTGATGGAAATCGAACCCAGGACCCTTCAGTCTGCAGACCAGTGTTCTATCCTCTGAACCAAATCAGCTAGGGCTAGATCTGTGTTTTAATTTGTATTGCTATTTTCAAATCTATCATGAAACTCTAATAAAACTAACTCTTGGGTACACAGACCTTTTCCTTTCAAAATGAAGACGACATATTGTTATTCACAGCAGCCAGAAGGTAAAAGCAACCCAGTGTCCATAGACAGATGAATGGATAAACCACTAAATGGTATATACATCAGTGAATATTATTCAACATTTAAAAAGGAAAGAAAATCTGATACTTGCTCCAACAGGAATGAACCATGAAGGCATTAAGCCAATCACTAATGGGCAAATATATTGTATGATTCCATGCATATGGTATACCTAGAGCAATCAAATTTATAGAGTAGAAAGTAGAGTGGTGGTTGCCAAGCAATGGGGGTAGAGAAAAATGGGGAGTTGCTGTTTAATGGGAACAGAGTTTCAGTTTTGCAAGAGGAAAATGTTTTGGAGATGGATGGCTGGTGGTGATGGAAGCGCACCAATGAACTCTACACTTAAAAATAGTAAAGATGGTAAATTTTATGGTATGCATCTTTTACCACAATGAAAAACAATAGTAAAGACTTTAAAACTGAATTAACTATGAAATTACACCATTTTAATTTTTGTTGGGACATCTTAATTTACTCTGCTCCAAGAAACTGCCATGCTATTAACTTGAGAAATAGTCCATTATAACAATTCCAGCCCATGTACATTTCTTTGTAGAGTGTCCTTGACTGAGGAAGCAGTTAGCAGCTATTACAATGTAAAGAGAAGTAATTTAAAGTGTTAACAATTATTTTTTTTGTATTGTATTGGCATATGCTTTCAGCACATAGTATTGCCCCTGGGACTGACACGTGCATGCTGAAGGATTATATGCTTGCCCACCCTACAACCTTACTAATGAAAGAGGAGATGAGGATTGCTTTAAAACCCAACATTTGCAAAGCTGTAAATTGGTTGTGAGTGTTGCTTCGAATAGTACTAGCCAAAAAGTTGCTCAGCCAGTCTGTGCCTTTGCTCATTTTGTCTGTTTCTGACCCATTCTAGAAAGAAGCTTCCTGCTGGAACTCTTCCTCTTGGAATAGTAGTTTTGGTTAACCAGGCATTTCATTTGCTATAAAACATGGATGGTCTAGGAAAGATGAGAGCAAGCAAATAAATGAGAATTTGGTTGAGGGAGGCTAAAAATTCCCAAGAATAAAAATACAAAATAAAACTGAAAATAAGCTGCACTTCACATTAGTAGAGATGGGAGAGTTTAAGTTTTTCAAACAGTGCAGTCTCCATTATCTTTCAACTGTCCCCAAGAAATCTTCCCATCGTCATTCACTTAACTTCTGCTCCATGCTTTATAAAGACACTTGTTTTGTTAAGAGTCATATTTATACTGCCTTAACAATGAGGTGGTAGGGAAAGTAGCAAATAAACGTGTGTAAAGACCCATTCACAAGTTGTTTGCCTGCAAAGATTGGGCAGAAATTCTATGTTTAGACTGGAAAAAGAGTCTGGGCCTTTGCTCTCAGACTGACATCGGTTCATTCCTCCTGTTTCTATTAGTCCCAAATCTTTCTCTACCATCAACAGAACTACTCAGCATCTCTTCTGTGGTCCCATTCTCTACCTGGACTGGATAACTCAGCGGCTTAGTGCAGAATTGCTTACTGCTCTTCCTACCCAAGAACAACAGAAATGGGAGACTTGGAGATAGAAGAGATAGGATGATGTCACACGTAGGATAATAACTTCTGGCACTCATCATCCTAATTAAACTTAACACCAGCCATGTGTGCCCTGAATTTCAGTCATCATGAACACAGAAGCAGTCTATGCCTCAACAACCTGCTGGTTCTCTCAGTCGCTTCATGGGGGGAACCAAGTTCCCTGGTGTGTTTCCAACTTAATGAAGGAGACAAGACAAATACATATGATGAGACAAGAATCCCTCCAAACAAAAACAAGTTTAAATCAATATATGTAAGGAAATTCAGAGGGCTTATAGAGCCACAACAATATAAAACTTCAAGAGAAGAGTAAGGAGAATAATTTTAGACTCATCACATTTTGGTCAGTCTTCCTTCCTTTTATGTCTTTTATTTGATAAGGTTCATTTATTTGCATAGTTCGGTGGTAGACAGTGGTAGTGCTCTTGAGAGAATAGATGGTGAATGAAAAGTAAGAAAGCAAAGGCAGTGGTTGGTAACAAGACACATAAAAAACCCTGCTGTGCTGAATTTATTTACACAGTGATTTGAAAACCCAAACATTTTTGATCAGTTAAAAATTGAGCCTCAGTTCTTACAATTAAAAAAAATAGAAAAAGCTAAGTGCCCCTAACTGAAATGTAGACAAAACAACTGCTTCCTTAAAATACTTGTTTTCTAAAAGTATTTTCAACTTTTTTCTATGACGTTTAAGTAGCCAAAAACATTTTCTAAAGCCAATAGTATTGCTACCCTTGAGTGGCTGATTCCCCTTCCTAAGTCCTCAGCTGTTTAACTTACTCTTCATTGCTTTTTTCTTGCTCTTACTTGTTTGCATGAAAGCCATTTTCTAATGTTGTTCTAAGACTGAGCCATTGTGTACATTTATCAACAGATAGCTAAGGTAGGTGATGCAAATAGCCAGGAAAACTGAGAGGAAGAAGCTTGCAAGAACCATAGAGAGTAGATAATTCGTTTGTATAAATACCAGTACTTGTCCATAATGACTGGCACGACCTGGATCTTGCTATTGCCCAAAATTCTGCTGATGAAAAGTGGACATAATCAGACAACTCCAGGCCCTCAGACATGACCATCAGCTGTGAGGGAACTTAATAAAGCAGAGCAGCAATAGATCTCTGGAGGAAAAAAAGCATTAAAATTCAATACACTCAATGAACAGTAAAAGGGTAATTCCCAATGATAGTTGCGTACACACACACACACACACACACACACACACACACACTGAGAAGATAGTCTTTTTTATAAAATAAATATTTGAAACAAGATGTTCTCAAATCTTGGGGGGAATTGTAATCTTCCCCAAATCTATCAGTTTACTTAGATAAAGAAAGAGAAGTCACAATTTTTGGAGAATTAAATTGTTACACAATCTACCACATAGACAAACCTTGAAAACATGCTAAATGAAAGAAGTCAGTCAAAAAAGTTCACTTGCTATATGGTTCTATTTATGTGAAATGTCGAGATCAGGAAAATCCTAGAGACAGAAAGCAGATTAGTATCCAGGGTTGAGGTGAGAGGGAGTAAGATTGATTGCTAAAGGGTACAGGTTTCTTTTGAGTGTGATTAAAATGTTCTAAAATTAATTGTGGTAATGGTTTCATAACTAATAAGCTAAATATACTGAAGATTACTATGTTAAATGTTTTAAATGGATGGATTTTATGATATATGAATTATATCTCAATGGAGCTGTTAAAGTAAAGCTTTTTTACTCACTAATTTGGTCAATCTATTGCTTTTTTTTTTTCCAGTAAAAAACTTAATATCTGAACTTCCTTATAAATTAGGAAACTGAGGGCATTAAAAAAAAGGAGGCAAAACTATTTAAATAAACAAGCTGGAATTTAGCATATTTCCTCATTCCTAATACATTAAACTTCAAGTACATTCTTTATAACTGTGACATGTGAGATTCTGTATACTGTACCTCTTTCTCAGGTACCACTACTATGTATTTAAAACCAAACTGTAAGAATAAGATTCCCACCCTAGCCAGGTGATTCAGTCCTTTGGATCATTGTCCCCTACACCAAAAAGGTGATGGGTTTGATTCCCAGTCCAGGCACATGCCAAGGTTGTGCTAGGTTGTGGGTTTGATCCCTTTTTGGGGGGCAGAAGGAAGGCAACTCATCTCTCTCTCTCTCTCTCTCTCTCTCTCTCTCTCTCTCTCTCTCTCTCTCTCTCTCTCATAAATAAACATATCCTTGAGTGAGAATTAAAAAAAAATTATAAGGAGCCCTAGGGATAATTTTGAAAAATTACCTCAAAGAAGTGTTTTCCTTCTCTCCATAACACGGAGCGTTTGAATCAGTAGTGTCAGTTCAAGGCTTGCTTGTCCCTTTTCTCTGATCTGGAATTAGAAATAAAATGATGGCAGTGTAGTGAGACCCTCTGAAATTACCTTATAATACAGCATCAGAGTTGTGAGTGTGTGTTTCTAATGGAAATATTTCATGAAAATATAATTTACCTGTCTTAGTAATGTGAGCAGAAATCAAAGCAGAGAACATTTTAATTTGTAACAAAAGCCCCCATTTCCACCATTTTAAAGCATGTGGATCTGCTTTGCAAAGTTACAGTTTCCACTTTGCAGAAAAGGGAGGACACAGGGAAAAGGCAGTTACAAAAGACTGTGGGGAAACACATTTTATAAAAATGTCAGCCTTTTCATAAGCTAGAGGAATGCATGTATTGATAATAAACCTTATTAAGGCCACACTTTAGGGGGGAAAAAAACCCTTCATAGTTTGGCCATAAAGCATAGCAAAATTTACTATAAAGTAAAATTTTATAAATTCAGACCATTCTAGTTCTACTAAATAAATTATCAAAAAGTCTTCATGTGTTTTGTGAAAATTCCTGCAGCATAGAAGACATCCAATATAAATGTTAATATCCAGTCAAATTATCTTTTGTAAGATGTGCCATCTTACTGAGGGACAAAAAACAGTGAATTCCTGTGTTAATATTGAAGATTACTTTGCCAGGTTTTAAAATGGTATTATCACATTTTGTTCCACAAACTGAGGTCTCTTCCTTGCAACTCTATGTATTCTCCTTCCTTGAAATGAGATCTCATGCAACCATTGAGGGGCCCTTTCCTCCCTTCATACTCAGTTGCTTTCTCCAAAGTTCATCAACTATGACATTTTTGTATATGTTAGTGCTTTCCAAATTTAAAGTGCATATGAAGCACTGTTAAAGTAGTGATTATGACTCTTTCAGTTGAAGCCTGGCCTGTGAATCTGCATTTCTATGCACTTGTTGATGAGGACAGTGCTGGTTGTCCACAATCTACACTGTGGGTAGGCAGAGCTCAAACCACATTTTCATGCTGATTGATTTTCAACCCTTTCTTGTGTATTAGTAATCCAACTATGAGTCTCCTGAATGCAGGAACATGTCTTTTCCATTTTCCATTTGCCTCCACCTCCTAGCATCATGATCATTAACATCGTCAACATCAAATAGGCATTTGTCAGTTGACTCAGCTAGAAATGGGGCATCCTATAATCATTAGTTACAGCCACCTTGACAGTCCGTGGATAATTCTGTGATCGTTGTTACTGATTGTCTCTGTAGCATAACTGTCATTGTGTCAAATGTGCTGACCAACTCTCTAATAAGTGCCCATGAAGTGATGTCTCTTAGAGGGACATAAATTGAATCAAACAAAAAGACAAACTGTCCGAATATTGTTAATATTTAGAAATTCTGGGTAATGTAGCCAAGCTTGAAAAAAGTAAAACACTATTTTCCTAAAGAGGAAACCAGGAGAGTAAGTAAGAGCTGATGCTGTAGCAATGTGTTTAGGTGTGAGAAGGAGTGATCTCAGGCAGACACTGCCATGCTCTTCCTTCAAGGAATTGCCCAGCTGTGAGGAGTGTTAGCAGCCTTCCAGTGTTAACTCCATCAGGTTCCCCTCAGCTTTGTACCCTAGGAGGAGCCCCAGCCAACGTTTAGACTGTCGTTCAATGGTCTGGTCATTTCTATACAACATGGGAGTCCTCTAATGGGCCATCTTTGTCCTGCAGCCCCTTAACCTAGGTTCATTTCTAGAATTCACTTTTTTAATTCTTCCAACCTAAGTTACTGCCAGACCTTTTCTTGT
Organism: Pipistrellus hanaki; assembly: GCF_964339955.1. Classification (NCBI taxonomy): domain Eukaryota; kingdom Metazoa; phylum Chordata; class Mammalia; order Chiroptera; family Vespertilionidae; genus Pipistrellus; species Pipistrellus hanaki. The sequence continues at coordinate 28,660,077 of NC_140508.1, forward strand.
ACCTTAGAATGGGATTGATATGCTAGAGAAACAATAGAATGGAAACCCAAAGCCAGCACCAAGTCAGGGCTTCAACATTACAACTCATGCACAACCAGGAAAACTACCCAATCTGAAGCAAAAATAAAGCAAAATCACACACACACACACACACACACACACACACACACACACACACACACACACACCTTGGGGGGGGGGGAGATACTCCTCCACAACCCACGGTAAATAGAAATTCCACAATAAAAACAAACTGTGCTAAAGGCAATAGCACTCTAAAAGTTCCAACCCACACCAGGAATCATTCCTAAGAAAAACACATGGGATGCAACAAACAGAAAAAACAGCACTGCCAAGAATAGAAAAATTAAGACAATCTAATTTTTTTTATTACAATAAAATCTCATACCAGAAAATATAATGAGAATGAAACGTAGAGCAAGGTGAATGAAAAGCAGCCAAATTAAAAACTTACCAAACAAATTTAAAGAGTGAAAACAATTAAATGATAATATTGAAGAGTAAAATCATGGCTTATGCCAATATGAAAATAAATATATGTATATGAATTTATTTAATTCATGAGAAGAGCCGAAACCAATTTGGCTCAGTTGATAGAGCGTCGGCCTGCGGACTGAAGGATCCCAGGTTTGATTCCGGTCAGGGGCATGTACCTTGGTTGCAGGCACATCCCCAGTGTGGGGTGTGCAAGAGGCAGCTGATCAATGATTCTCTCTCATCCATATTTCTAACTCTCTGTTCCTCTCTATTTCTCTCTGTAAAAAAAATCAATAAAATATATTTAAAAATATATATAATTCATGAGAAGAACAGGTCTTATAAGTACTTATAAAAGAGTTCTAAGAATAGATGCATTTATAGATTGGAAATATTAAAATAAATATGCAAAAGGCGTAAAACATGTAGGAAGGAAGAAGAAAGAAAGGGCAGGAGAGATGGAGGAAGGGAAAGAGGGAAGAAAACAATAATTATCATTATTCAGAGACTAAATACTCCTCTAGATAAAAAGTTCAGGAGATTCCTTAGAAAATTAATACAATTAATTGGAAAATTCAGTAGATATAAATAGGAATAAGACTAACAAAATATGTAAGAATTTTGCACATTTTTACGAAAGGGAAAATATAAAATTTGATTAAAATACATAAAAAGGCCCAGCACATGTAACTTTATGCCATATTAGTATTCCACGTTAATCTGTAAATTCAATGTGTTTCCAAGCTAACTATCAGATCATGCTCCCTGCTTCCTGCTCCAAAACACACACAGCTAACTCTGATAAAGAAGACTTAAGGAAGTACCTGCTGATGCCTTCTGGAAATCACTTTCTTGGTAGAGAAAGAGAAACAGAGGGCATTCCCATGCCCTTTCTTTCTGCCTTGAGCTAGACATTTTGCCTGGATGTATGCCAGCCATTCTGCATCTACGAAACAGTATTTGTGAGGATGAAAAATCAATACTTCGAGGATTATGCATTTTAAAAAACATGGATTTTTAATATCTTTGACCCACTAATAGTCATAGATTCCTTAGTTCACAAAATACAGTAACTTTTTAGGCAATGATACAAGCATTTCAGATATTTATACTCAAATGGATTGCAAGCTGACATATGACATGAACAGAAAATTCACAATGAAGAAGGAAACTGCACATATGAAAATATGCACAACTAGATATTCACTAATTTTTAACTATCTGTAAAGTACCCTCTATAATAAAGAGCTACTAAGCTAATTAGACCGATGGCAGAATGACCTTCCAGATGACCTTCTGGAATGACCAGTGGGCAGGGCTACAGGGCCTGGAGGCAGCTGGGGCCACAAGGCAGCCAGCCTGAGAGGGCCGAGGCAGCTGGGGCTGTGAGGGTCGAGTTCCTTGCACAAATTTCATGCATAGTGCCTCTAGTCATAAGATAAAACTGATCAATGCTTGCCAGGGCATGGGGGGCACAGAGGATTTGGCTACAGAGGCATGAGGGAACTTTCCAGAGTAATGAAATGTACTATATATATCTTGACTGTGGTTGTGGTTACACAACTGTACACTCAAAAGGGTGAATTTTACTAGAGTAAAAATAATACATACAAATAAGATATCATGTAATATCTATAGTGTGAGCAATTCTTGAGGAGACTGACAATATCAAGTTTGATAGAGGATGTGGCACATATAAGGAGCCTCATACACTGGTGGCATCACAAACAATCTAGAATATAATTTAAAATGTTAAGTTTAGTCAATGTGACTACCCATGGCTCAAAAATTTCCCTGCAAGAATACAGCCAAAAAATCTGCTCACAAGAAAATAGGTACACAAGTGCTCATTACAATTTTTTAATAGAAAATTTTGAAAACAACATAAATGCCCATCAACGTAATGATGAAAGGGGAAAGCACGGTAATATGTTAAATCTCAGCCCTTTGGTTTTCAAGGGCCTTTAGAAACCATTAGATAATGGTTTCTTCATTATCTCCTTAAGTGTCCTTTTTCCTTAAGTGTCCTTTTTCCTCAAGGACACTTAAGGAAAAAAAGCCCAAATCTTTCTCATTTTGGAAACCAAGAAATGAAAAAGACAGCAGCATTTGTGCAAGTTTGCAAAGGAAGTCTGGTCGGCACTCGGATTAAGCTCCCTTCTTATATTTATATTATTTTTTTTTTGAGACTTAACTTCAAATGACTTTGAAATGGTTTCATTTGTTATTTGGATTTTCTTCCACATAAGAGAATAACTGATTGACATTATTAATATCCCACCTTTATTTTTTCTTTTCCAATAATTTTTGGGAGTTTTCCAGCACTTTCATAAGGAACCCGACCGTAGCCTTCTAACTACTGTTTGTAATATTTTCATTTGATGTACTATATACTGGGATAGATAGTTTCATTTCCCAAAGAACTAAGATACTGTTAAGTATTTATTCTTTCTACCATAAAAATAACAATCCCCCATGATGCTCTGTCATCTATGCCATCATTCATCTTCAGAATAATTGGATACCGAATGGAGGAATTAATTATTGGGTACGACATCAAGTTGAACTTACAGTTTTCTACCAAAAAGCATCAATCTTTTAATGTGCCATTTATCTATTATGTCTCTTCACCAAATTAAATTACAAATAAAAATATATTTTGGCATTGAGAGAAATCAGATTTCTGATATTTTTAATAATAGAATCTAATTTCAGAGAGTTTATACACACACACACACACACACACACACACATGAGATTTAATAAATATATATTTTTATGTAAAAATATATTAGAAATGTGTTGTTATCTCATTGACCCACTGCTTATATTCTATGCCCTAAGTCTTCTCAGGATAGGAAAGCCATCTTTTTCCAATTACACTTGACCCAGCAGGATGTTTGAAAGCCACATGTAGAACAAACAGTTTGGGCAATTAAAGATCTAGGCCTTGATGGCTTGGTCTGGGAATTCAACTGGCTGTTAAATAATCATCTAATTGAGACTGTGGAGAGGATATTGGGAAGTCAAGCAGGAATAAGTCTCCTGCATCTGGAATCGAGATGAATTATGTGCCCATAAAATATGAGGCTCATATCAAGTTACTCATTATGCTACACAAAGAATCAGAAAACAGGGCAAGCAGTGCAGCTAGTTAAGGGAATCCAGAAAATTAAAGCTCATCTGTTTGAAAATCAATGCTGACTAGACAAAGAATACCTATAATTATAAGTACAGTAGGTAAATTGTGATTTGAGTGGAATGTATTTGTATATATAGTCTTAGCTGATATAATGTCTTTTTGTAAATTTTCACAAATTAGGCTCTCTAAACAAGACTGATTAGGTTGATTTTCTGTCATTATCTCTCTGGCTCAACAACATAAGATAATTTTTTTGTTGTTGTTGTTTTAATGTGTCAGGGAGAAGTGGGGTGGCAGAAGGCCACTGGTGAGGGGAGATATTGCCTGGACAGGGTAAGTGGCTGAAGGTTGCCTTGGAGTGGAGATTTGGGTTATATCAGTTACAAAGAATGAAGAAAATAAATTTCTGTCTTGCCTTTGTCCCAAATAGTCATTGATGCTCTTGTGACTTTATTTCATTGGAAACTCCCAGCTTAAAAGAGAAAACATTGGATTGACTTCCTTTTACCAGGGGCTGTGCTTCCGTCTCTGTTCTCAGGAGCTTCTCACTAGCATATCTTTACTGAGACCTGATTGGATCTGGTCCACGAAATAGCATCGGTTGTTCCAGACATTTTACAGAAATCAATGTCAGCATTTTTCACAGGGTTGGAATTTACCACCAGCTTCTAATTACTGACAAAGGAAATCCAGAGTTGGAAAAGCATTTTCTTTCTATGATGAATTTTCAATAGAGTCTTAAGCTAGCTACATCCATACCCAGCATTACTAAGCCAACAGAAAGGCAATCCAAAGAAACTCAAGAATGTATAGATTACTTGTACACACACCTACACATTTGAAAATATAGATAAGTGACATTTTGAGTTACTGGGAACATTTTATTGTAATAATGAAAAAAATTTGCATTCTAAATTGATAATGCAGATGAGAGTTGCAGAACATTTGTTTATTATCTACTAGCATCTATTAATATATCTTAACATAATGCATAGATAAAGAGTGCATTTAATTAGCATGTATCAGTTGAATGAGTAAATAAATGAATAAACTTGGGAGTTTCTATATCCATCTCCTGTCAGTTCCACCTCCAAAGTTTGTCTCCTTCCACTTATCTCTATCTCCAACATGTTCCAAACAGCCTTAATTTCTGAAAAGTTAGTAGTACTCATCAGAGTGGTCTGCCTATTTCATCAGCTAACCCAGATGTTACTTACAGTGGCCTCCAATTGCACTTAAATTCACATTCAGACCCTTTAATCTGACCTACCAGGCATGGCATTATTTTATACCTTCTTGTTCCTTCAAACATGTCTCCTCCACTTCCCCTTTGTTCCCCTAGTGCTCAAACTCACTAGGTTTAAACTACTTTGTAGAATATGCCAAGCCCTTTCAACCCTCAACACCTTTGTCCTTGATCTTCTTTTTGCTTGGAATCTGCTTGCACCACCCTCATCTTGTAATTTGAAGAGTCTTCAATGAATGGAATAAGATGTAGCCAATAATCAGTGATATGCAGATACCCAGAGAACTGTTACTATTCCTAATATGAAGAGGCAAGGGGAGAAATTGAAGACACCAGAGTTCATGGAAATTTTATCCTATATTCATAGGGAGACATATTGCTATTAGGGCCTCTGAACTAAGTTAAAGAAGATTAATGAGAAGAAATGCCCCATCTTCTTTCTTCTTCTATCCTACCTCTTGCTAGACTCTCACTGGTTGAACTAACGAGAAGCCACAGAGCAAGAAACCCACATGATAAAGATTGTAAGAGTCAACTCCACAGTGTAGCAAAGGGCTGTAGGATGGTAAATAGAAATTAATTAATAATGAAAGGCCATTAATGCCACTCAACTCCTTCACTCAGAACCCTATCTTATTCTGCATGTGTGGAGTTTAGCAACCCTTGCTGATTTGTCTGTGTATTTTTTCTAAATGGTTTAAATTTTAATTTTAAACTTAAATTGGCATTTAAGTATAAACCAAAACCATTTTATTCAATCCTAGAAAATTAAACATTTTAAAAGGCCTTGAATTTAAAATATTAAAAATTGGAGTTTGTGTTCACATAGAAGCACTATTATCATCCAGTGCTACTCTAAAGATCAAGGTTTTGGTGCCAAGTTAGAATTAGAAATGCTAACAAATGTTATTTATCTATGGTTTAATCAAATGTAATGTACCAAAGGGAAGTTGGGGGCGACTGGGTCTGCAGGGAAGGGCAGTTGGGGGGATCCAAGTCTGCAGGGAAGAGCAGTTAGGGGGACCAGGCCTACAGGAGAAGGCAGTTGGGGGTGACCAGGTCTTCAAGGGAGGGCAGTTAGGGGTAACCAAACCTGCAGGGAAGGGCAATTAGGGGCAATCAGGCTGGCAGTGGAATGGTTAGGGGGTGATCAGGCTGACAGGCAGAATCAGTTAAGGGCAATCAGGAAGGCAGGCAGGCAAGCAGATGGGAGCCAGAAGTAATGGATTATGGGAGGGATGTCCAATTGCCCATTTAGGCCCAATCCTACCAGAGTCACAGATTGGAGAGGGTGCAGGCTGGGCTGATGGATACCCCTCCCCCCTGTGCATGAAATCCGTGCAACAGGCCTCTAGTATATTATAAGAAGGAAAATGGTTGAAAAACCAATTATCTCAGTTTATATTTCAAGAAATTAATAACAGCAAATTAAGCAAAAAAAAAATAGAACGCAAGAAATAATAATACAAAAGTTAAAGTCAATGAAGTAAAAAATTTGCATAATAGAAAAAAATCAACAAGAAAAATTTAACTATTTGAAAACATCAATTCCTGAGAAGAATTATGAGAAAATACAAAAAAATAGTAATATCAGACAAAAAGGAGATATACTTACAGATTCTATATCATTAGAAATATTATACAAATTAATTTTTAAAATTATATGAAATGTACTAATCCCTAGAAAAATACAACATGTAAAAATACCTAGAGTGTCCTCACAAAATGCAATAAAGAAGCTGGTGAAATAAGTCTGTGAACTGTTCAGAAAAGGCAAATAAAATGTCTACATTCTAAAATTTCTAATCTCTACAATGAACTCTGGTTAGTGGTCTCACACAACTCTGCACTTACGATATTGTCTTTTACTCATCTCTACTTTAACACCTACTGTTCTATCTACCATTTCCTCCACCTTTTAAAATTCTACATCTGGCTGAAGAATCAGCTGTACTAATCTCCTAAGGACAGCCCAGATATATTTACAGAGAAACACACACAAACACACACACACACACACACACACACACACAATACATTTATGGTTAGTAAACAATTCACCATAAGAATTCTTCTTACAGCAAGCCCCACTCATCACTCTAAAACATGGTTTTATTCATGAAAATAAATAAACTTCTGCAGAATATGATAATTACACAAAGTTAGAGACACCTGCCCAATCAACCAATCTCACCTATAAATAGAAATACTGGCTTGGGTCCAGAGTGGCATTAAGCATTCAAACCTGTTCCAGGCTATTTAATTATGTTCACCACAAGCTTCAATGATGAAGCCAAGTTATAGGGGGAAATATGCTATTTTTTAAGAAGACTGATTGCTATATTAAAGTCGTTTGAAAAAAAATATTAGCATGTTATGTGTGGCTTGGCAACATAACTCTTTGGAGATATTTTATGTAATACTCAAGTCAAAATCATTTTAGGTGATTCCCCTAAGGAAGCAGCAAAAACACACTGCAAAAAAAACAGAAAGGTTAGGAGTTCAGTTTTCAAAAATTCAAAGATTGGCTGCTGCTAAATTGTGTTTATTGGCTTTCTACTACCATGTTACTATCTTCTTAGCTTTCATGGGAAGAGTTTAAGTTACTCATTAATCTCTGTAAGTAGAATAAATATTACTTATATATATGTATATATGAATATAAAACTATATATATGAAAGTCAAGACATAGTAGAAAGGGATTGAAACAAAACTGAGGTAGAGAAATGTGGGAAAGAGTGAAAGAATGAGAAAATACATAATAAATTGTGCATAGATGGACCATAGCTCATGTACATGCACATATACATGTACATGCACGTATACACACACACACACACACACACACACACACACACACATATTATACATAGGAGCCCAAAATTAGGAAGACAAAAGGTCTAACTACAAGAAAATGGGTTAATTAATTGTGGTTCATTCATATAGTGAAATATGACTCAGCAATAAATAATGACAAGCAAGGAATACACGCAGTACATAGATAAATCTCACAAATATTATGCTGAGCCAAAGAAGCCAGATACAAAAGAGTACATAGTATATTACTCCACTTGTGTGAAGTTCAGGGGAAGACAAAACAAAACTACATTACAGTGATAAAAATTCAGAATATTGGCTTATTTGGAGGGAGGTGGGTGCATTGATCATGAAGAATACCAAGGAACTTTCTGAGATATGATATCCCTTCAGATCTGGGTGGCAGGAATGTGCATATGTCAACGTTCATCAAACTGTATACTTAAGATTTATATTTTTACTGAATGTAAATTAAATGTCAATAAAGTATCAGTGTGAATAAAAGCCTGTGGATATCTAGCCAGGTGTTCTTTGTTCTTTAGACTCACTGGTCTTTATGACACTTAGCAAACAACGGCTGTCAACAACTCTCACACTTGCCTAATTAATTTAGGAAGTTGTACGTTTACAAGAAATTCCTGTTCATTGGAAAACAACCCTATGGTTTCTTATGGGCTAACTGGAGAACTGGTTGCAGTGTAACCAAATGAGACTTTATTGGAAGAAGTCAGAAGAGCTCTGACTCTTCTCAGTCGGGAGGGGGGAAGGGGAGGCTATAAACCCCCCAGTTGCTTTTAAATCTCCTCTGGTCTGTGGCAGTGGGCCACAGGCATTTCTGGAACAAGTGCCTGACAAGGTGGGTTTCTCCAGTAGGTAAATACACAGGCGCTCCTCTCACTGAAATATTTGCCTGGAGATATTTCTGTTCCTGAGAATGAAATGCAAATGTGTTTCCAGTAGCCTGAGGTGGGATAGTGGTTTTTATGGTTTTGCTTCAAAACCTGATGAAAATTGAGGGTGAGTTCATCTCTTTTTATAAGGTTATTTGGTGAGGTTTCCAACATGATCTAATCTTGCCCTGGAAAATGAACTAAAAGGAGTTGACTGGTTATTAGGCATGAGTTCACTAGCCCCACTTCACAGCCATCCAAGTGGATGTCTTCATGGAAGTCTCGGGGCTGCTCCTTGTCCCAGCTGGGCTCAGGGACCTCCCTGTGACTTCAGAGGGACTTCCCAGGGCAGAGCAGGGAAGGATCCTCTCCAAAGCCTTTCATATTTTAAGTATGCTTGTCTTTCCATTACCTACTCCTATTTTCAGAGCTGTATAATTTAACTTCCCAAATTAAGGCCAGGTTAAAAACCAACAACCTCTGCTCACTCTCAGACACAATCGATTGTGCCTAAATTAAAAACAACACCCACACATCTATTTTTCTCTATTGCAATGACATAGGTGGACTGTACTAATAGTAAAACTTTCCAAAGCACACTTGATTGGAGTGAAAAGCAATAATATTACTCTAACAAAATTCACCAACTTCCACAGTTAAAAGGAAAAAATAATAGGAGTAATCTTACTGAATAATGTTTTGCATGCTGATTTATAACTTCATACTCAATAAGGTGAGCAAAGATCTGTTGTGGCTATTCTTACACTTGGTTTTGTTAGTTGGATACAGGCTTGCTTCAGTGCCTACCTTCTTCATAAAATATTAATTAATTAAGTAATTAGTTAATAGTTCCTGACCTTCAAAACATTAGGGGGTAATTAGAATAAGTAATATATAAATTTTAAAAGAACAAAAAACTGATAAGTGTTTACATAATTGTAAACAAAGGTTTAAAAATACTGAATAGATAGAGAATGACAAAATAATAAGTTTAGAGTTTACAGGAAGTCTTATGGGAAAAGGTCAAGTTTGGAGCTGGTCTCTGACAGAGAAAAAGAACTTTTACTTTGATTATTCACAGGCCAGTTTCTCTGAAAAGAGAACCGGTTCTCAATGGGGGAGAATTTGTCACTATCAACACCATCATCCATTCTGAGGTCATTGAAAAGGTCTGAATATATTTTTGGTTGTGAAAACTAGGGGTGCTACTGGCATTGAATGGGTCCAGGATGACACTAAGCATGCCACATTTCTCAGGACAGCCCTCATCTCCATGCCCCATTCCCAACAAAGAATTATAGAATCCAAATGATCAATAGCTGAAAAACGCTGTTTAAGATTATTTAGGACCTCTACATCCATAATCTATATTGCTCATGGACCTCAAGAGGAAGGAAAACCAAAATAGTATTCAATTTAAACACATTTTTAAAGGAATCAAGAATCTCAAAAAGTGCACTGTAAGCATTTCTTCTGTTCCCAGCATTATCCTATATAATATTATAAAAGCCTATTGTGCAAATTACCTGAATTGTGGAACAACTGGTTGGGGCAGACACTCAACTCAGGAGCTGCCCCCTGCCCGCAGGGCCCAGGCCAGCCAAGGTGGGTGCCAGCGGAGGCCCCCCAATCGCCCCGCTGGTCACCCCACAGATCGCCTCTGATGGACAGCCCAGTCTAGGGACCCTACCCATGCACAAATTTCTTGCATAGGGTCTCTATTGGAGATATCTATAACAATAAAAGCATAATATGCTAATTAGACAGCATATTCTTCCAGACAAAGCTGGGGCTGCAAGGGGAGCCTGGGTCCCGGGTGCCAGAGGGAAGCCAATGCTTGCAGCTGTAAGAAGGAAGGCCTACTCTTGTATCAATTTTATGTAACAGGCCTCTAGTAATTGACATAAAACATTGTGCAATTCTAAGGTGTACAACATGATATGATATACATATTATTGCAAAATTATTATCACATATATTATCTCACAATGTTTCCATTTTTGTATGTGGTAAGAAGTTTTAAGGTTTATTATCTTAACAACTTTCAAGTATATAATACGATACTTAATGGCTAAATAATATTACATTATATTTTATATATATATTTATATGTATGTAGATAAATAAATAGATAGGTAGATAGATAGATATAGATATACATAGCATTCTTTACCCTTTCTCTTTTTTTATATATATATTTTATTGATTTTTTACAGAGAGGAAGAGAGAGGAATAGAGAGTTAGAAATATCAATGAGAGAATCATTGATCAGCTGCCTCTTGTACACCCCCTACTGGGGATGTGCCCTCAACCAAGGTACATGCCCTTGATCAAAATCGAACCTGGGACCTTTCAGTCCAAAGGCTGATGCTCTATCCATTGAGCCAAACTGGTTTCGGCCATTCTTTACCCTTTCACCCATCATGTATACTTAGGTTGTTTCTGAGTATTAGCTATTGTAAATAATGCTGCAATGAACATAGGGGTACCTGTGTACTGGGTGGCCAGATTATTATGATCTCTGAATGCATAATAATCTGGCCACTCAGTATATATTGATATATATGTGTGTGTGTGTGTGTGTGTGTGTGTGTGTGTGTGTGTGTATGTGTATGTGTGTATTCATGCACCTGGTATATATATATATATGTGTGTATATATATATATATATATATATATATATATATATATACACACACACACAAATATATATATATATATATATATATATATATATATATATATATATATATATATATTGATATATACTGAGGCCGGGTGCATGAATTTATGCATTGGTGGGGTCCGGTCAGCCTGGTCAGGGACATGGGCAATTGTCCAGCCTGCCTGCTGGTCAAACTCCTGGTCAAGGGGACAATTTGCATATTAGCCTTTTATTATATAAGATATACATTGAGTGGCCAGGTTATTATGCATTCAGAGATCACAATAATATGGCCACTCAGTGTATATCTTTTTGAATTGGTATTTATTATTTTTTGGATAAATATTTAGAGGTGAAATTGCTGGGTTATATGGTAGTTTTATTTTTAATGTTTTGAAGAACCTTCATACTGTTTTTCATAGTAGCTGTACCAATTTACATTCCCACTAACAGTACATAAGGGTTCCCTTTTCTCTATTTCATCACCAGCTTTTGTTATGGCTTGTCTTTCTGATAATAGCCATTCTAACAGGTGTGGGTGATATCTCATTGTACTGTAGCTGTTATTTGCATTTCCCTGATGCTTATTTATGTTGAACACCTTTTCAAGTGCCTGTTGGCAGATTGTATACTTTTGAAAAACTTTTGTTATGTCCTTTGCCCATTATTTAAAATTGGATAAATTGGATTATCTTGTTTTTATTTTATACAATGGGCCCAGTGCACGAGATTCATGCATTGGTGGGGGGGGGGGGGGGGGGTGTCCCTCAGCCCAGACTGCACCCTCTCCAATTTTGGACTCTTTGAGGAATGTCCGATTGTCCCTTTAGGCCCAATCCAGATAGGATTGGACCTAAACGGGTGGACAGTCGGACATCCCTCTCACAATCCAGGACTGCTGGCTCCCAACTGCTCGCCTGCCTGCCTTCCTGATTGCTCCTAACTGCTTCTGCCTGCCAGCTTGATTACCCCCTAACCACTCCCCTGCCAGCCTCTTTGCCCCTAACTGCCCTCCCCTACAGGCCTGGTCCCCCCCAAACTGCTCTCCCCTGCAGGCCTGGGTCCCTCCCCCCAACTTTCCTTCCCTGCAGGCCCTATCATCCCCAACTTTCCTCCTCTGCCTGCCTGGTCACCCCTAATTGTCCTCCCCTGCAAGATTGATTGCCCCCAACTGTCCTCCCTTACATGCCTGGTCCCTCCCAACTGCCCTCCCCTGCTGGCCTGATAACCCACAACTGCCTTTCCTTGCAGACCTGGTCCCTCCCAATTTCCCTCCCCTGCTGGCAATCTTGTAGTGGCCATCTTGTGTCCACATGGGAGCAGCCATCTTTGTCCACATGGGGGCAGCCATCTTGTGTGTTGGAGTGATGATAAATTTGTATATTACTTTTTTATTAGATAGGATAGAGGCCTGGTTTACGAGTGGGGAATGGCTGGTTTGCCCTGAAGGGTGTCCCGGATCAGGGTGGGGGTAATCTTGTTGCATGGGGCAGTCTGGGCAAGGAACCTGTGGTGGTTTTCATGCCTGCCATGCCTCCTGGGGACCCAAGTGGAGGCCCTGGTATCTGGAATTTATTTATATTTTATAATTGAAACTTTGTAGCCTTGAGTGGATACCAAGGCAGGCCAGAGCTGCAAGAGCTTGGTTTACTTCATTGCTAGGGACACCCAAGCCTCCTGCTCCCTCTGTGACTGCAGCCATCTTGACTGGGTTAATTTGCATACTCACTCCTGATTGGCTGGTGGGCATGGCCTGTGGGTGTAGTAGAGTGATGGTTAATTTGCATATTACTCTTTTATTAGATAGGATTGTTGCTATTGAGTTGTATGAGTTTCTTATATATCTTGGATATTAACCCCTTATGAGATATATGATTTGCAAATATTTTCTCCCATTCTGTACATTGTCTTTTTACTTTTTGATTGTTTCTTTTGCTTTTTCGTTTGATGTAGTTCCACTTGTTGATTTTTGTTTTTGTTACTTGTGCTTTTGATATCATATCCAAAAATCATTGCAAAGACCATTGTCGAGGAGCCTCTTCCCTACATTTTCTTCTGGTTTTATGATATCAGATCTTATATTTAAATCTGATCATTTCAAGTTAACTTTTGTGAGGCATCCAATTTCATTGTTCTGCATGTATTTATGCAGTTTTTTCAACAACATTTCTTGAAAAAACTATCCTTTCCCCATTGAGTATTCTTGGCTCCTTTGCTTATTAATTGACTGTATAAGAAAGGGTCTAATTCTGGGCTCTTTATTCTGTTCTACTGAGCTATGTATCTGTTTTTATGCCAGTGCCATACTGTTTTGTCCATAAACAGATGAACAGATATATACACAATAGGATATCATTCAATCACAAAAATGGGCATCCTGCCACTTGTGACAACATGGGTGGACATATGCTAAATGACATAAATCAGACAAAGAAAGAGAAATATCACATAATATTACTTTTATGTGGAATCTAAAGAAGTTAAACTCATAGAATCAGAGAGTAACATGGTGGTTACAAGGCTGAGCAGTGGATGAATAGGTCAGATGTTTTAGAGTACAAGGTTGCAATGAGTAGTCAATAAGCCCCATGTATCTAATGCACGGTATAGTGAATATAGTCAAAATATTGCATTTTTCTTACTAAGAGACTAGAATTTAATTATTATAATCACTATAAGAAATGATAATTATGTAATGTGAGAGCTGCTAACTAACACTACAATGGAAATCACATTGCAAAATGTAAATGTACCTACTTGACATGGTGCACACCATAAATTTGTATAATGATATGTCAATACATTTCAATTTTAGAAATTAATAAATAAATTTAAATAGGCAATAGTTTATTCAAACATATTTGTTGAGAACTATTATCAGCTGAGTGTTTGTATTCCTAGTCATCCATCAGCAACCACAATATAATAATTTAACATTGTTATAGCTTCAAAGAGAAAGAATAAATTAATATTTAAATTTGTAACATCCCGCCGAAACCGGTTTGGCTCAGTGGTAGAGCGTTGGTCTGCGCACTGAAAGGTCCCAGGTTCGATTCCGGTCCAGGGCATGTACATTGGTTGCGGGCACATCCCCAGTAGGGGGTGTGCAAGAGGCAGCTGGTCGATGTTTCTCTCTCATCGACGTTTCTAGCTCTCTATCTCTCTCCCTTCCTCTCTGTAAGAAATCAATAAAATATATTTAAAAAAATAAAAATAAATAAATTTGTAACATCCCCAAATTATTCTTAAAACTCTCATTAGAAAAAAAAAATACATTTAAAAGTCATAACTTTTGCTTTCAATGATGCAAAACATATTGAGATAAGAAAAAGAAAGGAGGAAAAACAATTGGCAGGATGCAAACTTTGTGCTACAATAATGATGCCTTGCAAAGAGAGCAGAGAAAAGCCCCAGCTCACTCTCCTGGGGGACACAAGGTGACAGTACCCTGGGCCCTGAGAGATAAAAAAGAGGGATGAGCAAAGTCCTTGGTGATGGTCAGTAGAGACTGGAATCAGAGAGCAAGACCTGGTGGGTGGGAAGGGGAAAGAAGGGCATAAAAAAGTGAGCACAGACTTTTCCTGGTACCAGGGATATGGGAAGCTCAGATCACATGTGTCCTAGAAAGTATCCCAACTAGAGGGGAGCACTGGCTTAAATATAAGTACAGGAATGTAAGTGACTTCCCAGAGAAGCTTGGGAAGGGAATCAGGATATGCCACCTCAAAATATGCCATTTTGGCATGAAGATTATTTCGAGCTGAAGTCAATGGGTAAACGTGTTTTTGCCCATAGGCAGAGCATAAATTTCATTGGTATCTCTCCTTCCCCTCCCTTACCGGGAAGAGGAGGATAGCTGATCACAGGAGACAGCACTAACTTGAATCCCACTAGCAAACCTTACTGAAATAACCTTGAACTTTCATTAATTTCCCCCTATATTTACCTCATCACAATTTACCTCCCCTAGAAGCCCAATATCTTACCTTTGTAATTTCACTTCTCCACAAATGTATTACTCTCCCTTAAAATAGTACACGCTTTCACACTTAACTGTTTAGCTTCTTCACTTTCTTTTCTGTGAGATCCTCCATATGTATATATAAAGTTAAAATATCAACATCAAAATAAAATTCACATGTTTTTCTCTTCTCACTCTGTATTTTGTCAATTTTATTTACCACCCCAAGAATTTCACCTAAGAGGATACAATATAAAGGTGTTTTTTTTCCCCCTCCCCTACACTTGGATTTCATGTATTTACCAAGGAAAGGCAGAGAAGGCCAAGATGTTAAAGCATGCTTGATAAGTCTCTTAAAAAAAGGTGGGGAAACTATTCTTTAAAAAAATGTAGCCACAGATACATTGGGAAGACTTTGGGGATAGTCAGTTCCTCAAGCTACTGAATGAGTACAAGTCTTGACTATTTTAAATATTATAGTAGCCAAGGCAAAGGCAAAAGTTATATAAGCTTAAGTAGCAACTGCTGTAAATGTTGTATATGGAAAGAGGCAAATGTCTTGAGAGTTCCACACTTTTTACCAGATGTTTCAGCATTCTTTAGCTAAAATCTTTAACTGGAACCTGGTCACATGATAATAATTTAGAAGGTCGCAGCACACCTCCACTCCTCACCTGGAAGGTAAATAAACTTCTAAACAGGGAATTTGTCTAAAAAATAGTCATGGAAGAAATACTAGTAGATGTTAAAGTCCTCCAAAGAGAATGGAACACTTGAGTTTCTTTCATTCTTGTAAAAGATTTATTTCATTATTCAATGAAAAGAACTTAATTGTCTTTCTATTTTCTTTTTGCCTTTGGTGCATTTGGCATTTCACCAGATATCTCTTGATACTGATTCACAGCTTTTCAGGGATTTTATATTAATCACTAAAAGGCTAAGAAATGGTAGGCTAATTACAATTATGTTTCTTAATTCTGGTATGAATGCTGTAGATAGAGAACAGAAGGAAAATAAAATCTATCTAAGTACTATTCAAGGAATTATTTTTGAAGAAAAAATACAATGCATATATTCTGTTTGTACAAACTACTTGAGTAATTTTTTAAACTTCCATTATTTTTATTTCAACAGGAAAAAAGAAGCTTCTTAAATTGCATCTTCTTAATACCTTCATCACTCTCTTCATTTAAGCTTTAGAATAATTTCCTTTAATAATAACTAGTGTTCTTTAGGAAATTAACCTCCTTAATTACTGACATTGAGATGTAAGTGATGAAATATGGGGGTGAACTTTTGAGAGAGATAATAGTCATGCGTCTCTGGAAGAAAATTATTATTACAAATATGTCATTTGGTAAAGCATTTGAATTGCCCTATATTAAAATAACATGTCCCTTTTTGAGATATCTTCTGCACTTCTGTGTGGCTGAACTTTCCACTTAAAATCTGGCACAGGCGATTCTATTTGTGATTTTAGAGCGCGTGTGGAAACTACCTGGTTTGCAAAGTTTTCATCACATTTTCCTGGAGAAGAAAGAGCTGGGAGAGGGGAGAAGGAAAGCACTGCTCATTTTTTAACAAATCCCCCTTGCTGTTGACTCTAGGGGACAATCATAGTTAGTCTTAGTGTCTGTCACTGAAGATGATTAGAGAGCCTATGTAGGTTCTCAGGGCAAGACCTCCAATAACCTTGAGTCAAAAACCATTCTTTCCATAAAAAATTGAAAAGAATACCTAGAATATATTATTTGATTTATTTAAAGAGTAAAACCACTAAGTTAGTCCAGCCTGTGATGAGAAACCAGGTGTCCAACTACTAGTAAAGGCAAAGGTATTGCCATATACCTCTAACAAAAAAACAAACAAACACACACAATAATAAAATGAAAACAGAAAACATGGCTCATTCATTGAACTACAGTAATCTCTACAAAGCCACCCCTCCATCTGGCAGGCAATCAGCTAGTTTGGACCAAGACTGATTAAGGGAGAATAATTTGGTTTTTTTTTTTAAAAAATCCCTATGGACTACATCAATATTTCACCAAAAAAAAGAAGAAAGACTGTCAAATGGTTAACACCATTTTTTTCAGTTTGTTCTTTGGTATTATAATAGGTAATTGCTTTACTATTAAGAACATTTACATGACCTAAGCATGGTGGGTCAATAGACTTCCAACTGCCTTGTGGTATCTATAATAATTCCGGAAAGATTAATTGAACACCTAAGAAACACCAGACCAGGTCCTGTAACATACATCATAATATATTATGTTCCAATGTAGTGTCAGGAGCATAATAGTTAAACTACATGAAATGCAACCGCTTCTGAGACTAAGAAGAGTGCAGAAGTGAGGGGTATTTCTTCAGGTTTTGCATTCTAGAATACTGACCCCTATGGGAAGACTCAGGAACTACAATATTCCAAAGAAAGTATAAAAGGCCAAATCTAGAAGACTAGCACGAAGACGTCACAAGGAGGGTTATAGACATGGAGGCTGAAAAATCATGGCAGATAGAGTGAAGAACCTTGACTGCTCCTTTGAGGAATTTAAGAATTGTTTTCATTTTTTAACTGCAGCACGTTTCAGAGCTTCTAGCATGCTAATGTGCATTGTGAATCTAAAAAACAATGTAGCATACCATAATCTCAATTTTTGTTGTTGCTGTTCATGAAATTTTGTGTATGAGTTGCAAAGGGACCCTATCAGTTTGTGACATATACTTAGGGAAAGCCTATTTTAGGGAATATGAACCTGCTTTACAATTTGATAGCATTCATATTTATTAACAAAATCAGAACAATTTAAAAGGTATTTGGGGTTTATTCTTATTATGGGTGATCTAAAAAGTGAATAAAACCTAAGTTGGAAGATAATTTTGAGTCCGTCTGGTGCTATCTTATATTTAAACCAGCCTTTAAAAAGCCACATTATTTAATTGGTTAGCCTCTGATGACTTCAGAAAACTCAACTGAAGGAATCGATTCACTTTAAAAAAAAAAAATTATTATTTGGTTTAATAAGTTAAAAGATTTATTTTAACTTTGATAAGTGCTTCTTTTGAGACAATCACTAAAAGCCTAAACCTTTTCCTACCTTGAAGCCTTAATGTAGTTTGAAACAATTATCTCATTGCCCTCTGGTTTCTCTTTTCCTACTTCTGATTTCCTACACCTGACACAGTTTCTAGGTCCTCACCAGCTTAGTCATTCTTCCTGGTGGCTCCATTTGTCAGTGTGTCTCTTAACACAGATAAAAGCCATTTGGATTCAGTATGAAGTTAGGATCCACCAAGTTGCAAAAATAATTTTCATATAAATCTCTGCTTACCTCTCTCTCCTCCAACATCTTCCTATGTTGCTGATTTTCAGAACTTACATTAAAGTTTATCTCATTTCTATTCTCATATCCTTCTTTTCATACAATAATGTTCCTTATCTTGATTCTGTCGCCCTCCTCATTTCAAGTCAACTTCGATTTAATTACCAGTTTTACTTGAGACTGGATAAAATATTTGGCAGGAAAAGACTAAATTCAAAACCTTTCAGAGGGTACCATACTTCTGTTCATGATCCAATTAATTTATTGATTATGCAATTGTTATTTACCTACCAACAGTCATCACCTAGCCTATCTAAATTAGGGTTCACTCAAATTTACTTACATTACATCTTCCCCATTGGGACAAGAAAAGGAAGATAAAGGCCATAGCATAGCTAGTCAAATAGATCTGATTAGCTCCTCACTGGATACTGCTCAGCTTTCAATAGGTCTCAGAATTTGCCTTTTCCTTTTTGAAAACTGGTTCATCTGTCCAACTGGGGATTCTAACATTTCTCCTCTTTTCCATGATTTGGTAAAGTTTACTAACATCTCTGCCATCTTACCTTATGTTTTCTTTTCTTTTTTTAAAATATATTTTATTGATTTTTACAGAGAAGAAGAGAGAGGGATAGAGAGTCAGAAACATCGATGAGAGAGAATCATTGATCAGCTGCCTCTTGCACACCCCCCACTGGAGATGTGCCCGCAACCAAGGTACATGCCCTTGACCTAATGGAACCTGGGACCTTTCAGTCCACAGGCCGACGCTCTATCCACTGAGCCAAACCGGTTTTGACCCTTATGTTTTCTTGATACAATGTGTCTTTCCTAACTTGGGTCAACCAAGTTAGATTGCTCCTGAATGACACTTTTTTATCTTTTAAACTAACACTACTCACCCCAAAGGAAAAGGAAGATGCATTCCCTCCTGTGTCTTCCTCTGAACCAGGGTTTCTCAGACTCAGCACTATTGAGATTTGGACCGTATTATTCTTTCTTTTGAGGAGGTGTCCTGTGTGTATGATGATAAGCAATATTCCCAACCTCTACCTACTGAATGTCAGTAGCTGTACTCCTCTCCCAAATCGTGACAATCAGCAGTGACTCCAGACATTGCTAAATGTCCCACAGATGTTTGTTGTTGTGTTTTATTGGAGTGGAAGGGGTGGAGGGACTTTTCTGGTTAAAATACATGACTTGAAGAGAAATTAATGATTTAAGAAGAATGACCTTTTTTGTCCTTAATATATACTCTTTTTATTTTATTCCATTAAACTAATTTGGCCAATGAACAGCATATAATTAAACTAAATAAATATGCCAAGGATTTCTGGTTTTAAAAAAAAGTTTGCATATGGCCTTAGCAGAAAATTTCAAGACAAGTATTATCCATCAAACTTAGGTTAGCAAAAGGAAAGGCTAAGATGTACCGATGTATACTATTAATTCAGGCTGCTATGACAAATACCATGAACTGGGTGGCTTAAATGGCAAACATTTATTTCTCACCGTTTTGGAAGCTGGGAAGTCCAATAGCAAGGTGTTTCATGGTGAGATCCCTCATCCTGGTTTACAGATAGCGAGATGCCTCTTGCCTGTCCTCTACCGCAGAGAGACATCACCTCTCTCATGTGTCTTCTTCTAAGGGTCCCATTCATGAGGGTCTCACCTAATTACTTCCCAAAGGTGCCACCTCTACATACTGCCATACTTGGGGTTTAGGGTTACCACATAGGAATTTGGGGAGGGTACACAAATATTTAGTGCACAGCAAATAGCAAACACAAGAATCATGAATACAAAATGACTAAAATGTATTTTTTCTTGATATACATGCCTCACACTTGGCTTTCAATAACCATATAGACTGCAAAATGTCTGACTGCATTGTTCAACCCTCTCTCTCATACCACCAGCCTGCACTCTCTCAGCCTTTCCATCCCAAGGAACTTTTATTAACTTTTTTGCTGTTTTTTATATTCCATGAAGAAGGAGAATGTTTTTCCACAGATACAAAATGTACCAAGAACACCAACAAGAAAGTATGAGAGAAATGGTAACACTCCAAATCCCTTTGTTTTCAGGGATAACTCAATTGGAGCATCTATTACCCTCTAGTGGCAAGATAACTACTTCCCTCAGTTTTTATTCTGGCTTGTATTTAGAGGCTAGGACATATTTTCAAGACTATTTTATATAGCTCTGTCAAGAAGCTGGCAGAAGGATGTCATGTAACCACCCTCCCCCCACCCCAAACCACGAAACAAAGAGAGAGAGAGAGAGAGAGAGAGAGAGAGAGAGAGAGAGAGAGAGAGAGAGAGAGAACAGGCAATATTAAACTGAGGCATTGATCATTTTGGCATATGGTCAGATTAAATTTTTTCTTTCAGTTAAAAAGGTAACATCTTTGACATATTGGTATCTTTGAATAAGGTTAAGGTCAAGTTTTGATCTAATTTCTATGTCCTCATTTTTTGTTATAAAATTAAAAATTTAAATGCACTCATGATAACAGACAAAAAAAATTCACAAGTCTCATTAGGTCAACTTTTTCTCTTTTAAAAAAAAATTATAATACATTGAAAAAAAAATCAAAGGCCACTCTTTCAATTGATAAAACTGAGCCTATCAAATATTAAAAATCAGAAACAAATTACTGAGGAGCTGACAGCACACTGACTCTTCTGCTATTATGCTATCATAGATTCTGCTCATGAAACAGGGCTGGACATCTGTATTGGCAGGTTAATGTGGAAGAAAAAATCTTCACTTTGTAAGATTTAAATGTTATGGATTCTGGTCATTTTAATATAAACTTGTCAAAAGGAAAGAAAAAAAAATCAGAGAAAACAACCTTGCTGAACTAAATGTATTGGTTTGTGAGAGTTTTGATGCTTGCCAAGATTGATTTTCAGCAACATTCAGCATTTTTAGTGAAGAGAGGTGGTGCTACTGAATGGAGTTAGCATCCCTTTAAAGTGTATTCCAGATAGACTGTGAGACTTAAGAGTATAACTTTGATTCCTTGTGCTTTCACACATTGTTCTGTAAAAGAACGCAGCGGCCTTAAACCTCTGATGTTCAAGGTTGTGTGCTAGGCACCAAGAATAACCTCAACAACCACCCCTCCTTTCAGAAATGTAACAAAGTCTCTAGTTATAAATGACAAGAGCTTCTCTTCGGGGAATAAGTTCTTCCTCCAAACAAATCCGCCCTGTTGGGCGGTAGCCTAAGAAGTGAACTTTGCGTTGACCTAAGAGTTCATTCACTGTAATTCTAGATTGAACAAGAAGCGCTTTGGCAACTTGGAAGAAAGACCTTGTATAAATCCAAATAATGATCAAGATTATTCACTACTAATCAGATCAGAACTATACAAACATGTTCCTTTCACAACGGCAGAGTTTTGATGTATCAACCCTCAGCTCCTTCTTTACCAAAGGATAATTCAATGAATAGTGACACCAGAAGCCTCTGATTGCAGGCACAGGAGACCTTGGTCTCCAAATCCCTTAAATAAATGTCACACCCTTGCACATGTGTTGGCTAGCCTCAAGGCACCAAGGTCCACTAAATTTCAAGGTGCAACGGTGATCCCACCCTGTGAGGTACATGGAACTCCCATAAACCACTTGTCTCATCCTGGCTCAGGGGTTCAGAGGAAAATGAGCAAGCATCAAAGCAGGTGCCACTCTATCCTCTGATGTCTATGGTCTGGGTGAAGCAACAGTGCTCAGGAGAATCCTTTTGTATAACTTTTATGGGTCTGGGAGTACTCTTTACAAGCATCTTTCCCACCCTGAGGCAGATACAGGTTCACACACTAAGCAGTGATCCTATTCAGTCTTCTGTCTTCCATGCTGTATCTTTTGGGTATATTTAAGTTGCGGGGGGCGGCGGGGGGAGATAGAAAGAAAACAAAAAAAAACAGGACCAAGAGGTACATAGACTGGAAATGATGAGATCCAGGGGCGAAATCTTAAAGTCAATGCTAAAGAAATGAATACCTGGAGACCCTGAAGACCATCTGCCTTTAAATAGCAGCCTATTCAGGAAAGGGAGTGTTGAGTCAGGGGACTAATTGGACATTCGTAAGGTTATCAAGCAAGAACTGAATCCATTTTTGGTACCACTTTTTGTACGAACTGGTCCAAAATAAATAACCAGCACAGCTGTGGTGCAGAAAACCTCCTGTGTAAATTATTTTCATGTGTGTGGCTTTTTAAAATGAATTTCCGTCAATCTTTCCATGGGTTTTGGTCCACATTAGTTCTGACTAAAGCTATATTTTTCCAAAGTTAAGGGAGGTAACTATCTATCAGGGACCATCTCTATTATGGCTTCTTTTTTGTTGTTGTTTAATTTTGTTGTTGTTTTGTTTTCAGATTGGTTTCGAGGCTGGCCACATATTTACTAAAGCCTCTTAATATGCTACAGAAGTCGGTTTAGTTTAGAGTAATGCAAGTGATTAAATTTGGGTAGCTTCCCACCTCTCTCAGTCTATCTCCCTCTACCTCACCTCCGGAACACTCCAAGCCTTGGCTTTCCTATTTATAGTTACAGGGTAGCTCTTGCTTCTCCCACCCACCATTGCTCCAATTTGAAACACATGCAGGAAAAGAGAGGAAGGGGAGTTTGTGGGAGGAGAGGTGGAAGAACCACACCGTTGTGAAGCCACTATCCCATCCTGTTTGCATGTGGTTAAACACCCAGAAAGACAGGGAGGTTGCTGGGACTCAGTTCAATACATCCATACTCACTGCTCCAAATCCAGTTTGGTTTCTTATTGTCTGACTCATTCTGAATGAGGCATAAATCACTTTCTTGATCATTATGGAGGAAAAACCAATAAAGGGAAATGGCTCTAATGCTTGAAAAGAAAAAAAGAGGGAAAATAAATAAAATCTTCTTCTCACCATTTTCTCAGGAGTTATCATATACTGAAAGTCCTGCACCTGGCCCTATGAAAACTAATTCCTAAAGGTGGTAGCTCATAGCAACACCCTCTGCTCCCTTGCTCTCACCCCCCCCACACACACACACACATACACACACATACACACAAGGTCACACATACTCATGAGAAAAGGGAAGAAGGTCAGATGGTGTATACTTTAAGTCTACTTAAATATTTTTCTGGAAGGTGACAAGGTAAGAAAACTGAGAGAAAAATCCATAATAGTATTTTGGCAAACTAGCCACGCTATAAATTCTATCCATAGGCAATTGGCTTGTGCCAATTTTGCTTAACTAAAAATGACTCAGATTTAAATGTTAGGGTGGATGCTTGGCGACTGCTAAGCCCATGTTCTTCTTACCTTAAAAAAAAAGAATCCTAATAGAGGATAAAGATGTCTCTTATATTGCCTCTGTTTTGTGTACATTCAATAGTTGTACTGGCTTTCGTCATATATTTTGTTTCCTTGAAACTTTGAGATTTTACCCCTATATCTATGACGTTCTCTTCATGTTAATAAGTGCTTGGAGTAAGAATCATTTGTATAAAAGCTGACAAAAATCAAAGAATTGGTCATCATTACTGCCACTGACTGGGTAAAAATTGAGAGAACGGCAATGTCTGATATCAAGTTGAGAAGCAGAAATCTGAGATCAAGAGAACCTGGCTTTAAATTCTGACCATTCTCATTTCTAGGTGTGTACATTATTTAAATAAGCTTCCTAAGGCTCAGTTAGGAAACTTAGAGAATAGTACTACAGAAATTAAATTATACAGAGAATCCCCCCAAAAGTGATATTTAGTTTTAAATTTAAGAGAAAAATCAACTGAGAGACTTTACAGTGGTTCTACACCATTCTCAAACTCTGCTCTTTGAAATCAGTGTGTTTGTAATTTCAGTGCAATGACTTAGCAATGGTATAAATTTCCACATTGTGCACCACTCTCAAAGTCTGTTTTGCAAAACAAAATTTAACCAATATTAATAACTACTGTATATTCTAGTCTATTTTATAAACATATAGCCAACCAGTTAACCTCATTCAGTAAGAAGAAACATAAAAATACCATGCGTAGTTCTGTTTATTTGTATCTGCTATTGAGACAAAGCGCTCTCCTCTGGGGTTCACATGATTTCTAACAGGAAGACCAGGCCAGTGCTCAAAAAATGCTAAACCACAAGGGAGTTTCCAAAGTTGATTGATAACAGCTGATCACACATCCTACCCATTTGTGCCCTCCTTCCCCTACTCACACATGAAAAACAAAGGAATGAAAAATAAGCACAAAACACAAACTATGGCTGGATGTACCCTTTTTTCAAGTCCGTGGTGCTACCTACTTTTTCCAAGACCCATTTGGGATGTTAGGTTTCTTAACATTCCAGACCCTCCCGAGATGCTAAGTCCAGGTGCACATCTCATTAAAAAGTGGAAGATTGAAAAATTTCTTCTTAGGATAAAGCACCAAATTCGATTTTAATCTTAAAGTTAGTTTTATTTGTCTCTGAAAAGGATTTCTTAAAATTCAATGTTAAACTTGCCAGGGAATCAATTGAAACTTTACAGTACAGACTCCCATCAATTGTTCTCCACCTTCCTTTTGCTTTAAAATTCTTCAAAGATTGCTAACACTGATGCATTATCTAGTCCACAGATATGGTCAGCACCCTTGGACAGAAAAGCTTTTATTATTGATATTTGTTTTTCTACCTGGTACATAAAGAGGATAAAATCTGCTCAATATTGGAGAATTGAGTACACTCTTATCCTAAATTAAATTGAAAACAAGAAATAATGAGCAAAAATACCTATAAATTAAGTTTGAATGGGTAATTTTTAATAACATTCACTAATGAAAACTACATTTAGCCTGTGTCTTGTAATAAATTCACCCAGTCATAACTTTTGTTAAAGTCCACAGGGTCTAGTCAATATCTATTTTTCAACAAAAATTTTTCTACATGGCCACACTCTGAAGTTTATTTCTGTGACTAGTATTATACCTCAACATATAGTTCAAATAAGTTAAAGTGTTCTCTGAACTATATCATTAGGCAAAAGGTTTGAGGGAAACAATTAATTAAATGGGATACCTTGGCAGGTGGCTGCACTTCTCTGAAGATATGCAGTGGCATGTCTAGATGACTGAATAAGCTTCACCCAATAGACAAGAGTTTGTGCAGAATTTAATACTTAATTAGAAAGGCAGCAATTAAGCTGTGAATGTGCCTAGAACTTTGATATGCATTAACTTGGAGAAAAGGACAAAAAAAAATCCCAAGAAGCTTGAAAAGAAAAAAAGATTGAAATAGTACAAAAGGACAATGGAGATATTTCAAGAAAAAAAAAATAATAATAATGGGAGATAATTGTCCCTAATGGATAGATACCTCAGAGGAAAGAGCCTCACATATTAATAATTGTAATAATTGCATGATTATTATCAAGGTTCACTTCCAAAGAATCCAAACTCTTTTGAAGGTGCCAAATTATTTGTGTGGTATGTTATGTTTTATTTGCGGCATAATTATCACCTAAGCACTGCTATATCTCTAGGGCAAGTTGATATTGTGACTAATGCAACATTTCCTCTTTATAAGAAGCTTATTTAAATATTAGGTTTAATATTTAATCTACACTAGGACTCTCAAGAGGAAATTCATGAAAGTGTGACTACATTGCAAGTTAGTGTAAGTAGAATCTGGTTCCCATGATTATGCTCAAAGTCTAAAGCAGACCTTGACCTACAGTTACAATTTGGCAATGTTTTATTTATTTTTTTCTTTCTAAATAGATATTTTTATTTATTTCATAGAAGAAGGGAGGGGGAGAGAGGGATAAAAACATCAATGGCAAAAGAATAATTGATCAGCTGCCTCCTGCACACCCCACACTGGGAATCAATGCCCTTGATTAGCGTCAAACCTGGGACCCTTCAGTCCGCATGCTGATGCTCTGTTCACTGAGCCAAACCAACTAGGGCAACAACTTGACAATGTTTTAGATATTATGAATTCATTATTATAATTTGTGTCCTCCAATTTTTAAAATTTCTTTATTGATTAAGGTATCTCATATTTGTCCTCAACCCCCCACCCCCACCCCATTCCAATCTCCCACTCCTCTCCACTGATGCCCCAACCCCCCTATTGTCCTTGACCACTGGTTAGGCTCATATGCATGCACACAAGTCCTTTGGTTGATCTCTCCTTTTTATCCCCACCCTCCCTCTGAGGTCCAACAGTCAAACCCATGGCTCCTTATCTCTGGGGCTGTTCTTGTTTCATCAGTCTATGTTGTTCATCATTTCCCCAAGATAAGTGAGATCATGTCCTACTGGAAATATACTGATAAGAATCAAAAATGAGACAAGCAATAATGGTTTTCTGAAAGGCAAATGAATCAGTTTGTAGTGAGTGTCTTTCTGGGCCAACAGCTCTTTTGAGACTTAATTTCATTGTAAAACAGTTCCCTATGTGTACATGTCAGCAAAGATATTTCAGTTCTGGATGGTGGACAGATGGTGGAAATGCAGGTCCAACCCTCTCTGGGCAACCTGCAGTGATGCACAGCTTCTGACTGCTATTATCAGTATCTTCCATCTCTGCACTGCTTCTCTTCTGTCTTCATGGCTGGTGTAGTCCTGTCAATTCCTCTCTGTTGCAGGAATCCACATGGTCTTGGAGTTGTTTTCTGAAAATATACAAACATATTTTTTACCAAAAGTTAATAAATGAATATTTTCTATAAATTTGGCTTGGGATCCTTTTTTAATTTTTTGCCCAAATGATTTTCCTCTGGCTTATTTTGACATCATGTGTGTTTTTCATGGATGTCTTGCTGTTAGCATTACAATTAATTTTCTAAAGTATAAATTTTCTAGATGTAATTTACTTACAGGATACTTTTCCTTACATGATATTCTTCTACTTTCCACACTTTTTTTATTTAAATAGTAGAAGGCTTTTGAAAGTGTTTTAATGTAGTCTTGATAGCTTTTAAATTTTAATTTTTGAGAGCCTAAGGGAGCTATGGAACAACTTGTGCCCTCCAATTTTAATGACACACTTTTGTATGTATATTCATACATAAATATGTTTACTAATAAAAGGGTAATATGCTAATTAGACTGGGAGACCTTCCAGACAAAGCCATGGTGGCAGGGCCGAGGCAGAGGTGGTTAGGGGTGATCAGGCCAGGAGGGGAAGGCAGTTGGGGGCAATCAGGCCAGCAAGGGGACAGTTGAGGGTGAGCAAGCTGGCAGGGGGGCCAGTTGGGGGTGAGCAGGCTGGTGGGGGGGGGGCAATTGGGGGTGAGCAGGCTGACAAGGGGGGGCAATTAAAGGCAAGCAGTCTGGTGGGAGGGCAGTTGGAAGCAAGCAGGCCAGCAGTGGGGGATAGTTGGGGGCAATCATGGCAGTGGGGGAGCAGTTAGGGGCAATCAGGCCAGTGGGGGAGCAGTTAGGGGCAATCAAGCCAGTGGGTGAGGGGGAAGGGGGGTTGAGCAGGCCTGCAGGCAGAGTGGTTAGAGGCAGGAAGGCAAGCAGATGAGTGGTTAGGAGCCAGCAGACCCCAATTGCAAAAGGAATGTCATACTGCCAGTTTAGGCCTGATCCCACAGGCATTCAGACATCTCCTAAGGAGTCCCAGATTAGAGAGGGTGCAGGCCAAGCTGAGGGACATCCCCCCCCCCCCCATGCACAAATTTTGTCACTGGGCCACTAGTAAATACATAAAAATATACATATACATATGTTTCTATAATATTATACACTTATGAGTACTTTGGGGTACTTAAAACTTTTTAAATAATACACATTACTATCACTTTAATATATTTTATTAATTTTTTACAGAGAGGAAGAGAGAGGGATAGAAAATTAGAAACATCGATGAGAGAGAATCATTGATCAGCTGCCTCTTGCACACCCCCTACTGGGGATGTGCCCACAACCAAGGTACATGCCCTTGACCGGAATCGAACCTGGGACCTTTCAGTCCGCAGACTGATGATGCTTACTATCACTTTATATGTAAGCCTCAAATTACCCATGTTT
The DNA here is from genome assembly GCF_964339955.1 of Pipistrellus hanaki. NCBI lineage: Eukaryota > Metazoa > Chordata > Mammalia > Chiroptera > Vespertilionidae > Pipistrellus > Pipistrellus hanaki. Next base: position 28,688,641 of record NC_140508.1, read on the forward strand.
TAAGTTACAGCCTCAGACATGTGAATGGTTCACTTATGGCAGGTGACAATAATTAATAAAGATGAAAATCATTCCAAAATTAATTATTATTTATATGGTACAAAACCCAGCTTATTGCATAGGTTTTCTTCCCAGTAAAGCAGTATGTTTCAGGATCCATTCTAACTTCAGGTGTACATTGAATGTTGCACACTTCAGGTGTACATTGAATGTTGCACACTTCTACTTTCCACACTTCTAACTGTGTGGAATCCTGTACTAAGAACCAAGAGGATGGCCAGTGTTTTCTCTGATTCCAAAATAATGGAAGCTATTCATTTTCATTTCTAAGCTTAAGTGGCAGTCCTTCATGGTCCTTAAAAATAAGGCCGATTTAACTCTCACGTTGAGGATAGTTCAGTCCTCGTCATGTTACTGTGAAAGATTTCCTATCAGAATTGCCCTTTCATTCAATGAGACTGGTTTTCCTCCAACACACTCTCATATACACAAGCCACGATTTTCTAGCTTTTGAAAGATGGCAAGCAAACTATTCTAAGTGGGATAAAAATGAGCAAACCAGACTTCCTTAAATAGCTTTTTTTTTTCTTCTTCTTTTTCCCCCCGTCTCACTCTTCTACAGAAATTTGAAAGGCTGTGTGCTTGTCCTCTGGGTGGGTGTCTATCCAAAGAGTAAGTGAAAAGGGGAAAGTAGATAAAAGTGTAAAAGCTCCAAACAAGGCTGAGCCTCAGAAATCTGATCTTATGAAAGCAGCAGCAACATTTTGTTCATAGAAAACCTGAGACTGAGACCCCGGAAAGGAAAGCGTCCTTAAAGGATGAGTTCCGTAGCAGCATCAAAACAGCAGAACTTGCACCATGAAGAGCTATGCTTTGTACCTGTCCCATCCCAAACTCACACATTCATATGATCTGATACAGAAAAGCATTCTGAAGCAAAGAAAGAGCTAAAGAATGGAAACTTTTGTAAATGCAGTTTTGTTATTTTTAAAGTACTAGTAATAACTAAATTTAAATAACCAACAAAAGTTGCCTAGTAATTATCCCAATTTAAGTTAGAGTAGTTACTAATTATTCTAACATGTAAAGTGGTGCCTGAAAGTATGTGAATGTGCTTAAAATGATTTGTTCTCTTTCCCTGGTTTATTAATCCTAGAATCCTGTTTCATTCATTCTTCAAATTAAAAAAAAAAGTTAAGGAGAAACCAGCCTCTTAGAGGCAAATAGATTTAAAATGACCCTGCTAACCTTCTCTTTTGTATTTCTAGTTAGTTCAAGGTAATTTAAAATCTTTCAAAGCCCAATTGTTACACATTTAAAATTAGGATCATTTAAATGCATGAGGTTGGTTACACCTTCAGAATAGAGTAGCAGAGTTTGAGTCATGGAATGAAAGTAAGCGCATGGCAAGGGCTTGGCTCTTTGGCCCTGCTTCCTAAGTCTACTCCACTTCTGTGAAGCAACATTTTGAAAACCAATCAAGCAGCCAAAAAGTATCTGAGACATCCCAACAATGTCAGGCATTCATGCATTTATTTATTCAACAAATATTTGTAAAGCACCTACCATGATCCTGGTACTATTAATAGTTAGACAATGGGATTTTAAAAAGCGTTGGAAAGTATGTATGCCTCTGAATGTGTATGTGTAGATTGGTAGTAGTGCAGACATGTAAGGCCTGCTTATACTGTGACAAACACACGTATAGATGTATTTCAGGGGCTGAACAAAGGTAGCTATAATTCTCTGAATTTACCATGTCAAGCTTTCCTATAGGAACCACCTGTGACACATATGGGGCTATGTATTCCCAGTGACGCTCTCATTTACCACTCATTCAATTGGGGTGAGGTAGGGGGCATGAGTGAGATGGAAACCACTTTTTTATTATTTATATTGACTCATTAAAAAGACAGGAAAACAAGGACAAGACTAGGAGGGCCCAACCCTTCTAAGTAACATCTTGGGAGTTGGCTTTCCACTTGGCCTACCCTCAGTGAGCGCTTCATGGGTGAATTCTGAGACCTGATCTCTCTTCAATCTTAATCTCTGAAAAGCAATCAGTCCTGTTCCTACATGAGACAATGGCCTGGAGAATAAAAGACCAACACATCATTGTCAGGGAATCAGGAATTAGGAAAATCCCTAGGAGTCCAAGATCATGCCAACAGGTCATCTGATAAATACCACGTTGCAGAAGCTATGGGCAGGAGATGGCAAGCCTATTGTTGAAATAGCCTCTGAGGAGGACTAATTTCCAACTGTTAAGAAAATCTCTACTTATGAAACATGTGTTTATGCCCCCAGGGCAAAGCAAACTACTGGTGAACTAGAATACAATTTCTGCCTGTAACATCATTAATAGTTTCTATCATGAGATTCTATAGTTCAGGAACTCTTTGACTTAGAGCAGATAAAATTTTTTAACAATATATATTTTATTGATTTTGTACAGAGAGGAAGGGAGAGAGATAGAGAGTTAGAAACATCAATGAGAGAGAGTCATCGATCAGCTGCCTCTTGCACACCTCCTACTGGGGATATGCCCGAAACCAAGGTACATGCCCTTGACCGGAATCGAACCCGGGACCCTTCAGTCCCCAAGCCGACGCTCTATCCATTGAGCCAAACCGGTTTCAGCTAGAGCAGATGAAATTTAAGAGAAACATTTCCACACCCAAAATGAGTTATGATCAATATTTTGTTGGCCAAAGAGGTGAAAAAGACTGTTAAAAATAAATGACCTAATGAATATCTTTCATAATAATCACATTTATTGTTTTTTAGCATAAATTATAAAATCATAGTGGAGAGTATCATCAAGAGATACTGTGATGTAGAGGCTACTACTTGGCTTAGGCTTTCATATCTATTTAGGTTGAAAATAATGCTACTTTTCCTTTATTTTGAAAAATAATCACATCCAACTTGATCCCAATACATTGTTCCATCTGTTTAAAGATGCGGATGATTGGGGAACCTCTCTTTGCATTTGAAAATCCAACAGGTCAACTGATAGATACCACATTGCAGAAATCACTGGCAGGAGATGGCATGTAATTTCTCAGAATTGGTTAAAACATAAATCAATGCCCATTTGTTATTTCTATGATGATGGAGAGCATATAAGTGAATACAGTGATCAGGAAGGAAAAGAAACAGTACTTTTGACTGGGCTGCAAACATGCCCTTCAATTGGCTCATTAACAAAGTGGTTGAGTGAGTACCCAAAGCATAAAGCTTGGGAAGTGAAGGATTGAGAGAGGAGATTTGGTTTTGAAGTAATGAAATATGAGGGGTCTTGCCTCATGCTATTGACCTATGGATAGCTTGAGGTGGAGTTAATGAGTACTCTTGACTCCATGATGTTAGTGTAAATGATCCCCTGGGCTCAAGTATCAGTCATTTAAATAAATTCAGGAGACAGAGGAAGTGATGTTTATGGGCTCAAAGTCTGGGCTGCTTTTTAAACAACCTTGGGAACACAGATCACAAAATAGAAACCTGATATAATTAGAAGAAAACAAGGGGAAATGGCACAGAGTAAACTTGAAGGGAGGGGTTAGAAGTTCTGAAATCTAATTCTGACAAAGAAAAAAAAAAACAATACTCATTTGAGACCAAATTGACAAGACTTACCTTAAAAAGTTAGTGTCACTGTTTACCAGAGATTGTAAAAAAAAAAATTTGTAAGACACTTTTACTTTTCAAAGATATAGTGAGTTTTCATTTATCTTTGTAAATAGTCAAAAATTGTGTTTAAAATTTGTCCCACGAAGGCACATTTTAAAAATAATTTCCATTTAAATAATAAAAATATTATATATGTTTATATTTATCATATATGTTTATATTTAATCCAGTATAAAATTATTGATAGTTTAAGAGAAGAATGTGTTAATATCTTTAGTAAGAAATGAAAAGTGGATTAGAATTCAAACATTAATTTAAGTGAATAAGTACTGAAATAAATACATATATTTAAGTGAGCGAAGCCAATCAGAAAAGGCTACACTCTGTATGATTCCAACTATATGACATTTTGGAAAAGGCAAAACTGTGTATACAGTAAAAATATCAAGTGGTTAATAGGGGTGGAATCAGGTGGGGGATAAATAGAAAGGCAGAGCATAGACAATTTTTAGGGCAGTGAAAATATTCTGCATGATATTATAATGATGGATATATGTCATTTTATATTTATCCAAACCCATAGAATATATAACAAGAGTAATCCTAAAACAAGCTTTGGGTGATTATGATATGAAAAAAAATTATCATTTTGATGAATGATGTTGATAATTGGGATGTTGATAATTGGGATGAGGGGCAGAGGATATATGGGAGATTTCTTTAACTTTCAATTTTGTTGTAAACTAAAAACTACTCTAAAAATGAAGTCTAGGTACAATATGAAGTCTCTAAGTATATATAATGTGAAGGAGATAGGTGGAAACAAGCACAAAGTAGATTGTGTAAGAGCTAATGTACATTTCAATTCAGCCCAGGAAAAAAAATATGCCATATTTTCAAGGGGGAATAAATACATATCTATTCATACATATTAGGCATGAGGGCCCAGGGTATTTTTGTTTTTACCTCATCAATGGTCTAATATGGTTTAGGGCTACATTCTTGACATTGGTATAATACAAACTAGTTGCAGTCCTCTAAATTTTCACCGGATTGCTAATGTTATTTTCATAGGCATGCTCTGAAATATACTATTAGCCCTAATTTAAAAGTATAGTTAAATTGAATAAGTCACCTATACACCTTGAGGTCTAAGAGCTGGGATAACTGAAACTTTATTTCTAATCATATTTGCTCTTTCCAAATAATTTTCTATACAGGTAGTTCCTCAACATCCCTGTTTCCTGTCAGTTCAAATCAACACCACTACAGTATAAATCATCATCTTCACTATCCACCATAACTGGATCTCCCCCAGGGTCTCTCCTCTTTCTGCAGAGTGTTATCATTCTCCCTTTCTAAGTCTACCCTCCCCTAATAGCCCCAATATGAAAGTGCACAGGCACACACACACACACACACACACACACACACACACACACACATGCACACACACTCACACACCCCTCAACAAGTATGCTACCATGTTCTATTTATATTTCTTTTGCTATATCTCTTATATTTGCTCATTATATCCTATTTCCAATGGTATCATTCTATCGTTAATTGCCATATGACGGGTCTGGTCTCTAATTTCTCCAGCTCCTGTTATCTCTAATAGTCTTTTAGCAAACTTTTCTTCTTAAATCATTGTTGAGCTATGCCAGTCCCCTGATCTGATACTTCAGTAGTTTTCCATTGCCTTTGGACAAAACTTCAAAGCCTTTAACTAGTCTTTTCCACCCAATTCTCTAACATCACTTCCTTCTACACAACTCTCTAGGCTTGACTGCTGACTATTTCCTTCCCAAGTGTAATTTCCCATGGCTTCAGCGACAGCCACCTCTGCCTGAAATCCATCCATTAAGGTCTTGACTTGGTGAAATCCCGGCCATCTCTGAAGCCTCAATTCCAGTAACCCCCTACCTCATGGAATTCTGCTCAGATCACCTATGCTATCTTAGTTAGTATTTTATCTGAATTTTTCCTATGGGACTTTTCAACATACCTCCCTATTTTATGTTTGCTTGTGGATGCACTTTATCACCCCTTGTCTTTAACAAGGTTGTGAGATAAGATCCTGTCTGATTCATTCACCTTGAAAGCCCCTCCCCTTGTGTTTTACACATAGTAGAAACACAGTAAATATTTGTTGGGCAAAGAGCAAGCACCAGGGGGAGCCTAGAGTTTGAATACCTTTGATAAAATTTCTATTCCAGTAGTCACCAAATGTTTGACCCCCTACTCATGGGATTTTTTTTTAATGCTCATTTGATGAAATGCCCCACTCATTCTGGGTTATTATTATTGTTCTTTTGAAGTATAAATGTAAACATAAATTCCTTTTAGAAATAAATTAGGTAGATGCTATTAAAAGCCACTTTGAAAAGCACGACACATAATCAAAATTAACTGAATGATTAAAACCCACCAAAATAAAAAATTAGCTCATTTTATCACAACCTTAAACTGAATCTCATAAAGAAAAAATGTTTCATGTTTGGGTTGATATGTACAATCAAGTCTGAATACCTAAAAACTTCTTGTTAAATGGGTCACACCTAACAGAGAAATGGTGCTGAGTTAGTTGTTTAAACTACATCTTTCCTCAGCCATACAAACACTATTTTCCTGCCATATAAACTCATGCAAAGGTTTTCATAACTTATAATGATAGAAAAATTCCCTGGCTCATTTGGCTCAGTGGATAGAGTGTCGGCCTGTGGACTGAGGGGTCTTAGGTTCTGTTCTGGTCAGGGGCATGTGCCTTGGTTGTGGGCACATCCTCAGTGGGAGGAGTACAGGAGGCAGCTGATCAATTTTTTTTTCTCTCTCATCTATGTTTCTTGCTCTCTATCCCTCTCCCTCTCTCTCTTTAAAAAAAAAAATCAGTAAATATATTTTAAAAAAGAAAAATTCATTTCAAAGATGTCCTCACTATTTCAGCAGGTCATTGACTGTGCAGCCTTCAAAATGGCAGAACCACATTTTCAGATCTCACCTTGAAGCTTTTGTTATTTTTGGGAAATTAGAATAGAAAGATTAGAAAGTATCTATATGTTCATATAGTGAATTTATGTTGATTTTCCTTTGTATTTTTAATCCCCTGTGAAACTATTTTGAACCACTTATCAGGAAAAATCTACTCTAAAAGCAAAATTGCTGGCTAAAGTTTCCTGAAGGCTTGATCGGGAGCAGGTTAACTTAAGTGTCCAACTGCCACTAAGTTGTCAGCTTAACAAATCATCTTGCATGTGGGGAAACAAGCTCAGCACAGTTTACTAACCTCTGTCTCTGATTAACTCAGTAGCTGCCTTCTGTTTCCATGGCCCTAATATGGCCTTAATTTTTGATAAATGACTCAGAAAGTAACGATGTTCATCTATAGAGGATTCCTAAGTAGAGGATTATATATACATATGGCAATGGTGGCCCAAATTTCATATACAGGAGAGAGAGAGAGAGAGAGAGAGAGAGAGAGAGAGAGAGAGAGAGAGAGAGAGGGAGAGAGAGAGAATTTGCTAACTCATAGAAAAACACCATGGCTAGACTTTCCCGTTGGTTCTACCACTTGCTAATGGTGTGGTATTCAGCATTTCCCCGGACATCTCTGCCATACTATAAAATATGGATAAGAAAAGTTTTGCAATATAGGCAGTGATGAAGGTTATATTAAAAAAAAACACACACATATCAAATGTATGGCATACATTCTGAATACTAAGCACTTAGACAATTTATTCACAATTACTGGTGTTGATGTTCTCTCTGCATTATTGTAATTGTCATTGTGCAATCAAACTCCTTCATTTTACTGCAAGAAGTCCTAGAGAAATTAAGTAGCTATAGATTAATGACAAAGAGCTTCTGTTCTGATGTCATACTACCTAAATTTGAATCTCAACCCATCTGTCTACACCTGTGTGGATTTGGTTAACTTAATGACATCTTAAACTCAGTTTCCTAAATTGTAAAACAGGCATTACAGTAGTCACCACCTTATAGCACTAATGGGCCAATAGAATGAGTTAATCCACACAAAGCAATTAAAATAGCATAAGTGTTCAATGAAGTGTTCAATAAGTGGCTATTATTAGTATAATATCATGATTACTACTGCCACTGCCATTATTATTGTTATTATAGCAGACCTACACTGCACACTAGGATAGTGGTTAGAATACTGGGTAACATATGACATGCATTCATTAAACAGCAGCCATTTAAAGGTGGCCAGAAGGGAAAAGGGCCATTCTGACTGCAGCACAGAGGCATGGTCACAATGATCCAGTCATTTCAGTTCTGGTACTCAGGGAGAAGGGAAAGTCCAGCCTTGTACTGGGCTGCAGTTTGCTGAATCCATGGCATTTCCGCACCTGCAGGGCTTTTGTCTGGCAACAGGCTGACACCCACTGAGCCAGCTTGAGCAAGTTCTCACCTAACACTCAAGGCTGAGTCAGCATCCTCTCCTATGAAGCAAGCTGACTTTCCGGAGCTCCTTCTGATAAGAAACTGCTGTACTGAGATTAGGAAGATCAGGAAATGGAGATGAGAGACACTATTACACAAAAGAGATCAAAATGGGACCACTGTTTGTTGCTGATTTCGGGCTTTGCCAGGGAGTGGGGGGAGGGGGAGGGGTGGACTGGAAGTTTGCCTTTCAGTCTGCACGGACTGTGAGGAACATCAGAGGAAAAAGGACAGAGACCACTGCTGGGAATTTTGTTACTCTTCCCCTGCCCTCTTTTCAAAAGTGATATTATAACTGCTGTGCAAATGGGGAGAGAAGTTTTATAGCCTGGCTATACATTGAATGTATAAATGAGATGAACAGTCAAAAGAACTTCAACATCATATAGACTGGCTATGAATTGGATGTATAAATGTTATGAATAGCCCAAAGAACTTCAATATAATTTGCCATTTCCTTTCGTTTAAAAGTAATCCTATCTAAAGGAAAGTCCCTAATATTATTTAGAAATAAACTTAAAGATTATTTGGCCAGGGATGTATTTTTATATATCACTTAAAATGTTACTGCCAATACCAAGGCTGTTCTGTTCAGACAACGGGGGATAGCCTTGTTTCTAGAAGTTCCTCCTGCTAAATACAGATATAAACCCTGAAAGTCATGAAATAAGCAACCTAAGGAGAACTTGGAAGGTGAAACGAGAACGGAAAACTGGCCAGCACCCAATCACTGAAGGAACAGTACAGCAGCGAGGCTACTCCTAGGCAAACCGGCCCTACTCACTCACCCAAGAGAAGATGGTAACCAAGGCTCAGTGTTGCCTGACCCCTAGCCTTGCAACACAGGGTCATCCAGATAGGCTTATCCCTTCACAATATTGACTAGGAATCCCTCCAAAAAATGATGTGAGCCCAGCACAACTGATAAGAGGAGTGGATTGCTAAAACAAGTGTCCTGGACCAGGAAGCATGCTCCTTCTCTACTGGGCAGCAGGGCCCATTTCCCTGCAGAGAGACACTAGGTTAGGGGTGTCGAACTCAATCAGAGAAGGGGCCAAAATCTAAAATCCAGCCTAAATTGCGGGATGAATGGTTTACTGAACAGTCATAAACTGACAATTTCATAAACTGACAGCGGAGTGCAGTGATGACAGCGCGGTGCGGGCCACCTTGCAAGGCCCCGCAGGCCTTGTGTTTGACATATGTGCACTAGGTGAAGAGATGTATCAGCAATTTTATCCCAACAAGCACCTGGGCTTGGGAAGCCTCTTTGTCCACTGGGACTCCACTCATCTACCCAGAGACATTGAAAAGCCGGGTGCATTAGCAAAGGGGATCTAACCACAAGTGGTCTTGCTGGGTAGCATCTTTGTCCCATGGGTCTGAGACTCCCCTGCCCTAAGGGCTAACTGGACATCACCAGCAAGGAAGAGCTCACAAGTTCCTGTTCAGGAAAGCTCTTTGTTCCTCAGGCTTCACTCTTCTCCCCTAACAAGAGGCACCAGCTATCCTGGACTAGGATGTCTCTTCCAACCCCTCAGGTGACACCAGCAGAGGCCAGTGGGAGCCCTAGGGGCACTAGATAAACCAAGACCAAAACAGCATGGCAAAGGCTCTGGAAATGAAATTGCCTTTGGAACTACAACCCACAAAATAGGTCTGTGCCTACAGGCTAAACCTGACAGGGTGACTGCTTCCTAAAATAAAAGATGTAAAGAGGGCCCAGATTCTCCAAACATAACAGCCAAAATGTCCAGATTGCAATAAAAAGTTCATCTGTGATATCAAAAAACAGAAAAAGCACAGCTTGAGTAAGAAGTGTACTTGCCACATTGCAATGTGCACGCTTATCTATCATGTCAAGGAATTTGGGCTTTAAAAATATATGAGGAGGGGAATCATCAGATGTAGAGTCTAGAGAATGTAACCTCACAGTATTGAATAGAGATGGTAGAGCTAAAAATGACTGAGAGGTTGGAGGGAAATAAAGGAGATATATGTACTACTGTATGTAGTACTTTAAACAATAAAAATAAAAAATAAAAAAGTTACTGAGAGGTTTGGAGTCCTAAAAATCAAGTTCTTGTTTGTTACTCTTCTCCATCTTCAGTTAGTCACTCAAGGAGGTGTGACCTCTTCCCGATGTCCTTGGTCATCGTGGGGTAGGGAAGGCAGCCGCTGGTAAGATTTCCCTGGCAAGAGTGTGGGACACCCTGAGTCATCGCCCTTGCCTCCTCACATGGCCTACTCGTGGAACTCCCATTCTTTCCTGCAGTCTGAAGAACTGAGTTAAGATTTATGAGGCAGGAGTCATAGATTAGCTGGCTACTATATCATCATGAATAAGTGGACCTAATTAATCTTTGAAAAACCCAGGGGCCCAGGAGGATGGGGACCCTGGAACATAAAAACAAAGTAAAGGTTTAATTTGAGGAAAGAGAAAGAAGTGTGCTGGGCTCCCAGAATCTCACCAGAATGTGCTGGTAAGCAGGATGAAGTTTTATCCAAGGGTACTCCAGGTGGGGGCTAGAGCTTCTGAGCACTGACATGTTTCGGGAGAACCCTGCCCACCCATGGCCATGACCTTCACTGGCTTTGAATTGAAGCCAACTAATGATAGTGAAACTATGAAACTGGATAGGATGCCATTACAAAGTCTTAGTTCAGTGTTAGTTTCTTTTTTTCTTTTTTTTCTTTTTTAAAGAGTAATAGTAAGCATTAAAGAGAAAAGAAGAAAGCTAGTTTCTATTTTTTTCATAAAGGTTTGGAAGGTGCCTTGGCAGGACCTGCCAGTGCGGCAGCTCCTCTCTGGCGACGTGACTCACAGGGGTTCACCTGCAGCAAGAGGGACTCCTTGCTACCCGGGGTTCAGAACCAAATAAACAAATAGCAAACCAACTTCGGAGAGACACATGTCAAAGCTAAACATATAATTTGGAAAATTATATGAGGCTAATTGCCCGGAAAAGACTTCTTAGCATTTCACAGAGATTCATTCGGAAGATGTTGGAAGCCTCATCAGAAAGGCTTAGGACATTTATCTTCCCAGGACCAGAGAGAGAAAAAATTATTCTGGGGAACATAGAAAACAGGAGACACAGGGTATTTATGTTTACCCGAGGGGAGCAACACCAGAGAATAAACAGGAAATGCTGCCATAAACCCCCAAGTCAAATGGCAGGAATAGCTCACAGGTCTCCCGAGGCAACATCCTTTTTCTAATCTTAGACTTCCTGGACATATAAAAGTCACTTACTCACCTAGCTTATGATTCTTCACAGGTTCATACCTGTGTCTGATAAAGGTGGCATTATTCTGGCTGATGACATGTATAGCTACCAAGCGGGTTCTTATTATAAAACTAAGACATCAGAGTTACAGATGGAAGCCCCAAGGTTTGTACCTCCATCTACCAGGAGCCATGACAGATTCCAGAGGTCTTCTTGTTAATTCAAGTTTATGTACCCTAGGAAAGACCCTTCAGCTTAAGGGGGTGACACTGTTTTGAGCTTCAAATCAATAATTTGTAGTTCCCCTCCTTTTCTAGTATGTTTGATTCAGACAGAGGAATCCCCCTCTTTCCCTCTTACCCCCCCCCTAAAAAAAAAAAAAAAAAAAAAAAAGGTTTATATAGCAAAACTGAATGAATACTGTTCTCTTTCTAGCCTGCTTTCAAGACAGGCAGGTTAAAAATAACTGGAAGTTTACAAGGGCCTCAAACCAAACCTGAAAAGCCAACCTCAGACAGGCACCGGACTCTGCTGGCTGCTCACCAGAGCCACTGCTTATAATGCATTTATCTTCTTAAGGCTGCAGAAAAAAGTGTAGAAGATAGATAGATAGATAGATAGATAGATAGATAGATAGATAGACAAATATGTAAAATAAAACTACAATATTACAGTCACATTTGTATGAGAGGCCTTGGCAAATAAGTAAATAAATCACAGAAACAAAACTGTGTAAATAAAATTATGAAGAGAGTGCTGGACTGTTAGTCAAAATCATATTGTTTTGGATGACTTTTTTTTTTTTTTCTTCATCTGACTTCACACAGATAAAGAAAAAAAGCGAATAAATACTGTCATCTCTTGATCCCCTCAGGTCTCCACATCCCAGTTGTTCAAGGAGAAGCTAGAAAATGTTTGTGTTCAGAGCAGTTGGAGACTACTGGACTTTCACCCCCAGTCCCACCCTTTTAACAGATGGGATGTGCTTGTAGCCCCACTGGAAAGCATCTCCTTGGTAAGTCAGCCTGACTCTGACAAAGCCTGTATTATGAATCTTGAATCACAAGCTCAAGACCTGTTCAATAGAACTTTCTGTAATAATGAAAATGTCTTGCAAATCGTGTTGCTCAATATGGCAGCCACTTGCCACAAGCAACTATTGAGCATGGGCGATGTGGCAGGTCTGTCTGGAAAAATTCTTAGTTATTTTATTTTATTAATTGATATTTAAATAGCCACACGTGGGGCTAGGAGCTCCTAGGTAGGGCAGTGCAGCAGCATGAACACCAGTTGGCCTTTCTTGCTGGTGGTGACCTAAAGATACTGATGTTCAGCAGCCCTAAATACCTTTGGATTAGCATGGAAGGGCTCTATGGTAGTAGATGTCTGAGAGATAGAGGTTAGAATTGCAATAGTTTTTCTAAAAAAATAAAAAATCTAATCATAGTAATTTTATATATGTATAACTGACACAAATGTTGAATTATACTTTAATAATGGGAGCATTATTTATATTCAATTAGCCTTTAAAACATCCTGAACTAGACCTGTCTTGCTTACTTTGCAGTTTCATTGTCATTGCAAATGGTGTTTTATGGAACATTTATCTTCTTATAACCTAATTTCTCTTATACTATGAACTTCTTCAGGGGAAGAATTTGTCCACTAATTGCTAAACATTCATCTGGACAACTGCCCACTTTGCCTACAACACCAAGTATCCATGGCCTTTTTTCTTGGTTGATTTGGCTAAGTTCTTAGTGGTATGTAATATTGATATAGACTAACTTTTTTACTTATTTCTTCTTCACCAAGCACAACTTCACCAAATTACCTACAATGATGGTTCTCAAATGTAAGGGCATATTGGATTTACCTGGAGGGCTCATTAAATTCAAGTTCCTGCATCCAAACCTCAGAGTTTCTGAGTCAGTAGATCTTGGGTTGGGCCAGAGAATTTGCATTTCTAACAAGTTCCCAGGTGCTGAGGATACTACTAGTCTAGGGACCACACTTTGAGAACCATTAATCAGACCTTAAGAATTCTTCTTGGTTTCTGTGAAGCCTGCACCCCCCTAGCTTGATCTCTGTGGTCATTTTGGCACATACCTCCGAAATGCCCTTTACAAAAGTTGGTGAATGGATGAATCAATTGGGGTATTGTTCAAATAGAGTTGGAATCAGTAGGTCTGGAGTGAAGCCTGAAACTCTGGGTTTCTAACAAGCATCCCAGGTGATGGCCAGGTTGCTGGCCCATAACAACAGGGTAAGAACACCCTAGACTTCCTTACTCTAACTTTCTCCCTTGCTCATTTTCAACCTTGTATCATCCATCCTGAGAAACCAAAGTTTCCTGGAATCTTCTAAGCAACTGGATTTTCCCCACTCATTGTGGCATAAGTGTTCTTTCTGCTAGCTAGCACTGGAGCTGCCATTTCCTAAATCCGTGTTCAAGGCAGACATTGTTGATTCATCAACAGCTAAGGTGAATACTGAGTTTGGGTGTAGCCTCAAAACTCTTCTCAAAACATTGTGCTCCAGGCAGCCATTAACAATCTCATTTAGCCGAAACCGGTTTGGCTCAGTGGTAGAGCGTCGGCCTGCGGACTGAAAGGTCCCAGGTTCGATTCCGGTCAAGGGCATGTACATTGGTTGTGGGCACATCCCCAGTAGGGGGTGTGCAAGAGGCAGCTGGTCGATGTTTCTCTCTCATCGACGTTTCTAGCTCTCTATCTCTCTCCCTTCCTCTCTGTAAAAAATCAATAAAAAAATATATTTAAAAATAAAAACAATCTCATTTACAGTGATAGGAACCTGGTTGTCTCCCCTTGTTCAAAGTAATTTATAAATATGGTTATACTAAACTTCACCAGGGATTAAATGTTCCCACCTTTCATGGCTAATAGATGCTAATAATTTCCATATACCTGAGACTATTTCATTCATATTGTCTACTCAGTTCCCTCTTCCAAATAACCATGTTAATTTTGATGTATTTGTTTCTTCCTGCAATTTTTAATCATCTCTAATTATCTCATCTTGGTAGAAGTCATATTTTGTTTTATTTGTATTTGATACTTAACCTTCTCAGATAATACACACCCTACTCAATGTTCTTAGTATTTTCTTCTTTTAAATTTCTTCTTCCCTTACCTAAAATAAGCTTATGTGTGATCTCAAAAACAAGTACCTTTGATGCTGCTGCTACACCCAAATGCCTGCCTTGTTCCTCTCTGCTTTGACTTTCACTCCTCAAAAGGGAACTCTATATTCGTGGCACCCATGCTCAAAGCAGCCACTCATTCCTTAACTTCCAGAAGCTGGTCTGTTTTCCTACCACTCTCACAATGGTGTCTGGTATGTGTTTACTTAGAGAGTTCACATGACTTTTTCTCAGTTCTTAATTCAGTAAGTAATTGCTCTTGATCAGTTGCCTTGGGGAAAAAAAAAAAAGTTTGATGTTACATTGGCTTCTGGTCAATTCCTTGTTTATATCCCTGGCTTCACTTCTTATACCACTAAACACCTAGAAACCAAAAGGAAGTTCTAGATCCCTACAGCTTTCTCTCTCCAGTCTGTCTCAGAAATCTTGAGTTTCATAGCATCAATTAACACCTCTTTTATTGGTGATGACACCCAAAACTATTTTTCTTGTAAGTTTCAGTTCTGCTTTCCCAAAGGCCTACTAGGAATCTCAACCTGGATTTACTCAATAAAATGAATCGCATCTTTTCCTCACCTCAGTTAGTTTCCCCCTTGGGTTTCTTATTCCATTGTTCAAGTTACCTGAGTTTAAAGTCCCAGAATTGGCCTGGACCTGCCTACAGGTCACTCTCTACACCCAGGAAGTTCTCAGATCCTATAAATACTTCCTTCAAAATATTTCCCTAAACAACATTCCATTCCTTTTCATCACTGCCACCCCAGTGCAAATCCCTCATTATCTAACCTAATCATGCTGTACATTTTTCAGTTTTCTCTTGCCAATGAATTCAAGAGGCTACCATAATGGAATTCCCACAAACCCTCCCTTTTTGTAGGTATGATGAAGACTTTTGTGTTCCAAAAGTCGTCATCATACCTACATTTCCAATAGCAAAAACAAACTATAATTCTGCTCAATAGACTGTAATCGGAACCATTCAATCTATCCACATTTATCTCCTACTACCCAACTCCATGAACTCTCCTCTCCAGGCATGTTGGTCCACTTTTTCTCAGAGTAGAGCATCCTTGTGTGCACAAATCCACCTGAGACCCCTATGCACTGCCAGTTTCCTATGCCTTTCCCTCCTCTGTTTCCCAGCCCAAACTCCAACTTTCAGGTAGACTTCCTACTACTTTTGCCCCAGTAAACTCTGTACAATATGTTTTATTTGAACAATGTGGTTAACACTTAGTATTTTTTTTTATTGTATTGCTATGTACCTATTTCTATAAATCCTGAATTCCTCCGTAGACCCAAACCCCCTGTGTAAAAAGCTTTATCTTACATCTTCTATGCCTAGAATGCAGCCAAAAAGAGACCATAATGTCACCAAACAGCTTGATTTTAGAAGTAAATACATTATTCTAATTGTGTCCATTTTATGGACAGGCATTAGAATTTTTATGCAATTTAAACTTAGTATTCCCCTTGGAGTGGTAATTGTATGCAGTGCCCTGCTAAAGATACACACACCAGAGCAAGTAGCATTTCCTTCAATAATCAGGCCTCCACACCGTCGAAGACTGTGGTTGAACTAGATCTTGTTTCATATTCTAGCTAACAAGTGCTCCTAAATATTTTCAAGCTTCCCCACCGTCGCTAAGGCTTAGAGAGGCTATTTGTCATACTTGCAAAGGCTTCAAATGAGGCATGATTTCCAGAAGAAAGCAGCTGTGTAAAATTGGCCTGCACACAGAAAGACGGCATGGCTGTGGGACACCTAGCCTGCTGTCAACAACCAGGACCTTCCCTGGCACTGGTAAATGTTTTATTGGTTTAATATTAAATTAACTGCCCTGCATACGGAGTGCATTATATTTAATGGCATGCTGGTATTTGGAATTGCAGTCCACTCATATGCACCTGTAAAATTAGTATTTCATAATATTCCACTAAGTTTGTAAAGCTTCATTTGTTTTATATGCACTTTTCCAAACCTTGACATAGGCAGTGGAACTTAGACTTGGAGAAGATCTGATGGGCAAACTATTATTTATCACCAAAGAGGAGCTTTTGTTTGTCTACCAACAACACACACTATTTGAAACAAAGATAATCAGGGTTTTGTTTCTCTTGAGTCATCAGAGTACAATTCATGCACTTCGGTTGGCCTTCACTTGCTCAGGGAAAATCTCACTGGGAGATGAGTAATTGCAGGTTGGCTAAAATTAAACCAAGGACAATTCTTCAGGCTGCTCCTATTTAAATGCCTTAACTGTTACTAAACCTTGGACAGCGATACATTTTTGGTTTTGCCCAGACATTTTAAGCCTACGATTAGAAAGGATTATTTACCAATAGTATCCAGTTAGTGGCAAAATTTCTCCAATTATAAAACAGTTTAAAACACACACACACAAACACACACACACACACATACACATACACAACATACACACAAGCATGCGCACACACACACACACACACACACACACACACACACACATCTGAAAACAATGAAGTTTAGATTCTGCAGTTCCTTTATTAAAATTTACTATGTGGCTAACCCAGAACTCACCTTTCACATAAGTGCAGCTAATTTACAGAAACTATTGTCATCTCTGATTCTGCTTTTGGCACAGAGAGAAGTTTGAAGTATAGGACACAATGAAACCAGTCTTAATAAATTCTATGTTCATTGTGGCCAGTCTACCTTTAACTTCACAGGACTCACCTTCTAAGGAAAATTGCCTAGAGCCTAACCTTCTTTGAAGTTGTACATTCAAAACTAGAGCTTTGCTCCTGTACAAGTAATTGTCTAAATACCTGTTTTCAGTTATTTTGGGTACATAATTTAGATAAATCCACAGAGATAGAAAACAGATTGGCAGTTGCCAGGTGCTGGGGCAGGGGAGAAAGAGAGTTACTGCTTAATGGGTATGGTTCCCATTTGAGGTCATGAAAATGTTTTAGAATGAGACGAGAGTGATGGCTGTACAACATTGTGAATGTATTAAATAAATGTCAAGAAATTCTATGTTATAAAACCATTAATTTTATGTATGCATATTTCACCTCAATGAAAAAGGGAAAAAACTGGATCTTTATCATGGGATTGCTGAACATATGCCTTGTAAGCCTCACTCAGGGCAAGACTACAAGTTAATTGAACTGCCCTAAGAAAAAGAACCCTAGCGCAAAGTCTATCTTCTGAAAGTAGTACAGGGTTTCCAACAACTTCTTACATATTATTATGAAATCAAAATTACCTACTTCTATTTAAACCTCTTGCATCTATCTCCATTAACAGAACTGTGTAAGGACTCAATGTCCATTTCTGTCAATCTTTCTTTTTTTAAATAAATAAATTTATTTGTTTGTTAGTTAGCCAGTTTGTTTGTTTGTTTATTATCTTTACTAGAAGCCTGGTGCACAAAACTCCTGCACTCAGGATGGGTCCCTCAGCCTGGCCTGTGCCCTCTCACAGTCTGAGAGCCCTCGGGGGATGTGCAACTGAAAGCTTAGGCCCGCTCCCAGCCTTCAGTCAGACATCCTTAGCACTGCCAAGGAGGTGGGAGAGGCTACTGCCACCACTGCTGTGCTTGCCAGCTGTGAGCTCTGCTTCTGGCTGAGAGGCACTCCCCCTGTGGAAGCTCACTGACCACCAGGGGGCAGCTCCTACTTTGAGCGTCTGACCCCTGTGGTCAGTGAACATCATAGCAAGCTGTCATTCTGCCCTTCCATTGATTTGCATATTAGGCTTTTTTTAAATATTGGATTGTTGGAAGTATTACAGATTTCCCTTTTTTCTACATTGACCCACTCCACCCTGAGGTTGACCACCCCCCCACACCCCCCAGGGCCTTTACCTCACTATTACCTGTGTCCATGAGTTATGCATATCCTATATAATAAAAGAGTAATATGCAAATCACCCATGACTCTGTTACACCCACAAGCCACACCCACAAGCCATGCCCATAAGCCAATCAGAGCAAGCATGCAAATTAACCCACCCAAGATGGCTACAGCCACAGAGAGCAGGAGGGAGGCTTGGGTTTCCCAGGCATTGGTGGAAGCCAAGCTCTCCACCTGCCCTAACCGGCATAGGCCTCCACTCAAGGCTACAAAGTTTCATTTATAGAAGGTAAACAAATCTAAACAGAAAATACAGCAGCCACAGAGCAAGCAGGAGGCTTGGCTTCACTCCAGGCTACAAAGTTTCAATTGTAGAAGGTAAATAAATTCCGGATACCAGGGCCTCTGCTCGGGTCTCATCTCCTATTCAGGACAACACCCTTTATCTCTGATCTTTCAAGCTATACTCTTTCTTCTAACAAATGGTCTTTCCCACCAATATTTCCAAACTTTTAGAGCTCTGGGTGTTTTGTTTTTATTTTTATTTATTTATTTTTATTTTTTGCTTATTGTTTGTTTTCTCCTCAAAATTCCTCTTTGACCTGTATTTCTTATGTTGAAATAATATTGTTTCCAATTTCTTCATTGCATTTTTAACATCTGCCCCAAATTGACTCTTCTCTCTTCCTCCTCCTTCCTCCCCACTTTAAGAAATATGTCTATTCTTTTACCCTGACTATAAATAAATTTTAATTCAGAATTCAAAACAGAAAGATTAACAAAACACTTCTAACAAAAAAAAATTACTCAAAAGGGGGAAGGAAAAAGAGAGGTTACTGGATGCCTGAGCCTACCAATCACTCACTAAACATTAAACCAAGTCCCAAAATTTCCTTGGAATTTTAAACTTCAAGAAATGTCTAATGGAGCATCACAGTATTGATGTTCAATGAATTCTAGTAAACCAAGCAAACCTTATTTGTCTGAACACAAGTTTCTGGCAAAATTTTAACAATA
The DNA here is from genome assembly GCF_964339955.1 of Pipistrellus hanaki. NCBI lineage: Eukaryota > Metazoa > Chordata > Mammalia > Chiroptera > Vespertilionidae > Pipistrellus > Pipistrellus hanaki. The sequence goes on from NC_140508.1 coordinate 28,707,997, forward strand.
AAAATATACTTCATTTCTATCTATCACGATAACGAATTTTATCCATTGCTTTAGAAATTGTATAAGGCAAATTATAAATCCCACAGTGTCAGTAATAAAAGAAAATCAATTACAATTTATTTCCTGCTTTTAAATAGTTCTGATAGTTGCTTTCATTACTTTGTAGATTTATAATTAGCCTTCAGAGTAATTTTATTTTTTGAATAGACAAACTGAAGCATGAGATAATACACACACACACACACACACACACACACACACACACACTGAAGGCCTGGCGCATGAAATGCATGCACTGAAGGGGTATCTCTCAGCCCACCCTGCACCATCTACAATCTGGGATCCCTCTCACAATCCGGGACTACTGACTCCTAACCACTTGCCTGCTTGCCTAATCACTGCCTAACCACTCCCCTGACACTCTAATTAACACCTAACTGCTCCTCTGCTGGCTTGATCACCCCCAACTGCCCTTCCCTGCCAACCTGATCACCCCTAACTGCCTCTACCTGCCTGATCACCCCTAACTGCCCTCCCCTGCAGGCCTGATCTTGTCCCTGACTGCCCACTTCTGCTGGCCAATTTGGTTCTGATTGGTCAGTTTCTATGTCAGTCTGCATCTTTGGGCCTATCAACAGGGCCTGATCAGAAAGTTGGGACTGATCAGCAGCCCTGGTAGAGGCTTGGGAAAAAATGTAGGCCAGGCCTGGAGAGAAAGAGAGAGGCAAATGCTGATCAACAGCTGCCACAGAGGCTACGGATCAGACCCTGCTTCTCTCTTCAGGCTCTCTCCAGGCCTGATTCACAGCCCTCTCAGTAGTCAGTGCTGGGTCACCATGGCAACCCAGCCCTGACAGTAGGACTGACTTCTGGTTGGCTGAGTCTCAGGTCATGAGGGATCCAGGGTTTTATATATTAAGATATTTTTAAAAAGCTGTTTGTAGAAAAAAAACAGGAGAATTAAAAGGCTAACCTGCACTTAGCTGAACCTCTTATTTATCAGCCATCTGATCTTCCATATAATGTACTCTTTTGGCATTATCGATGGTAAAACTCCAAATTATTTGTCACATTAAATCAGACTTCAATGTAAAAATTATCTATTTCTTCATATTTACAACTCCCACTCAAAACATTAAATACATTTTAATTAAAGCAAATTTAATTGTAAAAATTTCTGACATTTAAATTATATATAGTTACACTATTTGAACTTATTACATTGCTGGGATAAATGTAATTAAATTTGGTAACATTAAAACAGAGAGCTGGTCATGTATTTTACTTTACACATGTGCATATTTTAAAGAACATTTACAATTATGTTGATTCAAAGCCAAAGAAGAATTTGTTGAATGTAAGACTATACTATAAACTTCATAGTTGGATAAAAACCATTGGATTCAAAATTATTCATTTGTTTGCATGAGCCAGAATTTAGATCAGATTTTTGGGAAATGTGGTCTACTATTAAAGCTCTGGATTGAAACTTAGTAAAGGAAAATATAGGCTTACTTAAAAAAAAATCAATGTGAAGAAGAAAGGAAGAGAAGGAAGAGTAATATTTTCAAATGATAAAGGAGTTGTTACAATGGAAATGAATATTCCTTAAGAATGTATAGTTCTCTAAACCTAACAACCACACAATAATGCCTATCCCACCATGTCACTAGGGGCATGAAACAACCTGATTGCCTTAGAAAGTTTCTTACAGAGAAGATGGGGGAGACCGGTCACCTTACTCTCATGCCTGCCTGTCCAAGTCTGGACCTGAAGACTGCAACCTGCTTTACTTGGCCCTTGGTCTCAAGCCAAGAGGAATTCACAGTCCTCATGATTTACCAAGAGCCCCTGCTCCCACCAGTAGGCACAATTTGGAATTTGTCTCTGGTGTAACTTTTTCCTGGACTCACATAACGTGGGATCTTTGCCCCAGTTCTGGATTCCCCTCTGGAACTTAATGAAGGCACTGACGATCCCACCTAGCTCCCTTCAGCCCCATTTCTTTGGAGGTAGGACCCCAGTCCCTGTGCTAGCTGAGGTCTTCTTTCAGATTGAAACTTCTTTCTTGATGCATTTCTTAGACAGTTAGCCTAGTTCCTCTTTTCAGCCTGAATGGGTTCCTTTGGACCACTTCCTCAACACAGCACCATCAGCTGCTACATGATCAATTACAAAAGCTTGTACATAGCTTCCACATCTTCCCTGACTTCTCCAGTCTACTCTCCACACCACAGCCAGAATGATCTTATCCACTCATCTGCCTAAAAGTCCCCAGAGAGTTCTTCATTTCTCCGGAAGAATTCCAGCTTTAACTTCCTGTCTTGCCTCAGCCCAGTCTCTACACCGAGCTCATATTGGGCTCCTTGGAAACCCTTGATACAGATTCCTCCTGCTAGAAGATGTAGAGACTTTTCCTAATACCAACTCATCCACAAGTTAACACCTTTTAGACATTTTAATTTTTAATCGCCCAATTGTTATTAAGCTACATTTTTGATACTTTAAGAGTTTTCTCCCAACTTGTCTTAATATTGAAGTGAATTATTTTTGCATTTCTATTTTTTTTAATTGAAAAATTCTACAAAAGCTGAGATATAAAATGTTTTGCAGATGTCTCTTATTATTGTGGTTGTGTTTACTTTAGAACACCTTAAGAACATTCAATACTTAAAAGGACATTTTAAACTAGTAACTCAGACTTCTCAGCAGTATGGAAGACAAGAATCACAACTCCTTGTCTATCCTAATTATTTAGGAATTTAAAAAAAATATTTTATTGATTTTTTACAGAGAGGAAGGGAGAGGAATAGAGAGTTAGAAACATCAATGAGAGAAAAACATTGATCAGCTGCCTCGTGCAAAGTCCCCACTGGATATGTGCCCGCAACCAAGGTACATGCACTTGACTGGAATCGAACCCGGGACACTTCAGTCCGCAAATGCTCTATCCATTGATCCAAACTAGTTAGGGTTTATTTAGGAATTTTTAAAATGTATCTTTATTGTTGGGCTCAGTTGGAGCAGAAATGCTTTCAGCCTGTGGTGTCTGGGGAGATATGGCCTCATGGGGGAGGTCAGCTGGAGTGATTCAGCCTCAGGGTGAAAGTCCTGTGTGCTCAGATCTTTTCCCCGTGTTTTCTCTAGCTAAGGCTAAAGGGACATCTGTGACTTGAGAATGTGCTTCTCATGATGATGATAGAGACATAAGAAGGCAAGTAAAAACTCGCGAGCTGAAGGCCTATACTACCCGTGTTTCCCCGAAAATAAGACATCCTCCGAAAATAAGACCTAGGGCATGGAAAGATAAGACATCCCCTGAAAATAAGACCTAGCGCAACTTTGGGAGAAAAAATGAATATAAGACACTGTCTTATTTTCGAGGAAACAGGGTAGAAAGGGCACATTGTCACTTTCACCTACATGATATTGGACAGAGCCAAGGCTAAGTCCCTAATCAAAGAGCCAGGCACTCACAAAGTGAAGCCACAGGAGAGGTAACGAAATAGAGCCAGCAACACATTCTGATATCTTAGAGGTTGTGTTCTAAGTATCATTTGATTTGAAAATCTGAGATCAGGTATATTGTTTTGAAGGTGAAAATAAATTCACCCTTTTCTTCCATCCATCCTTCCATTCATCCATCCTTCAACCCTTGAGTGCAAACTGGGGCAAACAGTGCTACAGGCACTGGAATGCAAATTGAATACAAAATGTTCTCTGCCCTTCAGGTAAAACAGAAACATAAACAACATCGTCATAGCATATGGGTACTTCCATACACTAAAAAGAGAATAAATTGGAACAACTTTCCTGGATGTTAGTTGGAAATATAAATCAGAATGTTAAAAGGAAAGATAGTATCATTTTGATACAACTTTACATTTAAGGTTTATCTTAAGAAAATAATTGAATAAGTATACCCAGGTGTACATACAAATATATCAATCAAATGTTATTTAAAAGAGCAAGTATCGGAAAACAGTCTAAATTCAACTGTGTCAGATGGGTTTCTGGAAGGAAATGCACCAGTATTATACAGTATCTTGGCAGGATTAGGGGTGATAGTGTTCTTATTTCTGTTTAGTTTCTATTTGTCTACAGTGAGAAGGAACTACTTCTCTAAAAGTAAGTTAAATTAAAATATGATTAAAGAAATAAGAGTTGAAATCATAGTTTGATTACTATCAAAACAACAACAACAACAAAAATGAAGGTCGTCAAAGAGTTAAAATACGGTATCATTTGCTTTATAGTTTTCTACATGCCAAATACAAAGAATCTAACTCTGTCAAGGGTAGGTTGTAGATACTATGGAAACTTTAAAGAGGAGATTCTATTAGATCTAAGTATGGAAAAGTCGGGGGGCTCCACCAGAGAAGAATGGACAATGAGAATAGGTGTCCCCAGTAAGGGGAATACTTTGTAGAGATAATAAACTGTTAAGGATGTAGATAGGAGGACAACCGTCATTTCCATCATTATTCAGAAATCATTAGTGAGATAGCAAAAAATACTTGAATACATTTATGAAATTCTCACTACTGAAGTGTATACATCAATCTGTTTTCATGATAGAGGAGGTACCAATGAAAGAAAGAATAACATATTTTGATACATAGAAGTAAAGGGTCTTAGATTTATGCTATTGAGAAAATAGTTGTAAATCAAGTACCCCCTTTCTCATGCTCCTGAATTAAGTGTTCAACACAGCATGAAACAGCATAGGTAGCTACTGAAAAGACAATTAAATGAAATAATGTTTTAGATTTTAAAGTGAGAGATCACTCATAATCAAGACATTTCTTCCTGTAAAAGTCAGGATAAAGTTTTTCAAAACCATTGGGAGGATGTGGTCATTTACTGATTTCTATTTCTGGATTTGATTTATAACCATATGATTTCATCAAATTCAGGCTTTTAAAGAGAATTCCTGGCAGGCAGATATTTTAGACAAGACCAGTTTGCTGACCATCATCAAATTTCAGATTGTTACATTTTCTAGCAACTATCCTACTCATCCATGCTTTGCAGGTACCCACTGATTTTTTCTCTGTTCCTAGAGCTTTTATAGCTAATTATTTTCTTCTGGTAAGATATAAACTTGGACTTCTTAGACTCCTAGATTTTCATAGAGTCAAGCACATTTTGCCTCCCTCCTCAATCAATAACATTAATGGAAAGAATATGAGCTCAAGGCAAACTTGAAATGGTGCTGTAAATTTTGGCACAAGCTTATTTCTATTCTAGACAATTTATATTTGACTTCTGTCTAATTATGTATGTATGTATCTTATCTCCCCTTGTAAGACACAATCATGTCCTTCAATGCAGCAATGGAACACATACTTCTTTTGCACTTTGGTCCTATTCCCCACCCCCACTAGCAGACATATACAGCACTAAACTAAGTAATTTGGTAAAGTTGGTGAATTTAGAAAAACTCATGTACACGTTATTCTTACTCTTCTAAAATGTTTATGTATACATATCCTTCAATTTCTTAATAAAGTTTAATCGTTAAAGGAAAAATCATCTTCCAGGTACATTTGCACTTAAATTTTACAATATTTCTTGGCAGAAAGGTGTCTCTTGGAGGAAGGATGTAAAAAGAGGCTAAAAGAAAGTACACACTAACATACACTTAAAGAACATCAATGAAAGCTCTTTCTTTACATGGCCTTGAATTACATCTGTATTTCAGTTGTTCCTGATTCTCTTCAGAGCAGTAATTTCTAATCTTTGCTGGATATTAGAATTATTTGAGAAGCTACTAAAAAATAACCATATTCAAGCCTCACCTCAAAGCAACTGAATCTGAATCTTTAGGAGCGGGACCCCAGCATGAATATTGTATACATCGCCTCAAGAAATCCGAAAAGGCAATTCTAGAGTGAAAGTTGGGGTTTCTTGAATTAGAATTCTCCAAAAATAGAAAGGTCTGGATTTATTCAAGTAAATTAATTTATTCAATTTATTTTAGGATCAACTCAAATCAATAAATATGTTGAGATTGCCAATTAGGCAGCAGGCACAGCTTAAATCAACGGGAACATTTTAAGACCAAAGAATAAAAAATTATCTTTCCAAAGAGCTAATCAGACCAGCCCTATCAGTTCACTTCTTCTTCCAACTTTCCGTAACACCCAGGCTTCCTCAGTTGTCCATGCATCCTCTGACTCCTTCCCATTGGAACAAAAGGACTGGATTCACCAGATGTTCTGGTCTCCAATTAACCAGGTTATCTGGCAGCAGGCTCAGCCTCAATTCAAGACAGACACTGGTTGCCTGCCAAAGCACTTCCTCCGGCCAGAGTCCTTTTCCAAAGGTTAACCACATAGCAGAGCTGAAACGATGCTGCTAACCAACAACACAGGACAGAAAGAAATCCAAGAAGGAAATAGGGTTCCCAGCTTCAGAGCTTGACCTCTATATAGTTCTGTTTAGTGTAAACACTTGCACTTTTCCTTACCCAATCTTCTCCCTCTTCTGAGATGGTATGCCCTCTGGCTTCAGATTACAAAAATCTTTTTTGGTCCTGGCCAGTGTGGCTCAGTTGGTTGAACATCATCCCTTGCACTGAAAGATTACAGGTTCAATTCCAGTCAGGACACATAGCACATACCCAGGTTGTGGGTATGATCCCCCGTGGGGAAACATACAGGAGTCAACAGATGAATGTTTCTTTCTCAGATTGATGTTCTCTCTCTCTCTCTCTCTCTCTCTCTCTCTCTCTCTCTCTCTCTCTCTCTCTCTCTCCTCTACTACCCCTCTCTCCTTCCCTCCCTCTCACTCTAAAAATCATTAAAAGCATATTAAAAATATTTTGGACCCTGGTTTTCCATAAGTTTTATCTGTTTCTTTGAAATATTTTAAATGCTATGGTCATTTCCACTAGTAATTGTGTTTACATCATCTCTGAGAATGGCACGTAGTTCAGAGAAAAATAGCCAAAACAGTTCAGTGTTTTTTGGCTTATTGTTTGAATATCTGAAAGCATTGCAGCTGGAAAGAATTCCATTAATTTGTGGCTAGCACCGATACATCAGCCTCAAGAGCTTCCAAGTAAACAGAGGGAAATTGGCATTGCTATCTGTGGCAAGCAGCAGAGAACAGAGTGGTACAGAGTTCTCCAAGAAGGAAACATTAACCCAGATGTGAACAAGACAATGAATGAATTGTTCATCGGAACTTTTCAACCTTTCAGCGGTGAGCAGCAATTATAATCACCAATGCATCCAAACACTCAAAGGAGCTTAAACCTGAAAATGACCCATCGTGGCCCAGGCACAATTATGTCTCCATAGCTCCATGAGGCACAGGCATCCCAATTTAACTTAGACACTTAAGAAAATTAAACTTGTTTTTAGGGGAAACCCAGAAAAAGTATGCGGTCCTTTAAAACACACACACACACACACACACACACACACACACACACACACAACCTACATTTAAAAAATAACTGGCATTTATCTTCAAGAGTAAACTCTTCATACTTATTGCACAACACTCCTTTCACTTCTAATCAGAAAGGCAATCTTTCTTCTAATATGGTAAATATAATTTATTTGCAAATCCACCAGAAAGGATTATAGCTGGCTATTTCAGGCCTCTGACTTCAGGGCTGTGGAGCACCATAACTGTTTTTGCCCTGCCAAGGGACAGAAGTGTTTGTGTGTTCTTTGCCTAAATGCTAACATTCTGAATCCTGTGTTTCATTAAGTGGCTTAAATTATTTTAAAAAGCAACCAGGTAATCAGCCGATCTCCTCTATGTTGGGGTGTGCTGTTACACGTTTGCTCTCTTGCTTTCTCCGTCATGTAAACCCCAAATCAGGTGGTTTTAATGTTCCTCTTCATAACTGGTGTGTTTCTGCATCATTTAACAGTTCAGCCAAACTGTTCCTGCTCATGTGTCAGAAGGAAAGTTCCTTAACCGGCCAATATTAATGAAACCATTTTAATATCATTTATGTTCATGTTCCATAGAAATCTCCCTGATGTAACGTGACACCTATAATGCAAAAACATCTTGACTGTACTATTTATTGATCCTCTGGAAACTGTTGTAGAGATATTAACTGTTAAAAATCAAGGTATACAACATCTTCACTGTTTTCAACCAATTGAACGTAGGTACAGATTCTTTTAAGACATGTATATTGACATATGCAAAATGCATTCAAACATATTAATATAAAACGTTCTCTAAAAATAAAGCATTGAGCTTTTAGAAAATTACTGCTAGACATATGCTAGCTTAGAGAACAATCAATGAATCTTAATTCTTGTAACTGAGAGCATGATGACTGATTTTGATAATACATTATTCCTTTATTTTAAGAAATAACTTTTCATGCACAAACTCCTAGCTATAATCATGATATCCTATTGGTTCTTGGCAATAAATACTTTTGTAAAATATCTTTTTAAATAGAACAGAATGAAAATCTTTTTAAAAAATATATTTTATTGATTTTTTACAGAGAGGAAGGGAGAGTGAGAGAGAATTAGAAACATCGATGAGAAAGAATCATTGATCAGCTGCCTCCTGCACACCTCCTACTGGGGATGTTACAAAAACTCAGCTAACATGCACTTGACGGGAATTGAACCTGGGACCTTTCAGTCCACAGGCCAATGCTCTATCTACTGAGCCAAACCAATCAGGGCCAGAATGAAAATCTTAATAAATTGCATATCTTAGGGCATTTTGGTATGTTAATTCAAAGCTGGAGGCATAAATGATTCTACCTTATTATTTTTATTATTAATCCATATCTGATGATATTTCCATTGATTTTTTAAAGAGATTGGAAATAGGGAATATATATATATATATATATATATATATATATATATATATATATATATATAGAGAGAGAGAGAGAGAGAGAGAGAGAGAGAGAGAGAGAGAGATGGGAGAGCTACATTGATTGGTTGCCTCTCACATGTGCCCTGACTGGGGGCTGGGGGGTCAAACCTGCTGCCCAGGTACATCATGCTCAGTAATCACCTGTGACCCTTTGGTGCATGGGCCTACACTCTAACCACTGAGAACACTGGCCAGGCTGATTCCACCTTATTTTTATGAGGAAGAACCTCACTGAGGTAAGAGGGAATTATCTGTACTATTCTCCACAAATTTTAGTAAAAAACAAACAAACAAACAGACAAACACCTTTTGCCATTAAATATGGCAAGGCCATATGAATTTGATGATGAATCAAATAAGCATTTTTCCAATTATTTTACACTCAACAAGCAAAATGTTGATTTGTAGGAGAGATTTCATGTCTAAGAAGTTTTGTGGGGAGAGTTCTTAAATCTAACTCTTCCTATAAATTTGACATGATACTTTTGTCAGATGAGTGCTTAAATAACTGATAGGTATTGAAATTCAACAAATCTAAGCCCAAACACTTCCAAAATTCTATTTCACACTCAAATTCCATATTTCAAAAAAATACATACATGCGTGCCTACAGAAACATTGTGTTAATGGTGGATTTCTTTTTATGATTCATGTAAAAATTAGGGATGATTTTTTGTGTAGAAATCATAACACATTATATTATGGATTTTCATCTCAAAATTATAATATCAATTATAGTCTATAATTAATGAATATTAAAACATTCAGAGCGAGTGAACCTCCCTTATGAGTTTCTCCATCGAGTGTTTTCAAAGGTATATTCTAAGGCAATGATTTTCAAACTTTTGATGGGTGGCTAATGCAAAAAAACAAAACAAAACCCTCCATTTTACTTTGACTTGGAACACACCTATGTGTGTACATTCAATTAGAACACAAGTTTAACTGAACAAACTTCCCCTAACCATAAGTGCTGCTCTTATAATTTCTGTTCTAGTCCATTTCTTTTTTTAATCTCTTATTGAATTTATTGGGGTGACATTGGTTAATAAAGTTTTATAGGTTTCAGAGGTACAATTCTATAGTGCACCATTTATATTGGGTTGTGTGTTCACCACCTCAAGTCAAATCTTCTGACACCATTTATCCCCCTGTACTCTCCCTATTTCCCCTGGCACTCTTTCCCTCTGGTAATCATCATACTATTGTCTGTGTCTATGAGTATGTGGGGTTTTTTTCCTCGTTTAGTCCCTTCATTCTGTGCTCAGCTATTTTGTTTTATTTTTCCCTCTGGCTATGACCCATTATATTAACTTTATGAACTACTCATGTTCCCTATGCAGAGCTTGAAAAGCACATGCTGGAGGTTCAAAGCCTTTCTGTATATACACACATGTTCCCATCAGGCTCCATATTAGTTCAGGACTCCAGAAAGTTTAACTACAATCCAGGTCTTTGTGGAAAACCACTGTTGCTCAATATACAAAGTCCTGCCTGCAAGAAGCTGTATTTGTGGAGACTGTCTGAAAGATAGGCAGACCATTTTATGTACCTGTAGATTAAGCCACACCAACAAAATTCATAAAGTGGTTTCACCAAGGATCAGTCAGCATATCCCAAGGAAAGACACTGAGAGACTCAAAGCTCAGGTACAAATGTGTCTATCTAAGGATGCTGTGGTCCAGCACATCTCACAGTTAATGTGTGTGCACGAATCCCCAGGGTGAAACCTGAGATTACGCATCTTTAACAAGCTCCAAGGTGAGTTCATTGTTGTTGGTACAAGAAACACACTTTGGGAAACCAGGGTCTGGTTTTCCGAATATTGGGCATTTTAATTTTTTTAGGGGTCCTGAGATAATTATTTTTGGATATTTAACAGGAAGAACTACTCCTTTTAATTTTAAATATGTCTTTATTGGTCTTTAGAAAAAGAGGAAGTGAGAGGGATAGAGAGATAGAATCAGTCAGGATGATAATCATTAATTGGCTGCCTCCTGCACGCCCCCCACTGGGAATTAAGCTTGCTATCTGGGCAGGTGCCCTGACCAGAAACTGAACCATGACCCATTGCTTTATGGCTGATGCTCAACCACTTAGCCACACTGGCCAGAAAAAAAAACTGTTCTTTTTTCAATCAATTGTTTTACAATAGGGAAAACAGCTACATTTTTTAAAAATTAGACTCATTCTTGGATCTGTGTTTTATACATATCAATGAATTCTTATTAATTCCTTTATTTTGCATATCCACTATTACTCACTTACAATCTGATTCTGCCTCTCGTTTGTGTATATTGTTAAGAAATATTTCTCCTGTCATAAAATAAAACATCAGCTGGAGACCATTTGCTCAAGACTCCAGGACCTATGGGTGAGCTAACTCCGTGTTTAAAGATCCTCATTCTGCACTCCAGAGAAATTCTGAGCGGCCCTCTCCCCGGCACCTCATCCTGCTGAACCCTTCCTGGATGCCAAATGAGGACCTCCCTTCACGGTGGCCAGCATGCCACCTGGCCTGCACCCAACATTAGAGCCTGGAGCCTCTGCAGTGAGAGCGAGACTGTGGAAGGAAAAGCCTCACTTGGCCTTCATTTGAGAAGATTGGGAACCCAGTGAAACTAGCTTGAGATCTCCATTTCCCAACCACTATCATGGGGAACACCCCTTCCTGTGCAAGGATTTTAAATGAAAGCATGATTATAGCTCGGCAAAAATTATGCACACCTTTGGTCCAGAAGATGAAAAAAAAGAAATCAGTGTATTTATTATGGTGGTAATTGCTCTGTTTATAATTCTCTGCTGTGGTTAAAATATAATCTACACAAAGAATTAAACTTAAAACCACATTCAAATTGAGTTTGAGTTAATGGTAGCATCAAAAGCTCAAATTTTAATTTTAACAGAAAATAAAATGAATAGTGGTGGGGAAAAGAAATAGTTGAAAAGAACAGAGGAAGAAATTATTCCTAGACACAAACCTCATTGATGGTTTATATAGATGTATGTCAGTCATATTTCTGTTCTTTGAAAAGAAATAGCTTATCAGAAAGTTTATGTGGACACAGACAGTAGGGAGGTGAGGGCATGAACTGGGGGGTAGGAGTGGCCAGGGAGAGGTCAATTGGAAACAAAGGAAACATATGTAATACTTTAAACAACAAGGAATTTAAACTTAAAAAAAGGAAGTGCATGTGGGAATTATGAAATAGTACTTTGAGTGTACTTGGTGTAAGTCAGATTCTTATCTAATTCTTGCATATTCCCACCTCGATCAACATTAGAGAGATGCTACCAAGAATTTAACTTTAAAGAAGAAAAAAATAACATGAAGAGCTTATCCTTTCTGGCTTGGAGACAGGAACATTGAAAATTGAAAAGTTCGATTAACCTGAAGGGTGGTCCCCATAATGATCAGCAAGCAGTTGATCCTGTTCCTCATGGAAGAGGAAATGAGTGGAAACAAAGAATAACTTATCACAGGGGAAGGGATTGGAAATCAGAACCACTGGACTCCGGTATCCTCTGTGAATGAGCAATCTCAGACTGGACTTTCCTTCCAAGGAGTATGATGAGGATGTGTGACCAGGATGGCCTTGGGCATCACTCTTCAGTTCCATCTTTTGCTAACGGAGGAAATTTGATTCAATATCTATGACTTGGCATTCCAGATAACACCTGATGTTCAACAAACCCAGGATAGACTAGATCAGGACTTTCAGAGGGTCAGGGTTTTATTTTTACCTTTATTTTTTAAATATATTTTATTGATTTTCTTATAGAGAGGAAGGGAGAGAGATAGAGAGCTAGAAACATCGATGAGAGAGATACATCGACCAGCTGCTTCTTGCACACCCCCTACCGGAGATGTGCCTGTAACCAAGGTACATGCCCTTGACCGGAATCAAACCCGGGACTCTTCAGTCCGCAGACCAACGCTCCACCGCTAAGCCAAACCAGTTTCGGCTGTTTTTACCTTTATTAATCTAGCAACATCTCCCACTTCATGTCACTCTTACGCACACACATGTACAATGTGCATGTGCACCAGCATAGCCAAAACAAAACAACACTTTCCACGTGAACTTAAGTAAACTTTACACATGTTCTTCATCTCTTTCCTCATCTGTAAAATGAGGGTGTTGGATTAGATTAGATCGCCTTTATGATCTCCTCCAGCTCTAATGATATAGGAACTGAGTGACCTCAGCACAGGAAGCAAGCATGTGGGAGAAGGTACAAGTGGTTCTTAAAGACAGGACTCCATGGGCCCTGTGGCAATGTCATCATAGCTCTAGTTTGCCATCTCTAAGATACTCCCTGGCCCTTAAACCCAGTGAATACTGCTCCGTAATACTTTACTTTGTCAAAGTGTTCAAGGCCTATGCTTGAAGTTGGCATATGATCACTCTCACTGCATTTTTTCAGAGGTCCAAAATTAAGTCACGAAGTCAATCTATACTCAAGGGGTGGGGAACTAGATGCCTCTCATGATGGGTGGAGCTACAAATTCATATTGCAAAGGGCTTAGATATAGGGAAGGGTGGATAATCAGGGATATTTTTGCAGTCAATCTGACTGATGCATCATATAACTATTACAGAAAAATCTGCACTCTGCCAATGAATGTCTTCATCTTCATTAGTGGGGCTTCCAGCCTTATTTTCTAAGTCCATGAGGACTCACATTTCATTCCAAATGCTGGTATGTATAGTTTGAAAAGTATGTCCATAGCCAAGCTCATGCACTCACTTCCTTTTATAGTTCAAACGCTGTAAGCCAACCATAATACCCCACGCCTAAGTGCTCTTGACTGCTGGAGATGAAGTAAAAATCATCCAATCGTACTGTCCAATACATCTTTCTGCAATCTAGGCAAGGAGATCTGTATCTTGGCCATTTCAAGATTTTATTCTCCTGGAAAATTAATGGTGAGCCAAGGGATGTGGGAAGGAGGGACAAGGGGGTTGTTCGAGGCCCCACTTTGATGTCTGTAAGGAATCTTGTGCTTTCTGTAACCTCGCATGTTCACTGGCGTCTGTACAACATATCTCCCACTTTTCTTTTTTGAATTAAAAATTAAGGTTCCCAGGGGAAATTATGCAATAGGAAATTGACACTTCAATAAACTTGGCTCACACATTTTATTGATTATGGTAAATCTAATTATTGTAATACAGCCTGGGAAAACACACAAAATTTATCCTTTTCATGCTCCAGTGGTATGCATTTCTTTCTATTGGGGTTATACCTGCCTGATTAGAATCTAGTTCCTTAGCAGTAATAAATAAGGAGTCATTCCAAGTTAAGTTTGCCTCAGTCTTCTCGCAAGAATCTCAACGACATTTTGGCAATTTTTGCAGACTCCTGGACACTAAATATGATAACGCTTTACACTATTCATTCAAATAAGCATTAAACTTAAAATATAGTACCTGAACATTTTAAACTAAAAAGAAAAATCAAATTATACACTTGTTGCTACTTAGAACTCTGGATTCTGGCCTCTTTTATATTGTACACTTTTTAATTAAATAAACTTAACTTACGTTTTACCTGATGCAATTCTTATTTTCTTTGTGGCAATTGCCTTAGGCTCAGTGACCGGTAAAATGTCAAACCCTTGGACTTTGAAAGCTTCATTTCACTTCGTGTCCTGGTTCTGGCTGGTGTGTGATTTCTCTGCCCTCTGGCCTGTCTCTGCTCCCACCCCCACCTCCAGCAGGTCACATCCAGAGGCCATGCCCTGGGGCGGGGCAATAAGGCTGACAAATAAGGTCCTGGGAGACCCCTTTCCTTCAGCACCATTGTTGCAGGTTTAATCCAAGTTCTTTGAAACACAAATAATTTCCTTCTTCCTCTGATTATTTTATGAAATAAAACACAGGGGAAGTCAATTTTATTGATTGTATGACAAACAAAAGCAAAAAGGGAAAACCCTTCAAACTGTTCTAGATACCTAGATGTGGAAAGTCAAAAGTTATGATTTTAAATTTTGAAATCCTTTCCAAAAGAAATATCTTCATACAGTAGTACAGGTCATCAAGATTTAGTTAGGATAACTGAATGTAACATTACTTCTTCAGTCTCTCAGACTTTCTACTAAAACAATGCTGCTTTTACCTGTTTCTAAAACATGCCCCTTTCAACAAGGTAATAGGAAATAAGGGCAAGCAAGTTAAAACAGAAGATAAGGTGTGGTTTCAACAATAAAGACTTAAAATAAAATGAAATAAGTAAAAAGAGAATATAAGGTGTGGAGTATGTATTACATGCATACAAAGAGGTGTAGCAAAGTGCAAAAGCATACAACAATGTTTAAGGAAGTTACCTAGCTTTTTAGAAGCTGTTTATTCATCAATGAAAAGGGAATAACAACACAAGTGAGTGTAAAATAAGATAATGTTAAATGTATTTCTTAATTCCTTGTAGTCCAATATTAATGGGGAAAAGGAAGTTCCATTAGTTTTCCTTGAGATTCACATGAAAAATAAAACAGAAACTTAAGGTGACATTTAAAATTAGGAAAAACCTTTCTGGAAAGAAACCACTTTCCAGAAAGTGGCTTGTCAACATACCTGTCTTTCCCCTCAGTTGCACTGATTACTACAGATACTGTTATTTCTATTTGGATTTCATATTTCTCTCCCTTATGAGGTCTCATCACATTCGTCCCACGGCTTGGATAATTGGTCTCTCCAGCAAATCTCACTGCTCCTCACTGCTTGTCAACGGCAGAAAAGAAACTAATCAAAAGTCCCTGTTTCCCCTCAGCAAAAAGTAAAAAATAAATTAAAATAAATAGCTGGTCCTGTATTTGTGACCTGAATTGCAGCCATGCCAATCTAAGTCTGCATTCTAAGCACCAGCATTCCTTTCTTCCCTACCTCAGATATTGCCCACCTTATAATAAGATTCCATCAAAATTCCTCCAGTAATTATTATAAAGTATACAACCCAGGAATGAGTAGTATGCACATGCAGACTAAAATATATCAGGGCCTCGAGGTTACTGAGCCACCAGTAATCACTCCGTGGTCCCTTCTGTGTGAATTCTATTGCTCATTTCTTGGAACTGACCAGAGTAAAATGACTTAATAAAGCCTCCGTGGCAACAACAGACAGAATAATAGCCAGAGCATTTCAACTAAATTGCCCTAATGTATTATTGACAGAACCTTGTTAGGAGAATTCAAATCCAATTTATCTGTTCAAATCCAGATGCTCCTCTTTATGCAGAGTTCTTTTTGAAGTTCTTGGGAGGTCTGGGGCCAAAGGAAACCAGCGGGACACAGAGGAGTAGGATAATCACTCTCTTAATAACCAATTACATCTCTGGCATTGTTGAAAGGCATTCTTTCCTGGCCAAGACAAGAAACCTCGTGTCAAGTGATGATGCTAAGATGTTTCTGTTCCGTGAAACCATGTGCAGCTAGCAGACTCTTGACCCTGGTACTCGGCTTCAATGCCATTTTGGTGGATGGTCTTCGATTTCAGTTCTGTTGCTTTGTTTCCACACTATTTTGTCCATAGAGCAAGTTAAAAAAAAAAAATCAAGAGCCATCACATTCTATGAAGTGGCACTTAGATGTCTGCAGAGTCAACTGCCTCCAGTTGGTAGGTTAGGTTGGCCACAGGCCACTTGATATGTCCACCATACCTGAGTCAAGCAAGGGTTATTTTTCTCAGGAATAGCTTTGGATGAGAAAAGGGAGTCCATGACCTCTCCATTCATTCATTCCAAGACCTTGAAGCAACGATCATTTAACTTCTCAGGGTCTTACTTTTTAACTTTGAAAAGTAGGAAACAAACCCATTTCCTCCAGCCCATGTACTGGACTGTTATGAAGAGCAATTGACTTATGTAAAGTGTTTTGGAAATTAAAAAGATTTATGTAAATGAAAGATATGACTTTGTCACCTGGTCAGATTCACTTCTTGTCAATGTTACATTACCTAGTTTTAGTATGTGGGATTAGCTATATTCTATGCAGTGCTGAAATCCTGTCTAAATTCACTATGGAAAGAAGCAAGCTCTTTCTGACAAGATGGAATTGCAATTAATTTTGTATAGTGTACTCACTCTTACAACACCCTTTAAAAATGTTTACAAACTAAGTATTACAACTCTGCTTTGCCTCTATTCAATGCATGTAGACTAGTATTTCTCCTAGTCTAAGAAGTCATTCATTTTCCTCAGATTAGAACCCCTTTCATCTGCTCATTCATGTTTGGTGAAAGTTCAGAAGATGATATTCCTACATCATATTTCTCTTTATTCATCATCCTACATCCATATTTTCCTTCATATTCTCACACAACTGCAGGATGAATTCAGCATTTTTTTTAAACTTATATCTTGAAACTCATTTCCTGGGAAGAGGTTTGGGATCTCATTTCAGGTTCTGCACCTCAACCTCTTAGCCTCTTAACAGCTCCTTCTCCCCAGCTGCCTAATTCGTCTCCGTAGTCACATATCATATAGATTATTCATGACTTCATATAGGAGGTGCTTTCAGTTTTATATTTAACATTGGGGGGACCTCATTGGAGTCATATTTTTCGCTAATTACTGAAATAAGGCAAGGAATAAATTCTAGATAATTAAAGGACAGAAGTGGAGTGTCAGGTACAAACATTGCCCTGGATGTCAGAGAGCAGGTGTGCATACTTCTCCCTTGGCAACAACAACAACAAAAAAGATGTACGAAGAAAGGTTATTTCAGGTGTAAAGCTGCCTCACAAATTCTCCAACCCTTAAGGATATTTGACACGTATGCATTATATTAGTTATCTCAGTCAACTCCAATAAGCGGCAACTTGTGGAGTGTACTAACTAAACAACCAGGATCTTTAATACGCCTTGGATAGGAAGCAGAGTATTGAGTCATCCAAGCTGCCCGATTCTGCAGTTTAGAGGTGTCAGTTGCTAAACTGCTGTGATATCAGGCACGTGCACAGGGAGAGCATATCGCTGAGTATTTTTATAAGGAATTAGTCAATGTAATTACAGGCTGTAAAAAGACTGTTACACAACCTCATTACATGCTGTAAACACTTCATCACATGACATCGTTCCATGTCATAAATACATCATCAGAGATTATTATGTTCTCTAATGATGACTTCTCACATCCATTCATCAAACAAAAATGAATAAATGCTTAAGGAGAGCATAACCTGTGAAGTTTTTCACTGGTATGATAACTCCATCTGCAGAATTTCTTAAAATGGGATATACTGTTACATAGCATAAAGATGAGTGTATTTGCTCTTTATTCTTACAACCACCTTTAGCTAAGGGTAATAAAATCTGACTCAACATGTGTAGTTTGTGAAAGGATATCTAAAGAAAAAGGAGAAAGAGAAAAGAAGATAGAAGAGAGAGAAAAGGACTAAGAGGATAAGAAGAAGAAAATGGAAAAAAAACAATTTAAAACAATTGTGAATTGTAGACCTATTTGTGTATTTCAGACATATTTAACTTTTGACACCCTTTACAATTAATTTACATAAGACAATAGGACTGGCTACTCTCCATGATTAGGTTTTTAATGTTAATTTCAATTTATCCTATAGGGTGCTATGTTGTAAATTGTCATTAATTTGGAGTTTCTACATTTTTGCCCTACTTCTTTCCCATCTCCATTGTTTAAAGTGTGGGAAGGAGGAGGACATCTCTGAAATAAAATCAGACTAAAGCAATGGTTTCCACACTTGTTCTATGAAGCCTCCTATAAATGAGGCACATGCAGCAGGCCTTTCTACAACCCTGCTTACCTGAACCATTAAATCTCCACTTTCATCAGTTTTCTAATTTGGTATCAGAGTGTAAAATCCACTGAACTCCATAATATTCGTGTTTCTTTGAGTCTTCAGTTCCCATGATCTTTTATTTATTTATTTATTTATTTATTAATATTTATTTATTTAATATATTTTATTGATTTTTTTTACAGAGAGGAAGGGAGAGTGAGAAAAATGGAGAGTTAGAAACATTGATGAGAGAGAAACATCGATCAGCTGCCTCCTGCACACTCCCTACTGGGTATGTGCCCACAAACAAGGTACGTGCCCTTGACTGGAATACAACCTGGGACCCTTGAGTTCGCAGGCTGATGGTCTATTCACTGAACAAAACTTGTCAGGGCGATCTTTTATTTTTGTAAGATTACCAAAGATTACAATGGGATGGTGATAGCAGGCAAGGGAAGCCTGAATTGGCATTACTTCGTTTTTTAAAATGTACCAGGGTTCTCAAACTATGGAAATTGCTTACCCTTTTCCTGACCTCTGAGGGGTCTGATGATCACCCAGGAATACACTGGTGAAATCCAAGCTATGCTTTTTATCTTCAAGTCTAGGAAATTATCCCTGAGGGTTGTAAACTTCCTTAGCGAATCAGCTTATTCTTCAACACCTCTGGGTTCTTCTTAGGAGCTAAGAACTATACAGATCACTTCACTAGGTTTATTCACTGAATCCTCACAATAGCCTATTATTAACTATTATTATCCTCATTTTCAGATAAGGAAGGTCAGGTTTAGAGAGGTTAAACAAGCCAAAATCACACATAGCCAGTAAGTGGCGGTGTCATTCCAACCCAGGCGGGTCACTTCCAGAGATTAAGGGATAAACTACAGAGTACCGTTTGCATTAATGTTAATACAAATTACTGCTCTTTTCACTTTGGAACATATTGGAAATGGACAAGAATAAAATAACCCAAAAAAAGGGCATTTTTCTTTTTGTTGTTTATGCACTTTAGTGCTAGTCCCCCTAACTGAGGATGGTAAAATGAAACAAAAACAAAAAAAATTAAAATTAATGTTCTAAAAGTCATAAAAATAAACAAGTATCAAAAATTTAAATAATTAAATATCCAAATGTTATTTTAGTTAAGTTTGCAATTATTCAAGTTTAAAACTGCACACATTTTTGTAATTATATATATTTATGTATATATGTATAGGTTTACATATGTATATTTATGTATTATATTTTGTATAAACAAAATATTTACATACATGTATATATGAACATATATAGATAATCTAATAACATAGCAGATATAAGTATAGTATAAAGAACTCTGGGCCTAGCGGGTGTGACTCAGTGGTTGAGCAGCAACCTCTGATCTAGAAGGTCATAGTTCGATTCCCAGTCAGGGCACATGGCCAGGCGTGAGCTGATCCCCAAAGTGGGGTGTTCAGGGGGCAGCTGATCAATTATTCTCTCCCACCATTGATGTTTCTATCTCTCTTGCCCTCTTCCTTCCTTTCCTCTCTTAAATAATAAAAAT
The DNA here is from genome assembly GCF_964339955.1 of Pipistrellus hanaki. Classification (NCBI taxonomy): domain Eukaryota; kingdom Metazoa; phylum Chordata; class Mammalia; order Chiroptera; family Vespertilionidae; genus Pipistrellus; species Pipistrellus hanaki. Next base: position 28,728,176 of record NC_140508.1, read on the forward strand.
GTATTGGGGGGGGGGGGATTCATATACGTCAAAAAGCAAATGAACAAAGAAACCACCCAATTAAAAAATGGGCAAAGGGTCTGAATAACATTTCTCCAAAGATGATATCCTAATGATCAATAAGCACATGAAAAGATGCTCAACGGCTCTTGTCACTGGGGAAACACAAATCAAAACTATAATGAAACACTGTTTCACACCCATTAGCATAGCTATTATAAAAACATGAACAGCAAATGAGGTGTTGGCAAGGATGTGGAGAAACTGGAGCACTGTGCACTGCTGGTGGAAATGTAAATTGGTGTAACTGCTGTGGAAACCAGTTTGGTGATTCTGATTCGTCAAAGAGTTAAGCAGAATTAGCATATGATACAGCAATTTCACTGTTAGGTACATACCCAAAAGAATTCAAAGTAGGGACTCAAAAAGATACATGTACATTGATGTTCATATCAGCACTATCTACAGCAGCCAAAAGGCAAAAACAACCCAAATGGCATCAATAGATGAATGAATTAAAGTATGTTTTATATTTATAAGCAATGAAATATATTTAGTTATAGAAAGAAATGAAGTTTTAATACATGGTACAACATGGATTAACCTTGAAAATATTATGATAAGTGAAATAAGCCAGACATAAAATGACATTTATTATATGATCTCACTTATATGAGGAATCTTTAATGAGAAAATTCATAGAAAGAAAAAATAGAATGCTGGTTGCAGGGGGCAATGAGATATAAGGAGTTATTTTTAATGGATATCTAAAAATGTGCTTTAATGCTACTAAATTTTGCACTTAAAATTGTTAAAATGGTAAATTTAATATTATGTGTATTTTATCACAATAAAAATTTTAAGAAGAATTAATGGTGAATAATTTTTTTTCAAAGATTCATTTTGAAATAATCAAAACAATTTACAATTTGGTAATTTCCTTATCCCAGTCATATATATATATATATATATATATATATATATATATATATATATATATAGCTGAGACACTTCCATTTGAGAAGTTCAGCTCTTCATTGATAAATGAAATCTTGATTTATGTCACATGGTCTACTTGCTTGTTCTCTGCACATTTAAATTTTAATTGTACTGTGAAGAGGGAAAATTATACCGTAAAAATATATTCATTCAGTATGCAATGCGTAGAATACATTCATAGCTGTGTTCTTCTCTCACAGAATATTACATTGGAGGAAGAGAGAGACAGCAGACAGACAAAAAGAGACAGAGAAATATTTTTAAAAATTTAGAAATGAATCGCATTGAAAGTTAATACCCTTTCTTAAATTCCATGCATCCTTAAATTTGAAGAGCTAAACCTAAAGGAGCGTATCATAGCTTTACACTCTCTAGTGGTGACAGGTGAAACTAAAATCTCACTCAGCCTAACAGGAAAAGCCTGACTCATTAAACTCAAAACCCTGACTCTTGCAGAAGGTGTTTGGGGACAAAAATCTTAATATTGATCTTGAGACAAGAAAAATAAATGGGGAATGATCTCATATAGCCACCATACAATGAAAGGGAAAGAGGAATTCATCCATCGCTATGCTGATATATTGAGGGGCCGGAAATATGCATATTGATAATTAAGAAATAGATTGTTCAACAACCTGCAACTGGAATTTATAAGACCCAACGGCAATTCCACTCATTTTTAAATTTATTACCTTGTTTTGTCTAAATAACGCTGCTCAAAGGCCCTAAGTAACTGCACATCTCTTGACTTCGTTTGGCTGTTCCATGTAGACAACCATGTGAGAAAATAATTTAATTAAATCCAGTCCAAGCACTGCTTCCACTCACAGTTTGTTTTGTACCCACCATAAGGCAAACCGTCATTATTCATGTCTGTGGCTTCTCTCACAGAATGGGCACGAAAACGAAAGACATAGATAGAAAGCTTTGCTTCACTAGTGGGTGTAAGTGATTTGAGGGGAATGGCTTCTCTCTGTGTAAACTCTGGCCTGTTTTCCCCTCGAGGGAGTAAACAGAGGCCATAAACCAGCGCAAGGCGATGTCCAAGCCCTCCACTCACACGCAAACACACATGCTCCTCGCTCTCTCCAGTTGTTTTCCTACTTGCCATGAAGCTTTTCTGTGCTGACCCACTGGCCACCTGTGTTAGTGTGCAGAGAACACATACCCTCTCCTAAAACCAACGCATTCTTTCCTACAAAGAATCCTCCTCAAAGCGTTAGGAGTGTTCGCCAAAGGATTCAAAGGTATGTAAAGATGAAAATGATCACATAGGCTATGGTGAGAATCCAGGTAAAAGCAGGGAGGCTTGCAGGCCCCCCGGCTAACTTTGTACTCTCTGCTTCCCTTCCCACCTACACTCCCAAATTAGAGGGTAGCTCCAGAGCCTCCCTAGCTGGGAAGCCGATGGTGCTGCTGAAGGCATGGCTGGAATGTTTCAGAAGGAGGGCAGAGCTGGGGAAGGGGGTGGAGGAACTCTCTTGGGGGTGAGCTGGGGGCTGTGCATGTTTAATGAGTTCAAATCTCTTCCACAAATTAAGTGAAATATTTTTAAAGGAAACAATATTACTTAAGTTTTATTTGTTTCAGCTACCTGGTTACAGCTCCACATGGACACAATTAATGGAGGAAATAGAGTATTTTATAAGCCCAGGACTCTTCGTCAAATCTGTGACCAAGAGAAATTCTTTGCCTTAATCACCATACATTCTTTTGGAGAGCTCGTATAGTGCCAAAATAATTATTCCAGGCTAAAGGAAAAGATTTTGTCTAGTCACTCCTCAAAGGTTATCATGGTTGGGAACTAGAATGCTCTAGTGCATGATTTCATAATGAATGTTGTCCTCTTTTGCAACATTTGCATGTGCATTTTTAAGCAACCCTTACTAAGGCGTTATTTCATGATTACATGTGCGCTCACACATGGGCCATTGAAAGCCAGGTTTCCTGTAAATCTAAGCATTGAAGGGCAGCCCGAATGCCCTGCAAGTTCTGTTCCCATGAAATGAATCCCCTTGCCCAGCCCAGGTTCTGTGCTCACCGAGAAAAAAAGTGAACAGCCTTAACTCCATCATGCAAATTACAGAATGTCCTGAAAACTACATATGTTCAGAAGTAAAGAAAAGAAAGCAAAAGAAGAAAACAAAATCAACACGTGTTGCCCAAATTTTAAGAAAAAGAACACTCTAGAAACTGAGAGGAGAAAAACATCCAGTTTATGGTAACAAGATGCTGGAGATTTTAATTCATAAAGACTTTTCAATTTCTCCTCTTCCATCCAACGGAATAATGACAGAGCAGATGTTTCACGGAATTCCTAAATAATTTTCTCAGATTTTTCACAATTTTAATCTTGGGAAACTGTTTGACTAGTTTGTTCTTTCTGGAATAATCCGAAATGTGATATATGTCCCTTATTTTCTTACTTTCATATGCAAAAAAAAAGAAAAACCAGAAAGAGCCGAAACCGGTTTGGCTCAATGGATAGAGCGTTGGCGTGGGACTGAAGGGTCCCGAGTTCGATTCCCATCAAGGGCATGTACCTTGGTTGTGGGCATATCCCCAGTGGGGGGTGTGCAAGAGGCCGCTGATCGATGACTCTCTCTCATCGATGTTTCTAACTCTCTATCTCTCTCCCTTTCTCTCTGTACAAAATCAATAAAATATATATTTTAAAAAAAGAAGAAGAAAAAAAGAAAAGCCAGAAAGAGAGAAAAGAGATCTCAAGTGAGAGCATAATGGAGAAAAAGCAGCAGCAACTGCTTTGAGAGATTGAGACAGGCTATGGTATCATTTTGAGTGTTCCCCTCAAATGTAATTCCCTCCTCACATTCTGCTCTGACACTAAAAAGGAGCCAGTCCACGTTCATCAACCGAAGTGTGAGACTGTGTGAACATTCCTGATCGCTGAAGAGCATGGCAAAATAAATAATCACTCGGCCCACTTTGTTTCTGCTTTTCCCTTCCCTCCACACCTATAAATATGGTTTATTGTCTACATAGCTTTTAGGGTCAAGTATTAATGGTGAGAACCATTAAGAGGGCAAAGGCCAGTGACTTCTGACTTGAGTGACCCTTAAATTTAATCTAGCGTGGTTGGAACAGAATTAAAAGTGATGAACTTGCAAAGTGTGGTAAAAACTTACTTGACCCACACAATTGGTCAGCAGCAGAGGAATGAAAGAAATTTAGACAATAAAAATGAATGTCGTGATCTAATTACAGCCCTAGAGTTAAAGGTGAGCATTCATGGCAGACTCTCATGCATGAAGCTCAAACTCTGACATCTTCAGAGTAGCAAGTGCTTGCCTGGATCCAGCAGCTGTTTGAGAATTTTATCAAACATCGAGCTTTAGGTCCACTTCAATAAAAGAGATGACAAGACAGCATTTTGGAAAATACAGAAGCCAATTTCTTCAGCCCAGCCAAATTGTATCTTTCAAGATAAAATCCTTCAAAGTGGTTTCGCACCTATTTTTAATCCCTTCTCAACTTGAGAACTTTGTGTTCTAGTGTTTTCTCTTGCTCTCTCATCCTCCACCCATTTTAACTTAAATATATCAGTTATTTTTTCTTGTGATTTGAAAAATTGTTTAATTTATCTATCTTTTAAAAATACCATCAATGCAGTCTTTCTGGTTTTATATTATTCTTTCCTTTCAATAATTTTGTTCTTGAATTTTTTAACCCTATTCTAAGAATCCAACTTCTGAGGGTTTGATTAATTTAGGAGTGGTTTTCAACTTATTATTTTGAAATAATTTTAGACTCATAAACAGTTACAAAAATAGCATAGTTCTTATATACCCCACAACTTACCTCATTATATATAACTAGTGGCCTGGTGCACAAAATTTGTGTATGGGGGAAGGGGGTTCCCTCAGCTCAGCCTGTATCCTCTCCAATTGGGGACCCCTTGGATGTCTGCCAGTTTAAAACTGGCAGTCAGACATCCCTCTCGCAATCTGGGACCACTGGCTCCTAACTGCTCACCTGCCTGCCTGCCTGTTCGCCCCTAACTGCTTCTGTCTGCCTGACTGATTGCCCCTAACTGCCCTCCACTGCCAGCCTGATCACCTCCAACTGCCTTCCCCTCCTGGCCTGATCTCACCCCCAACTGCCCTTCCCTGCCAAACTGATGGCCCTAACTGCCTCCGTCTGCCTGTTCACCCCTAACTGCCCTCCTCTGCTGGCCAATTTGGTTCTGATTGGTCAGTTTCTATGCCAGTCAGTGTCAAAAGTTCCACCTCCTAGGCAGCCATTGGCTCCTCACACTTCACCCAGATTTGGTTCTGACTGGTCTATTTCTATGCCAGCCAGAATCTCTGGACCTATCAATGGGGCCTGATCAAAAGGTAGGGCTTATCAGCAGCCCCGGTGGAGGCCTGAAGAGAAATGGAGGTGCAGCTGCTGGCCCAGCCTGGAGAAAAAGGGAGAGGCAAGTGCTGATGAACAGCTGCCACACAGGCTACAGATCAGACCCTGCTGCTATCTTCAGGCTTCTCTCTGGGCCTGATTCACAGCCCTCTCAGCAGTCAGTGCTGGGTTGCCATGGCAATTCAGCGTAGACTGCAGGACTGACTTCAGGTTGGTCAAGCCTCCATTCCTGACCAACCCAGGATTTTTATATATTAGTACTAGAGGCCTGCTGCATCAAATCCATGCAAGATGAGGCCTGCCTTTCCCTGGCTGCCAGCACTTAACTTAAGGCACCTGCAACCCAGATTTCCCTCACAGCCCAGCTTCATCTGGAAGGATGTCTGGTCTGATTAGCATATTACAGATTATATTATATTTGATTAGATTATATTTGATAATTATAGATTATCAAAATGAGGAAAGTGGTATTGTTACTATTGTTAACCAATCTACAGAATTTACTCAAATTTCACCAATTTTTCCACCCAGGTATTTTTTCTATCCAGAATCCAACCAGGATCCCACATGGCATTTATTTATCATGTCATTCCTCCATCTTTCATGACATTGACTTTTTCAAAGGCAGTTATTTCAGAGAATGTCTCACTGTGTATTTACGTGATGTTGTCTCATGATGAGATTGATGTTATACATTTTTGGCAAGACTACCACACAAGTGGTATTAAGCCCTTTTCAGTGCATAGAATCCAGAGGTACATGGGGTTGAGATGTCTTATAACTAGAACGTTAAGCTTAATCATTTAGTTACTATGGTGTCCTCTAGATTGCTCCATTGTGAAGTCATTATGGTTCCCTTTGTAATTAATATCTTGTGGGGACATAGTTTGAGTATGCAAGTATTTTCTTTCTCATCAGATTGTTGCCCCTAACTTTAGCATACATAAATGATTCTTGCTTGAAATAATTATTATTGCAGTTGCTGAGTGGTGATTTTCTATTTTCCTTATTTCTTCTATAGTTGTTAATTGAAATTCTATGGTTAAAAAAAAAAGAGCTGTTCCTTCTCTCTTTTTATTTTATTATTCAGGTATTTAGTTGTATACGACGTATGCATATTTCTTTTAGTCAATGGGTTATAATTAAATACTATCATGTTTTGGCTCAAAGTAGTCCCAGTTTTGGCCAAAAGCTCCTACAAAAGCTAAAAAACAAAACAAAACAAAACAAAAAAAACTCCTCTTTTTTTACATGCTTCCAGCACTTTTTTTTCAGTACTTCCTAACTTTCTGGTACCAGAAAAGATTCAATGAACATTTATATTTTCTCTAAATAAAACCCTGGAATCAACATAATAGTAAACATATTAGCAGACATACTAATTTTACCAGAATTGTCACAATATACAAAGAATTTTGTATAAGTCACTAGAAAATAATGAATATGTTTTAAATTTATATATAAAATTATTTTAAATGGCAATATTTTCCATATATAGTATAGAATGTAATAAACCAACTGATTTTTATTCAGTATTTTCATAGTTTCTTATTTGAATTTTTCCTTCCTATAAACAAGATACCTTCTGAGATCTGGGACTCTGTATATTAAGATCACTCCATGAACATAGTGGATGCTCTATAAATATATGCTGAATATGTAAAAGAAGTATTAAATAAATATAATGGTAAATTTTGTTTCTGCCAATTATTTTCTATTTCCTTAGGATAAAGTCTTAATGGTTTGGGGATTGAGGCTTTTGATATTTCCACTGCCAGATAGACTTTCTCAAAGTATAGGAGACCATAGCTTCTGTTAGCCAATTTTCATCAATACTGGATGTTATGTCAGTTTGTGTGTTTGTGTGTATGTGTATATACATACACACATATAATATACATACACACGCATATATACAAACATATATACACACATATGTGATATATATAATAGTATGTATATATAGCATCATATACTAGTATACACATTACACATATACATATAGTTGTATATATATACACACATCTACTGTTAGCTTGTAATGTGGTAACTGATATCTGAATTTTGTTATAATTGCTTTTCTTTTTAAAATTAAGAACAAGTATAGAAAATTACAAGAGATAATATAAGAAATTCTGTTTATCTTTCATGCCAAACATACTGGGGAGCATCAGTGTTAAGTTCTTACTTTCAGTAAGAACCCCTTCATGTTATTAGTGCTTTCTCACAAAGAGAACTCTAGTCTGCTTTCTTGAAAGCCATCATTTCTATACATCTTGCCTTGCCTCACAACATGCCCAAGGGCATGTACACAATGAAAAGATTATTTGGTTGGTGGGGGGGCATTTATAGATACCACTGACCTGGTTACTGAAATATCCCAGGTCAGAGAAAAACATAGAAATCTCTCAACTTCAGTATCAGAGAGTCTATCACCAAATACTACCAAAACAAAACCTGGAAGAATCAGAGCTGGCTTAAGACTGACTAATTATCTTTCCACTTACACAGCCAGCTTATCTTGGTTCATTGAGGAATTTATCTTCATTTTGTCTTTTGTATTTAACTTGTTTGATTAGGAAATGAATTGCTCCATATCATGGAGTTAAGTGTTTAACCCAAATGAAACCACCTGGTCTAACTGCAAATACTCAAATGCTGATGGTAACTCAAAACAGGAGATTCTTGAGTCCTGAACTTGTAGCTAAAAACAGAAAATTTATCAAAACTAAGTCAGCTGGTTAAACGATATATTAGTTATTCACATTAATTACACATGGCTTACAAATAAAAATTTTTAAAATCAACATTGCCCTTTAAGCAAATCAGGTCATATGCTTAAAAGAAACTGTAATGACCTGTGCCTTCATTTATTAATGTGTTTTTCCCTGGAAATTTGGGTTTATAGAGGAAGTTCTTAAGCCACAGGGCAAGAGAAGGACATTTTTGGCAGAGAACAATGATATCAACTATGTCTTTGCCTCAAAATAAGAGACTGTTGCTAAAGGAGTTTGGCTCTATCCATCCCACCAGCATAAAGGTTCAAAGTTCAACATTGTCCTCAAATGGACACCCTTCAGCAAAGCACAGGAGCTCTTCACCAGGGTTAACCACAGATAACAAGGCAGAGAACCTGTGTATTAAAGGCAAAAAGGCACTTTCTCTTTTTTAATGGAAAAAAGAACAATTGCTCTGTTGGTAGAGGGCAAAAGAGTCAATGCCTAATAAATTGTTCAATTGTATCTCCAGGGTATAATCAACTACATTGATTGATTATGGTCAGACAACTAGAAACCAAAATAATCCTTGTAAAAACAAGGGGCATATGTTACTTGTACTACAAGACAAAGGTAACTGGCAGGGCTCAAAAGTCAGTTATCCAGCTCAAGAGTAGCAGCCATCCGATTCATTTCTGTGTGTTTCCAAAAAGCTCTCGCTTTTCTTTTCTTTTCTTTTTTTTTTTTTTTAATATATTTTATTGATTTTTTACAGGAAGAGAGAGGGATAGAGAGTTAGAAACATCAATGAGAGAGAGTTATCAATCAGCCGCCTCCTGCACACCCCACACTGGGGTTGTGCCTGCAACCAAGGTACATGCCCTGGACTGGATTCGAACCTGGGACTTTTCAGTTCGCAGGCCGATGCTCTATCCACTGAGCCAAATGGGTTAGGGCAAGAATGTGTTCTTTTATCTGATGACTAAAGATAACAACCTATGCCAGATGGGAGGTAGGCTGGAGGGGTGAGTGAAAGAGGCGAATGGATCAAGAAGTACAAATTGCCAGTCATAAACATAGTCACGAAGAGGTAAAGTACAGCACAGGGAATATAGTCAGTAATATTGTAATAACTATGTATGGTGCCAGGTGGGTGCTAGCTTATTGGAGTGATTAACTCATAAGTTATATAAATGTTTAATTACTATGTACACCTGAAACTAATATAATGTTATATGTAACCTGTAATTAAAAAATAACATTATTTAAAATTAATAAAAATAACCATCCTACACAATCCATTTTTAATCTCCTGTGAAAACTAATCAGTTTTCTCTCCTCTCCATGACCCCCAGAAAGGGGAGACCTAGCAACCTCACAAGTAGGCAAAGACCCCACAATCCCTAGAGGGGCCTCTTCCTCTCACAGCCCCTTCTTCTGAATGCTTGTTCTAATAGTTAACAACTGTTGTACAGTACACCTCAACCCCAAAGCCTGGGGATGGATCTCCAAGATCAAAATTCACACACAGATTTTAAAATAAAATGGGCAATGGGGTAGTGAAGACCTAGGGAGGGGGGAAGAACTGGGGGAAAGAGAAGAAGGGGGAGGGGAATTGGGAGATATCTGTAATACTATCAACAATAAAAAATATACATTAAAAAACAATGTAATCTTTCAGTATATCAGGATTTTAACTAATAGAGTCACAGAATTCCAGAGTAAGGTTAACCTCTTCCATTTTACTGTTAAGGAAAGTAAGGTCCAGCTCAGTCAGATGACTTCCTTAAAACTCTATAATTCTAATAATAAAAAGAACAATTGATAATATTAGCTGTCTCTGGCATTGTTCTAAGCACTTCTGTGAGGTTTATCTCATCCCCTATTGATTAGGGTTCTGTTATTGCATTAATTTTGCAGATGAAAAAACTGGAGCACAGAGACCTTTTTAGTAAATGCTCAAGGTCCTCCAGCCAGTGAAAAATTAAGCCATAACTGAAACCAGGCAGTATGAAACCATATTAGAGGCCTGACTCTAACTTGAAATTGTAGCAGCAGAGCTGGGACTGGACATAAACTCTCTCTCACTTCAGTCAGCCTTGCATCTACCACGCTCCTTCCCAAATCACTTAGCTCAGCTCAAATAAGAAGATTTCCATTTGGCCCAACTAGTGAGGCTCAGTGGTTGAGCATCCATCCATGAACCAAGAGGCTGCCAGTTCAATTCTCAATCAGGCCATGCGCCTGGTATTTGGGCTTAATCCCCAGTAGGGGGCTTGCAAGGGGTAGCCAATAGATGATGCTTCTCTTTCATTGGTGTTTTTATCTCTCTACCCTCATTTCCTCTCTCTCTAAAAATAAATAAAAACATGAGAGAGAGAGAGAGAGAGAGAGAGAGAGAGAGAGAGAGAGAGAGAGAGAGAGATGGATTTCCATTTGGAGCTGAAGAGACCTGAGGTCTCAATAACCTCTTTAGTACTATTCTAAAATGGCCTCATGAGTACCCATAGGTATTATTTTATTTCTGGCTCATAAACTTTCCACCAGGACAGGACACCACATTAGTGAGGTCGTTAAATCTTTATAATAACAATATTACGCTAATGGAAATTATTAGTCTATTCCTTATCCCCCCAAAACCATCTGGTAGGTTTACCTGGCAATTGCTTTGAGATGTCATGGTGAATCTTAAAGCATAAAGAATATAGGGATTCATGACTCTCTCTGAGCAATGGAGTTTTCCATGTGGTAACAAGCTGGCATGGCTGGCCTATTGGATTTAGACATAAACAGGATACTGGAAAAGACTTGGGGAGAGCACACGGCAGCTCTCAGATTAGAATTCAGGTGGCAGAGTAGCCAGCATAGGTATTTCCAAGCCCAAGCTTTCTATGGAGAGACTTTGTTGCCAGTATTTTGATTGCCTTATGAATTTCTTTTGTAAATGGTTTGTTCCTTAATATCAAATAATAAAACGCAGGTATTAGGGCCAATTTAAGTAATTTAGAATAATTAGAGTCTTAAGTAGGCAGCACATGTTCTAAGCAGAACAATCTCTCTCCAAACAACAGTGATGTCAGAGGCTTTGGGTCTGGGTCTGTTTTCTCTCTCCTCCTTGTGGCTCCAACGCGTGGCATAGTTTCCCTTCCTGGAGCCCAGTTACCCAGTAACTCCTGAAATGGCTGGGTAAACGTTGGCTGCCGTGCACATTCAACCTTGAAAGCACAACAATCTGGGATTTTAATTCAAACAAATGTGAAAATGGATTATAAATAGGATCCAGCTGCATTTCTAATAGTGAAGAGGAAAAAAAAAAAAAAAAAAAAAAAAAAAAAAAAAAAAGCTGAGACCAAAAAGTAAGAGAAAGGAAAATGAAAGCACCTTGCCTCTCTTTTCCTTATGCTCCCTCCCTCCACAGGCTGCAATCACAGCCTTGTTGAAAGAGGCTTCAAGAAGTCTAAAGTGTTTTAATTATGTTTAATTAAGTTGTCATTTGTTACTTGGCTTCCTGTAAGTTCTGCCCAATTAAACCAGGCTCCATATTCAGATCTGCACATTTACCTACAGCTCAGTTTTGGGTAAAAGGAAAAAACGAAATGGTTAGCAGAGTCTGTCTTCCTAGAGGCTTCCCATCCTGCCGCCGACACCATAGTTTATATAATATTAATACAGATGTTACCCAGGGCCACCCAAGGCTTCTGCTGGGGCACTGACAAAGACGACCCCCCAACCCTCAATAACCCTTTGCTTCCCCACAGTAGTTTTTATACATGTCAATATTTGAATATGGAAAAAGTGTGAGCAATTTACCTCAAGTCATTGGTATGCTCTTCCCCCAAATGGAATCAAGTTACCTATAGCCTGATTCAGTGGAGAAATCTATTTCTCCCAATTCAAACTGCCTATCAATAGACAGTGTTATAATCATGGCTATTTTTAAAATGTCAGCTCTGCCAGGTGATTTGATTCATTGTGGCAATATTCCCGCAGGGCCACTGTGTATGACTGTGCAAGATATGACCTGCACAACCATAGAGGGTGCCATCCATAGCATAGTCATCATTGGTTTATATTTTTACTACAACAGATGACAGTGATGTGTCTCAAGGAATGGCCCCCAATTTCTGATTAATGCATTTGGCCTAGGCAGTGATGACCCTTAGATTGCTCACTGGATTGAATTTTAAACAAAGAACAGGCCATGATATACTTTAAAGTTTTTCACTCATATCTTAAGAATTAAATCTAAATGTTTTTGTCAAATGAAAACACTTTTCATTAATAAATTCCACTATATAATAATAGGAAAAATCAGGAAAATCACTTTTCACAACAACCTGCAAATACAGAATTTATTTAAAAAACAAACAAACCAACAAAACAAAAAAACACACAATCAAATAAAAACACATCAAAAACATTTAACCCCAGAGTTAAGTAATTAACTTTGAAGAAATCCATTAAATGTGTGCAATACCCAGTAGACTACCTATCTTCCCTTTCATGTCTTTGATTTAATATATAAAAAAAAAAAAGAAAAAAAAAAAGGAAAAAAAAAAAAAAAAACAACCCTGTTCCTCCCTTATTTGCTCACAAAGAATCAACAATCCAGGTCAGAGACGAATTTGCCTACAATAGCAAATGCTTCCCAAATATTCCGCAAACAGTCTCTAAGGTTGAATATTCCCTTCAAAGGCTTGTTTGTTTCACCTGCAAATATTTCCAATGGGGACATGTTTATCCCACTCATTGTGGAAAAGCAATTATTTGTTTGAGGAGAAGCTTAGCTAGATAGCAGACAATTTTGCAAACATGCCCACAGATCAGTTGTGACACAAAAGGCTCCTGCTCTTCACTCCCAGTCTCCTTGAGATGTTTCTGGCTGAGGTCTTAGCAAATATCCTTGCAGGTTTTCAAGAATGCATGTATGTGTCTTGTGCATAGCCAGGAGTGTCCAGTGCTTCTCCAAAAATATGTGTGTGTTTGGCTAACAAAACCACTAGCCTCAAGAGACCAGCCGAAAAAGCACAACCAAGTCCGTGTGTGTGGTACTAAGAACCTACAAACTCCAAGGAACCCAAAATATTTGTGTTCAAATGCACCCACACTTCACTGTCAACAGGAAAGAAATCAGAAGAAACAAAAATGAAGACGAAACACAGTAGGAGAAATGGAAATGGGTATCAGTAGATAAGTTTCACATATATGAAATATGGGTGCTGATTCTGTCTTCATTTAGAATTCCTCAAAAGTAGACTCTGAGATGGTGTATTTTACCTGAGAGGTGATCCGAGGAAGTATTGATAAGATTGTGGGGAAGTAAGACAGGAAAGGAAAGATGACCAATAAAATGTGTATGAAGCCAATTGTTACTGAGGGCAACTAGAACTTAATCTTGTTAGGAAACATGCCCTGCAGATTTGCCCCAGACAAGGAATAAAAAAGCTGGGTTGTCTATCTACCAACTCCTGTAAGTCACTGACTGGTCAAGAGCATTTATAGGGGCATCAGATGCCTGGTGCTTCCGTTACAGTGCTCTACCATGGTAAAGTCCCATGGTTTTGGATGGCACATCACAGCATCTAATACTCACTGTTTGTAGTCTGTATGCAGATTAGTTCAAATCTGAGAGAGAATATAATTGGCTCAGCATGGATTATAGTTCCTATTTGGTCCAATTAAAGTTTTCCATTAGACAAGGCCATCTGATATGAACATGTCCACATGGGCCTATCCTCTCAGGCATGGCCTTGGGGCACCTCCAAAGAAGGTGAGAAAGCCTGGAAAAACCTCCAAGTGTGTCTACATGTACAACATCCCCTGCTACTGTGACTAGCCTGTGTTTTATCCTCGTTTGATCTCTTTGGTTGCCAGGTTACCACAGTGAACATTCATTCCTGTCTTTATAGACAAGGTAATATTCCCATGAAATGATCTTCCTACTTCTGCACCGCCAGTGTAATTACCCATTATGGCTACATTCTCTCTTATGAATCTCTCATAGTCTAAATTCCCTTGGACAGGATTTACCTTTGCTGTCATTTGCTGCAAAGGTCATCTTAAAGGAGAATAGCACCTTCACATAAAGGATCTTATCAAAGAAAAAAGAAAAGCAGTTTGACTACTGCCCTAATTCCATACCTGTCCAGTGTACATTTGGACTTCCCTATGCTCTGAAATATTTCATAGTGTTGAGGATAATTTCACTCCTTTCTGAAGTGTTTTACACACTTAATAGGAAGACAGATTGGAATTCTCTCTAGTGAAGAAGATAAGAAAGAGAAGATAGTCTCTATAGTTCAATTATGTTATGGGCACAAACGCAAGCAAGCCTGGCTATCAACAGGAACTGACAACAGTGTAATGCTGTACAGAAACTGGTTGACAAATGAGGATGATGATATGTGGGAAAAACATGCCAAAGATGCCCAAAGTTTGCACTTGGGAGAGTGAAATTATGAAAAGTAGAATAATATCCTTCCTGACTCTGGGTTTCCACAATAAAGCTTCCTATTAAGATAATCATCTTGGTAATATAAGCATGGCTCATTTTATTGTGCTTTGCAGATATTGCACTTTTAAAAAATATATTTTATTCATTTTTTAGAGAGAGGAAGGGAGAGGGATAAAGAGTTAGAAACATTGATGAGAGAGAAACATCAATCAGCTGCCTCCTGCACACCCCCTACTGGGGATGTGCCCACAACCAAGGTACATGCCCTTGACCAGAATTGAACCTGGGACTTTTCAGTCCGCAGGCCAATGTTCTATCCACCGAGCCAAACCAGTTAGAGCAATATTGAATTTTTTTATAAGTCAAAGATTTGTGGCAACCTGCACTGAGCAAAATGTACCCGCTTCATGTCTCTATATCACATTTTGGCAATTCTCACAATATTTAATTTTTTTCCTTATTATTATATTTGTTAGAATGAGCTGTGATCAGTTATCTTTGACATTACTACTGTTATTGTTTTGGGATACCAATAACCACACCCATAAAACATGGCAAACTTAATTTATAAAATATTGTATGTGTTGACTGCTCTACCCACCAGCCATTTCCCTAGTCTCTCTCCCTCCCTAAGACCTCTCTATCCCCTGGGACACAAAGATGATGCAATTACACAAATTAACCCTATAATGGCTTCTAAGTGTTCCAGAAAAACAAAAACAAAAAGTACCATGTGTCTTTAAATCAAAAGCTAGAAATGATTATGCTTAGTGAGGAAGGCATACTGAAAGCCAAAGATAGGCCAAAAACTATGCCTCTTACAATAAACAGACAAGTTGTGAATGCAAAAAAAATAAATAAATAAAAATAAAAAATTATTGAAGGAAATTAAAAGTGTTACTACAGTGAACACATGAATGATAAGATAGTGAAATAGCCTGGCCAAATTGGCTCTGTGGTTGAGCATCTACCCATGAACTAGGATCTCATAGTTCAATTCTCAGACAGAGCATATGCCTGGGATTTGGGCTTGGTCCTCAACTGGGGGTATGCAACAGGCAATTGATTGATGATACTCTTTCATCATTGATATTTCTATCTCTCTCTCTCTGAAATCAATAAAAAAAACATTTTTTTTAAAAAAAGAAAGTAAAATAGCCTATTGCTGATATGGAGAAAGTTTTAGAAGATCTAACCAGCCACAACATTCACATAAACCAAAACCTCATCCAGGAGGAAGGCCCTAACCCTCTACAATTATTTGAAGACTGAGAGAGGTAAGGAAGCTAAAGAAGACAAATTTGAAATTAACAGAGATTGATTCATCTCCATAATGAAAAAGTGCAAGGTGAAGCAAGTGCTGTTGTACAAGCTGCAGCAAGTTCTCTAGAAGGCCCAGCTAAGGTAATGAAAGAGGGTGATAGCATTAAACAATAATTTCCAATGTAGAAACAGCCTTATAGTGAAATAAGATGGTATGCAGAACTTTTATACCTAGGGGAGAGAAATCAGTCCTGGCTTCAAGGCTTTAAGGACAGGCTAACTGTGTTGATAGGGGCTAATGCAGATGGAGACTTTAGGTAGAAGACAATGCTCACTTATCATTATGAAAATCCTAAGGCCCTTAAGAATTATGCCAAACCTCCTCTGCTTGTGCTATGCAAATGGGACAACAAAGCCTGGATGATAGCACATCTGTCTACAACCTGGTTTATTGAATATTTTAAACCTAATGTTAGATGCCCTTCCTCCCCCCAACCCCCAGGATGGAGGGGGGAGATTATTCTGACACCAACCAGAGCAATGAGGAGGAGTCATTATGGAAGATTCTGAAGGAAAAGTATTTTGGCCAGAGGGAACAGCAAAGGTAAAAGCCACAGGTGAGAATTAGCATGGAGTATGGAGTGTTGAGGAACGGAGATAAGAGGATAATGACCATTGGGGAGATGAAGATTAGATGTCTGAGGAAGACCAAGACCACATCATAATGACCTTGTAAGCACACTAAAGGGTTTGGATTTTATTCTAGGTACAGTGGGAAGCACTTGGAAATAGTTAAGCAGAGGAATGACAAATCTGAATTATACTTTTAAATCATACACACCTGCTGTACAACTCTTCCTTGAGCTGCCAAGTCCCAGCTCAGAGGCCTCCTTCCCTTTGAAGTTTCCTCTCAGTCTCTCAGCTGCACTTGAGCAATCCACCCGCTATGTTCCTCTCTTCTTGGCATAGATCTCCATTTAATCAAGGGCCTTGTTGTAGCACAATGATGGGTTTGACTGCCTCTCTCTTCATTCGACCATAAAATCCTTGAGGGCAGGGATCAAATTTTTTGTTCCTTTATACCTAGAAACTCCTTACACTGAACTTTTTCTTCTGAGAATGAATAAATTCTGAACCTGGTTCTGGTGCTCAAGGTCACCAAGGATGGTGGGGCTACAGGGGAGTTTCAAAGCCACATAGTACACTGGCTTCCAAAAAAGTTAAGTCAGAAGTTGGTGTTCAGACATCTTTGTTCATGCACCAAAAGTCAAAAGGTGAGTCCAGCCAGTGTGGCTCAGTGATTGAGCATTGACCTATGAACCAGGAAGTCACAGTTCAATTTCCAGTCAAGGCACATGCTGGGACTGCCAGCTTGATTCCCAGTGGGGGAAGTACAGGAAGCAGCTGATCAGTGATTCTCTCTCATCATTGATGTTTCTATCTCCCTCTCCCTTCCTCTCTGAAAGCAATTAAAAATACTTTTTTTTTTTTTTAATTACAAAGGTGAAAAAATTCTAAACAAAGGGGGTGAAGGGAACAAAATCCTCCTCTCTTGCCCTACTTGTCTGCCACCTCTACAGGGACCCTTGAGACCTTCTGGGGTCTTTGAGGACTGCAAGAGTGTCAGAGCTCACAATTTGAAAGCTAAAAGTTTGACCTAACAAAAAGAAAAAATGAGAGAACAAAGAGTTAAATGAGTTGCTCTACTCTCAAAAATAACAGCATGGCTGAGTCATGTCACTGCTTATGAAACCCCAAAGAGCTGAGGTTCTGAACTGCCTTCTCTTTCTGAGCAGATTTCTTTCTCAGCTCTCAGGCTGGGTCCTCAGAGTTAATCTTTAGAAGTGGAAGGCAGAATATTCTCTGGGCAAAGCCGTGACTTCAGAATTTCTCTTATTTCATGTTCTGACAGATCACCTCCTTGCTGCCATTCAGGACGCCCATGCATTTGCTCGGGATTTGCCAGAGAGAGGTGCCTGACTCAGTTTTCTGGGCTTTTTATTGTTTCCCAACCCTGTGTGTTTGCTCAGTGTCTTCACCCAGCTGTGAACCCTCCCATCCTAAAAATAGAAGAGGAGAAAGAGATTTGTAAAAATATATCAAGATTCCTGTCCCCATTCTCAGCCCAGCTTCAAATCTAATTGTCTCCACACTCAAATTAGAATCAAGAATTGTGCCTCCACGTGTCTGGAATCACCCCTTCCATGCAATTATTTTCAAGTTCTGCTTACTTGGTTTGAAAAGTGCCTTATAAGCAGAATCATATTCATGTATTAACTGTAGTATTGATGTTATCATGGCCACCATCCACATTATCACTCATAAACTGTTATATAGTACAACAGAGCCATGACAAATTCTGAGAAGATATTTTTCACATTTCACTTTCCTGCGTAAGAGTAGACTAGATTACTGTTTCCAGCTACTTTATATTCATCCTTCAGTCCAATGTTACCTCAATTCAAAGTAAATGTTAAAAACAAAACAAAACAAACGTGCTTTCCACCCAAAGATTTTAACTATAAAACCTTGCATCTAGATGTGTGAAATTCAAGTAGAATTTGAAACTCAATGTTTATGTGTTTTCAACAACTTTGTCTGCGTTTGGGCAGCCTAGATACCAACTGTTGAAACTCACACAAAACCAAAAACAGTGTCTCCCTTAAACATTTATTTTTCAAATGGTTAAAAAAGTACCAAAGTCTAAAAAAACCTCAAAAGCTAAGGATCAGTCTAGTCACTGATCCGCAGTGGTTTTTCCATACCTGGTTAGGGCACATGGCCAGGTTTAGGGCTTGATGCCCCATAGCAGGCATGCAGGAAAAAAACTAATTGAAAGTTCTCTCTCATCACTGATGTTTTTATCTCTCCCTCTCTCTTCCTCTCTGAAATAAATAAAGATGTATTTAAAAAAAAAAAAAAAAAGCTAAGGATCAAAAGTTATTTCATACTGCCATTTGCAATGACATGGATGAATATTAAGAGTAGCATGCTAAGTGAAATAAGTCTGACAAAGTAGAACAAGAACCATATTATCTCATTCACATCCTATATAATAAAAGGCTAATATGCTAAGTGACTGGTCGTCCAGTTGGCCATTCAACCAATCAAAGTGTAATATGCTAATGATATGCTAAGACTGCTCAACTGCTCACTATGATGTGCACTACCACCACGGGGCAGACGGTTGACTGGTTGACCAGTCACTATGATGTGCACTGACCAGCAGGGGGCAGACACTCGGACTGGTAGGTTAGCTTGTTGCTGGGGTCCTGCTGAATGAGACTGAGCAACACAGGCCAGACACCACCTGGAGCCCTTCCGTGGTCCCTCCCTGGCTGGCCAACCTCCCATGTCCCTCCCCAGCTCCAGTCAGGCACCAGTGGGGTCCCTCGACCTGGCCTGTACCTGAGGGCTCCTGGACTGTGAGAGGGTGCAGGCCAGCTGAGGGACCTCCCTCCAGTGCATAAATTCTGTGCACTGGGCCTCTATTCCTAATATATAAAAACCCTGGGTCTGTCATGACCAGAGGCTGGACCAACCTGGAAGTCAGTCCTGCAATCAGCACTGGGTTGCTGTGGCGATCCAGCACTGACTGCTATGGCAGCAGACATGGTGACTGAGCACTGACTGCTAAGGGGCTGGGATCAGGCCTGGAGAGAGGCCTGAAGAAAGAAGCAGGGTCTGATCCATAACACTAGCTGTTCTCCTTTAATTGTACATTGTGTGGTGTTCACAGTATTTGTATGTCCTCTGATGTCAGAATTTAAAAATTAAATTCTCATTGCATGCCTATTTCAATTAATAGTTATAAGTGATATACATAACTGAAATAATCTCTTTGTGAGAGGGAGGTGCCTATATGATGTTCTACTTAATTTCAAAACATCACTCATATTAGAAACAAATAAGAAGCTTAAAACTTTCAGGAATACACAGCTATCATTGCTGAAAAATTAGTTGTCATTTGTTATATTAACTTGTTTAAAATATTTCACATTGTTTATTGCTATCTTTATTGCCCTGTATATTTAGAAAAAATTATTTTATAATAAGTAGTCCTTATTTCTTTTGATTTAAATTCGAACTGTGGTAGATTAGGTTATTGTTGTCTACAGCCATACCACCCTGAACGTGCCCAATCTCGTCTGATTAGGTTATTGTTTACCAAAATTCACTCCTTTCTCCCTACCTCCATGGCAGGTACCTTTCCCACCCTTTGATGTTGAATTTGACCAAGTTCTTTTGGCCAATGTGATGTGGGTGAATATGTCATAAACAAAGGCTTGAACTGTGCTTATGTGGTTGGGATTGCTGTATGGCATTCCTGACAGAACAGTGAAAAAAGCAATATGTCCCAAAAAATCACTAGTCCAAAGAGGATAAGTGCAACTTAAAAGCAAAATCATTTGAAACCAGCTTAAAACAACCCAATCCAGTTAACTCACAAAAATACATAAGAAATGGTTATTGTTGGAAACCTCTGGCTTTTTTAGTATTTTGTTATGCAGCATTATTGTGGCAACAGCTGACTGATTCATGGGCTCTATAAAAGATGGCATATTATTCAGGTCACTTACCATTGTAAGTAATGGAAACCTAACTCAAAATGGCCTGTGCAAAAGAAATAAACTGACGAATTACACTTGTGGCTTTAGACAAAGATGGACATAGATCCTCATGTATCATGATTCAAATGGTGTTATCCAGAGTAGACCACTCACTGTCTCTCAGTTCAGCTTGCTTCTCCATTGGCTTCATTATCAGACAAGCTCCCTCCATGTGGTGACCAAGATGGTCTCCAGCGTGTTAGGATCACATTCCACCTATACCTGCCCTAGAAGAAGGACAGCACCCCTTTTCTAAAATCTCTAGCAAAATTCCTGGGACTCTCTTTGATTGAAGGTAGAACACAATTGATCTAACTAGCAGCCCTGATTGGTCAGGAATGGATCTAGGGGCAGGTAGGGAGAGAGTGAGTCAGTACCATTCAAACCTAATGAACTGAAATCAAGGAAGGAATGGATCCCCAGGGAAACATTAAGACACTGTTACCAAAATGGTATACAGAGGCAGAAATAATAGAAGAGCATAACCTTTTTCCCCCTGACTTAATGTACTAGTAAGCAGCCCCTACTGTAAAGCCTCATAGAAGAAGTGCCATCAGACCTTCTAAGAAATCTCTCAGGCATATCCCAGCATTGGTTTTGAGCTCTATGCCTTAGCGTGGCAGCTCTAAATGGCACTCCTCATTTCACTTGCCCTGGTATTTTCCTAGTACCTCTGCCTATTTGGGTTGTGGTTGTTTGGTCAGAACAGAAGGCTTTAGTTCTCTCCACACTAACGAGAGGGAAATGATCAAACCTGGGCACTAAAAAGAGCTAGACATCAATCTCTGCCAGTTTTGAAAAAAAAAAAAACACACACACACACACACACACACACACACACAAAACTAACCTAAATGTATAGCCAAATCTTGGATCTAAATGTAGCAAATTATAATTCAGCATCTCTGAGCGCTTGGCCAAGCACAAGAAATGAGGCTCCCTCAAAGCACCATTTTCGAACCAAGCCTGGATATTGCCAACCATTTTGGTAAAGAACTCTGCTTTGTGATTTCTCAGGAGCTACTCTGCCAGTAAGTTATCACTCAGAGCTGTTTTTGAAACAGGCACAACATCGCTTTGCATCAGGAATCGTCAATGCAAACTAGCCCTATAGTATTAGTAATGGCCATCATGAAACTGGAACTGGTGAATCATCTGTGGGAATGGGTATATATGATCTGCTGCCACTTTGGATACCAGTTCTGATACAGGCAGGTGAAAACCACCTACTCAGTAGCCAGTTGGTTTCTTCTCACTGCTGTGATGAGATACAAACAGCCTTTTGGACAAGGGTCAATCATTGTATTCCTAAAGGAAGAATTCTCTTTTAATTCCCTTTGTTTTCCTTCCAGGTCCTAACCCAGTCAGAATGGTACATAATCCTATGGCAAGCTTATGTTTCATTTCTATCTCCATAGTCAAACCAGATGAATGTCTCAGTCCAAGAACAGATGAGCTCTGCTCTTTATTATTCAACTCTTCTAACAACTAAAGGACAGCTTACTCTAGAGTTTGAAAATAATAAGCTGAGCAAAATATATGTATTTATTGATTTATTATTATTGATTGATTTAAATAGACACACAGGTAATTAGAGGACAAATAGGCTTCATTTCCAACTTAGTCCAGGTCCAAACAGCACAGTCCTAACAGTCAGAAGGCTGGAGACTATTATGGGATCTCCAGTCTCTGGATTTTTAACATGTCCTTAGTAAGTAATAAAAATATTTTTAAAGGTTTTATTTTATAAACTAGAGGCTTGGTGCATGAAATTCATGCATTGAAGTGGGGTACCCCTCAGCCCAGCCTGCACCCTCTTCAATATGTGATCCCTCTGGCATTCGGGCTTACACCGGCAATTGGACATCCCTCTCACAATCAGAGACTGCTGGCTCCCAACCACTTGCCTGTCTGCCTGCCTGATTGCCCCTAACTGCTTCTGCCTCCCAGCCTGATCACCCCTTAACCACTCCCCTGCCAATCTGATCAATGCCTAACTGCTCCCCTGCTGGCCCAATTGCCCCCAACTGCCCTGCTCTGACAGCCCAGTCACCCCTAACTACCTTCCCCTGCTGGCCTGATCACTCACAACTGCCCTCACCTGCCAGCCATTTGTGGCAGCCATCCTGTGACCACATGGGGGTGGCCATCTTGTGTGAGGGCATGATAGTCAATTTGCATATTACCTCTTTATTACCGTATTTTTCGGACCATAAGACACACCAGACCATAAGACGCACCAGTTTTTAGAGAAGGGAAATGAAGAAAAAAAGATTCTGAAACAAATAGTGTCCTAAAATATTTTATGTGCATTAAAACCCAACATCACAGTCATAAACACATGTAATCAACCCTGTAAAGTAAACAGCAGCATTTAGAACCATTTTAGAGCCGGGCAAGCACACAGAGACCACACAGAGCAGGGCAAGTAAAAAAACTTTTTTTTTTACAGTATATGTGTAGGCTATATTTGGACCATAAGACGCAGGGACTTTTTTCCCCCCACTTCTGGGGGAAAAAAAGTGCGTCTTATGGTACGAAAAATACGGTTTATAGGATGAGATGTATATCATCAATTATTGGAAGAAGCAAGAGTATTTGCAGGGTCTACTCAAATATTCAGCTGCCATACTCTTTTTAGCATCATTCTCTGAGAATGATTATTTAAAAGACTGACCATGGGTCAAGCCCAGGATATTCTTATCTCCCAGGAGAGAAAGATGAGATTCAAAATCATTCAGGAAGTTCCTATTCCTTAGTGATCAGCCAGGGTTAAAGGTCAGAGATTCCAGAGCCTCTGAGGGATTTCCCTTCTAGGGAGATAACAGGATTCCAGGGGGTGTGAGTGGTGGGGGAAATTTCCCCATGAACACATTATTTTTATTTTGAACAACGACAACAATAATAGTAAAGCCTTGGCTTTTAATGAGGCTTCACTGTTTACATAGAATTTCACATGAATTATCTTATTTATCAGTTAAATGATTATCCAATTTAAAACATTAACTAGGTAGCACTACATAGGAGAAGAAAAACAACACAGATACAGATATGCATCTATATATACATTTACCTCAGTGCTCACACCCTCATTACAAGAGCAATGGAGTCACTATCTTGAACTTGAGAAATACCATTACTTCACGTACACACTGGGTAATCTGACTTGTGAGATAGGTAGATATTAACTATTATTAAGACCTTACTTTTTAGTTAGAAAAACTGAGACATGCCAGTTATTCAATAAAGCAACTAAGATTATTAAGAGTAAAGGAAGAAACCAAGCTGCTGGCAGCCCAATGTAGAGGATACCCCCTTCCCCCTAGAACAGGATCGGCTGGTTGATTACAGAGGCAATCCCAGCAGATGGGGCAAGACAGCAGCTGCTTATATACTTGTCTCTTCCACCTGATGACATGAGCCTAGTATCAGCACCACTCCTACAGGAGCTATCTCTATTAAGTTCTTATTACCTGGCTCCAGGCACTGGATGTGGTCTCATGCATCAGATGTCATCCAATTCTCACACTAACTCTATAGGTTGCTACTATAATTGCATCTGTTCTATTCATGTAGAAGAAAAGCTCAGAAAAGTTAAGCAACATTTCCAAGATCACACAGCCAGGAAAGTTAGGAGCTGGGATTTGAACTTAGCTCCTTTTGACTAAAAGTCTGTTCCTGTCCCCCACTCTCCGTGCACTTCACTGTCCACATTTGCTGCCCACTTTCCTCCTTCCTTCCTTTCTGCTTCCCACCACCTTGCAGAACCAGAAGGTTTCACAGAAGCAAACAATAGCTTTCTTGTAACAAGGCCTCCTCTTAGTATTATTCTGGTGAGAACATCATAACAGAAACTCTGGGGAATGTCTCATGAGACTGGCTTCACTTAGCCCACACCGTGGCTATCAGTTTACATCCCTCCCTCTTTCTGATATAGGTCTTGCAGGGAAACCAACTTCCCTCACAGATAATACTAACTAGCCCTCAGAGCAAGCTGGTTTTCTGTTACTGCTACACTCTCAGTAAAGGGTCAGGCAGGAGGACACTGTGAGCACTGAGTCCATAAAAGGGCTCAGCCAATGGCACAGCAGCTTTTTGCCTTCAGTGCTCATGCCAAGTAGTATACAAGGGATAAGTATCTTCTAGAATCTAAAAATGCTTTTAAAAAGGGAGTTTGAGGGTTGGCTTCAAGAAAAAATATATAAATACAAAAAGCAAGGAGAAATGATAAGAAACCCTTTGTGCTGTAGGACTTTCAGTGGGCTTGTTCACCTATTGTTTTTGCTTTGTTATTTTCCCTATATGCTGCTGCCTAATGTGGGCTTTTTCCTTTCTCTCTACATTTTGTGAGAGCTAGTTAGACATTTCGCTCTGGACACAGGTCCAACAGAAGCAAGCAGGAGTTCTGCTCGGCCCAAGACACACTCCACACGCCCCTCTCTCTGATTCTTCTACACTCCTCTCCTTCCCTCAAATCAAGGACCAATAAATATCTAGTTTGGAAAAATAATTTAATCTCCAGAAGAAGATTATTAACCTTTATTGTTCTATTGACTCATTGGACAATCTGGTAAAGCCCACTGACTACTTCTCAGAATGATTTTAACTGCATTTAATAATATGCATAGGATTATTAAGGAAAACAATTATATTGAAGTAGTTACAGCTTGATTGCATTAAAGCAGTGATTTTCAACCTTTTTCATCTCATAGCACCCATAAACTAATAACTAAAATTGTATGGTATACTAAAAATTAGATTTTGGGCCAATCTGACAAATAATAGGTATCATTTTAATTTATTTACAAAAATAATAATAGTAGTAATAATTGCCTGCCCTTTTTGCTCCAAAGTGACTTTTTAAAGAATCATGTACCTATACTTGCATATAAGAATTACTGCTACCAAGAATAAATTAGATGCAACCTTTCTATGTGATATGACCAATAAGATGCAATTCTATTATATGACCTATATATCTGTGGTTCAAGACAGCACTTTCACACTAGAGGGCTATGGTTGTGTTGGCTGTTTTCTTTTTTTTTTCTTTTTTTTTCTTTTTATTTAACCATCTAGAGGGGGAAAAAATGTTGGTGTCCCCAATTAAATAGTCAGGGTATTGCATGTTTCAAAAATTCTTGAAGCACATTGGTTGAAAATTGCTCTGTTAAAGTAAAATATGTGCTGTGCTCCTTTATTAAAGTTTGAAACAGATACAGTGGTGGATCTAATATTTACCACACTTTCAAAATACTGAGGAAGATAAGGGACATTTTGAGATATCTGCAATAACTACAGTATGATATGGGACAGAGTGCTCATATAACCATGGCTCTTTGTCCATATTTATAATTAATGAAAAAAATACATTTCAAAGAAAGCATGGGAAATATAAAGAAGTAATTTCCCCCCCCCCCCTAAGTTTATCAACCTACTCATGGATCCCTTGGTAGATCCCAATATAAGAATCCCTTTTATAAAAGTCTGTAGACTAGTTATAAATCTGCCTGAAATTTTTCACCCCATAAGCTCTGCATTCTCTCTGCTTTGCATCTTGCTTTTTTTTTTTTTTTTTTTTTTTTTTTTTTTTTTTTTACTTATTTTTTATTTATTTCAGAGAGGAAGAGAGAAGCAGAGAGAGATAGAAACATCATTGATGTGAGAGAATCATTGATTGGTGGCTGCCTTCTGCACATCCCACACTGGTGATCAAGCCCACAACACAGGCATGTGCCCTTGACAGGAATTGAACCTGGGACCCTTCAGCCCACAGGCCGATGCTCTGTCCCCTGACCAAACCGGCTAGGGCTACTTTGCCTCTTTAACCTGAAGCACAGCCACCTTTTAGCGAGGACCATGGGCTTCCACCTGGGTTCCTAGCACCAGTCAGGAAGATTGCTTTAAAAGGCATCTTCAACTGTCTGGCCAGGTCTTCTGCCCATTTTATAATTGGGTTGTTTGCTCTTCTGGTGCTAAGCTGTCTGAGTTCTTTACAAATGTTTGATAGTAACCTCATAGCAGGTTATCATTGGTGAATATGTCCTCCCATTCAGTAGGTTGTCTTTTGGTTTTGTGGATGGTTTCTTCTGCTGTGCAAAAACATCTAGTTTGATACAGTCCCATGTGCTAATTTTTGTTTGTTTGTTTCTCTTGCCTGAGGAGAGGTACCATTAAAAATATATATTGCTAAGAGTCAGAGGGGAGGGGGACTGGTAGGCTGGGTGAAAAAAGTAAAGGGATTAAGCTAAGCCGTACAAATTGGTAGTTACAGAACGACCACAGAGATGTAGATTACAGCACAGGGAATAGAGTCAATAATATCATGATCACTATGTATGGGGCCAGTGGGGACTTGAAACAGTTGGGGGAGCACTCTGCAAAGCACAGGGTTTTCTAACTATGCTGCCGTTCATCTGAAACCAATGCCGACTAATATTGAAGGTAAACTGTAATTGAAAAATTAAATATCTAAATAGCGCCTTGAAAACAATGGACCCACTGGGAAGCCTGAAATGACTGAGGTTTTTGTTAGGCTTCTCCAGCTATGAAGTTTAGAGCTAAGAAATAGAAGCCAGCCTCTAAAAGTGTTGATAGTGAAAGGAATCCATATGTAAGAAGCCAGAATAAATCAAAGCAAGGCTTTGCCTACAAAAAAATAAGGTTTTGGTGCAATTTAAACTTTCAAAAGAGAGAGGACACAGAAAAAGTATTTTTAAATTTAAAAAAAAAAGGAAAAAGGAAAAAGAAAGAAAAGAAGAGAGAAAGAGAATACAGAAATATAAAGAAAGCAAAACAGATTCTCAAAAATTATTAGAGAATAATTTCTAATCCAACAGTTACTGGAAATAATCATATCTTCACTGGTCATTGCTAGTTTAGCTTTACCCCAACAGTTCTGAATATCAGCATTCCGTTTCCCAGCGTGAGAAGATTTGACATCTGTCCCCTTCCTGCCAAGAGGGCTGTGCAGAAAAGCAGCCGTCACTCAAGCAAAAATTACACTCCTTATCTTAAAGGAGCCCATGAAATTCGGGCAATGTCAAGTAAAGGGTCAGCTCTCAAACACAGTGTTTTGGGAAAGGACTATGACTATCTTAAACATATATATAAATATACAATATATAGCTATGCAAATTCCACATTTCCTTTCATGCTATTTTCAGATTGTTTTTCAAATTAAACATTAGGCTGTGCAGCACACAGAGGAGGTTAGATTAAAGGGCCTGGTGCCTTCCACGAGGTTTGGGTTTTCCGCGTTTGCCTAGAAATAGCTTTCCTCTGGGTGGGCCAGGTGAAGTGCAACAAAGTTATTGTTACCTCACTTCCCTTGGCTTTTTGGGTGGAGAAACCAGATGAAAGAGAAAAGAGGAGAAGCAAAATAAAGGAGTGGCCAGAGAGAAAGCACAAGGAGACTGAGATGCTGTTTTGGACTCCATGAGGTCAGATGGACCCACCACCAGATTTTTCTGTCGTCGTTTTTTTTTTTTGTTTTTTTTTTTGGAGAACAAATACATGTTTAAAAAAAAAAAAATTGGGCTTGTACAATGATGAAAGCAGAAACGTTCACCTCTCCAATTGGACATCAGCGCTGGTTTAACCAAGGCCTGACAAGGCAAGTGCCAATAGACCCCACGCATTCAGGTCACCATCCACTCTGTCCTGTCAACCAGGGGCTGTGGCTGCGTTTAATTCATGTACACATCAGTGGTGAGCTATGGCTGCCGGTTAAAAGAGAAGTGTGCTCTGCTTGAGCGCCTAATACTATGCAAAAATGAATAAACCCTCACCCTTTTTAAATGACTCCTTCTACAGTTTCTTCATTAAATTATATAACCTAGCACAACCAGTCGGTTTCCTTTCATTTAGAGCGTAGCAGCAGATTCCTTCCTGGCCAGAGGAGCATGCTTCTAATTACGTGACCAGGTCAGTCACTGAAGCTCACCCTGCTATTAGGAAGGTGAGTGAAGAGCCGTTTTGAGAAGCTTAGGGACCTGTAACAGACAAGAACATCAGGCCTTGGGCCAACATCTGATTCTTTCTCTAGTCTTGTGTCTGAATAACTCACAGTCTTCATTTGGAGGGGCACGGGGTGGGGGGTGTTTACATATTTCACAGACATTATTTTCTTGCAGTTTTAACCGCAGTTGGAAAAGAAGTAAGGGCTCAGCACTTGTGCAGTAAAGCAGTGCTCCCCAAAAGCCACTCCCTCCACCTCCTGTTATAATTGATGTTATGATGAAGCTATAAATCAGTCATCTACCAGTTAATTTTTTTTTTCAACAGCTATTACATCTGCTAGCCTTCCTTCAGGCCATGAAATAACAATTAACATTGTTATCAAGGAATAAATTATGCAGAATAACAGCTCTGGCCATGCTGCTTTCTTTAAAAGTTGGGGATGGAAGATGATTCATTCTCCAGGGCTCACAGCCACTCCCCTCTTGCTCCTCCACCAATAGCGTTGAGAAAGTCCGAGTTGGCCCCTTCTTTTTTTATTTTTTTATTTTAAACATTTTTAATTTTTTTTTATTGATTTCAAAGAGGAAGGGAGAGGGGGAGAGAGAGAGAACATCAATGTTGAGAGAGAATAATCGATCAGCTGCCCCCTGCATGCCACACCTTGGGGACTGAGCACGCAACCTGGGCATATGCCCTGCCTGGGAATCAAACCATGACTTCCTGGTTCATAGGTCCACGTTCAAGCACTGGGCCACACCGGTCAGGCAAAGGTGACTCTTTCTATAGACAGATACAGATGTTCAAAATTAAATTCCTCAAGGGCCCCAAACAAGGACATTCCCTCAGCCCTCTTTACTTCACTTGGGTTGTTTGTTGCTTCCAAAACATGTTTCATGAGCCTTATCTCCTTAGCATTTCCCTCGGACACCTTCCAGTGCTGTAAGCCTGCCTCTTTCCCTGTTATAACCACCGTAAATGGTCAAAGAAAGGGTTTTAAGTGCCTCAAAATCCACAGGTTTTAAACTTGATTGTACTTTAGAATCACCTGGGAAGCTTTAAAGACTACAGATGCCTGGTACCACTGCCTGAGATTCCAATTTAATTAGTCTGAGCACTTCTCTTCATTAAGAAGCTGACAGAGATGATAAATTCAAGACTTCTTTTGGGAATAATTGTGCAAGAATCCTGTTTCTGGGATTTCTAGGGAGTCTGAATGGACACAAAGTGTGGTGTGTGCATGGTACGTGGTGTATGTGTGGTGTGTGTGTGTATGTGTGTGTGTGTATGTGTGTTTGTGTGATGTGGTGTGTGCATTGTATGTAGTGTATGTGGTGTGTGTGTGTGTGGTATGTGCACTGTATGTAGTGTGTGGGGTAGTATATGTGGGGTGTGTGGGTGTGTATGTTGTATACATGTGGTGTGTGTAGTGTTTATGGTACATAGTATGTGTGTGTGATGTGTACCATATATATATATGTGCATTGTATGATGTGCGGTGTGGTGTGTGTGTATGTGGTGTTTGTATGGTATATGTGTGGTTTGTATGTATGTTTGGGGATAGGCGTGTGTGATATGTGTTAGGTGTGTGATGTGCAATGTTCATGTGTGTGCATGTGTGTGTTTGTGTGCCTGTGCGTGTGAGTGTGTGTATAGTAGAGAGGGAGAGGGATGTTTTAGAGGTCCCCTAACATCAACACCCTCACGATGCTTCAGCCACATTTCATCCTTCTCTGAGGTGACATCATTCACACCTTCGCTTGCTATTCTCTGACTCTGCAAAGCTTTCTCTGCTCTCACACCCACTGTGCCCCTGGTCAGGGATGGAGCCCTGCTCTCCCCCCTCCTGGCACCCTGGGCTTCTCCTGCAGCACACAGGCCTTGTGGGTACTTGATATCCCCTCCCCCTCCCAGATTGTAAGCACCAGGAGTGCAAGATGCACCTCTGTGTTAGTCAGAGGTGCAGATCCAGGCCCAGCACTGGGCCTTGCACAGAGCAAATGCTCAATCATGACTTGCTGAATGATTGAACATGGAACTTTATTCAGTCCTCCCAGTATTTAGATTTAGAATGGCCACGCAACACTAGGGTCCCACATTCCAGTGGTGACAACACATTTGCTCCTTCTCTTTCAGGGCCCCACTGGGTGAGCACTGGGTGTAGGTGGAGGTCATCTCTGGGAGTTTGGCCTCTTCATGGGCTAGAACAGTGGTCGGCAAACCACGGCTCACAAGCCACATGCGGCTCTTTGGCTCCTTGAGTGTCTAATGCCACTTCTTCAAGATAGACTCCCCAGGCCGAAAACCGACTTCTGCACATGGGTCACAAAGTTTCAATCCCACTGAACATGCATGCATGCCCGCACGTGGTATTTTGTGGAAGAGCCACACTCAAGGGGTCAAAGAGCCACATGTAGTTCGCGAGCCGTGGTTTGCCAACCACTGAGCTAGAAAGAGTATCAACCCATCTAGAGATGGCTTTGAGCCCTGCCTCTCCCAGTATACCTTGGGGGGTAAGCAGGGACCCTGTGAAAGGGAAGTGAGAGAGCCTGTAAAAGTTCCATTTAACCAGTAAAATGTTGAATACTTTGTGTAAGCCATCATGTTCCACACTGTGGCCCTACTACTCTCAGGTCAGCACCTCAAGTGCCACCAGGGCGTTTATTGGCTGCCTCTCAACCTGTGGTATACAAGCGCGTGCTAAGGGTGGTCTGCACCCTGCAGGAACCACCGTGTGGGCCGCACAGTTTATAAGGCTTATAAAAGTTAGCTGCCCCCAGAGTCCTGGAGCTATAAACATCCTGTCTCCCCGAGGGTCACATCTCCTCAGGTACCTCTGACTCAGTATCTCTTCCACCTTGCAAGCGTGTCTTTTACTGGCCAAGTCGCCTCTTAACTTTGAAACATGCTCCTTCGGAATTAGAGACATAGATTGTATACCTCTGTCTTCCTGTCTTAAACACGTTTTTAAATTCCTTTTACTCCATCTACCATCTGGGTCTGCACAGCCGGGGGCGGGATGGCGGGTGGCATTGGAAGCAGTTATTAGAGCGCTGACCTTTTTTATGTCCAAATGGAAAGAGTTGCCGTGACATCCTTCAGGCTAGAACAAGATCCCAGGCTCCACATGCGAATTCCACCCCAGGTGCTGACTGTTTGCTTCCTCTCTTCCCACCCCACTCAGAGCCCCCGCTGTGAACAGAGCCCTTGGCTCCAGCAGCTGGTCCTGTGTGCGAGCCAGGCAGTAGCTCAGTTAGGGGCACTGGGCTCCTTATTCAGGAAACACTGTTAGTCCCAGCTCCTCCAGCACCCTCTTGAGCATCAGCCAAGAGGGACCTTCATTTCTGGGAGCTTCTGTTTCCTCATCTGCAAATCAGGAGAGTGAACCCCTCATCCACAGCGTCCCTTCCATGGCTAACTCCAGGGAGACATAACGAGTCCTATGGTATGAACTGAACAGGCATAGTTTCTCTTTTTTGATGATATTTGAAATGATTTTTTTTAAATGACTACTTTATTTATTTATTCCCTGCTCTGAAAGGGTGAGATAACACTTCTAATGTGCATACTTTATTTTTTTTTAAATATATTTTATTGATTTTGTACAGAGAGGAAGAGAGAGGGATAGAGAGTTAGAAACATGGATGCGAGAGAGTCATCAATCAGCTGCCTCTTGCACACCCCCTACTGGGGATATGCCCGCAACCAAGGTACATGCCCTTGACCGGAATCGAATCGAACCCAGGACCTTTCAGTCCCCAAGCCGACGCTCTATCCATTGAGCCAAACCGGTTCCGGCTGTGCATACTTTAAAGAAAGAGAAATTGTTAGCTCCTGAGAGAGATAGATAGATAGATAGATAGATAGATAGATAGATAGATAGGACAGATATATAATATATACATAGAGAGAGATAATGTATATGTTCCTTTAATCCTTGTAAAAATATGGTGGGATTTGGTGTAACCATCACTGGGCAGAGATTTGGGAACCCTGAGTTCTGAGTGAAGTGCTGCGACCATTTCCTCTCTCTCTCTCTCTCTCTCCCCCCCCTCTCTCTCTCTCTCTTTCTCTCTCTCTCTCTCTCTCGTGCACAGTGGAACCTGACTCTCATTCCAATAAATTAATTTGTACGCAGTCATTGAAATAGGTTCTCCTCCAATATTTTCCAGCTCTTTAATTATACCATCTGCAAAAGACTATTGCAAAAGACGGCCAAGGTCATTAGCCATTGAGAAAATGCAAGTGAAAACCATAATGAGATATCACTAAATGTCTGTCAGAGTAACTAAAATAAAAAATAGTGACAGCACCAAATGACAGAGAGTATGGCTTTAAATTGGGTCCTTTAGACATCTTTGGTAGAATATAACGTGGTAGAGTCACTCTGGAAAACAGTTGGGCAGTTCCTTATAAACCTAAAGTCCCACTATGCAAGAACTCCACAAGTACACTCTTAGACATGTATTACAGATAAATGAAAAATTAAAAATATTTATATAAAAAAAACTATATGGCTATTCACAGTAGATGCATTAGCCTAAAGTTGGGAACTACCCAAATGTCCTTCAGTGAGTGATCGGTTAAATAAACCAAGATACATTCACATCATGGGATACTACTCAGCAATAAGAGGGAAGAAACTACTGACACATACACCATCTCAAATGACTCTCCAGGGCATTATGTTGACTGGGAAAGGACAATGCAATGGTTACATACAGTATGATTCCACTTATTCCATTTCTATAACAACCTTGAAATGATAAAATTATAGAAATGGAAAAACAGATCGGTGGGAGGCAGGGAACGGGATTGGAGGCAGGTGAAATAGGAAGAGGGTTGCTGTAAAAGGTCAAAAAAAGTGAATCCTTGTGGTGACGGGATTTCTCTGTATCTTGACTGTATCGATGTCCATATTCTGGCTGTTGGCCCGGCTGGCATCGCTCCGTGGCTGAGCATCGACCTATGCACCAGGAGGCCATGGTTCGATCCCTGATCAGGGCACATGCCCAAGTTGTGGGCTCAATCACCAGTGGGGAGCATGCAGGAGGCAGTCAACCGATTATTCTCTCTCATTATTGATGCTTCTATCTCTCTCTCTCCTTTTCCTTACTCTCTGAAATCAATTTAAAATGTTTAAAAATTATATTTTGGATGTTGTACTTCAGTTCTTCAAGATGTTATTATTGGGGGAGATACACGGGATTTTTCTTACAACTGCATGTGAATTTACAATTACCTCTCCTAAAAAGTTTAATTTTACAAAAGCACTACTGCATCTCCTGGTCGTGCTGTGCTTCCTGATTCCAGCTTAAGGCCTAAGGAACCTTTGGGGGATGCCTCCCTTTGTGATGCCACGCTCCAGGAATGTGTGTCTGCCTTCAGCAGCTGTGTGAGGACTTGACAGAGAGACCCGCTCAGGTTATAAAACGCAGCTGGCCTCTGCAGGGAAAAAGTGTCCCTTGCCCCAAGCTGACTAGAGCTTTTACTGTCCTGCCCACTTGAAAAGCTATTTGCAGGGCTGTGCTAATGAAGGTAAAGTGGTTTGCTTCTGTTGGCAGAAGGCGCAAATCTGGTTCTAATGATGCTTCTTCTGAGAAATGCAGGTGCTCACAGGACCCTGGCCCTAGCAATGCAGACTTACTGAAGCGAAACTACACCCTTTTCTCACGGTAACACTGAAAAAAAAAATGTAAAAGCTGCGAGTCCTGATCAAGAAAGCGCACTCAAAGTCCATGGAGGGAATAACAGAACTAACAAAAGTTCGCATTAATTGAACATTTACGGTGCACCTGACTGCATGATCTCATTTAAGCCAGATGGGAATCTGAGGAACTGGGGATAAACTATTACCCTTGCAGTTTACACAGGTGAAAGCTAAAGTTCAGAGAGGTGAAGTGACAACCAAGGTAATAAGGGAGAAGGCCAGGATTTCACTGGAGGCACAGAACTGGGTTCTCTGTCCCCATGCGGAAGAGCAGGCCTTCCTGACAGGTGTGCAGTAGAACGCAGGTATGCCAGGACAGCGTGGTCAAAGCATGCTGGGAGACACTGGTCAATGCAGAGAAAGAAATTAGAACCATCTTTTATGGTCATTCAAAGAAATTAGAACCAATTTTTTTACAGCCATTCAAAACTATACAGCAGCTGAAATTACAATGGCATAATATTTGTAAGTGGCTCCATCAATTTCATGAATTTAGTGATTATCTTTATGGGGTGTATAGCTTTAATACCTAACATCCACCTCCAGAGGGGCCCTGGAGCGGCTGTACCATGTAGTTCCTCCTCCCTCCAACCTTCACGATAGAATATTCCAGTTAGTTTGGTTAGGAATTTAGTCCACATTTGGGCTAGCGTCTGGGAAATTCTTCATTTCACATGCACTTGTAAAGCCTATAGCTTTGCTTTAGATATGTTGGTCTTATTTTCATATTTTTTTCTGTAACTGAAGATATGTATGACTATTACCCCATCGCTATTATCATCTGTAAATTGCTGTTCCTAATTTCAAAAACAGTCATTTTATTACATTTCTCAATCATTGCTTAATGGTCACAGTTAAAGTCTGACCTTGGATAGAATTATAATAAGTGATACTTTGCTTTAGGAAATAAAAAACTTTTTCTAAAAATAAAAGTTAAGCATTTAGTAAAATCAATTAGTTACTTAAAGAGAATCATAACTTTCTATGGTTTTAGAAAAATCGTTATTGCCCACAGAGGAATGCAAATATGTCATGATCTTTTACTACTTTGATTATTAAATTACATAAAATTAATATACTTCAATAATTTCTTTCATGCTAACTACACAGTTAACTTTTCAAACTGTGATGTGACTTGAATTAAATATCCTGAAGAAAGCAGATTTCTAAATTTTTAATTGATTTTTCTAAGTCTTTAAAACCTAGTTTCTTTAAATAATTTATGTTTAAACAGCTTTAATTAGTATAAACATTTATTGTGAAATTGTAAAATCAGTAATTTTGCTGGATATACAGAGCAATCCATTTCTGCAAAAAAAAAAAAAAATTAACTTTGATAAATCAATCCAATGAAGAACATCTCAAATGTAGATTAATACACTGCAGTGATCCTTTCTGTCCTCAACCTAGAAGTTCTACTTACTAGAAAAAGTTATCAAATTAAGCCATTGTGGCCAGGCAACCTATGTCAGCAGCTCCCACAAAGCATCCAGTTTACCCAGGGGGGAAATATTGGAACATTTTAAAACATCTGCAAGCGCGAAATAAGAAAGTATCAGATCAAAGAGAGGAAGCTAGTTACAAGGTCAGTTAAGCAATTAATAGGCAAAGACAAAATGTCTCCTACAAGTCCAGAAGTGTTCGTTTTCCCTTCCTGCACAGAAATGGTCAGAGCTGTGCTTGGGAACGATAACAAAGGAAATGGACAAGGTGCCACTTTTAAATGATCCAGTTAGTAGATTGGTGTCACTCCAGGTAAAAAAAACAATTGATTCTAAAGATTATTCTTGAAGGATGGATGATTCTGTAGTCGTGTCAATTGTTGTCCAACAACATTCTAATGATGAGACTATTATTAGTAAGTTAACTAAATTTAAAAACAAAACAAAACAAATATATATTCAGGAAGAACTACTCAAAATAGCAACTGAATAATAAGAAACGCATTTAAAATATCACAGAATAGCTGTAAAGTTTGCAGCTGCAATAACAACAGTGTAAAGGTTTCCATCAAGAGTTTGTTTTGAAAACTCCAAGACTCAGTAACTTGTTTTCTTCGCAGGAAAACTCGCTGTTTTGAGAATTGAGATCACATACAAATGGCAAGTTACTAAATTCATTTCCCCACCAATTTCCTGATCCTGATACTGACTGGTGGTTCAGCTGACTAACCCCAGGCAACAGGAGTGTACATTTCACTTCCTGTTAACTAAGGAATCAACAGGTATATTGATTGAGCACCTACTATTTGCATGTACTAAGTCAAGTATCAAGAACAGAATGATGAATGAGACAAACAGGTTCCTTCCCCCAAAGAGGTTACTTTTTTTTCTTCTTGGCAGCAGAGACATTAAAGACAATTAATTACAGTGGTAACAAACTCTTGAAAGGGGAAGTATCCCATAACATGGCCATGTATTGTATAATGGGGTCCAGATATGGACTGGGGAATCAGGAAAGGTATCCTTAAGAAAGTGAGATTTGAGCTAAGGTCTAAATAAAACCTCAGGGAGATCAACCAGGTGCTGAGCAGGACAGGGTGGCTGGAGGGGGAGATGAGGGTGGGGAGAGGCAGGGAATGAAGGTGATAGCATTCCAGGCAGCCTTCATTCTAGAGACATGGTAATGCCATGACTGAAAGGCGCATGACACTTATAACACTCAAAAGAAGGGGTGTGTGGTGATGATCATGTGGAAACTTCTAGCAGAAGAAAGTCCAGGCAATAGTTCATGGTATCTCAGATGATGGCGGCATCAATAGCGATGGAGAGAGGTGAATAAATGGGAAAGCTACTTTCCAAGTTAAATCGATTAGACTTGGTGATGGCTTAGGTGTAGGCATTGATGGAAGGAGATGAAGTGTCTATATTTAAGAAATTCTCAGAGAGAGGAGAGCTCTGCAGATATAAATTTGGGAGTCAGTGAGGTAGAGCACTATAACATGGGCACGTTAGCCCAGAAGCAGACTATGGAGTTAATAAAGGAGAGGTTTCTTGACTTATTTATGAGGCCTACCAGCATCAAAAGATGTAGCAATGTTCTGATGACAGAAGTGTATGTACCTCACAATTTCAGTAAATTTCCCTTTGTGGCTAGCTAGACACATGGTTCAAACAGTGATTGTGACTATAAATAAATAGCATTCTTTTGCCCTGGAACTAGATTTGGGTGAAGTCTTTGAAAAAAAAAAGAAAAAAAAAGATAGTTTAAATTCACTGTTCCATATGGTAGTCCGTAGCTAACTATTTTATTTATTTTTAATTACATTAAAATAAAAGTAGATGAAAGATTTCACTTTGCAGTCACACTATTCATGGATCACCTATGCCAAGTGGCTGCTGCTTTGATGCTGCAGACATAGGGCATGTTCAGCCCTGTGGAGAGTGCTACAGAACAGCCCTGGTCTGAGAGAATCTTGTGTCAGTGAGGAGCCAAGATGACATGAAACAAAAGCAAAGCAATGTTCCATGTATCTAGATACTGCCCACATCCCAAGCAAGGAAGTCAGAAAGGAGGAGAGGAGATGACAAAGGTCAAAAAGAAGACAGAATGTGGCATCGGCCTCCAATACGGATAGGAAGACCAGGGCAGTTGATGAATGCACTTCAGAACGAGTTCAAAGGAGAAAGGGCAGAATGTTGGATTGAGGAAATGTCATCTAGGGACCAAGGAATGCAAGGTCCTTACGTTCAAGCTCTGAGATAAAAGGGCAAGAGCTTCTTCAAGCTCAGAGATAATCCACATTGTAGGTGTCCTTTTGACATGCTTGTCTCAAATCCACTAAGCTTTATATTTCTGGAGAGGTCAGAAATTCTGCAAATACTACCCGATGAAGGGCTCGTTTTCATTTTAACCTTTATTCTATAAAATCCAGAAAAGCACAGTAATAACAGTGCTGAAAGGAGTTTCTCTTACTCTCAAAAAACTGATGGAAGATATATTTAGATGCATTGTGTGTGTGTGTGTGTGTGTGGTGTTTTTTGTTTGTTTATTTGTTTGTTTGTTTGTTTTGTGTGTGTGTGTTTTAATTCCAGGCATTTTCTCCACCCACCTGGATATAGCCAGTATGCTCTCATATTAAGGAAGAGGCATCATTGAAATATCCTGGAAACATAGCTTCAAAATTCAAATTAGAGTGCTTCAGGAGAATAAAAAGTTTTGAAACCTGGTATATAGTTCACTGAATGCAACTCATGAGTGTAGTAGATATGAATACCTGAATTTATTCAATGAAACCATTTTACAAAATATGAATTAACATGCTTTTAAGCCATTTTGAGATGGACTCCCTATTTTCTCAAATGGTAATAAGTGCAATGGTCTCATTGCTGTTCAAGAAGAGATAATACAAACGAAAACAATAGTTAACATGAGTCCTTACTCTGGGCCAGGCTCATTTCATCTTCACAATAATCTTACGAGGCAGGCACTATAATTATCCCCATTTTACCAAACAAAAACCAAAGACGTAATATTTTAAGAGGACCAGTATAATAGAGATCAAATTTTCATGCTTACCCTGATCAACAGAACAGGAAAGTATTCCATCAGATATTTAATTGAGCAATGAAAACTAGAGATGGCATGAAATTTCAAAGGGAAAAAAATGTCACATGAAGTAGAATGTATGAGAAATGGAATTTTTAGGACTATTTTTTTTTAATTACTCATTCCTGTATTTCAAAATCATGTACTTACTGTCTGGTGTGTATCTGGCACTGGGCCATAAGCTGGAGATAAAAGGCTGCCAAAGGGAAAAGGAATGCTCCAGGCAGGAGAGGAACACAGGACTCTCAAACCAGATACATAAGTTCTCCTCATCTCTGTCTGTCTTTCTCTCTTCCCCTATTTTTTCCCTCTCCTCCTCTGTCACTCTCTCACTCTGTCTCTTGCTTTCTCTCTCATTTCTATGTCCATACACTTATACAAAGACTTGGTTGGGGTGGTCTTCATCTTTCATCATATAATGAATGCAACCATATGCTTTCATTTGCTTAAGACAGTCCCAATACATGCCAACTCCCCAGGTATAATTACCAATAGTGCTTCCTTTTACTCTCAAAGTGCCTTGATATGGATGGTAAATAACATGGGCACCCTAAAAATAATGCCCGTCTTTGTGGAAACGGAAACGAGGAACAACAGAGTACAATATGCTTGTTGATGGATCTACAGTTGATCACCATCTAAAAAAAAAAATGTTTTAAATTGTTTTGATTTGCTATTACTGGAAGGAATTTTAGATTAGAAACTGCTTCCCACTGTGTGTCAGAGTGAGCAGCACTTAGGAGTAGGTGGTAGAATCAGAATTAGAAGAGTAAGAATGCCAAGTGGAAAGACAACAGCTTTCACAGATGTGATGTTCAAAAGGTTTGGGTTCAGCTGAAACCGGTTTAGCTCAGTGGATAGAGCGTCAGCCTGTGGACTCAAGGGTCCCAGGTTCGATTCCAGTCAAGGGCATGTACCTTGATTTCGGGCACATCCCTAGTTGGGCGGGGGGGGGGGGGGGGGGTGCAGAAGGCAGCTGTTTCTCTCTCATCAATGTTTCTAACTCTCTCTCTGTAAAAAAAAAAAATCAATAAAATATATTAAAAAACACACACACACACACAAAAAAAAGGTTTAGGTTCAGGTTCCCTAAATTTCTCTGGAAAAATCTTATTCAAATCCTTGATGACTTTCAGTAAGGCCCACCAGTCCAACTCTCTCTCCCTAAACTCTACCTCTGCATTGCCAACTACTTATTAGAAATCTCTGCCCACTATCCAATGAGCGTTTCAAAGTTATGTCCATACTGAATTCAGTATGCCCTCCTCCATCTGTTCTTCCTCCTGTCATCCCCACCTCAGAGCACTGCAGATCTTCCCAGCAGCCAGGCAAGGCAGCCAGGAGAGCCAGCATCCTCCTCAGTGCCTCCTGTTCTCTCACATGCACATCTGATGGATGACTAGGGTCAGTGAGCTTACCTCTTTCAGGGCTTTTCTTCCCTCTACACTCTCATCTCTCAGATCCAGGAAAAATACCTGTCTTAGTTTGGGTTCTCTCAGAGCAGACCCTGAGACCAGATTTAGGTGCAGGTGGTTTATTTGAGAAGCAATCTCCTGAAGATAGGGAGGACAGAGAATAGCAAGTGACCCCAGAGGGCAGCTGGTGCTTCCTGCCATGGGTGTCCTGTGAGAGGCTGCACGGTTCACACCCCAGGAGAGTCTGCCTGGTGGTGGGGAAGCTGGGGTGTTCATGCACCAACTCCCACCCGTGATGGTTGAGGGTTGCTCCTGGGACATGACCTCTCTTTAGCACCTTCAGGGGCTTCACACTGGCCAAGCATCTCCTTTCTGCCAGAGAATGTTTAGCAGAGGGTCACAGAAAGCGTTCGGTGTGTTCTGGAACTTTGTTCAGTGACTTCCGAGTAGGCCACCCATGCTGGTTGGCTGTACCCTTCCCTCAGCCCTGCAGAGCATCAGGCCGACACTCCATCAAAAGGCTCCGAATACGTCTCGTTGTCTCCCATTATGCATTTCCCCTTCATCTTCTGCAAAGCAGCCCAGGGGTGGTTCTGAGCATGACATGCGGATGTCATCACACCTTGCCCAGCATGGAGTCCCTTACAGGCTCTTCAAGGACTCCAAAATGCTTCAAACTCACTCACCCAGCTTCTTCCCAGCTTTCTATGTACCTCCTATCACCTCTGTATGCCACACGATGCTACATAACTGCCGGGCCACCATCGTCTCCTTTAACTTTCATTCTTTACAGAGTGTGAGGACACAACTTTGGCAAGCACCAGTATCACCTGGGATCACTGGCTAAAAGGACGTTTTGCAGAGTGAATTCTCAAAATTGATTTGGCAGGCTAGAGTGAAAAGGCAAAAGGTAACCGAAGAGAGGTGTTCCAACCATGCTTCGGAGGGTAGAGTGGGGTGAGATAAGAAGAGAGAAGTGAGGACAATGCCACAGCTGGAAGACTTCCAAGCTCCAGCACTAAGCTTGACTTTATTCTATGCATGGTTTTTCTAAGTTCTGTTTTCAAAAGAACACCCTTGGAGTGCACATATGTTACCTAGGAGGGGAGGAAGGACCCTCTTCTCTTCAGGCTGTGGCTATTCAGGGGGATACTAACAGGCCTGGACAACTTAGGTTGTGTTAGCAGCAGGCCCTCTGCCCCTGTTAGCCCATCAATACACCGTGGTGCAGTCAGGCTGCAGGGTGGAGGGACTGCGAGGATGGGGCATGGCATATGCAGGAAGCTTGAATAGAAGACATTACAGTGTTAACTGTGTACAGGGTCATCTGCCTCAGATCCCCACTGCTCATAGAGAACAACGGAATTTGCAGAGACTCGACACTCCCGGGGGCCTTGCACTCAAGCAAGAGCCATACTCAAAGGCTACAATGTGCGACTGAGCCCTCAAGGAGTATTTCACGGTTTCTGGCATCCTGGATTCCTGTGGACAAGCCTTCCATTCAGGATAGAAGCAGGCTCGTGGGAAGCAGCACCTGCCCAGGGAAGGGAAATGCTCAAGGAAGTTCCAGGCAGAGAACACAGGTTCACAGCTGGTTTATTATAGACACACGCTCTGTTCTCTTTCCAAACCAACAGCAGGCTTGGGAATGACAGTTCATCTCCAGGATTTTAAAAGACAAGCAATGGAAACGAAGAGTGGTGAATTCACCTAAAACGTTAAACATGATTGGCATTGTAAATCCGCATTATTTTGCCTTTAGGCTTTTTGCTTTTTGTTCTTCCCCTTCCAGGAACATTCCCCGCTTCCACCCCCAGGTCTTCTTTTCCTGCACTTGCTGCCCATCTGCTTCCATCCCCAGGTCTTCTTTTCCTGCACTTGCTGCCCATCTGCTATGGTCTAGCTAAAAACTTCACCACTAAATCTTTCCCAACGAACCCTGCTCACACCTGCCTTTCTCATCTAAAATCTTTCATTAGATTTGGGTCCTAGAGTGATCAGAGTCATCATTGCAAACATGGCTAACATTTATTAAGTGCTAATTAAGTG
Organism: Pipistrellus hanaki; assembly: GCF_964339955.1. NCBI lineage: Eukaryota > Metazoa > Chordata > Mammalia > Chiroptera > Vespertilionidae > Pipistrellus > Pipistrellus hanaki. Next base: position 28,770,274 of record NC_140508.1, read on the forward strand.
TTAAATACTTTACAAGGATTATCTCATTTAGTCCTCAAAACAAGTCTATGAGTGAGGTCATTTTATCAACCCCATATTGCATATAAGGAAATTGAATGATTGGTCTCAGATCTTTTCCCTCTTTGTATTCACACCCCTGGCCATATGAGTTCATCCCACTGAGGAGTGGAGCATGTTTCTGGACCATGCTCTTTAGAGTCAGGCACATGACTTGTTTTGGCCCATGGAATGTGGGGAGCCATAAATAAGCAAAGTCTTGAAATTGATTTGCACAGGGAGCTTTTTCTCTTATGCTTCCACCATTTCTGTAAAATACTAGAGGCCCGGTGCATGAAAATGCATGCACTGGAGGGGGAAGGGGGAGTCCTTCAATCTGGCTTGCCCCTGGGAGCCCTCAGGGGTGGATGGAGACCCGGCGATCGGGGAAAGGCGATGCTCACATCACACCTCTGCTGCTGCCACTGCCGGCAGCACAAGCCTCGGCTGGCCCTGGTTTCCTGAGCCTGGGGTGGCCCGGGCCAGCTGGGCAGCCACAATCCGAGGCTTGCCTGCACTTCAGGCTGGCTCTGGGTTGCTGGGGGGCTGAGGGAAGTTCCAGCTGCACTGGGCACCTGCCACTGCCCCCGCAGCAAGGCTTGGGGACTCCTGTAGGGCTAAAGGGCCTGAGCACCACCATCTTGTGGCTATGGGCTCTGCCATCTTTGTGACAGTGTGACGATCTATTTGCATATTCCCTGTTTATTAGGTAGGGCTTGTGAATCCAAGCGGGATAGCAACACAGATAGCAGAACTATGCCTAGTAACCCAGGTCAGCTAGATCTTCAGTCTGAAGCACAATTACTGAGCCTAGATCAGCTGACTGCTGATCACATGAGCAAGAATTAATGATAGTTATATTAAGTCACTGGGTTTTTGGCAATAGGAAGTTAAGTTACTTGCCCAGGTTCTCACAGGTGGTGGGAGTAAAAAAATTCCAACACAGATTGATTTGAGTTCAACTCCCACCTTTTTAACAACTATGGCTTTCATCACCACCAACAACAATATATCCTTCATCACTCACATCCAAAACATTTGTTGAATGCTTACTATGTGTCAGACAAACTGAGAAGTACCATTCATGTATTATCTTATTGAACCCCAACAACCCTCTGAAGTAAGTACTATTTTTTTTTAAATAGCACTTCCTCTGTTATTCTTAATATATTTTTTATTGATTTTTCACAGAGAGGAAGAGAGAGGGATAGAGAGTTAGAAACGTCGATGAGAGAGAAACATCGACCAGCCGCCTCTTGCACACCTCCTACTGGGGATGTGCCCACAACCCAGGTACATGCCCTTGACCGGAATCGAACCTGGGACCCTTCAGTCCGCAGACCGACGCTCTACCACTGAGCCAAACCAGTTTCGGCTGAAGTAATTACTATTACTGAACACATTTTACAGCAGGTCCAGTGAGGTAAGTTGCTTGCCCAGATCACACAGCTAATAGAAGAGAGAGGTTTCATTAATCTCAGATCTGCCTCATCTCAGAGTGCTTCAAACTGCCACAGCCTATTTCAATACACTGCTACCTTTAGAGGGAAATTATAACAATCACTAGAGAAACATGTTAATTATCAGTTATTCCAAGAATCTCTTCTTGCTCAACATTTTCCAGGGGCTACCTTAAACCCTACAATAACTGTTTTTGAAAGTTTCTATCATGATTTTGAATGGTTTTATGAATAGTAAGCTTAGTTTTTAGGTATCTTGGAAATCTACTTTCAACTATTTTTTTGAAAATGAGGAGCACAGAGAAATAATTTACTGATTCAGTTACATGCAGAATATCAACAGGATATCAAAGGCCATAATCCTGAATACTCTGCTTCAGCCTTCTGCTAGGGAGGGGAGGGACACAGCCCAACTGTGTAGAGCAGAAATGGAAATCTGCTGTCTAAATTCCCCTTGAAAGTATGTTTAGTCAATATTTCTACTCTCATATCTAGAGGTATCTAAGGCAGGGCAGTTTTATGGGTGTTGCAACCTGTGCAGTCATATATGTGCTTGGTTTAATGTTCTACTCTCACTGTCTGTAAATCCTAATAATTTTGAACAAAATATTATACTATTACATTTTGCACTGAGCCCTACAATTATACAACCAATCTTGAGGTATCTAGTATGCCCTTAGTTTTGGGGAGATTATTATTTTTATAAAATTTATTTTATTGATTTTTAGAGAGGAAGGGAAAGGAAGGATGAGAGAGAGAGAGAAAGATCAATTCATTGTCTCTGCACTCACCCCCACTGGGGACTGAACCTACAACTTCGGTATGTACTCTGATGGGGAATGAAACTGGCCACCCTTGGGTGTCAGGGATGATGCTTTAACCAACTAAGTACACCAGCCAGGGCTTAGGATATTATTTAATATGCACCAAGTTGCTTCTCAGGTTTCCACTCTGTTGGCTATCACCTACAAGAGTCCACAAGCCCAAGTAGCAGAATATAATGATGAAAATTGAATATGGTCATGAGTCAAACAGATCCAATGATACCTCCATGCAAATCCACCTCCATTAATTCTGTGCTAAAGATGAGGCTAAAAGCAGAGAAATTGATGGGCAGTCTAAGAAGCATTGAGCCTGCCCAGATATCTAATTTTACCTTCTCTTGAGCTAAGAATGGAAAGATGAACCTCAAAAGGTTTGTAGTTGGGTTTTGGTCAATTGCTGAAAGTGATCTTTCTTAATTTCGATATTCCCTTCTTCCATGCTCACATATACTTTATACAAGCCTTTGCTGCCATAAAGTCATTCAAAATTCAGACCATTCCTGAATCATTTTATCTACATAAAAATAATTTTGAAAGAAAAACACTATTATGACCCTGAAGATAATGTAGAATAAGTATGCAGTTATTTTAATAAGAATAAATCATGGCCAAAACCAGTTAGCTGAGTGGATAGGGCATCTGCCTGCGGACTCAATGGTCCCAAGTTCAATTCTGGTCAAGGGCATGTACCTTGATTGCGGGCACATCCCCAGGAGGGGGTGTGAAGGAGGCAGCTGGTTGATTCTCTCTCATCGATATTTCTAACTCTCTATCCCTCTCTCTTCCTCTTTGTAAAAAGTAAATAAAATATATTATAAAAAAATAAAAATAAATCATGGACCTTGGCTGGGTAGCTCAGCTGGTTAGAGAGTCTTCCTGATATGCCAAGGAATTGTGGGTTCAATCCCTGGTCAGGGCAAATAAGAAGCAACCAATGAATGCATAAATAATAGAACAACAATCTCTCTCTCCTGTCTCTCTATAATTGCCACTGTCTCTCCTTTCCTTTTTAGAAAATACATACACCAATAAATAAAGGATAAGTCATGAATGTGAATTTGTTCATCACTTCACTTTATCTTCATAAATAATAAAATTAACATAAGACCTTATAATATAATAAAAATATATTCTAGGGCCAGGTAAGATTCATATAAAATATGAATCATATCATAGGAGTATAAGGAATTTTCTTCTTCCCTGTCCCATCCTTGTTCTTATATGTGAAACACTAAGAAATGAAGAGATTAAATAAACAGAAATACATGTTGGTTATGAAACAAATAGTGACATTTTTACCCCATGAGATAGAAAAAGACTGAAGCCGCTATAAAGGTGAACTAATAGGAAACTATAAATGAGTTGTGTTGCCACATAGAGTCATCTGAAAGAGTTTTATTAAAAATGCCTCCAAAGTATATTACATTTTATATTATACCAGGTGGAGTTAGGATGAGGGAGGAAGTTTATAGAGGAACTGTTGAACACAATTTTATTAGAATGGTTGTTCCCTTGATTATAATAAGGAGAGAAATAGGACTTATTGGTTTGGTTATTTGAAACATGCATATGCACACTTTCTCACAGAACTCAGCTTTGAGAAGGGTTAAAGTTCCTTTCTTCAGATGAGAGTGAGCTTGAAAATGTTTTATTACTATTACAGGAAACCTGAATTAAGTATCATCTTTTATGAAATGCTCCCATTGTTAAGAAACATTCTTGGTTCCATTTTCTGCTATTATGGTGGTAAATACTGCTTAAACATAAGGGATTGTACGTAAAACAGAGTAAAAGCAATGTGCAGCCCTCAAGCAGATTAAAATCAGAGGTAGATAAAACATTTTAGAATGTCAAGGTAATTTGCCAAATGCAACATGGGGAGAGGGAGAAGAAAAAAAGGCATATTCTTTTAAGTTTCATGCCTTAAGGGGATCATCTAAAACACGTATCGATTTAACATGGCTCGGAAATTAAAGTTATGATATCAATAACATATACCTAACCACATGTTAGGATGAAGAAAGATTGTATCGTGGAATACAGGAGTCTTCCTTGTGCAAATCCCATTAGGACCAATAGGGAGTTATTCATGCATACAAATCCCTCCCGTCCTTCCCCTGTCCACCCCCAGACACAGACACCCTTGTTCTGAATGATCCGAATATTTATCTATTTCACATAAATCAAGAATTTAATAAAAAAAAAACACTTACCAACATGGCCATTTGAGACATAAATCATGAGTGCTGTATGTATAAATCATATAGACCTTAAAAGCATTTATGATATAGCCCCTTTCATGAAAACCGCCCAAATGTTTTAGAGAACTAAATCATAGAGAAAAAGAAGAATGTAGTAAATAAAAATGGAAAAACCAATGGTTAACCAAACTAATGAATAAAATATCTAGATCACTCTCATCTCTGAAATGATTCCTTAGAAATTTTAACTGAGGCAGGATTTTCCAAGGGGCCATTGCATTTAGTAAGGCTACTAAATATGTTTGTAGTCAAAGATTTCCTTGAGAAATACTTCTGGGGGGAAAAATGAAAACCTCTTATAAGAATAGAAAGAAAGTAGATGTGCCAGAAATAGAGATCCAGTGAAGAAGGACAAAAATATTCACACTTGATGTTACTGATTTGTTATGCAGAAATCTCATTGTTTATAATCCCACTAACTTCAAATCTTCATTTTTTAAATGTGTTCTTTTTCTTGAGTAATTGTTTTTAATTCATTCCCTTTGCAGAGAAGGCCAATTGCACTAGAAAAATGTAAGGATTACCATAAGTTTCAAACATGTCTCTTAACTTTGTAGAGTGCTAAATTGCTGGTGATCTGCACATCTTGTTGGATTATCATGAATACCTTTTTTATCCCATTGGAGACAGTGAATGCACTTCCCCTCTTTTTCTGTTCAACAACATATGTGAATATGTTTATTTTTTATATTTTCTTTCTGAATCTTTTGCTTCCTGAAGCATTGGTTATTTTTTAGTTGATTTTGTTTCTACACTTACTTATTTATTTTGTTTTTCACTCACTAGACTAAGAGCCTTCTGAGCACAAGGACTTAATATTTTATCATTATAGAACCTAACATCATTTCCAGCATCAGATATGCAATAGATAATAGATAGATAGATGATAGATATCAATAGAATAACAAATTGAGTAGACTGAATTAATAGTAGGTAGCAGATGCAGTTAATCAAGGCCCATCTTTTTGGATACATCTAGTTTAGCAAGCAGCAGATGAGGTTTTTATTTCTTATTTTTTCTATTTAAGTATAGTTGGTATTCAATAGTATATTAGTTATATTAATGTCAGATTTACAATATAGTGATTTAATACTTTTATACCTTACAATGTGATCACCCCATTAATTCTAGTACTCATTTGTCAACTTATCACAATATTTCTGACTATATTCCCCTTCACTCTTTTGACTCATCTCAACCCCTCCCCCTCTGGCAACCATCCCTTTTTTCTCTGTTGAAGATTGAATTTTAATGTGTACTGTGCACAGCCTTCTGCCATCAGCCAATTCAGGGACTGGCTGCTTATGGGCCTAATCATAGCTCAATTCTTCCATGTACCCACTCCTACTCTGCATACAAAACCAAAGAGTACAATCTGAAAAAGAAAGAAAGAAAGAAAGAAAGAAAGAAAGAAAGAAAGAAAGAAAGAAAGAAAGAAAGAAAGAAAGAACCAAAAAGTGGAAACTCAGGTACAAAAACTACTCAGATTAGTACTTCTTTTGGCCATGTAATCAGGCACCCTCACCTTCTAACTCTCAGGACCACCAGCCTGTTGCAAGGACAAAGCAAGCATCAGAATGGATGTGACACAGCTGAAGATTTCAGGAAGGAGATTGTAAGTCTGGATTATGAGCAGACAAGGTGTGCTATAAGACTCAAAGCTGCTAGGTCTGAGGTCAGAGAGTGTGGCCACTGGAGTAAATAACCAACCTGCCTTATCCTGCCTGATTTAGAGAACTTGCTGGAAGACCTTTGCTTAAACACAGTCGCCTACATCTGGCCTCATCAGAGAAACAGGGGCCTCCTCTGGGGGTCTTTTCAAATGCTGCACCTGCCCTAGTATGTCCTCAGGCTCAACTTCCAGTTCCTGGGGCCTCAGTTTACCCACCTGTACATATTTCCTGCATTACTTCAAAGAGGTGCTGTGAGATTTAATTAATGTTTGTCAAGCACATCTTATATGAAAGGAATCATGTGCAGTGAGTTCAAAGTAGTTGTGGCCCTGCTGTTTCTTTCATGTCTACTTAGAAGATTTTTCAGCCTTGATAAGAACTAAAAAAACAACAACACACACACAAAAAAAGAAAATAAAATAACACTTGCTCAAGTGATTGGATTTGGGTCCTCACATTGACATGTCAGCATTTTCCTGGACACCACAGGAAAAATTAATAAAAATCAGCCAAACAATTGCTTCCATGAATCAATTACATTTTCTAGGTGGTCAGTTTTAAAAACATGAGAATCATTCTGATGTCCCCTTCCTTTGTTACTGCTATCCTGCCTCATACAACACTTATGTGCCACTGGGGTATATCAATTATTTTTACCACTTCATTTGTTCCCTCTGCCTCCTCTCTTTAAATCCCCCAGGGTGACTTCTTCCGGTCCTTATCATTTCCTCCATGGTATTAAAGCCTCTGATCTGGCAAAGTTCAGGTCAGGCAAATCTCCATTTCCCCAACAATGTCGAGAGAACATCTCTTCACATATCTGTCTATATCCATCTAATGCTCAAGTCCATCATGGAATTCTCATTGCTTCAGTGTAAAATCCAAAATTTTAGGAAGACATTCAAGATATGTCATGATATGATCTTTGTCTGCATCTCCAATATCATCCCCCACCACCAACCTCTCCAACACACACACACAACTCTGCTTTTAGCTCTCCAAGGTTTAAAGGACATCATTTCTATGGCTATAGATACAGAGGTTTAGGCTTCCTGCATCCCCTAAATCTTGGTTTTCACTTTCTTCATCAAGACTTATCATCCCACTGACCCAAGATACACCCCAACTTTCCTAACCTATGCTTATTTTCACCATATCAAGATTGTAAAATAACTACATTCTTATCCAATTTACCCACTAGTCTGTACACTTTATAAAGAAAGGGAAGAGCCGAAACCGGTTTGGCTCAGTAGTGGAGCGTTGGTCTGCAGACTGAGGGGTCCCAGGTTCAATTCCGGTCAAGGGCATATACCTGGGTTGTGGGCACATCCCCAGTAGGGGGTGTGCAGGAGGCAGCTGGTCAATGTTTCTCTCTCTTCAACGTTTCTAGCTCTCTATCTCTCTCCCTTCCTCTCTCTGAAAAATCAATAAAATATATTTTTTTTTAAAAAGAAAGAAAGAAAGGGAAGATACCTTTCATCTTTGTATCCCCATGTTCCTAGCAAGCTAGAGATACTCAATACAGATTTATTGAGTAAATATAAATTATTAAGAAATGAGAGTGAGAGATGAGGTTAGATTTTCTAAAACCCATGGATTTCTTCCCACGTAGTGTGGCTTAGTTGATTGAGTGTCATCCCATGCACCAAGAGGTCACCAGTTTGATTACTGGTCAGGGCACCTTCTTGGGTTATGGGGCTCAATCCCCAATAGGGGATGTGTAGGAAGCAGCTGACCAATATTTCTCTATCATCAATGTTTCTATCTCTCCCTTCCCCTTTCTCTAAAATCAATAAAAACATATTTTAAAATAAATAAATAAACAAATACATAAATAAGACCCATGGATTTTGGAAGAATTCTCATTTTTATCACAATAAACAAATAAGCCAAGCAAGGATTCTTGATTTGTTTGTGAATGGACAATTCCAAAACAAAGTTGAGATAAAACAGAATGGAAAACCTTCTGGTTATTTTAATATAAAAGCGTCTAAGACAAATTCTTGTAAAATAATGCCAAGTTTCATTGGCAACATACAAAAATGGCAGGCAAGGTAATAAGCTGGTTTAATTAAGGAGGGAATAACAACTGATTAGTTATTATGAAACTAAATTGAGTATGGGGCCAATCAGTGCAGGGCTCTCATTCAGAATGAAAATAATAGAAAATCAAATCTAGATTATAGCTGTGCTGGAGGGCATGGGTTCCCAAACCTGACTGACAATTGGAATCACTTGGGAAACAGTTGAAAAATATAGATCCCGGGCTCCTTTTGTGACCTAATGAATCAGAATTTCCAAAGGACATCTCAGGGATTTGTATTATGAAAAAGGCTTGCAGTTGATTCTAAAGAAGAGTCAGGTTTTAGAAACACTAATCTATGATTCATTCATTTAATTATTAATTCCATTAAAGAATGGACTCCATCATTTGTTCTATATCCACATATTCATTTAGTCAATGAAGACTGACAATAAAAAGAAAGGAGAGAAAGAATGTAGAATGAGAGAGGAATAGCTCTCTTATCCTCCTTCCTGATACACTATTTGGCCTGTTCAAGCTAATCCTGTTTTTGATTGTTTTTTTTTAACCTCTTCTCTATTTCTTAAAGCAGAGATATTTCAAAACCACACACTCTCCTTTTCCAGAATTACCTTCCCTAAAAAGTGGTCTGAAGGTTAGTGCACCTTTCTTTTCCAGGAAAATATTTAACAGGAAAATATTTTTTTTTAATCTATGAGCAATTACATTCCTCTCTGTCCTTCTTTCCCTTTCTTCCCTTGCCCCAGGCTGGCATTGAGGCTCTGCAGCCAGAGTGGTCTGAGGGAGGAGGATTCTTACTCCTGGCAGAGGAAGCCTTAAATTATGGGGAATAAATGAACACTTAGCAGGCTGGCCCTGGTAGGATGCCAACCCCTGCTTTAATCATTAAGATAGAAAATGAACAGGATGAGTAGTAAAATGCATGAGGGGGGGCAAGGGGGAGGGGTCTGGGGTCAACCTGAAGGAAGGGGAGCTGGAGTTAGAAGGAAGAAGACCTGAGCAACAATTAAGGGAAACTAATAGGGCAATGTTTAGTTAACAAAACTTGTACCAGGTAGCGTTTCCACTCCTGACTCTTCGTGAGGCTTCCTCTTTCCCACCAAGAGGCTGGGAGCCCTTCCTTGAGGCATTCCAACCATTGTTTGTTATGTAGTTGATCACCTAAACTTGTTGTCTAGTTTAAAAACTGTCCAAAGAGAGTGGAGGATAGCACCAGAAGCAGGAATTATTGCCTTGTCCTGTGGGAGGCACCCTATGAACAACCAGCCCACCTCTCACTTTGCTGTTGAGTTTGTTTCTGGCTTCCTTTTAAGAGAAATATACAACATAAGAATATTTTTAAGTGGGCATCAAATAGCACACATAAAATAATACTTTTGTACATATGATAATAATTCAACCTTTTCTTAGGCTTTACTGAGGGAGGAAGCTTGCCATTTAATGAATAGAGTTCACTCAACTTCCAGAGGGATAAGAGATCCACAGAGGTCTAACAACTTGTCCAAATTCATATGGTCATTTGATCCTCATACAAAACTTAAATATCAAGATGCCTAAATTAGTGGAAGGTGGTGCCTGCTCATTTTGCTATATGAGCATCTGTACAAGGATATGAAAGTAGCCAAAACTCATTCCTAGTTGGGCTTGGAGATTTCACTTAAACTTAATCCTTCTTTTTAAATATACTTTTATTGATTTCAGAGAGGAAGGGAAAGGGAGAGAGAGACAGAAACATCAATGATGAGAAAGAATCATTTATTGGCTGCCTTCTGCATGCCCCCCACTGGGGATCGAGCCCACAACCCAGGCATTTGCCCTTGACTGGAATTGAACCTGGGATCTTTCAGTCTGCAGGCCCATGCTCTATCCACTGAGCCAAACCAGCTAGGGCAATGGTTGGCAAACTGCAGCTCTCTAGCCACATGTGGCTCACAAGCCGCAGTTTGCTGTTCTGTTGATTAGTGAGTTTGCCAACCACTGAGCTAGGGCTTCTTGATGTTAAGAGTTGGTTTGGGCCCTAACTGGTTTGGCTCAGTGAATAGAGCGTCAGCCTGCAGACTGAAGGGTCCCAGGTTTAATTCCAGGGCATGTACCTTGGATGTGGGCACATCCCCAGTAAGGGTTGTGCAAGAGGCAGCTGATTGATGTTTCTCTCTTATTGATGTTTCTAACTCTCTATTCTTTTCCTTTTTGTAAAAAATCAATAATATAGATAGATAGATAGATGGATAGATAGATAGATAGATAGATAGATAGATAGATAGATTGATATTAAAAAGTTAGCTTGGCAACATGCAACTTCTAAGCGTTAAGTACATAAGTCACTGAGTGGGCCTATAAAACCCATGTAAAAGGTCTCTCTAGATTCTATGGACATCAGCATACAAAATAGCTCCTGCAGAACAACCTTTTGCAAGAAAAGGAATATGAACTACATAGGTTCCATTTTCTAGGTATAGTGCTACCTCCCCATCCCCTATCAAACCTAGTTCTAGCAGGAGAGATTACGGGAGAAGAAGAATGTTGAAAAATATTTTTGACATTTATGGAATGAGCCTCCCTCCTGTCTTTGAGTTTCAAATGATCACAGAAAAGAAAGTAGAAATATTAGATAATATTAAAACATGTTCATGATGACTTTGCTTTAGACAAAAGCATGCATTTCTAAATTTAGCCTTGTGGTTCCAAAAAGTACCTCTTTGTGAATCGCTAATCCCAGCTGACTAACCCCAATGAAGTTAACAACCAAATGACGAATTTACACTGATTTTTTTAGCACCCAGTTATTAGATCATCAGCTTTATAACAATGGATGTACATTTGAGCCTTAGAAATGAATGACTCTAAGAAAGAACTGGATCTATTCAGTGCCTGTAATATGCCAGCTCTGCAACAGAGATTTCCCTAGAAAGAAGACTCAACTTTGTAACCATCCCTTGAAGTTATAGGTCTCAGGGGTCACATGTTAGGCTTCAGAACTATTCTAGCCTGATTTGCTCTCAGATCCCCCACTCGAGGCTAGTCTGACCTGACTTCACCTTTCATTGCCTCAGTTTCCTGATCTGTAAAGTGTAGATATTAATAAGACCTACTTCTCAGGGTATAATGAGGATTCAATGTGTTAGCACAAGTAAAAATATTCAGGATAATTGTCTGGCACAAAGTAAGGTCTTTATACTTATAAGTTAAGATCTTTATAGTGCATTTATAGTAAAGGAAACGAAAGCTCAGATAATTTGCTTGAGACTAGTAAGTGGCAAATCCCTTTGTAGGGCTTGGGATTGTTGGTGGGAGGTCTCTCCTTTTTAATTCACAGATTTGGTTACATTTAAATCTGTAAGAAATAATGTAGCTAATCATATTATAGAAAATATGAAAATACATGAAAAACTATTCTACTGTAATCTTGGCTATATTTTACATTGCTTCCATTCCCCTCTTTCCACATATATCATTTCACAAAGCTATAAAGCCAATATGTGAACAATCTTGTGTAGCCTTGTATCATGATCTTTTTTTTTTTTGCATTATATTCATAACTGTCATTTTTCAAAGCTGCACATTTTTCCATCTGGTGACTGCACCATGAGGGGCATAATCATTTTGAAGGTTAGTGCACTATTACCCCACCCTCAACCTTAGTCCCTGCCCCATTTGATGACCAGGTTCTAGAAAAGGAAAGTAAAATTTGCCTCAAATTATACTCAACTAGTAATCAGGATCTTAATTGAAATGTTGATTCCTGAGTTTTCTAGTTCTCTTATCTCCACTCTTAAAATGTGCTGAAGTATATCCCCTGACCACCTCACCAGGTCGATATAAATGCTACATAAGATGATGCATGTGCTGAAACTGGTTTAGCTCAGTGGATAGAGCATCGGCCTGTGGACTGAAAGGTCCCAGGTTCGATTCCAGTCAAGGGCATGTATCTTGGTAGCAGGCACATCACCACAAGGGGGTGTGCAGGAGGCAGCTGATCGATGTTTCTCTCTCATCCATGTTTCTAGCCCTCCATCCTTATCCCTTCCTCTCTGTAAAAAAATTAATAAAATATATATATATATATATATATATATATATATATATATATATATATATATATTTTTTTTAAAAGATGATGCATGAAAAAAAAATCTTGAGAAGTGGCATTGACATCTATTTTGTTGATTTTTTTCTACACTGATGTTCTCAAGAAACAAATGAGGGTTGAAACAGTGGGTAATGCAGATGTACTACACGGGAGACAATATGGAAAATGGCATTGTCTATTCTGAATCCAGAATATCCCTTCATCAGGCACTTGGGTTGTCTTAGAAAATTAGCTGAAGCCCTGAGGAATCATGAGGACCTTTAAAAAATACCAATAGTTGTTCTTGGTGAATAGCAGGTCAAATGTCTGGGAGTGTCTTGGGCCTGCAGATGAGCAACATTTTAGCAGAGTTTTGAAGCATCCCTCTGATGCCATCAGGGAGGATGAGGAAAGATGTACAACTCAAGGCAGTTGGATTTTACTACCATCTGCATCTCTGTCAACCACCCAGCTCCATGCTTACTCCATACCCTGCTCCCCCTCCCCCGTTTTCTCAGGAAAGCTACTCTTCTGGTTGGAGCTATAGCCACATGAGGCCTTTCTGGGCTGGCCCTGGCTGTGGACTTCCCTGAGGGGATAGAGAAGAGCTTTTGCACCTCTGCTCTGTCACGGAGGAGCACACTGACTCTACATACACTCAGCCGGGCATGGCAGAAGCACCCACTTCCAGTCTAGACGGCAGCCTAAGAGAGGGGCTAATGCTAGGTTTCAGCAGACTGAGCCTCGCATTTGTCATGGCTCTGCCCACGGTGATTCCTTTGATCTTGATCCTAGCAAACCACAGCCATCGACAAAGGTAGAATGGATTCCTGCTTTTGAAAAGCTTTGATGGAAATTCCCTTGACTCTCAACTCCCTCCCCAGCCCCTTTCTGTTCCTTTAGATTTACCTTCAGCATTCAGCCCTAAATCCAGCTGTAAACCCAGCATTTGAGAGGCTATCACACCAGCCAGCTTGAGTCATTCGCCACTCTGTTGTGGATATCTGGGGCCATAGCTGACCCATTTGGGAAAGTACACGACCATTTTTACTTAGCCAGGCATCCTAATCATAGATTCAAGGCTCAGCATTCTTCAGTTAATTTACTCTGGGAACTGGTTAGGCGGTGATCTGATCCTCAGAGAGGGGCAATCATTTCTAAAGGGCAGATTGTTAGAAAAGTTTGCAATTAAAAACAACAACAAATATATGCAGACCCCGTGTGGTTATGGTGAAGGAATGTGCCCGGCATGCAGGCTGCTGTCATCTCAGTGTTTTCTCCTCTAAAAACAGGACAGATGCCCTGGGCTCTTTGCAACACTATATTCTTTTTGTTCCCTGTGTGAAGAAAGAGACTAACTTGGAATAAGTGTACTTGGTTCATGGGCTTCAGGTTAGGGCTACTGGCTCCTCAAAGTAAGTGTGGCCCAATTTATGAAAATCATAGCATTTTGGAGATGTCTACCCCTCTCATTTTGCAAATGAGGGCACTGAAACCCAGCAAAGGAAAGCACTTACTGGAGGTCCCTGTGGGTTAGCCACAGAGCTGATCTTGAACTTAGTTCTCAATTCCCAAGCCAGTACCTACGTCCCAAGCCAAAGGGTCAATCCAGTGGGCAGTGTTTCCTGAGGCAGAGCAGGCCAGACCTACTGATAAGCCTTTTCATCCTGGATGTATGAAATGCCCATTTCAATTCACGTCCAGTGCTTTGTGGTCCATTTTCCAGTGCCCTCTCCCTGTGTCAGCCTGAACCCAGCACACCTGAAAATGAAAGACTCTACACAGCTTTTACTAGCATGCTAACTCAGGGAGAGAAGAAGGCCAGTCTTTCTATGGTAGATGCAGATTTCAAACTTCTCAAGACCGAGATAATAGGTAAATATACACACTCAAATCCCTTCTCTAGACTCCCTCACAGACACAGGCAATACCATGTGCCTACTGTCCTTTCCCAAAGAATAGGCATGCTATCTTTAATAGCTACATTTAAGAACAAAATAAAGCCGAAACCGGTTTGGCTCAATGGATAGAGCGTCAGTCTGCAGACTGAGGGGTCCCAGGTTCAATTCCGGTCAAGGGCATGTACATTGGTTGAGGGCACATCCCCGGTGGGGGGTGTGCAGGAGGCAGCTGGTCGATGTTTCTCTCTCATTGACGTTTCTAGCTCTCTATCCCTCTTTCTTCCTCTCTGTAGAAAATCAATAAAATAGCCAAAACAGGTTTGGCTCAGTGGTAGAGCATCGGTCTGCGGACTGAATGGTCCCGGGTTCGATTCCGATCAAGGGCATGTAAGTTGGTTGCAGGCACATCCCCGGTGGGGGGTGTGCAGGAGGCAGCTGGTCGATGTTCCTCTCTCATTGACATTTCTAGCTCTCTATCTCTCTCTCTTCCTCTCTGTAAAAAATCAATAAAATATATTTTTTAAAAAGAAAATCAATAAAATATATTTTAAAATAAAAATAAAGGTATTATCATTTTCCCTTTGGGGTATTTTCCCCCTGTGTAGATTAAGAGAGAGGGAGGAGGAAGAGAGGGAGAGAGAAACTTATTTAAGAACCAAAACATTAAAATATTTTCTGGAGAAGTAAGTTAGGGGAATGCTGGCAGGCAGCTGGCTTTCTGTGGAGTAAGAAGGTGATGGTAAGAACTGCCATCTCACAGCAGGTGCCCCAGGAAGCCGGGCACAGGAAAGCATGCACTGCAGCATTTGACAGGTGCCTGGCTCTTGCTCCCACAGGCCCAGGCAATTGTCAGCTCTGCTCTGCTTGGCTCCCATGGACAACAAGTTGGGAGCCAGCTGCTTTCTGCACTTGGCTCTGAAATCCACAGCTCTCTCTGCTCTATTCAACTGAGGCAATCCCAGCAGGGAGCAAGGTGAGGTACTGGCTAAAGACTTCATGCCTCAGAGTAAGAGTTCAGTAAGAAAGTAATCATGCAGCTGGAACTGGGAAGGGCATTTGGGCAGAAAAGAAAGAATCTTGATAACTTTAAAAAATGATTTCTGTGCCTCGCAAGGAGAAGCATCTTCCTATTAGTTGTGCTATAGGCAGGGGTCCCTTCTCTCTTGCTTCCAGCTCGCTGCTACTACATCAACATGGGAAGGCTTGTCCACCAGTCTCATGCCAACATTGTTGTCTACAAGACTGCAAATTTTGCCTTGATCAGTATCTATGCCATTACGCTTATTAGCTGTTCCTGTTTTCCTGGATATTTTTCCTTCTTGATGTTTATACTCTTGAGTTATGATTACTGTTGCCTTTTCCCAATTTCTCTATTGTAATCAGACTCTCCTGGAGGCCAATATTACTGCAGGGCAGGGGCAGAATAGCTGATGCTGCTTCTCTCCCCTGCACACACTACATATGGTCAAGAGGCCATGACCCAAACTAGAATGTCAATCACTCCACTCTAAGGGGGCTAGCCCTCTCCCCTTGGATGTCTAGTGCCAACGTTACTTCCCAATCAGAATGACCATGCTGCAAATTCCATATCTATTTTATACAGGATAGCCGCTTCAGAACTTTGTCCTCTCTAAGTTCTGGAATTTTATCTTTAAAAGAGACACTGTACAGGAACCCATAAAAATGACACTAGTTTTCTTGATTTCTTACAAGTTCAGCAATTAGCAAGATTCTTTTTAGTCTCAGAAAATTTTCTTTAAACAAAAACTTACTCTCAAGAGGTAAACTGGGGGGTCAGTCTTGTTGAGGAGGGTGCTCCATACTTTTTGCCTTAAGTCTCACCAAGCATAGTTTAGGAAACTAGTTTGTCCTGATGTCTCCCTCTTTGGGGCACTTCTCCCTTGCATCCCCCTCTCTTAAATTGGTTTGTTTACTTCACACAACTCTAGGTGAGTTTGACTTTTAAAAACCACATCACACAATTTTACTTCCTCTCCAAGCTTTTTTTTAAAAAAAAATAATAATAATTATCTGCCTGTCACCAAATGTAAAATAAACACCTCATCAGATTCTTTGCTTTTCATTCATTTGCATTTCTCCGTATTTACCAGCCTTTCCTGGGCCCCATGTTTTCTCCTCTCCATCTGACATACTTCTGATCCAGCTGGGTACTGTTTCTAAATCATCCCCTTTTAGAACACCCATCCCACAGAAATGTTTAACTCAGTATTTTGTGGTTGAAATGGTCCATAGAGAACCAGAGAAATGAAATGACTTGCCCAAGGTCATACCACTAATTAGCGGCAGGGGAAAGACAGAACGCCAGTTTTTGGAAATATGCTTGTCTCACACCTTCCTCCCTTTTGCTCCTTCACCAGCTCTTTAGTCTTCGCCCTGGTCCTCATTACATAGATTCAGTAACATGGCTCCTCTGGACACCCTGACTTCCTCTATACAATGAGCGGTTTGCCTAGTGATTTCTAGTGTTGCCTTCCAGGTCCATCTTTCTGTAAGGGGTGGGAGTGGTTAAAATCATTGACCCGGGGCCAAGCCATTCAGGTTTTATTTCATTAGAGATAAACCTCTTCTGGCAATTCTCAAGTATCCAGGTATCTTTCTATTTAACTCTTTCCCCCTGCACATGATTCTGTCTTCTGTCGTCTGCCAAAACCCAGGTGTGCAGAAGTGGCAAACTGCTTAGAGGAAGGCCTTCAGAGATTTTGGAAATTTTGAGAAAGACTTTTGTGGTATTTCTGGCCCAGCCAGAATCAGGAAGCACTGGATTGCCAGAAGAAACTATTCTTGTACAATTTCCAACAATCCCCCTCCCCCATTCCACTCTCAAGCCTTCCTTGCGCTGCACATTTCCTTCCCTTCCTCAAACACGGGCTTCTGCAGTCAAAACTTTGATAGTTCAGATAAGGTTCAAATGAGCTGCTGAACTCTTGAGGGCTGGAAGTGAACCTAGCATTTTGTTCTTTGCTCATCCCTGGTAATAAGGATACCCAGGCTGTCGCTGTCAAGGTGGTTCAGGTCACATAGTGAAAATCGACATAATTGAGAGCATTAATCAACAACCAATTACATATAATAGTACAGAATGACTACTTATGAGATCTTACATGATTCTAACCAAGTCTGACTGTGGTAATAACAGGGGGCATGCAATTGTATCACAGTTTTGTGCTTGTTTTTTAAATGAATGTTGCCTTTTTTTGTTTTTAAGATTCTTTCAAAGGCGGGGACAAGAAGAACAAGGTTAATGCTTGGAAAGCCAATGGACTTCAAATTAACCCCCAAAGAAAAAGTGCATTCTGGTCATTTTTCTAGGCGGGGAAAAACAGCTTTAATCAATTCCAACAGGAGGATGTATCCTAGGTTATTCTTTATTCCTTCAGAAGGCAGGCTTCATTATTCTTTAGCTTTTTCCAATCATCAGAACTTTAGAGTTGATTTTGAAATACTTATTTTTCTCATGAACTTGGAGAAATAGGGGAAGCAATTAGATCTTGTGATTTTTAAGGCTGCACTGAGGATAAGGTAAGAAAATATCATAAATTTTATTTCATGCTTTCTTGCCAATTGACAGAAATGTGCAGTCCATATGAATTCATATAACAAGGGTGGAATGTTGGAAAAACCAATAAAGATTTTGTGGTCTGACCCATAATAAATGTAGTTTGATTTAGAGTCTGTTTTTCACAACATGGCAAAATGAATCATAAAATAATGGGCCCTGAAACTCCTGCATTTTTTAACAATAGCCTGGGGACAGTTTACGGTGTAATGAATTGTAATTAACCCACCTTCAAAATCTTTTATGAGTACTTTGCCAATTAGCTCCGCATGCTTGCTAATGACTCATGGCTAGTGCATGTCTTTACAGAACCAGATTTTACAGCACACATCGCCCTGTTAACTCAGCACAAGTGTGCAGCGTGGTAAGGATGACACAGGTAGATTGGAACACCCTCAATTGCAACCCCGCTTTGCCAAACCAACGAACTTGACCATCATTCCTCCAAGCCCAAGATAACCATAATGGCTTGTGGTATCAGAGGTCTTTGGTTTCTGATGGATTGCAAGGAATGCTTCCCCTCTCTGTAGACACATCTGTTGTTACTTAGCGCTAACATATATAATGCTACTAATTGTGGAGCCATCTTTGTTTTCTTTACTTAGCACTCTGGTTAGCATTATTTTATCTTCGTGGTTCATGGCTTTCTGCCATTGATAATATAAGTCCACTCTAAAGAAAATAAAACAACTACCAAGCTGTCTCCTTATCTGCTTTGCTTTGGAATCAGAGGAATTGTGTGCAGCCAAACTCACTTCCTAGAATCCTAGTTCTGACCTTGCTTTGTCAAGATTGGCTTTTCCTTAAAAAAAAAAAAAAAAAAAAAAAGATGCTTCGGTTAGTCCATGAGCTGGCCAAAGGGACTGCAGCAAGAAACAGGGGTCTGGCTTTAAACTCATTGCACTAAGAAGTTAATTTTAGGCAAGGTTAAGCTTTCCCAACTCTTCACTCTTCGGAGGCTAAGCCAACAAAATTTAAAGCCAACTTAAGAAAGCTAACCAAAGGTGACAACGGAGTTACTACATAATTTCCTCAACTATGTATAAAGAATGTTAAGGATCTATAAGGTCACATGTATTTTTCTGCCAGCAAGGCCATATACCAGGATGAGGACATAGAGGTTAATTTTTAGAGCCATAACACAATAATATTGTACTTAGGGGAATCTAAACTACATAGGAATGATTTCATCACGATGCTGGCAAAGTGAACAGTAGCTTTTAAGCTCACACCTTTGTAGCAGAGTGAGCTTGGTAATTGAAAAAATATTCTCTGATGAAGGACAAAGACAAAAGAAGAAGTATGAGTCCCGATGAAGGATCCCTCTGAGGAAGTTTTGTCTTAGTATGAATATGAGTAGAGCCCCCCACCTCCTCTTGCCCCCCAACAGAAGCAAGGGATAGAGTAAAGGGAAGGAAATCTCATTGAAATACTTAAATCCTTTGGAATCCCCAGGTGTGAACCTAGCAAGAAATTTCTTCTCTCACTGAGAGGTTTGTTCTTTTCACTCCCCACTCACCTTCTAGGCCCAGCTCAGTCGCCCAATTTGAAAGAACCAAATCATGGGAACATGACTTATCTCTTGCCAAGACTAACTAAATAAAAGTGACTGTAGTTCCATAATATTTAATGAGTCCCCATCACACACAGAGAAGTGAACTGGGGGCTTAGGTAACTCCTTCCTTGGCTTTGGTGCTTGTACAGTTGATGAGGGCAACCCCCAAGCTTCAGAGAACCAAAGCATCAGGAGTTTACAAAGGTCTATTTGCCTCAGGAGAAGGGGATATCTGTATGCTGGCAGGGTCTCTATTCGTAGCCTGGACTATGGCTACTTAAGGGTCTCTTGCCCTTCCTCATTCATGGAATGAGATTGGATATCTTAACATGACAACTTAATAAGTTGTTGTCTATCCATGAGTGATGAGCTAAATCAATTGTGCTTATGGCTCTTGAAAATTTTAATTTTAAACACATAAACTGCTATTAGCTTATGCTGGACCATGTGGAAATTTGAGGGCAAAAAAAAACACACAAACAAACAAACAAACAAACAAAAAATCTGAAGGACATAAAAATAAGATAGAACTGAAGAGAGATACTTGATATAAATGAAAGAGATTTTGGCTCCTAATGGCTGTTCAGATCTCTATTTTAGTTTCCAATATACCTAGCTGGGCTTTCTGCTGTTGTGTAAATTAGTGTATACTCCACTTCTTGAAAATATAGCAGCTGTTCCTGGAACATCAGTATGTCAAGAAAAGGCTGTGGAAGGAGATAGGGTGGGTCTGAATCCCACCTCTGTTATGTAGTAGTTCAGTATAGTTGGACAATCTATGACCCTGTTATGTTCTCTGCAATATGTGGCATCTACTGTTCCTTAGCCACATGGCTGTAAGGACTACTGCATGTCTAATACAGTTTTACAGAAAGTTAATGCTGGATAAATGTTGTTCATTATTAATACACTGGTGAAAGACTTCCTTTCCTCCCTCAAAACTGTGCTTATTTTTCTCCCATTGCAACTCATTAAATTGTGAAAGCAACCTGGCCAATTGATAAGGGACACTCTTTAGACAATGGTATGTCGTATTCTATTTCCCACATATGCAGCCCATTACCACTTTAGGGAATCAGCTGAGTATAAATTATCATATGAAGATATTCCTTAAACCATTAAATCTATCTGTATCCTATTGATCCAAATCATAGACTTTAAGCTTCAAATAGTGGTAGATGTGCACACTTCATTGTTTCAAATTAACATATGCAAAACCATGTTTGGCAATTCACTTTGTGGTTTGAGAATAGAGAGAAAGTAACTGCCATGTTGTACACAAACTATGCCCTGGAGGTTGTCTAATTAAAATCACTTCTGTGGGTATAGGAATTAAATTGAGCTCAACATTTTTTTTTTTTTAGTTTTGTCAGAAGAGCAAATCTGCAAGAAATATCATTTCCATAATCACTTCATTCCTCGATGCATCAGCTTTCCACTTTCCATGTTTAGAATGTTAACTCTGTCATTGCAACTGGATAACATCGATTTCACCTGAATGTGAACCATCTGTCCTACTAGGTAATCATTTCAGTTTATTTCTCATGCAGTTTTTATAGATGTAAATTTATTTTTAAAAAACCCACATTGATAGAATCTGAAGTTTTGAAAAATCATCAATTAATTCTCATCCATCATTTAGAGATGGTGCCAGAGTTAAGAGTTACCCAGCTTCTATGTAAATAATTTCCTCTGGTTCAAGTTAACACTTAATTGTTAGCACTTCAGAATTTAAGAGAAGTCAACTCTCTTAAATTTGGAATGCTAACATCTCCTTTGCACTGGTTAAACCATTGGAGTTGCTCATTCATCTTAATAATATGACAAATATAAGAAGTTTTTATGAAGTTGTAGCTTAACTCCTTTATGTAATTTGATTTCATTTTGTTTCACTGTATTTTGCCCTGAAGGAAAATGGAAGAGGAGACAGTGAAACCCTTAATATTATAGTCATCTTTCTAAAATACACCAGAATAATTTATGAGCAGTCTGTTGGGCAAGGGCAGAAAAGTGATGACTACTGCAAATCAAGAGTCTCATTGCTATCAGAGTAAAAATAAAAAGATAAGATCAATCTCAAAAAATGTTATGTATTATTCTGAGGTATTTTAAAACTTCAATAAAAATGCATAGATCTTTCCAATTTGAAATGGAAGACTAGTTTCAGGAATGAGATTTAAGAATCAGCTAACTTTTTCTAAGCACGAAAAATATTCATGTCAGGATACATTTTTTTGTTTGGTTTCATTCAGTAATGATATAGATGTGTGTGTTTATATAATGTATAGGAAGAGAAAAAAACTGTTTTTCCTTTCAAAATATTGAAGTGCATTTATATTCCCTTACTTTAGGACCCTCTGTATTTCTGTTCTTTTACATAAGGTTTAAATTAATGCAGTTTTTTAAGGTGCATTCCTTGATATTATGTACTTCCACTTTATATGACTTTGTTCAGAGCCACACTATATAATCACACCATATAAATAATAAATAACCACATAATCATAAACCAATTTTTATGAACCAAATTGAGCTTAATATCATGCTAGGTATATTATAACTCAAAGGATATAGATTTTGACACAGCCCTCTGAGAGCTTACAGAGGAAAAAAAAAATTCAAGGCATTAGATTTTCAAACAGGAGAGAAACTTAAAACCAGTTCAGCAAAGGTCAGTGAGGTATTCCCATCATTTACAGGTCAAGAGGGGGTGTAATTAGAGGGAAGAGATAAGGCTGAGTATGTAATTTGGATGGAGATGAGAGAGTAGATAGGAAACTCTTAGGTAGGTAGTGATTGTGTTGGAGCAAATTTTTCCATCCCGGTGGAATATTATTTATTTCTTTTATTTAGTGGGATTTTATTTAGCATAGGCTTGTGCAGAACACAAACGGGGATGAAGGATGAGGACAAGAATCGACCAGACTCACTTCCTATGTACTATGCGGTTTTAGTTTAATAGGAAGGACAAAGATAACACACTGAATAGTCGTGTACTAGTAAAGCTTTAGTGTTGAAACATTGTTCATCTACAAACAATACAAAGAAATACATAATAAATATCATAAACGTAAAAATGAAAAAATATAGAAAATGAGAACAATATGACTTATTTCTTTAGGACTTCCCAGATAAAAAAAAAAAAAAAAAAAAAAAGAATTGAATGCCCAGTCAAAAGAGGGAAGTGTTTTCTAAATTAAAGAACAAGAGATTCTCAGCCCAGCAATATTTCACTAAAAGTTTTCAAGAACCACCAATTAGATACTTGTTTCAGAAAGAGGAAATATGGCCTTGGCGTTGTGGTGTGTTTCCTATTTTTAGAGAATTTGAATGAAGTTATAGCCATGACCTTGTCTTCCTGGGGACCAGTCTCCTCCTGCTTCCTTGAATGGGCAGCAGCCAAAAGATTTGGGAAGGACTGACTGCAGTTACATTCCCAAGGCAAACCTCGTGATCCATCCCGGAAACAAAGAGTAATTCGAGAGTTGTAGAAGTAGAACATAGCTCAGGACATTTTTTTCCCAAAAGTTTGACAGAACAACCTTCTCTGCATGGCTTAATATTCAGAATGTAATACACAAATCTGCCAATATTAAAGAAGCAAGCCTGAGAACAAAGAATAAGTATAGGTTAGAGAAAAGCCAAGAGAATCATGAAAAAATGGAACCTGGTCATCTATCCTAAAGTTGATCTTTTTAATAACATGACCCTATAAGTTGCTTTTATTATTTATGAATTATGTTTATTACCACATGCAATAGAAAACATCACAGTACTTCTACCTATTAAAGGCTCCTAGGATTCCAATTTATAAACAAAACAAAGTTATACAATTATAAAGATAAAGAATAACTTTTAAACTTCTCAACAAAATATTTAAAAAGACAATTGAAAATATCACAACTCTCAAAAATATTGATATTGAAAATTTAAGAGCCACCTGGTGCTAGAATATAGAAGGACTTGTCACTAACTAGAATGTTAATGGAGTTGGTTAGATGAAAACATAACTCATCTATTGACTGGATAAAAAGTAGAAGTAAATTTGACCCTGCTTTACTATCTGTCCCTAGTTTAGAGGAACACAAACTTTACAAACAAGAAAGTTGGACCACTTAGTGGATAAGATCATAGCCTAGCTATGGCTTTTACCACAATGACTAACACATAGCAAGTGTTAGTGAATGTTGCTGTTCTTGTTGTTACCTGGTTGCTGATACTTGAGGAGGCTAGACTACATTTACTACAGCCCTTGTCGTTCTGCATTTATGTCTGTTTCCCAGAAAACAATAAAGCAGAAGTTGGCATAAAGGAGTGGGATAGAAGGGGAAAAGGAAGGCAGAAGCTAATTCATACTAATAAGTTTTAAGAGACATTGGAAGGACTGACTATAGGCTGGAGTTACAAGTTCTTTTGTGGTCATGGAAGAGGCAGAGCAGTATAGCAGAGCCTAGACCATGGGGAGAGGAAGCAGAATAGCTTGGCCTAGACCAGTGGTCGGCAAACTGCGGCTCATGAGCCACATGTTTGCTGACCACTGACCTAGACTCTCAATTCCAATAGTTACAATAATTACAGGCTGTGGTTGTTCTTTGTGATTAAGCCCCTATCCCAGTGATCGGCAAACTCATTAAGTCAACAGAGCAGCAAATCGCGGCTCACAAGCCACAGTTTGCTGACCACTGGCCTAGACCACATGGATTATATACCTGTTGTCTACCCTTGGATCTGAGATTCAATAGCACCCAAAAAAGGCAGTGGATAAAGCCAAGGGAAATCCACATTCCTTGTCTGTGGTGGAAACTGCACATATCAAGCATGAATAAAAGAAATAAACGAACTAAAAAAATGACTATATGATGTGTGTTGATATTAGAGAAATTTGGATATTTTGATCATTTTCTGGTCTTAAAAACAGGTTTGCCTACTCATACTTATAGAAAAGGAACAACGATGTATTTTCAAAAGATACCACTCCTTAAGATTATTTATTATAGGAACTGTAAAATAACACTTAAAACTGGTGGCATCTTTACTAAATGGGGAAAAAAAGATTGTTAAAAAGTGAGGAGAAGACACAAAAAATTCGCCAGACTGCAGTCAATATTATAGGATATGATAGAAAGGGAGAGCACCCAGGTAAGGAAAACAGGAGAAAACTATTTTTTAAAAAATCTAGAATATTTAAAACCCATATTGGATGGTTAGGAGTAAGTACTAACAAGATGCTGCAAAAGTCCAAGCCAGTGATATACAGTTAGCATGACCAAAATGCTTCAGTTTGCCCAGGGCTTCCCCAGTTTTAGCACTGAAAGTAGCATGTCTCAGGAACCTGTCTGTTGACAATTGGTCACTAAAATAAAGGGCAAACCTGTAATTTTCCTCAATGTGGAGGGCAAGACTAAAAAGAATTGAAAAATGAAGGATCCAACCAATGATGTAAGTGTATTCTAAATAGAAAAACTGGTAGAAATGAAAACTTAAGCAATCACAAGAAGCATTTAAAATATCTAGGTTTGGGGGAGGGGGAAAAGCAAGCACGCTGAGAAAATTTACTAAGTTTAGTGAAGAGAGACTAAGTGATACATAAATATGTCCAGGAAAACATTTTTGAACTGCAAAATAAACAAAAAGTCAAATAACTAGGCAAAAATAAAAATCAGTGCATAACATTTAATAGGCTAGAAAGTAGAAAAAATATAGAATTGATTTCATCTTAGCTCTAATTACCCTTAAATAAAATGAAATGAAGAAATGAAAACAGATATAACAAAATACTTTTAAATGTAAAAAAAAATGCATGTAGCAATAGGTAACATTTGAAAATATTTATATTATAAATAAATTTGGGGAAGGGAAGCATGTTCACAAATGAAGGACCAATAATAAGAGTCAAATTGAGGAGTTATTAAAGATGTTTCTAAAATGAGGTTCTGGTTAGTTATTTTACTACCCAGTTTCATTAAACAATTATAAGAAAGGGTATGTCCTACATTGTGTCCTCTAATACAAAAGTACACAAAACTAGCCAATTAATGTCATATTTCTAGCATAGTACAGATATCCAAATCTGACAAATATAAACCAGAATAGACCAATCTCATATAAGAATATAAATTTAAAAACCCTAAAAAAGTATTAGTTAGCTGAAATGTAGCAGGGTCAGGCAAAGTGTGGGGTATATGCCCTTGGGCCACCTCTTTTTAAGAAAGGGAATCCATGAGGGTTAAATGACAGTCTGCCACGTGGGCTGTTTGGATCAGGGTGAAGACTTGAAACAGATTACCTCACTTGAAAATCAGACTAATAAGGCACAATGACTTAGAATCTGGGGCTAAAAGTAATTCACAGAAGAATTCTCAAAAGAAGTTCCCATTCTCTAAGGTCCTTGAACTCTGGTTGTTTATTTCTTGGTGTGCAGGTCCCATGCTTGTTTTCAAATCCATTCCTTGCTCTTTTTCTGCTCTTTTTCTCTTCTCTCTCCTGCATCAAGATTGGGGTGAGCCCTGTGTACTCAGTTTCCAAGGCTTCCATGTGAGCATTCTCCCTTCTGGGTTCAGCCAATGTGGGGTACTTGTAGAAGAATGACAGGTCTGCCCCTGCTCATTCCTCCTGTTTCACGTGACATCTCTGGCAGTGGCTATATCTCCTCCACTACCCCAGCCCTTATCAGGAAAGCCCACCAAAGCTCTAGCTTCTGTGTGAACCTGGTCCATGGATTCTGGTAATATCCTCTCTCTTTGTTCTTTAAACATTGGGGTGGTAATGACTCCTGTTGTTGCTATTAGGGTTATCTCAATAGTCAATGTTCAATGGTGATGGCTCTTCCATCACCAGTATAACTAGTTTATTCACTGATATGTTAATTTACATTCCGCAAGCCATAGGTAATGAATGATGGATAAATGTGTTGTTTTTTTTTGTTTGTTGTTTTTTTAAACTGCTAGAGTAATGATGTCTTCCAAATGCCACTGGTTTTATGATATATGTACTCCTGAAATATTAAGTTATATGTAATTCATCAGCTGGGTTTTCTTCTACATAAGCCAAGTGGTTTTGATTCTATAATTTTTGTCAATGTATTTGTCAATCAGGAAAGAACATGCAACTACAGGTAAGCATTCAGAACTAGCAGATCATCTTAACAACATTTATAATGTGTGCAATGCAAAAGTAATGTTTTGAGTGAACGATGTATAAAATCCTTGAGTGGAGCTGTTATAATGGGAGCTAGACAGGAGAAAAGATGAGTAGAAAAGAGAGAGATTCTTAATTTGCTGATCAAACTACATGAAATATTTGGTCCCAATGTTATCAAACAGTTGTTTTTTTTATATTTCCTGGTATATTTTATGTCAAAGGTCCTACTATTATGTACTTTACTTATGGATTTCTTTTTTTCTTAATATATTTTATTAATTTTGTACAGAGAGGAAGGGAGAGAGATAGAGAGTTAGAAACATCGATGAGAGAGAGTCATCGATCAGCTGCCTCTTGCACACCCCCTACTGGGGATGTGCCCACAACCAAGGTACATGCCCTTGACAGGGATCGAACCCGGGACCCGTCAGTCCCCAAGCCGACGCTCTATCCATTGTGCCAAACCGGTCTCGGCTACTTATGGGTTTCTTGAGTGTCTATTGTAAACCCTATATATTAACTAGGTTATTATGTTGTATGTAATAAATTCCAACTGATACTAAAAGAAATATGTTTGACACATCCCACGTTTGTTCATGGAATCAAAGTGATTCACTCAGTTTAAAACTTGGAAAACAAAAATGATTTTAATTAATAACAATGGGTAAAACTAATCATCATAATAATCTTATTTCATTATTTTTAATTATGTAGTACCCTTCTTTGTTTCTTACTATAGCCTTTTTTTAAAAGTCTAGAAAGTCTAGTTTGTCAGATGTAAGTATTGCTTTTTTTCTCTTTCCATATGCATGAAATATCTTTTTCTATTCCTTTACCTTTAGTCTGTGTGTATCTTCAATGCTGAAGTGGGTCACTTATAGACTGCATATATATGGGTCTTGTTTCTTATCCATTCAGCTACTATATGTCTTTTGATGGAGCATTTAAGCCATTTACATTCAAAGTGATTATTGATTTTCATAATTTTTTTTATTATTTTACTAGAGACCCGGTGCACAAAATTTGTGCAGGGGGGGTCTCCTCAGCCCAGCCTGCACCCTCTCCAACCTGGGACCACTTGGGGGATGGGCCTAAACTGGCAGTGGGACATCCCTCTCACAATCCTGGACCGCTGGCTCCTAATCGCTCACCTGCCTGCCAGTCTGATTGCCCCTCACTGCTTCTGCTTGCCGGCCTAATTGGCCCTAACTGCCCCCACTGCCAGCCTGGTCACATCTAACTGCCTCCCCCACCCCACCCCTGACCTAGTTGCTTCCAACTGTCACCTCTGTTGGCCTGGTCGTCCTCAACTGCATTTCCCGCCCCCCCTCACCCCCAACAGCCTGGTCACCCCTAACTGACTCCCTGCTGGCCTGGTTGCATCTTACTGCCCCCCCCTTCTGGCCTGGTTGCCCCCATCTGTCCCCCTTTGATGGCCTGGTCACCCGATGCAGCCTGCTTGTTCAGTCATTTGGTCATCTTTCACTAACCCCCTTGTTGGCTTGGTCATAGGCAGCCATATTGTGAGGGCGTGAGGGTCAATTTGCATATTACCTCTATATTATATAGGGTAACTGAGCTCAAATATTAGGTACTGTCAGTATCTACCTTTGGCACTTCTTTAGCTTGAAAAAAATTATCTGTACAACAATTTCCAGAATATTTTAATACTACTCTGCACTAGAATAATTACTACTACATCTACACTAGAATTACTATTGCTACTACTAGTACTATTAAGTTCTCATTGAGAGCCTTTTTGAGTAGAGTATTTATTAACTCTCTTTTAATACTCAATTCGTCTATATTACAAATTAGGAAATTTATTCATAAAAAAAAAAGTCTAAGTCTTTTCTCTGTACCTTGCTGCTTCTCATACATATATCCACTTATATATTTATTCTATGCATTTATTTATGAATTTATTCATTCATTTATTTATCACTGGCTACTTCTCTAGTCTCATTTCCTGTTATTCTCTCTCTGGTGCTGCTCTAGCCAAACTCTTATCCCTGAATGAGTCAATTGTGCTTCCATTTCTGAGCCTTTGCACACACTTTCCACTTTCTGGAATGCTCTTCCCCTATATGTCTGTATAGTTTACTCCTACACTTTACTAGGGTCAAATGTTCCTCCTCAGAGCTATTCTTTAAAATATCCAATTCTCTAAGATATGCCTCCTTATAGTCACTGTCATTTTTCCCTGTTTTATTTTTCATCATGGGTCTTTTAACTTCCTGACACTGTTGAAGATTAGTCACTCCTCTAGAAGTACTGATTACCTTCTACATAACAGAAACTTTGCTAGATAGCAGTGATAGAGCTGTGAAGGAAACAAATCAAGTCCCTTCTCTCATTGAGCTTACATTCCTCATGGAAGACAATTAAGTATAATACTTAGAGTAAGGCCACAGGGCTATGTGGAAAGACAGGAGGGAGGCTTATTCCATAAATGTTGAAGTGTCAGAAAATGATTCAAGCACAAATACTTTATTTGGAAGATATTCCTAGGAATCATTAATTCAAAAGTGGACAAGTGAGATAGGAAAGAAAAGAAAGCAAAAAACAAAAATGTATTATTATTGAACAAGTTATCAAACAGGGCTTTGTCCCTTGAAAATCACCAGGTGGTGGTAAATACATCTCAGAGTTATCCCACTAGTGGGAAGAGGGACCTGAAGTTGCTATACATCAATCTGGTTAGTGATTCCTTTGGGGCAGTTTCTAGGGTTAGTTGGGGAGAACATTAACTCCTGGGCATTTCCTGACTGTTTCGCCTGTTAGCTAAGTGGACTATGGCAGTAAAAGAAAGCCTTCAGGCAAAAAGTTGCAGGTGTTTGTAGTTCAAAGCCCTGGATTTGGTCATGCATGAAAATGGTGAATGTCGCAATATATGGGAGTGGGGGCACCAACAATGCTACAAAGTCTCACAATTGAAGACATACATTGCTGGGTGACTGTGAAATGGTTCAATTGCTTTGGAAATGATTGGACATTATCTAGTATTTGAAGATGTGCATATACATGACACAAAAATTTTATTCCCTTTTATATAACCAAAATAATCTGGCTTAAAACAGTACAGAAAAGGAAGAAAACTTTAAAAGTCTTAAACGTGTGACCTAATTATACCTCATATACATACATAAGACAAGAACCAGTAGTTATGAGAAGGTATCACTCTGAAAACAATATAGGATTCTTATAAATGAGAAATCAAACTGTTCACTCAAAAGTCATTGGAGCTCTAGCCTGTTTGGCTCAGTGGATAGAGCATCAGCCTGCATGGATTGAAGGGTCCCAGGCTTGATTCAGGTCAAGGTCACATGCCTGGTTTGAGGGCTTGACCTCCAGTAGGGGGGCGTGCAAGAGGCAGCCAATCAATGATTCTCATTATTGATGTTTCTATCTCTCTCCCTCCCTCTTCCTCTCTGAAATCAATAAAAATATTTTTTTAAAATAAGTTCATTGGAAACAATGAAGAACAGGTGGTATGTTGCAAAGATTCAATGAACTTAATTAGAATAAAATTTGAGATATTCTCTCATAACATAAAGGGAATGATAAAGAAATGGAAATCATGAAAGAAAAATAGAGGAGGAAAAATAAGTCATTTGGAATGAATCGCATAGATAATGAACAATAAGTATTTCTAAGTTATTTACAGAGTTTCTTTTCCAAAGTCAAGTAGTCACAAGAGAGGATTATTTTTTCTATTGGAAAAAATATTTCTATAAAATTGTATACATCTTCAATCTAAAGAAAATCAAGTAATGCAAAAGTACAAATATAAATACATCCCAAAACATTTCAGTTAAAAGTACAGCATTTACATTTTTAATGCCCACTCTTTACCTTTGCTAAGTTATGTTTATCAGTCCACTCAGATGTTCGAATATCTGTTTAATCCCAACTGGAAACTCAAAAAATGTTCAGAGAAAGACTTTCCTGAGTGGGACATAAAAAAGTATTTGGTTTTGTTTTCACCAATATACAAGATGAATCATGGTAGTATAAAAAAAGACTTAGAGTTTGTTTATAATTACTACAGATTCTATGAAATCAAAATGAGAATGTTTTTGCATTTGGTCACTAGCCAAACTCTGATGGTAGCACCTTTTATTTCCCAAAATCAAGGGAAATATTTTAAATGTTCGTGAGAAAAATCTGTTCCCCAGTGACAATGCTTCATGTCTTTCAGTGACTTTGCATACTTTCTTTATAGCAAATCCCTTAGCAGTTTAGATAATTTACAGTCAAAAGGAGATACTGGGTTTTCCTTCCCTGCCCTAGATCAGTGTTTTTCAACCTTTTTTGGGCAAAGGCACACTTGTTTCATGAAAAAAATCACGAGGCACACCACCATTAGAAAATGTTAAAAAATTTAACTCTGTGCCTATATTGACTATATATAAAGTAATTCTCTTGAATAGGAATCAAATAAACACAAAGAAAGTATTTTATAATTACTTTATTATGAAATATTAAGTAAACAAAATAGTGAAAAATTATAAAATTCTTGTCTTGTCTGCACCTACGGCACACCAGGCAACATCTCGCGGCACACTAGTGTTCCGCGGAACAGCGGTTGAAAAACGCTGCCCTAGATGTTGCTAATATTCCACTACAAAAAAAATGGTATTAGATTAGATAAAAATTATATATCAGCTAACAATGAAACTTATTCCACATATCCATCAAATGGCCTAGAATCACTTTTACAGTTATTGAGCTATTATTAACATTTGATAAAATACAGATGTGATTGTACAATTTGTAAATTGTACCTTTGGCATTGCTATACATCTGTGAAGCTATCAGTACACTTGATCAAGATACCAAACATTTTCAACACTTCCCAAAATTTCTTCAAGCCTGCTTCACTCCCTTCCTGTCCCCGGCCCCATTTACAGAAAACCATTGCTGGCCAAAACTGGTTTGGCTCAGTGGATAGAGTACCACCTGCGGACTGTAGGGTCCCAGGTTCGATTCCAGTAAAGGGCATATACCTTGGTTGCATGCACATCCCTAGTAGGGGGTGTGCAAGAGGCAGCTGATCAATGTTTCTCTCTCATCGATGTTTCTAACTCTCTATCTCTCTCCCTTCCTCTCTGTATAAAATTATATATATATATATATATATATATATATATATATATATATATTTTTTTTTTTTTTTTTTAAAGAATCACTAGAATGTATTACCTCCTTGAAAAAAAAACAAAAAAAAAAAAACCATTGCTGGAGAGTTTGAACTTTGTAGAATTTTATATGAGTGAAATTATATGAAATGCACTCTCTTTTATCTGGTTTCTTCATTCAGAATAATGATCTTGAGATTCATCCAGGTTATTGCATATATCACTGATTTGTTCCTTTCATCGCTGAATAGTTTGCCATTCTATACAAATACCTCAACAATGCTGACTTAAAAAATATCATCTCATGATACTGTCAGCTAATGAAAGCCTATCCCTGAAAATTTAAATCTGTTGACCTCTAATGAGGAGTTCTATTTAAAAATTTAACATCAGATAATGCCAAATACATAGTAGGTGCACAATACTTGTTTAATGAATAAAATTTTTTTATCTAGATAACATCCTCATTGTAGTCACTAACATGGCCTCCTTTCATCCTTTTAGAAAACTGTAGGTCCCCCAGATTTACATGGCAAAACCATTTCCCACTTTTATTAGCAAAGCCTGGCTTTAGTAGATAAAACTAATTTAGCCAATGTCTAGTTAACTTGGTTAATCTAATCACAATTTTTTTTTAATTAATTAATTAATTAATTTTTTTTTTTTTTCAAATCAATCTTTATTGTTCATATTATTACAAAGGTTCCTCATTTCTTCCCCCCTCCACCAGGTTCCCACTCCACCCTCCGCCCCCTCTCCATCCCCCATTGTCCTCATCCATAGGTGCAGTTTATGTTCAGTCTCTTCCTCCCTCCCTTTCCCCGATAGTAAATCCCTTTTCAGATAGTAAATCAGTTACTTAGCATTTTCTCATATCAATAATACCACCACATGCCCAATGATACATTTCACACAAAAGACATTTCCAAATAGTTCAACCAGCCTCATCCAGGCCCCACCCAAGGCACTCACAGATCAACACCCCAGCCCTATACTAACTCAACACATCCAGATCTAAGCCTTCATCACTTGATTCAGCAGACCCTCAAGTTCCCACAAAAGTTTCCAGCCATGTCTGAGAGGCAGCCGTGGGGCAGGGGCAGGCGAGGAGCGAGCTGTTCCGGGCCTGGCTGCTCCGGGCCTGGCCTCTGTTGCTCTGGTTCGTTCCACAACCAGCTGCTCCGGGTTTGGTCACCGCCACTCCCAACCTAGTTGCTCTGGACCTGGCTGCTGCTGCTCCAGGCCGGGCCACACCAGACCCGGCTGCTCCGGGCCTGGCCGCTCCCAGCCTGGCAGCTGCTGCTCCGGGCCTGGCCGCACCCGACCCGGCTGCTCCGGGCCTGGCAGCTCCCAGCCTGGCAGCTGCTGCTCCGGGCCTGGCCGCACCCGACCCGGCTGCTCTGGGCCCTGCTGCCCCAGGCCGAGCCGCTCTGAGTCTGGCCGCTCCCAGCCTGGACGCTCCAGGCTTGGATACTGCTGTTCTGGGCCTGGCTGCTCCCAACCCGGCCGCTCTGGGCCTGGCTTCTCCGGGCCCGGCCACTCCGGGTCTGGGTGTTCCTGGACTGGCCACCCTGGGCTTGGCTGTCCCTGCCTCAGGCCTGGCTGCCACTGCCCCAGGTCTGGCTGCTCCAGTGCTGGCTGTTGTTGCTCTGGTTCTGGCTGCTGCTGCTCTGGGGCCTGGCCGTTGCTGCTCCGGGCCCGGTTGCCACTGCTTTGTGCCTGGGCGCTCTAGGCCTGGCCACCGCTGTTCCAACATTCTGCCCTTTTTTTTTTTTTTTTTTTTTTTTTTTTTTTTTTTTTTTAACGCATATATGTTGCAATGTTGGCTGGTGAGTTGAGTTCTGACTTAGTCTTTGATTTTTCAAGATCTTTTTTGTATTCTTTCTTAAGTAATTTTACTATCTTTTGCTCTCACTTGATTTCTTCACATTGAGAACTTTGGTTTCTTCCTCCTTGTCCTGGGAGCTCAGCAGGTTGGCCTGTGGCACCCCTTTGTTCTTCGCGGGCTCCTGCGCTGCTCCAGCCTGTTGCCGGGGTCGGCACCGCCGCCCAGGAAGCAGCCCCTGTCCTTGGCTCCGTTGCCCACGCTCAGAGGTCGAAGGCTCAGGGGCACCCCCCCCCCTGGGGGCCCCGTCGCCCGGCTCCCTGCCGGCGCCCTGCTGGCCGGTGTCCAGCAGGGGCTCCTGCTCCCTGTCGCATTCCTTCAGTCTGCAGCTTTTTTTTCTCCTTCCCGCTAGGGGAGTCTAGGATCAGAGTCAACAGACTGTCCTCTGCGCGCAGTGCGCGTGACTCTGGGGCTCAGCTTTTTGCCACTCCCCTGGGATTCCGCCTCACAGCCCCGTCTCCCCCTGTCTGAGCCTGGGTCCCCAGGGTCTGGTCCAGGACTGGGGTTCAGAGCAGTCGAAACTGGGGCCCAATACAGCCGGGGCTCCTGTTTCCTTCCCTCCAGGGCAATCCCGCATCAGAGTCAACATTCCTTCCCTTGCAAGCAATGTGCGCGACTCCGGGGGCTCGGCCTTTCGCTGCTCTCCCAGGACTCCACCTCACAGCCCTGTCTCCCTCTGCTTGAGCCTGGGTCCCCAGGGATTGGCCCAGAACTGGGGTTCAGAGCAGTCCGGAGTGAGGCTCAGCGCCGCCAGAGGCCCTGTTCCTTCAGGCTAGGGTAATCCAGCATCAGAGACAACATTCAGTCCTCTGTGCGCAATGTGCACGCGACTCAGGGGGCCCTCCTTTTCACTGCTCGCCTGGGATTCCGCCTCACAGCCCCGTCTCCCCCTGCAGGAGCCTGGGTCCCCAGGGTCTGGCCCATAACTGGGGCTCAGCGCTGCCGGTTCCGGGGTTCAGCCCAGGCTGGGGGTTTTATTTCCTTCCTGCTAGGGAACGGGAGGCAGCACCCAGCCCTGTGTCTCCAAGGGTCTTTGGGCTCCACTGCTCCGGACACGATTTCCTCGTGGGAGGGAAACGTGATGCGCTTGGCCGCAGCCTTGAGGCGCCCATCGGTCGGGGATGATGCGGGGCTGGGCGACTGGGCCTTGGCAGGCACCTCTTTGGCAGCGTCGCCGTCCGTGCCGGGCCGGGCGGCGCCTCCTGTGGCGGGTTCTCCATCACCGCCGCCGCCTCCTCACGGGGGCCCCGGGGACATGCCCCGGGCCCGGACTTGTCTCTTCGGGCCCACCCGCCGTCTCGGGGCATGGGCTCCACCGCTCTTTCAAGCGCCGCCTCCGTCCGCTTTCCTGGTCATCGTAGTCGTCGCCACCACCGGGAGCCCGAGCACACCTCCCCCGAGCTCCACGCCCCCCTCTAATCACAATTTTTTAAAAAGGCAATGTGATCCTCTACTGAGGTTAGCTTCTCTCAGTTTCATGAATAAACATACTTCCTCGCCATTTATTCATAGAGTATGTATCAGTTGAATTAAATTCCAGTCAACCTTTGAAATAAATGAAAGAAGTGGGACTCTATTGAGAGCCACTATAGCAAACACTTTATACTACATCACCATCTCATTTAATTCTCAAAAATCCTGTAAGGTGAATATTATCTCATCTCAAATATAAAGCATATATATATATGGAGAGAGAGAGAGAGAGAGAGAGAGAGAGAGAGAGAGAGAGAGAGAGAGAGGTAATATGCAAACTAAATTACCCGGGATGCCATAACAATCACTACTGATCAGGAGGAGGCTGTGCTTGCAGGTGAGGCCCAGAGCTGAGACAGAGACAGAGTTGGGGGGCTGCTGGAGCTGACACAGGCAGGGGGGCCTGGGGCTGCCTGAGCCATGGCACACCAGCAGTCCTGCCTCTGTGTGTGAGCTGCGGAGGAAACACCTTTTCTGACTGCTTATTGGCTAAGCTCCCAATATGCTATTCACAGTGTTCTTGGTAACTTGGGTAATAAGAATCCAAGAAGATGATCTAGGGTTTTTCTACCAGTCAAAGGCATATACATTGGTTGCGGGCACATCCCCAGTAGGGGATATGCAGGGGGCGGCTGGTTGATGTTTTCTCTCATCGATGTTTCTAGCTCTCTATCTCTCTCCCTTCCTCTCTGTAAAAAATCAATAAAATATATTTTTTTTAAAAAGAAGAAAAGAAAGAAAGAAGAGAAAGAAAGAAAAAAAGAAAACACCTTGGTGGCTGCAGCGGCCAGCAGTGGCAGCAGCAGTGGGGTGATGGGGGTGGTGCCTTCCCCTGATTTGCCAGTTGCCTCCCGCAGTAGGACATCCCCTGTGGGCTCCCAGACTGTGAGAGGGGGCAGGCTGGGCTGAAGGACCTCCCCTACCAGTGCACTGGGTCTCTAGTCTATATACGTAAAAGGCGAATACCCAAAGTGTCCCCTCAGGAGTTCAACTAAGAGAACAGGAATTCAACTGGGAGAACAGGAGATTGATTGCTCACTATGACGTGTGCTGACCACAAGGGGGTGGTGTGGAATATGGCAAGTGACCAGTGGTGGCAGTGGGGCACTGAGAGAGGGAGGGAAGGAAGAGGTGGGGAGGTGGGGAGGCAGGGAACCTGATTGGCCCTGACTGCCAGCCCGGCCTACTCACACAAGAATTTCATGCACTGGGCCTCTAGTAAATATATATGTGGTTATGTGACTTTCTCATAGTTATACAGCTAGCTGCACTGTGGATAGAATTCATTCCCAGGTTTGGGTTTACTGCACCTTCCATCCAAATTCCCTGAGTGAACTCTTGTACTAGTTGTCAGTGAATAAATAATTGCCTTAGTTTATAAAATGCCCATTTTGGAAAAATAACTCAGGAATATATGCCTTTGAAAGTGCTTTATTATTACCACCTTGTATATTAGTTACCTCTTGCTACATAACCATGTCACAAACTTAGCAGCTTAAAACAACACATTTATTATGCTTTTAATGTCAGAAATCCATAGCTTACCTGGGACCTCTGCATGGCTGCAGTCACAGTGGCAGGGAGGGCTGCATTCTCATCTGAGGCTCAGCTGCATTAAGAATCTACTTCTAGCCGAAACCGGTTTGGCTCAATGGATAGAGCGTCAGCTTGGGGACTGAAGGGTCCCGGGTTCGATTCCAGTCAAGGGCATGTACCTTGGTTGCGGGCACATCCCCAGTAGGGGGTGTGCAAGAGGCAGCTGGTCGATGTTTCTCTCTCATCAACCTTTCTAGCTCTCTATCTCTCTCCCTTCCTCTCTGTACAAAATCAATAAAATATATTAAAAAAAAAAAAAAGAATCTACTTCTAGACTCACATGACTGTTAGAATTCACTTTCTTGTGAACTCTCAGACTGAGGGCCTCAATTTTTTGCTGGCTATGGGATAGTGGCTGTCCTCAGTTCCTTGCTGTGTGGCTTTCCCTAACACAACATTTATTTATTTACTTTATATACTTCATCGAGCCAGAAACAAGTAGAAATTTACAATATATTATAATATGATCATGTAAGTGACAAACCACCCACTTTGCCATATTCCATTAGTTAGGAGCAAACCACAGTTCCTGTGTACACTCCAGGAGAGGGGATTACATACAGGCATAAAGACCAGGATGGGGGATAACAGGGGATCATTTAAAAGTCAGTGTGTCACACTTAGTACATGGACCATTAAAAAACAGGTCCTCATACACAGTCCAGATGGAAGGCAAATTCATTCAGGGTGATAGGATTGACAACAATGTCTCTCACATCTCATGTTTTATATTTTGAGGTGCTTTGAGATGCAGCCACATTTCACTGATTCCAATAATAATCGTGCACAGGAAAGAAGATGGTGAGCCCCATTTTAACATAAGAAACCATCTTAAAGTTGGCTGAAGAAAGCCTCCAGTTAAAAGAATCAACCCCTCCACAGGGCAGCCTGGGTCCAAAGACTTTTCCATACAAAGAGTATGAAGGCCCAGCTCTATTTCTGAAAAAATATATTAGTAGAAGTGTAATTACTGAGTAAAGGTATATGAACACATAAACTGACAAACAAAATAGAACCAGAGACATTGAAGCATGCAACAAACTGATGAATTTCAGAGAGAGGGAGGTTGGGGGGATGGGAAGAGGCTAACTAAAGAACTTATATTTATATATGCATTACTTATGGACAGACAGTAGTGAAGTGAAGGGCCCGGGGAGGGGATGGGAGCAGGTTGGAGGGGATAAATGGGGATAAAAGGGATGTTTGTAATACTTTCAACAATAAAGATAATTTATTTTAGTATAAGAACTTTTTTTATAATAGCTAGTCAAATATATGACTTGGTAGCTCTATATATTCTCTCATTTGAAGAAATTATCAACAGCAATAATTCTGAGCTTTCTTGCTTGCTGGAACTTGGTATTATCTTTCTGAAGTTGTTAAAGTAAAATAGGTGCAGGACGTATCAAATAATGAAGAATTTTTTTTCCCCCAAATTGGTAGATTTCTGAAAACTCAGGTGGCATTATACACAGAATTCTCTTCGTCATATGAATGAGATGTGCTGTGTTTGTTTTTGTTTTTTTTTTAATCACCTTATTCATTCATTCAGTCAGTTCCTTTCACAATTTCTAACCTCTCTGAAGTCAATATTATCCCCAACATATAATATGTTGTAGCATTGGGCAAAGGACTATACTTCTAAGAGGACCAGAGAAAGTAGCACACTTGCTGATTTATGGCACAACCTGAAACAAATGCTACGACAGGTAAACCTGACAACCAAGAGCTTTCCAATGATCTTAGAAGAGGTCTTTAAAAACATTTCCTAATGAGAAGGACTCTAGAAAAAAATTGCATTTTTCTAAGAGGTTGTACAGAGGGTGAGCAGATTCCAGTGGCAAATCACCTCTAGTCACTCATTCTCTGACTAAAACGATTCCAGCAGTGCATCAGCCTCTCTTCTCTTTTGTGATAAGAATACTAAAACTTACATAAGCCTGAGAAAAGTCAGGGGTGGGGAGGGAAGAAATGATTTTAAAACCTTCAAAGTTGCATTCTCTGGAGTTTCATGGTGGCTACTTCCCAAGCAGAAGGGCTCTGAGCTACAAGCAGATGATTCTTGATTTCAGAAGGAGGGGGCCATGTGGACACCAAGCAACCTCAAACTGGAACACCTCAATTAGGTGAGTCATGCATAACTGGAAGAAAACTTACTGCCTGACTACTTGATTCACAAATATGATATTCTGAAGACACAGGGTATTCTAAGAGAACGCGTATATTGTCTGTGCAAGTGTAATAGTACCCAGGTACTATTTTGAGGACTTTGTATAGATTGATTTGTTTCGTCCACATCCCTTGAAAGACGTGGAATTATTATCCCACTTTGTAGAGGAGCCAAGTGGGGCTCAAACAATTTAAATAATTCGCCCTAGGTCATACAGCTAATAAGTGGCGGAGCAGGAATTTGAGTCCAATTTTAAAGTGCATACCTCTCTCCACAACTTTATATATGCAGCCTGTACATCTGCTCCGTGTACCATCAATTATAGAAAATTTGTTGTTATGTAAATTGGGAAGAAAATAGCTAGTTGAGGAAATTCTTCCCTTTTCGCTTTTGGCTCTTAACTCTGTAACCTGGATTCTGGAAGGCATACATTAAAACTTAATGTCTAGGGTGCTTGGTAGATGGAGGAATAACATGTGTGTGAGGCAAGAAAGGCAATTGCATATGAAATTTTAAGTACTATTTTATAAGGAGGGAGATAGCATTACACTTAATTTGGTTTCCCATGGAAGGTCATAGAATGTTCACTATTT
Source organism: Pipistrellus hanaki (assembly GCF_964339955.1). Taxonomy (NCBI): domain Eukaryota; kingdom Metazoa; phylum Chordata; class Mammalia; order Chiroptera; family Vespertilionidae; genus Pipistrellus; species Pipistrellus hanaki. The sequence continues at coordinate 28,809,673 of NC_140508.1, forward strand.
ATACTTGCAAAGAGAGTAAACTTAAGAAGGTTTCTTCAAGTATAGACAATTTCCATTTTGAAACAGCTTTAAATATTCCATGAGCATCATATCAAAGTTTTTTAAGGATAGAATTGAACAGATGATACCCATTTGAAGTATTTAATTTCAACTAAGTTAGAATAAACATCATCAGGCAGGGCACCATTTTATTGACTGCTTAACTGTGCCCATTCAATTTGTTTTCCAGCTATTCATTTACTTGATTCCAAATCTCAGAATGGAACAGATGTTTAATCATCTTAGAAGTAAGATTCACCCCCCAAGCTGGAGACTTTGAGAACACCCATTTTTTTCACAGTTTCTATCCACAAGTAACACAATTAGTGCACTTGAAAAGACATACTCGCACGTTTTAATCAGCATGGGCTGAGTTTCAAGGTCTTGGTGAAGCTGGAACCAGGCTCCTCTTGCCCAGTCCCAGGTCAGGTTACAGAAGGTTCACAGCCCAGGAGTTTCTATGCATCTCCCACCCCACCCACCAGACAGACAAGTAACTGGGGAAAGGGAATTAGGTCTTGAGCAGTGGGTTCCCTCCGTCCCCTGCCAGCATTCTCTCCCAGATGCTGGGATCCATCTCTCCTAAACCTTCCTTGATTTTACAGGAGCAATTCTGTGACAGGCGCTGATTTACACAGCCTCTTTTAGGCCATTATATTGACAATATCTCTGTGGTCAGATGGAAAATGCAGCCAGGCCCTCCAATCCACAATTTGCAACTAAACCAAATCTTCAGTTTATGGAGACAATAGCAAATTCAATTAGAAACTCTAGGCACTCCACGGATCAATCAGGTCATATGCAATTAGCTCTAATTGGTACCTCTCCTGAGAAGTGCATTCTTTACCTGCAGTCAAGGGATACTCAGAGAGGTGTAAAATTCTTTCTTGACTTTGAAAAACATCAAAGCAATTCCTTCTAATCTATGCCTTATAGCCAGATTGCAGTGGCTAAAGCTCCAGTTCCCATAAAGAAACTAGGGTTTGAAAGAAAGAAAGTCCATCTAAAATTTCTAAAAGAGCAAATGGGGACACTGAACAAGAAAGCCAACCCTGCAGATGACAGGCTGAAAATTAGAATTAAATCTACCTCAGGGTTTTTCAATGACGCGAATCAGTAAATTCCTGTTTTGGTTTGTGTTTGTTTGTTTGTTTGTTGTTGTTGTTTGGTTTTGCTAAAAAAGAAAAGAAAGAAGGAAATGAATAGACCCTTAACTTATAGAGGAAAATCCCCAACTGCTAAATATATTCCTAAAACACTAACCTTGCACCCCAAATTGCAAAGATGATTTTGTAGGCATTTTAAAGAAGAAACTGAATAACCAAATATAGCATCTCAATCATTGTCTTTCAGGAAATAACTTTGTCAAAATAATGAACTAAAAGCAAATTAATAATAACATGCCTTGCAGCTAGAATGAAAATGTGCTTTATGGTCCTTTTACATAATTAGACACATAATTTAGACCTTTTAAGACATAGGATTTGCCCAGGCCCATGTGGTTCAGTTGGTTAAGTCCCATACAGAAGGTCAGCAGTTCAATTCTTCATCAGGACACATGCCCAGGTTGCAGGTTCAATCCTGGTCAGGGTGCGTATGGGAGGCAACGGATAGATGGTTTTTTCTCACATCAATGTTTCTCTCTCTATCCTTCTCCCTTCCTCTCTCTGTAAAATCAATAAAAACATATTTTTTAAAATATGACTTAATAATAATAATAATAATGACTAGACTTATTGTGGTGACCATTTTGCAAAAAAAAAAAAAAAAGTAGGGAATGAAGAGAATTTTTAAAAGATATTATATTCAAGGATAGGCAAAGGTCAGTTTACAGTTGTTCATATGAAAAAACAATATAATAATTAATAAATAATAAAAGAATAAACTCTGATTCATATATTCACAACTGTAAGCCTACTTTTGCCCACCCTTTAATCAAAAAAGACTAAAGTAGTAAGTTGAAATCCTTTAAGTAGCAGAATGTGGAGTGAAGCAGTTGGTGTGTGGTCTGGGAATCAGATCTACGTTCTAGTCCCAGCTAGATAGCTGGGTAGGATGTTCAGACTCATTAATTACACTCGGACTTGTGTTAGCATCTATAAATGAAGATGTTGGAATAGGCAGATCTGCAATGGCAACTCGAATTCAGAGAGAGTGATAGTAGGATGTTAGAAAGCACTATAAGAAGCTTGCACAGGGCCAAGTTTTCCACAGTACCTCTTCCTTAGATGCCAGAAACAAAATATGAAATTGAATGTTTCTATTTTTATGCTAAAATGGAAAGAGAGGTGGGAAAGATCAAAGGAATCCATCATGCAAAAGAAATCGTTTTTGTTTTAATTTCAAACCCAATAGAAATTCTAGCCCTCCGAGGATATTACGAGGCTGTAATCTTAGCCCTCTACTTACCTGACCTTTAGCAGCAGGGAGTAGGCAGCAGCAACTAGGGGTTGGAAGCCTACTTCCTAAATCAGTCTCCTTCCCTCCAATTCCTGCCCTGATTGTGAATTATTACACCACCTGGCACCAGGAATATTATTGACTCTGGAGCAGGGAGCTTAATTTTGCAATAAATTTTACAGATTGCCAACTGAAAAACAAGAACAAAAATGAACTACTAGGTAGCTGAAACCGCTGATTCCCACTGCTCCTTCCTGCCCCTGCCTAATTTATGGCAGCAGTGCTGGGCTCCCACACAGCGGCTGCCACTTTGGCATGGCTGCTCTGCTCACCACGCGTGGGGCAGCACGCCAAGGTGGGAAGCCATGCTCCCTTGTCTGCGGACTTCAAACCACACCGTGCATGCTGGAATTCCCACAGCCATCCTACAGATTTAGCTCCTGACATCTCCGAGGTAGAAGTAAGTGAGAAAGTTGGGGCACAGTCATGATGTTTGAGAGAGAGAAAAAAATGCTTTTTAATAGATTAGAATTTTCATTCCATATCTTCTATACTTTTCAGTTCATCATATGTTTATGGATCATTCACTATATTAAGTACTCAGCTAAATGTGCTAACGTTAAAAAATGTACAAGACTGCCGAAACCGGTTTGGCTCAGTGGGTAAAGTTTCGGCCTGCGGACTGAGGGGTCCCAGGTTTGATTCCAGTCAAGGGCATGTACATTGGTTGCGGGCACATCCCCAGTGGGAGGTGTGCAGGAGGCAGCTGATCGATGTTTATCTTTCATCGATGTTTCTAGCTCTCTATCCCTCTCCCTTCCTCTCTGTAAAAAAATCAATAAAATATATTGTTTAATAATGTGTAAGACATGATTTCTGATTGTATTAGGTACTGCTGTATAACAAACCTTCCCAAAATTTAACACTTGGAAATGCAGCTATTGGCTCAGCGAGGGGCTGTTGGCTGTAGAATGGCTTTCGTTAGGATAACTTGGTTCTGCTCCAAGTGATCTCTCTTCCTCCTGCAGGTTAGCCTGGTCTTGTCACCTGCGGTACCAGTTCTAAGAGGCAAAGTTAAAATGCCCAACCACTTTCAAGCCTCTGTTGTGTCAAGTTTTCTCTCATTCCATTGGCTCGAAGAATACACCCACTCAAGTCCAAGCGTGGGAGGGCACTATCAAAGGGCGTGGATACAAAGTGGGGCCCTCAGTGCAAATCAGTCTGCCACAGTAACCTTGAAGATCCTGCCATATGGAGAGGAAAGTAAGCATGGAGGTGCTATGCATGCAAAGACAGAGGTCAGCGTTAGAGCGAAAGGGTCAAACGAAGAAGCACCTTCTATAGCTCTGATGGGTAAGCATCAAGCTTGAGAAGTTTGCCTGCCTTTAAGAGGGCAATGCCTTTAAATTGGGTTTTGAGGAATGTATAGGAGAGTATGCAGAGGAACAGTATGAAGAGTCAAAGAGAGGAATAGTCAACAGAGGGGCTAGATGCTCATCATGTATAAGATAATGTCTATAGAATAGTCTCATTCTCTATCTTATATATTTACCATGCTGACCTTCTGGAAACTACATATTTCCCTCCCATGATGCTATACTCTTCCTCCTTCCTCCCATCCTCAACCCTATTCCTTCTTTATATCCACAGGTTCCTTTTTCTTTGACTTTTTTTATGCATTGATGATCCCAGTCCATCATTGACAATCGTGGAAGATTTGTCAGACTGTTGATTATTCTTAACTCTCTTTCTTGCCCAGAAATATTCTCTAACGTTGACTTACATGTCTCACAGCCTTCTAGATAGTTTCCAGAGGATCTATTCCCAGGGTACTTCAAGACTATTATCTTCCCTTCAATCTGAATTATCCTGCATAGTTCACAGATGCAGTTGTTGGCACTAATATCTGCCCAGCCACCCAAATTAGACCGCTGAATCCTGTTTTTATTGTCCCCTTTTCTCCCATTGTATCTCCTATCCTATCAATCCCGAAGTCCTGGTGGCTTTGGCTCATGAATGTTTTCCAGTTTACTCCCCTTCTTCCCATCACCCCAGCATGGCCTCATTGCCACTCACCCAGCTCCTCATCTTTTCTCAGGTGGTTCACCCGAAGTTATCCAGGAGTGAATGGTACAGCTGAACTCAACTATGGTAAAACCCAGGGGCCATTCACTAGAGGCCCAATATATCTTGATATCTCATAATCTCTATGCCTCAGTATCACCTTTTATCATATTATGTCCCTCAGAGGAAAATCCTGGTACAGATTTATGCTCATTGGTGACTGTTAGTTTACATAATTAAAAACCACTCACTTGGGAATAAAAAGTTTATTACTGTGGTACAATGGGATGATATCAGTCATCTTGGATCACATGGAAACAAACGTTTTGCTCTTCCCAGAGTTGTGAAGCAAAACCAACCCATGCATTTCTCCCACCCCTTCATGATTTAAAAGAAGACAGTGTGCATAGCACCAAAATATAGAAAGAAAAACCCTTCCTCTCTAAATCTTGTCACATACGATTTCTATTGAAACAGTCTGGGATAAGCCGAAACCGGTTTGGCTCAGTAGATAGAGCGTTGGTCTGCCGACTGAAGAGTCCCAGGTTCGATTCCGGTCAAGGGCATGTACATTGGCTGCGGGCACATCCCCGGTGAGGGGTATGCAGGAAGCAGCTAGTCGATGTCTCTCTCTCATCGATGTTTCTAGCTCTCTATCCCTCTCCCTTCCTCTCTGTAAAAAATCAATAAACTATTTAAAAAGAAAAGAAAAGAAACAGTCTGGGATAAATACAAGAAGCTTCCAAATTTACTTCTATAACCTGATCACACCAGAATAACTTAAAAGTATTTAAGAAAGAAAAAAAAAAGATCTAAGTGATAAGATTTGTTTATCAATTTGTGCATTTTTGTTTGAGCATTGTAAAAAGTGGTATTAGAGCTTCTTATATAATCAATAAATTTACCCTAAATGTATTTGGGGGGCACTAGGGTCTTATAAAATCTTCCTAAGTTAAATTGTGGAACTTATAAATGATTACTTGAAATTTTCTCACCAGTGCTGTTATTTAAGAAACGCTGGCTGGTGATGTTTTCCCCAAGCTAACCCTCACGAGGGAAATTACGTAAACGTAACCTAGGGCTGCACCGTCCAAAGCAGCAGCACTAGCCACATCTGCCTCTCTCAATTTCAGCCACACTAGCCACATTTCAAGTGCTCAATAGCCACATGTGGCCACAGCCTACCAAATTAGTGCAGAAAGTTCTATTGGGCATCTCTGTCCTAGGACAAGTGTCAAAAAAAAAAAAAATGGAGAGGGAAATGAAGGGAATGGGTTATCTTCCTTTCCTCTACTACAAGTTATTAGTTCATGTAATCTAAATGTGATTCTGCACAGTCAATGTCACATGGCATGAAGAAGGTAGCCTGTTAGCAAGAGGCTATGACCCTGTTACAGAAGCTAGAGCCACTGCCACATCCTGAAAACAAACTGGTCTTTGGTGCCTCATGTTGATTCATTGCAAAAATCCCTTTCATTGCTCTGCACTTTGTAAATACCTTATTATGGAAATAATGCCCAGGGTACATCGCTGTCTTCCTCTATGATTTCCCTTTCATTTACAATTACTACTACCAGCAACAGTAAATATTCTGGTTTAAGCTAATTGATCCTGAATTCTAGCCTTGTAAACAAACAGGTTTCAGAAATAAAATATTCAAGTCTGCCCGGGGACCAATAGAACTTCCAATTTGCCTTTGCATTTTCAAGATTTAAAAACCTTAGAATTTCATTGATGCATAACACTGATGAGCTTTTTAAGTGTTTTAATACGTAGTAGTACATCTTTGATCGCAGTTAGACATGAAAAAGATCATGTTTGGTCAAAATCAGAAACAAAGCATGAAATTGTAACCATTTTTGCACCCGCTTTGAAGCAATATAAGTAAAATGAAAATGTAAACAAAAATAATGGCTACTTATAGTGTCTGGAGTATGTCTATTATAAAACGTATATATAGAACTGGGATCATTGTCCATATATTTCAGTCTCCGAAAGAATCCATTTCCATTCACATTATCTCTTCCTCTTCTTAAACTTCCCAGTTACATTTTTCCCCTCAAAGTATCCCTCTTTTTTTGTTTTCATTTCCTACTCAAAATGTAAATTTGTTCAAGTTTCATTCCCCATCAGTGATGACGATGTCCTTAAAATATGAATTGAAGCCCTGGCCAGGAGGCTCAGTTGATTGGAAATCGTCCCATACACCAAAAGGCTGTGGTTTCAATCCTCCATTTGGGAGCTCACAGAAGGCAACCATCAATGCCTCTCTCTCTCTCTCTCTCTCTCTCTCTCTCTCTCTCTCTCTCTCTCTCTCTCATCAATAAACATAGCATCAAATGGAAAAGCAGCAGTGCCTTTGGTGTGCACATTGAAGATTGCCCTGGGACTCAGTGACAAGCCTTGACAGTGTGCGTTGCCCTCGGTGAGGCTTCTGCGTCTCTCCCCAGGCAAGCCTGCGACAAGTTCTCATAGGACCCAGAGATCCAGCCATCAGAAAAAAGACAGCAAACTAGACAACCTGACGTTATCACCAGGGACTCAATGACCTTTCACTGCCAGGCACTTCTCAGCAAAGTACCCAGCACCGCTCTCAGCTCAGAGCTTGTGCCATAGCCACAGCGACAGGAACCACTCCAGGGGCAGAAGCCAGGCACATTCATGCTTCACCCAGACTTCCTAACGGTATCACATCATAAAACCATAGTGCATCTGGCACACATTTAGGGCCAAGTTGGCAGTATTTGATACCAAAAAGAAACCAACGACCGAATTAGCATCCCACATGGTTGTTTTTGCAAGTCATAGAGGTACTGCAGAGGCTTAGGGAGTGAAACCCACAAGACGCCCACGGACCTTTCCCTAAATGAAGCCAGGCTGTCTAGGGCCAATGAACTCCTGGAAAAAAAACAAGCCAGCAAACAAACAAAACATACAAATCCAACAACAAACCCCCCAACTTTACTGCCTTAACATTTGCTTGCCCCAGAGAAGATCTTGTTACCTGGTCTCTCTCTCTCTCTCTCTCTCTCTCTCTCTCTCTCTCTCTCTCTCTCTCTCTCTCTCTCTCTCTCTCTCTCGGCTTATGTGGGACAAGTATCTGAGCCACCTTTCAGATGGGAACCTAAATTAGGAACAGACTCGAACCCCTTCCTGAACCTGTAATTAAGTCGCACTTACCTCCAGCTTCTAGAGTGAACTCGGTCTCATCTCTGAAAGTCTGAAACTTTAAGGGGAAACGCTGCTGTAGAAAACATGGCTTTGCATTGGAATACAAATTCATCTTTTACAGGTGGGATTCCAGCTACATTCCTACTCCAGAGCATCATCACCTTCCAGAAAACCAAACTGTAAGGACTGCAAAGTTGTTTTGGGAGAATGAATCTGGGCAGGACAGTTTTGAGGAATGCTTAACTTATGCAGACCATGACTTCACTATGCTACAGTAACTAAAGTTACTGGAGATAGCTGTGCTTTTTCTAAAATTAATTGTGGTGGCATCGTCTTATCCTAAGATGGAATATTATAATCAGAACTTTGTGGGGGAAAACAGAGACATGTGTTTCTCTTTCAAAGAAAACAAGGAAGTGCTAGAAATATTAGAAGAATATAGAGATGAATTTTTAATAATTTTGGAGCAGGAAAAGACTAAGTCAGACAAAATATACAGAAACCATAGGGAAAGGAATTGTTTTATCATGTTAACAAATAAAAATTGTTTTAATATTTTAAGAAAATGTTTATGAAATGAAAATAAAACTGAAAAAAGGGAAATTATCCTATATGTAAGCTGTGAAATAGTGTCAAAATTTTACCATGTTAACACTTTCCTCATAATTGAAAAACATGTGACACATAGCTAATTTCTTGAACTTATACAGTACAGCCACAAATCGGTGGAAATGAGTCAATGGTCTTTAAATGACTTTTAAAATGCAAATTTGGTAGAAGGAGAAATACAAAAAGCAAATAAAACTGTAAAAAGTTGCTCAAAACCACTTATTTAAAAAAATTAATCTAAATACTTAAATAGATTTTTAAAAATTTACCCATAAAAATGGCAAAAATTAAAACTCCTGCTTTGCAATAGTTTTGAGGCAGTGTCCTGTACTGCTGGGCCCAGGTAAATGGCACATTTTTGGTGGAAATATTGACAAAAATAAGATTTAAAAATGTACATTCTCTTCAACCTCAAATGTATCAACCAGATAAAGTCACAAAGTATTCCAAAATATAAATTTATATATATGATGTATTTATAATATATTCATGTAACATACATAATATATAAGATAAATTTACACATATAATAATATTAGTGTTATATATAATATATATGTAAATGTATAATATATTTATATTCATTTTAGCATTGTATATAATCAGAAAATAATGTAGGCAAACTGAGTGTTCAGTAACTAGAGCTGACTAGATCCATTTCTATATATCTGTCATATAAGAGACAATTACATAATGTATATATAAATTATATAATCATGTTGTATACCTGAAACCAATACTGTATGTTAAATATAATTCAATTAAAATAAGTAGAGACCACTACATCACTGGTCCAAAGAATGAGCTACATTTGTATCTTATATCCTGAGACACTAGGTCAAACCACCAAAAAAAGCAATTTTAACTAAGAGAAAAGATGTCCTAGATATATTATTAAAGGGGGGGGAGGTTACATTTTTATAGGAAAAAAAGGAAATAACTATATAGAGTAAAGAATCATTTGTATATTTTTAAAGAGCGTGCATTTTTTCTTCCCCCAGAAATCTATAAGAAATCTACAATAATAAAAGAGTAGTATGCTAATTAGACCAGATGTCATTCCAGATGTTTTTCCTGGTGAAGCTGGGGCCAGAGGGAAGCCGGCCCAGGTCCCAGTGCCTGCTGGTGGCCAGAAGAGGGAAGCCCAGGTCTCAGGTGCCTGAGGGAAGCTGGTGCCAGCAGCTGGGGGAAGGAAGGCCTACTCTTGCACAGATTTCGTGCATTGGGCCTCTAGTAATTAATAATGACTATTTGGTTTGAAGGTGCATGGCATAGATATATACTTGCTATTTTTCATCTTGTACCTTTATGTGGAGTTTGATTTTTTTTTTAAGTTAGATGTAGTACTTTCACTAAAAAAATTAGATAAAATTTCCCTGGCGGCATTGCTGAAATGCTATTCAGCAAGGGAGAATTAAACCAGCCTCCAGTTTGAAAGAGCTGTCTTCTGGTGAATGACAGGGCCACAAAAGAAGCTCATTACCATCTCCTTCAAGCCCAATGAAAGGGGTAAATTTGGTGCTTAAGCATAAACAGTAATTATCCATGCATTTCCCTTGCAACTTCTTTATAAAGATTTCAAGAGAGTGAATTACAGTGGATTGAGTTTCATGTAGCAGTGTTTGCCCAATGCAGGTAGAATCTGAGCCATCTTTGATCCAGGTGGCAAGGGTATACAAAAACCACAACAACCAGAGTACATATCTCATGAGTTCCTAAACCTGCCAAAATAAGGACTTTACTGAGAGAAGTAAATTTCGAGGTGATAAAATTCCCCTCTTTTTCATGTGTGGTTAAAGAAAACAATGCCTGTCTTATGAAAGAGATGTCGTGAAACAAAATGCATATGCAGGCCTTCAGATTTTTTAATCTAAGACAGTGTTATTCCCCTCCTCTTCGTTACATTTTCCTGATAGCTTTTGTGCTCAAGTGTTTAAACAGAAATATCTTAAATCCAAAAAAAATTTTTAAAGCATATTTATATCATTTAAAAAGTAAAAACTGGTTAAGTTCTCTTTCAAAGAGATATTTATGGATATACATAGGTTACCATCCTAATGGGGATCTGAGTTGAAAATTGCCAAGACCCAAAGCAATAACTTTCTAGAATATTTGCATTTTATTATTTTTGAAAGTGGTGTAAATAATACTTACTTTGCAAGGTTCTTATGAAGATTGGAGATGTAACATATTCCCAGGGTACTTCCTGCCATATACGAAGCTCAGTACATGGCAGCTGAAGAAATATGCACTTAAGATAGTTTGCTTTCTGGTAGAATTAAAACAGCCCATCATAAAATCATATGGGAAGAAAATGGTTTGGGAAAAATGAACCAATACCTATTTAATGAAATAAGGATGAATGATTCTGTATGGAGGGAGACCTTGGCTAATAAATGTGGGTGTTATTTTTAGGATTCCTGGTTAACCAATGATCTGATACATTTTTATTGTTACTGGGCAGTCCTGAAAGCTGAAAGACAAACCTTAACAACTTTGAAAAAGTGCAAAATCCCCTGGGGAAAAAAAAGAGGACCTAATGTTAGAGATCAGTTCCCTAGAAAAAAATCATCCACTCTGAAAGATAAAAATTAAAAAAAACTATAAATTAGACTTCACCTGAATTAAAAACTAGTACTCATCAAAAGACACCATTAGGAAAATGAAAAGCCAAACTATAATGTCAAGAAAATACTCACAATGCATTTAGGACTTGAGTCTTGCATTAGTTTTCTATTGCCACTTTAACAAGTTACCACAAATTTAGTTTCTTAAAGCAACTCAGTTTTATATCTCATAGCTCTGTAGGTTGCAAATCCAGGTGGGCTTTCTGGGTCATCTGCTCTGGGTTTCAACAAGGCCCAAATCAAGGTGTCAGCCATCCTGGGCTCTTACTAGAGGCTCTAGAGGAAAATCCACTTTCAAACTCATTCAGGTTGTTGGCAGCATTTCGTTCCTGGAGACTTTTAAACTGAAGTCCTCATTTCCTCACTGGCTGTCCGCCAGGAGCCTCCTTCAGCTCCTTATGGCTGCCTATATTCCTGTCACACTGTCCTCTGTACCTTTAAGCCAGCAATGGTGTGTCAAATCTTCTCATGCTTCCAGTCTCGCTGACTTTTCCTTCTGCTTCATCTCTTCTGCCTCTAGCCAGAGGAAGGCCTCTGCTTTTAAGGGCTCATGTGATGACAGAGAGCCCACACAGGTAATGTAAAGCAGCCTCCCTCTTTTCAGGTCCCTAACCTTAACTCTGTCTGCAAAATATCTCTTGCCTTATAATGGAACATGCATAGAATAGAATCCAGGGACTGGGGCTTGGGCATCTTTGTGGGGGAAGGGGCATTCTCCCTACCATGGATCTATCCTGAATATATAAAAAATTGCTTTTAATCTGGTTATCGTTTTTTGTTTTTGTTTTTTTCTTAGGAGGCAAAAGGCTTGGGTCTTTTGATACAATACCCAAATAAACACATGGAAACATCATCCAAATATCTCACCATCAGCGAAATGTAAATTAAAACTACACTGAGATACTATTTCACATGTGCTTCACACCCGCAATAATGACTAAAACAAGGTTGGTGAGAATGTAAACTAGAACTCCCATATATTTCTGGTCAGAATGTAAAATAATACAATCACTTTGAAAAACAGTTTGGCAGTTTCTAATGTCAAACTTAGACTTGCCATATAGGATCCAGCCACTCTTCTTCTAGGTATTTATCCAGAAGAAATGAAAACTTTGTTCCCATTTGCATGAAATGTTTATATTTCTATCTGAAGTGGAATGGGTGGGACATATTAGGGGGATGGGTGTGAAAGGGGAATGGATTAAGATGTGCAAACTGACAGTTATCAAAACAGTCACAGGGATGTAATGTACAGCATAGAGAATATAGTCAGCAATGTTGTAATGACTATGTGTGTCAGATAGGTACTAGACTTAACAGGGTGATCCCTCTGCAAGTTATTAAAATGTCTAATCATTATACTGTACACCCAAAACTAATATAATATGTAATGTCAACTGTAATTGAAAAATAAAAATTTGTTAAAAAAAACTCTATAATGTTTCATTGTTTTTTATATGATAAAATGTCAATTATAAATAGAAGTATTCGAATAAATATTACTTATCTTTAAAATAATGAACTACTGCCGAAACCGGTTTGGCTCAGTGGATAGAGCGTCCCGGGTTTGATTCCGGTCAAGGGCATGTACCTTGGTTGCGGGCACATCCCCAATAGGGGGTGTGCAAGAGGCAGCTGATTGATGATTCTCTCTCATTGATGTTTCTGACTCTCTATCCCTCTCTCTTCCTCTCTGTAAAAAAATCAGTAAAATATATTTTTTAAAAATAATGAACTACTGATACATGCAACAATATCAGTGAATCTCAAAAAGACTGTTTATTGACAGGAGACAAGCTGTTAAAATAATATATTATATTAGTTCACTTTTATGAAGTTCAAGAACAGAAGAAAACAAAGCTCTCGTGATAGGAATCAGGTCAGGGTTGCCTTTGGAGGTGGGGTGTGGAAGGGCTCACAGGAGGATTCTCTGATAATGAAAATGCTCTCATCCTAATTGGGGCAATTATCACCTGTGTGTACACATCTGTCAAAGTGCATCAAACAGAACAGTTAATATTTATGCTTTTTACTCTAGTTGAAGTATACTTCAATAAAGCCCATTTAAAGGAAAAGAAAAATAAAGAAGCAACAGCCAAGTTAAAGGGTAAGGTTCAGAACAAGCTTGTCAATTGTTGAAATTTTTGTATCTATAATGATCTTTTGTTGGCTTCATTTGTCACTTTCTGATATAAATGTGCATATATACCCCTTTATAATTATGGATTTGTCCGTTTTTTCTTGCAGTTCCTGGTGGATATTTCTCCATCTCTTTGTTTTTCAGCTTCTTTCCTTGTTTTACTTCAAGTGTGTTTATCATCAGATATATTACTAACTTGCTTATTTTTTTATTTTTGTTATACATTTATTTTAAATATACAAGGTAATAATTTTTGTAGCAATTTTAATCCACTTGAATTTATTCTGTATCTTTAGTTCCTTCATCTGTCAAAAAGAACTATATAAACTACCTCAAAATTATGGAAGGATATTAGATAATTGTTAAAACAGTGTTTTCATGGAACATTGCACACAATAAACTTGTGTCAGTCAGGCCTGGATATGTAAGAATTACAAGACAACTAAAGTTCTGTCTTCCATGGAAATTATTTTCTAGTGTGGAACACTGGAAAATAAGTGAACATACCTAAATAAAATAAATGCAAACATTATATAAGAAAATTGTCAGGATTGGGACAGAGAAAAATAGGTGGGAATATCCTCAGAAATGTTCTGGGAAGAATAATAATTAAAAGTAGGATCCCCACTAAAGTAATTATATATATATATATATATATATATATATATATATATATATACATACATACATACATACATATTGTATACATATTGCATATGTATAATATGGGCAGTATACACACACACACATAGATAGATAGATAGATAGATAGATAGATAGATATAATTTTTTGCTGTGTGGCTGTGGGCACGTTGCTTTGTCTTTCTGAATCTTAAACACTTCATCTGTAAAATGAGAGGATTGAAGCAAATTATCTTTAAAATGTCTTTCTATTTCAGATTTTAATGACAGGATGATTAATATGGGTAAGGTAACTAACATGGGGCCCAAATGTGTGTGTGTGTGTATGTGTGTGTGTGTGGTGTATAAAAGTTAAAGTTAACATTAAAGAAAAGTTCTAAAATTCTAAGGGCGCTTGTAAATTTTCAACCATATACCGAAAGTGGTTATTGTTGTTCTAGGAATGAAGGTTGTCTGAAGATGGAAGTTCAAAGTTAAAAAGTTAATTGAGTTTTCTGTTCTTATTGCTATTGGCTCACGTGGAGACCTGGGAAATACCTTTCCCCTTGGAAGAAGCTCCAAAAAGAATCTAGAACTTTTCTGACTCCATGTAGGCTCATCTGAGCTGTGCTTTTCTGTGTAGGTGCCAGCAAGTACCTACAAACTGGGAGAATGGCATCTCCATGCATTGAATTGAGACTAGAAGAACACGTTTGGGCCCTATGTTAGTTACCTTACCCATATTAATCATCCTGTCATTAAAATCTGAAATAGAAAGACATTTTAAAGATAATCTGCTTCAATCCTCTCATTTTACAGATGAAGTGTCTAAGATTCAGAAAGGAAAAGCAACGTGCCCACAGTCACACAGCAAAAAAACTCAGGAACCCTTCAGTAGTCTTTTTATTCATCTCAATGGCAAAAGAAGAAACAACATAATATTTCCACAAACCTACCATTTAAGTAGCTTATGTCAACCCCACAGAGATAAAAATTGTTAATATTTATAAATTGGTCAACACACATTTGATAACAAGGGATGTGAATGAATAAATACAATCCTCTTATCAAAGACACATTACATTCCTTAAAATGGTTTTCAACAGAGCAAGTCTGAAAATTAAAGTTTATTTTCCCATTAAACACTCTTGTAGTGAAGGGTCTGTTGCCAAATGCCATATGCCAAAGTCATATATAGGGTACTTAAATGAGCTAAGTAAAAAACATTCTATGAGGCACCTCAATCAATTTAAATGAGGCAATTCTGGTTTCAAGTATATGAAATTGTACATCATATAATACATAATTATAATATGCTTTATATAAAGACTATAGGCCCGATGCATGAAATTCATGCACAGGTAGGGTCCCTAGGCCTGACTGGCGATCAGGGCTGATTAGGGCCTTCAGACTGCTGGCCAAGGCCTTCCTTCCCCTAGCTGCTGGCTGCCAGCCAGGGCCTACCTTTGACCCAGGCCACCCCCTAGTGGTCAGCACATGTCATAGCAAGCAGTCAAACTTCCAGTCAGTCAAATTCTCTAGGGGACAATTTGCTTATTAGCCTTTTAATATATAGGATAATTTTATTTCAATTAGTTTATTATTTGAGTTTTATTTACTTTTTTTTACATTATATTGTTCTAATTTTACTAAAATAAATTGAAAAATAAAAAAATGTCCTTTATCAAATGCATCATATTTAAAGTGGAGACTCTGGGGAAATTTCTTTAGGAAAAAACCTGGTTCTGTCCCATGAGTTTGAAGTCCTTTATTAAGGAATATAATTTCTGTTATTCCCTTCTATCTGGTTGTAAATAATTTGTGGTTAGTCATGTTTAAAGTCTCTGTGCTTACTGAAACTACCATTTCATCAGTACTATGATGTTTTTTTTCTTCTTTTAATGGTTTCATCTTATAATTAAATTCTTACGTTTTATAAGACATACCTGACACTATAATGTACTCTTTGCAAAGACCTTATGCTTTGATAGCCCATGTTATTACTTCTTGATATCAAAAAGCACCAAAGATTCATTTAATTGGTGATCCAATTCCAAGAAATGTAAATGCACTTGATTGTGCATCTCCAAATGCATTTTGTTCTCCCCTATAACCTAGGATTCGTGTATGTATGTGTCTTTAAGATTCAGTAGGAGTGATTTTCACATGAAGATGCCAGCTAAAGGATGACCAAGCACCCAGAGATTACTTGATAAATCAAGTCTGTTAATTGATAAATGTCAATGCTTAAAGGTGACAAGTAAGAACATTTAATAAGAATTACATGCAGCCGAAACCAGTTTGGCTCAGTGGTAGAGCGTCGGTCTGCGGACTGGAAGGTCCCAGGTTCGATTCCGGTAAAGGGCATGTATCTGGGTTGCGGGCACATCCCCAGTAGGGGGTGTCAAGAGGCAGCTGGTCGATGTTTCTCTCTATCTCTCTCCCTTCCTCTCTGTGAAAAATCAATAAAATATATTAAAAAAAAAAAAAGAATTACATGCATTTCTGAACCTTTATTTATTTACTCTTTAAAATAAGTTAGAATTTCTAATATTGTTTTTCAATTGAAATTTAATATAGGACATTAAAAAGCTTTAATAATCCTACGAATTTGCTAATCATTTATTTACTGGATCCAATAATCATATATGTTTCTGAGACTTAAACAAGGTTTAAGTATTTTTAGGCCATACTGAAATGGTTGAATGTTGGAAAAGAACTCAGAGAAGTCAAGGAAAAAAATGCTTAGGAAAACCTAGAGGAAAATGACATGGATCATGAGACAGAAATTAACCATGGATTATGTTAAAAATTTTTGACAGAACACAACAGTTGAAACTAAAAACAAGATTGAGATAGGAATTAAACAAAATACCAGAAGTGAGTAATTAACAAATAGTAGTGAATATGGAAGAATATACTGTGAGAAATATATTATTGTTTTGAATGTTGAAGGCCAGACAATTCAAAACATACATTAAAGGTTGCCACGATGTACAGATTTCATCTGATCCACTGCCTAAGGCCCCTGAGTTTATAAAAGTAGATTATGAGAATAAGATTTCTAAAGACAATCTATTGAGAATATAATTGAACTTACAACCTAGCAATGTATTGCTATCCATGGACCTCAACCCTTAATCCAGTCATGGCCATTTGAACCTTATTTTCTCAAAATTATCTCATTGTGCACATGAGGTGTTGAATACCAAAAGGGGGAAATTATATAGCATTGCAAACAAATGAATACATGTTAAGAGTTAGCCTTTAGTAATCACAGCTAACAAATAATATTGTAATAATGAATCATAACCAAGGCTGTTTATTTATTGGCCTTTCATAATGACTATGGTCTGGAGCCATATTGTAATAAGACAAATCTTATAAACTATCATTATTAAATTTAAATATTTAAGGGATTGCTGCTTTACAAATTAGCACTTTAGAATTACATAAAATGTAAAATTAGTAATAGATTATTATGGATAAATAATAATTATATGTAATATAATTTAAATAAAATATATTGTTATTCCAAAATCCTTTAGAGACACTTCTACAATTATCAAAACAACTCTAAAATATAGTTAGTACCACCTTGGGAGTGCATAAAATGAACTAAATATAATAGCAATAAATTATTGTTATTTTGGCCATTAATTACACCATATATTTTGTGTCTATTTTATACAAGATCCTACAGGAGGGACTTTAGAAACACTATCTTAGCTAACTGCCAATACAATCCTGCATAATAGTAATTCTTAACTGTATCTTATAGCTGAAAAAGCTGAGAGAGAAAAATAAACCAACCCATCCAAAACTGCACAGTGTATAGACAATAGGCTAAAATTGTCTTATTGTTCAATACAACCACTTCAGCTTACTTCAGTGACACTGCCCTTAATTCAAATAGTTTTGGCATGGCTGAACCAGCTGCAGAGTAAAATTAACCTTGTTATTGCCAAACTCTCCTCTGGCCCTCTCTTCTTTCTTTCTCACATTCACGCTTAGCCATGGCGATCTGTCTACCATCCCTTCCACGCCTGCTTTATGTGTATGTGGTTTCAGAGGCACAGGTGAGGATGGAGACGATCACGCTCTCTATTGCTCTGACCACAGGGTTGATCTGGGGAATGGGTATGTAACTTAAGTCAGTCTCCTCGCAGTGACTTCTGGGCATTCCCTGAGGATTCTGGAACAGTGACTCTTAGGCTCTGGGTGATGCAGGGTGTGGTTATGGTGCCATGGTAGCTCTTTTGGTCCCACAAGCACAAAAACAACACAGAGAAGATTGCTGAAATGGGAGACTCACTGGAAAGAGGAGAAAACCAGGTTTGAAGCCTTTATAAACGTTACAGATATGAAAACCAAAGTCCATTAGGGTTGGGTCTTTTCTTAATTGTAACCAAAAGCATCCTGGTAAACTCTCTTGCTCTTCTGTCTAGCATATCATATTCCTCTCTCTTCCTTCTTTATAAAGATGAGCTTAAATCACATTCCAGAAAAATGTCCTACCAAAGCCGTGGCTCCGGGGAGGAGGAGCTGAGTGCATGGCAGCCTGGCATGCACTGTTGAAACTGTAGGATGCCGTATCCCATAAGCAACAGATTGCAACTCAATAGAAATGTCAGCTGCCAGGAGTCCAGTGACTTCAACTCAAGAATCATTTATTTGAATATCTTTCAAAAAACTTTTACTAAAAGCAACACTTTCTCCACCTTGCCCTGCTCCCAAATTCTCACTAGAGGGAAGCAATAGTGAAGATTAAATCCAAGTCTTTATAATTTCTCTGAAACCTGTTGACCAAAGATTGAAAAAGAAAATGAGGTCAAAATCTAGGTCAGGTTAGAGGGCGGCGCCCAGGCCCCTATTCTAAAACCTGAGGCTTTCCACACGGACAGGTCGGTAGGCAAGAAATAAAAAATAAAATCAAAGAGCTTTCCGTCAGACATTTTAACACGTTGGAAAGAAAGCATTGCTAGAAATCCTATTGTTCCATTCCAGGAGTATCTATGGCAACCATTTTGAGCCACTAACTTTACAGATAGTTATTTGTGTCACCAGCTGACGGCGTTGTCCAGCCACTCCTTAATATTGTCTAGACACCTTTCCTTGGATTTCCTTCAGAATGTTCCCTGGCGTATTTGCCTTGTAAATTTCCACTCTCCCAGCTTCGATTGTGGTACTTTCATTATATAGTTAAAGTACGGCCTTCCCAGCAAGCAGATCAGCACTACATTTAATTTCACTTCCCCTGATCATTTCAAACAGCCCAGGAGCCATTATTATTTCATACTGCAACCTAATTTGATTGTAACCTATTTCATTAGAGCCTCAATTAGTTCATTTTGTGAAACGTGTTCTTGTGCCAATATAGTGAATCTTCTGAGGCCCAAATGAATGCAGATTTTACTAGAACCAGACTGTAAGCTTCTCAATGGCAGAGATGGCTTTGCCAATGGATTGCCCACACAGGAGACTGGAAAAGAAGTGTGAACTATTGGAATAATTACCCCTGCAGCCTCCTGACAAATTATTGTGGGCTGGCTATATCTTTTGCAGTTTTTCAGCCCTCTGATAACTATACCTTCCCGTCACCTCTTCAGACTTAGGATTAATAACCTAGACCCAGATCTACTTTCTCTCTACCCTGCTTGCTCCTCTGTAAATAGCTCTTCCACCTGTTTCCTTCTGGGGAGATGGAAACTGTTTCTTATGCAATAAAGGCAGTTTCAAATATCAGTGACTTACATTCTGAATATAGGTGTTTGGGTGAAATATGCATTTAATGCTTAAAATAAATAAAGCAATATGCAGTACAATGGGCTTGAGCATCTAACAGACAATAGAGCATTCATAGTTGCATGGTTGTATTAATCCGGGCTTTGGGAGTGATGTCCTGATGCCAGCTTGCATCTAGAGAGCTGGTGGCACACAGCTCATCCCCCTGAGCATGGTGATCTATTGGTAGCTTGACATTGGTCAGAATAGAAGTATCATTGCACAGAAAACATCACATGCTACAAGGCAGGGATTTTTCTTTGGGAGAACTGACAACCAGCACACCACTGTCTGTGTATTTCATATAAAAGTTGCAGTATTCTTTGCTCTCCTTGTCATGTAATAGTTTGTCTTAGCTTGAGTTCTAACAATACAGCCTGAGGTAAGGACTTGGGTGCACGGAGCTTGAGAGGTGATCCCATTGGAAATAGAAATGATTCCAGGAGAATAAAGCAAGGAGGGAGGAAAAAGGCAGTTTACAGGTGATTTCACTGCTTTCACTATGTCAATGAGGTTTCGTCTCGTTAGGACCCTCATGAATGGCATAGAATGAGGCTGAAATCCAAAATCTTCAGAGGAACTCCTATACTTTAGCATCTTCCTGACCCCGGGTAAAGTGAGCTTGATAAATGGACACCCTTATTCCTTGAATATGGAACCACAAGAACAGGATCATTTCATTCAAGAAGATGACCCCTAAATATGACAGCATGTGAAAGGAATACCTTGCTCTCTGTCCTGAAAATGTCTACGCTTGGAATGTCATAATATATCTGCCAGAGAAGAGAGGAAAACCACCTCTCAGGGCCTCACATGAGAAAGGAAAAGTGGTAAGTGGATGTCACCAAGGTCAACCATCTGCTTATTAAAGGGAGAGTCGGGTTTCCTTGCTCCTGGGAAGCTGTAACCTGGCATGTCCACAGATCTCTCCGGTGAATTAACTTCTGTTTTTCTTTATTTAAGGGGTAGGGTTGGGGAGGGGTGGGTGTGTGGCAGGTCTCTACTCTTTGGACATTTGAAACAAGGGGAAGAAGCCTCCCAAGCAGAAGGCTAAGGATCCCAAACTAATACCCTGTTTCCCCAAAAATAAGACAGTGTCTTATATTAATTTTTTCTCCCAAAGTTGCGCTAGGTCTTATTTTCAAGGGATGTCTTATCTTTCCATGCACTAGGTCTTATTTTCAGAGGATGTCTTATTTTTGGGGAAACACGGGTAGTGCCTGATCATAGCCTGTGTTACTTTAAGCAGGAAATAGAAAGTGCTCCGTGGGACAGGCAGGAGCATGGGGATATTCTGTTTGATTTGTCTGCCTGAGGATGCATAGTCTTCATCCTACTGCATTTGGAAGTTTTGATTAATCACTCAGGAGAATGTATTCTTCCATAATATTGACAAGAATGTCTGACAAAGAGGGCCCTTGCTCATCGATCATCACTAATAATTTTAAAGAAGGAAGCAAGAGAAACTTTGGAAGCTGGTTGCGGGGACTGAAAACTTAGGGTCTGTGGCCTGAGTTTATCCCAGAGACAAGCGGTGGGGGAGTTGCAGGGTTTGTGTATGTCCATTTCCTCCAGCAAATATTTTTGAATGTTTACTATATGCCAGGCATGACCCTAATTTCTGAATATAAAGAGTAATTTTTTTTTATTTGGTTCTCTAAGGAAAAGAACCAAATTGTTCCTAAGACTGTTTCAGTGTTTGCCTGGTCTTCTCAGGAGGCCCCTGTTTGGCCCACTTGGCCATACAATCATCAGGTAATCATTTTTGCTGTGCACCTGTCTCTAGCCTGCTTCCTCCCCTCTGCCACTTCTGCAAGCTGGTGAAGCATCCATCTTATATAAAAACTGCTGTTTGAAATTTTAACCCTGTTATTTTGGGTTCTGTAAACGCTTGTTTGATTAAATAATAAGGAAAATAAGACTACTCCTACCCCAGAGAGGCCGTGGACTGTGCCCCAGACAGAGTTGTCAGTGCTAACAACTGACCAGGTCAGGCCTTGTCCCCAAGTCTCATGTCCCCTTCCCAGCACATAGGCCTTCTTTCCCTGAAGGCCCGGAAGTCTCATTCCAAATTTGGGAAACAAAAGAGCTAGGAAAACTATAAATAGAAAAGGTTTCCTCTTGGGGGGTAGTGGGGGCAGAATTTGAAAGGCACATTTTTCTCTGGCCCTGCACTTAATAAAATGTAACTCCCTTTCTCTAAGCGTGGCTTGATCTTTTTCCAGTCTTCTGTAACATTGGCAGAAGGACATTTACCCAAGGGATGATCTCACTCAAGTTTCTGTGGGTCTACAATTAACCTGGGTCTATACCATCTGCAGGGAAAAAGAATTGAGTGATTGAGAGCTAATCTGAAATCAGTAGAACATTAAAAAAAAAAAAAAAAAAAAAAGACAGTCAAGGCAAAAAAGCTCACAGTGTTATGGACCCACATACATGTCCATTTTACTTTTTACGGCCTGAGAAATATCCTGAACAATATTATGCAGTATTTAGACCAACAATAAAAATAACAAGTTAGACCCCTAAGGGACAGCCATTTCTGTCTGCCTTCCTTACTAGCTGGCCATCCAGTTCCCTTCAGATTGAGAGTGCTGTTCTGAACCACAGCTCAGACAGGCTGCCTGACCTGGCTGGCCTCTCTCCAAGAAAGGCTGCATTGCAGACACTGCGGAGGTCCTCACCACTGCATGAATAGACTTTGCTTAGAATTGCCTGGCATTGAACTCTGTCTCTGCCCAGTGATTTCTAACACTTGACCCATACCTAGTAGGTTGAATTCCTCTTACTATGTATTGTCAAGATGGTTCTTAAAAAAATTAAATACACACACACACACACACACACACACATATTTAGAGAGAGAGAGAAAGAAGAAGAAGAAGAAGAAAAAGAAGAAGAAGAAGAAGAAGAAGAAGAAGAAGAAGAAGAAGAAGAAGAAAGAAGAAGAAAGAAGAAGAAAGAATAAGAAAGAAGAAGAAAGATGGATAGATAGAAATATTGATGAAATAGATCAGATGCCTCCTGCATGCTCCCTTCTGGGGATTGAGCCGACAACCCAGGCATATGGCCTGACCAAATATCAAACCATGACCTCCTGGTTCACGTTCCAATGCTCAGCTCCAGAGTCACACCAGCTGGACTATAAGGATGGTTCTTTACAGACACACTTCTCTGGACTTAGTTTCTATCCAAGTTCTTTGGAGGCAATGCTTTCAAGAGCAGTTCAGTCCTGCTAGCCTCAATCTTACCCATCCCTGAAGAGTCATTCCCTTTTTATAAGATGTCTTATTTGAGGAACTTCCTCCCCTCAACAAAGCTAAAGCTGCCCAGATGATGGCTGTGACTGAGCGTGGAATTCACACTTGTTCCTTTCATTCCTGATGTGAAGTCTCTCAGGGGTCATCCACCCTTGCTTCTAGGAGTCTGACATAGCCCTGGGAATAGTAGTGCATCATTTCCTAATGTGATAAGTTGTTAGAAAGTTAAACTAATCCTGGGCAGAATTCCAGAGTTTTTTGCATTCGAATTATGGCCCTGAGACAAAGTAAATGCTTTTGAAAAGCTGAAGAAGCTGAGGCAATGGCTACTCTTAGGGAGTGGCCCTGGTTGTAAAATGAGTAGGTTGTACTATTTGATCATTAAGTGTCTTCCAAACTCTGGCTAAATAAATAAATGAATTTCTAACATATATATGTATATAAATATCAGTTATCTATTCCTGCATGACAAATCACCCTAAATTTTAGTAAAATGTAGTTATATAATAGTCATTTACTTTGCTCATGAATACACAATTTGTTATGGCATAGTCAGGACTGCTCATCTCTGCTCCATGCAACTCACCTCCGGGCCGGGGGTACTATCTTTGAGATAGCTGACTCCCATGGTTGGCTCAGGGCTGGATGCTGGTTGGGAGCTAACCTGGAGCTAGAAGCTAGGGGGCATGGTTCCTCTCAAGGTGGCCTCCCCATGGGCTACTGGGGCTTCCTCCCAGCATGAATATCCCAGGTGTTCTGGAGCACACGTTTTTATAATCTCAGCCTCAGAAGTCACATAGTGTTTACTTTCATTTTACTTTACTCATTGAGACAATTCTAGCGGCCCATCCAGGTTTAATATAGAGGGAGGATACAGACTTCACCTCTAGGAAACAGATTGTCAAAATTCCAGAACATGTGCCATGGGAGATATCATTGCTGGGTTTATAGAAAATACAATCTGCATAAATCTCAAAGGATTTTAATGAAACCTGATGGCAAAAACTTTGGCCCATAGAAGGCTGTCAGCCAGAGACAGGTGTTTCCAGGTGAACTAGGTGAGAGAGACTGCTCAAATGCTCTGGAACATTCAGAGCAGAAGTATGGGGTCTCCTCTTTGGCTACATAAAAATATCTTGACCTTTGAGTTCTAGGGGATTTGTTTAAAGAAACATGAACAATAACAACTTAAAATATCTTTAAAATAAGGCAAGAAACATGAAGACATTTAGATAATAGTCAGCAATTCACAATATGCTTTAGTTCTCAGAGGAACATGAGGGAGGTGTGAAGGAAAGTAGAGAAGGGAGGGAGGAAGGGTTGAAGGCAGGAAGGGAGGGAGGGAGGGAGGAAGGGAAGAAAAGAGAAGGGAAAGGAAGGGAAGGGAAGGGAAGGGAAGGGAAGGGAAGGGAAGGGAAGGGAAGGGAAGGGAAGGGAAGGGGTAGGGAAGGGGTAGGGAAGAGAAGGGAGGGGGAGGGAAGGGAAAGAAATACAAGTTATATAGAAAGACAGAAGAGCAAGAAGTGCAAATTTATCAGGTTAACAAGGTTTTCCCAGGTAGTTTTTGAGAATCTGCCTAATTCTAGGCACATTCTGTTTCAGTCTGCCACCTTCCCTTCCCACAAGCCTGATTTCCTAGAATTCTGAACAAGGAAGTTTAGGCAGCCAGTAGCAATCCCTTTCCTTTTCAGTAAAGGAAGTTCAGTGACATAAATCCTAGTAGTGTCAATGATTTCGGGAAGTGAAAAGTAACTGCATGTTAAAATATGATTAGGGAAGTAGACATCATATGATACCCAATTTCCATTCACTCCAGGAAGAATTTATATGTTTCTTAGATTGTTCATTGGCTTGAAATGTTTGAGCAGTTACTCTGAGTGACATGGCGGGGAGGAGTGTAGATGAAAGGTTTTAGGCAGCAAGGGATGGATTTAAATCAATTTCTAAAAGAATTACTCTGTCATGTGGAGAAGTTTCCAGGTGAGGTGTTGGTCCAGAGACCACAAAATTAAAGAGTAACTTTCTAAAGAGCAATTGGCCATGTACTGAAACTCTGGTGTAGGTACTAAAAATCTCATATTCGCTTGTGATTTCATCCTGAGTTTCTGAGGATAAAAATCATGAGGACATTCTGTTACTGTTCTTTACATTTTGGCACGTAGATCGATGAGTACATAGAGTTAAAGGCTCATTTTTAATTTGCAGATGCTTATCAATGCAGAGTTTTCTCATACAAATTAGTGGTAAAAAGTTACATAAGTGGAGCATGCATGTAATTGTACAACATGGCAAATTCAAACTATGCATACCTATTTAACTCTTAGAGATCACCGCACAAATGTGAAGTCAGAGCTCATTAAATTAGAGACTGATTTCACCACATGATTTGTGCAGCCATTACACAGGTGTTCCATTTCAGAAAGTATTAGAGCATAGTGCCGGGGGCATCAAAGCTCATTTCTAACCTAGACTAATCATGCCAGGAATAATGATCCACCGTTACTGCCTTGTGAATCAGACCCTATGATATTTAAAATAATTAAGATCAAAGCCCAAGTAGAAGGTCACCGAATTCACCAGTCGTAAAATGTTAGTACAAAACTGAAGGCTGTACTTGTTTGCTTAATAAACTTTAACACTCAAGTTATAAAATGACATTAAGAGGGACACAGACATCATCTTCAAAAATGTTGGTTTTCCCAAAGGAACTGCCAGCGAACATGTGAAGCCCCTCAATTAAATGGTTATTCCAAGCAAAGGTGTTATTCCAAAGTTATTATAAGTCTGAAAAAAACAAACAGGTAATCTAAGAGATGGTTGAGGGATCTATCAGCCTGCTGGCTGGAATCCCAGTAGCTGAACTGGGATGGAGATTTGCTTCCCATTTGTAGGCGGTTGGAAAGAAGTGTGAAATGAATTGGTTTGTCCGGGCTGAGTTCCCAGGAAAAGGGAGTCTTTAATACCAAAAGCTCCCACCCAAGCTGGCAGGGTGCTTCAAGCTAAAGATTTAGACAGTCAAATAAGTGCTAATTGAGTTAGAGGTTTGGTTAGGAAGTGGGTTGACAATTAAGTTCGGCCCAGGCCCTTAAATGGCCCAACCACTAGCCTTGAGAGGCTCTGGGATAGTGTACCAACACAGGAGAAGGCTTTCCAATCCTCTACGAAGACTCTGATTGCAATCTCTAATCTTTAGCTGGAACAAGTGTGAGACAGCTGAGAGATAAGTGGCCTCGGTGATAGAGGCAGAGGAAGTGACCAAGTTGATACTAAGGATGTGTCTATTCACAGGATTCCACTAAAGATAATACAAGTCTGCAGAACCACAATGGGGAGCGCCACAAACAAGACTTTCATCTTTAAAAGATGACAACACCAGTCAATGGCTTTGTGTTTTTGTTTTCTGTGGCAATGTTCCCAGAAAGTTGCTAAAGCATTACCAGACATACACACACATGTGCACGCACGGGAACATGCACCCATGCACACACACACACACACACACACACAGAATATTTTTATTTAACATACATTTCCCATTGGGCTTATTATTGCCAGACATTGTTTTTACTTTACTGCTTTGAAAATGCTACCTCTCTTATACCTCATCAACCCTCCAAGGCAGATAACATTATTATAATCAACTTACAAATGAGGAAACTGAGGCAGGGAGAAGCTCAAAAACTAATAAGTGGCATAGCTCGGATTCAGAAATGGTATAAAGGGCGTCTGGGTTATAATAGATGAGAGAATGTTATAGGAGAAGGAAGGAAACACATTTTTATTGTTCTATTTGGAAGGAAGGAAGATATATATAAAAACCAAGAGAAAATTTAATAGGCCTCTTTGCTGCCCTTTTCCCACAAGAGCCAAAATGAAAGCCCATTAATAAAGCTTAAAACTGAAATTTAGTCAGATAAAAGCAATTCTCATTACCCAACATGTAATTAACTGGAGAATTCACAGCTGTGGAACATTACAGGGGAAGGATGAGGCTTGCCGATTCAGGCCGCTGATTTTCAAACAAGGTGTTAAAAACAAAGCGACCGGAACTCTTCGTTTGTAGGTTGTAGCATTGGCTTCTCTCTATCAGCCATAGATGATGCTGAGAAGTCTGAATGTGGGAAACAGATCCTTGGAATCTTGTGGGCTAAAGAAACTGGAGGTCAAACGTGTCCCCTGCTAAACAAAACATGCCCTTTCACAAGTTCACTCCTTCCCCCTCTGCAACTTTCCTAAGGGAAGATTCTCCCATCTCCCACCACTCACCACTCCTGGTCACGTTCAACATCAGCATTCTCCTTGTTCCTCGCCGCCTTTCAACCTCCTGCAAAACTTCCTCTCTCCACAGAGACTTATTATACCTTACTCCATCCTTCCCTGTCCCTGCACAAGATTGACACCTATTAGTTCCTAGATAAAGTCATTCACTGAAGAATTCTGTCCCTGCATGACATTCTTAAACCACCATAGCCTGTGCTAATTGGCAATATCTAAGGAGACAACTTAGATATTATCAGATCTATGATTCTCTGTCTACCAGAACCCAGTTACTGAAGACTGCTGCCTGTGCTAATCTACTTCCACGGCCATATACTGCATTCAGAACTGTTCTACTTCTGGAATTTTATTCTAAGTACATTCTCCCATCTTCCTCAGTCACTAAGCCCTCTGGTCCTACCAGCTTCCCCCTTTCCTCCTGGATTTCTTTCCTACGCAGCCTAGCCATTCTGGTTTGTCCTTTCAACTTCTACTTGCCCTATTAATTTCTTAGTTTCTGGTCTTTTAACTGCACCTTAGGTCAACCCAACCAT
The DNA here is from genome assembly GCF_964339955.1 of Pipistrellus hanaki. Lineage (NCBI taxonomy): Eukaryota > Metazoa > Chordata > Mammalia > Chiroptera > Vespertilionidae > Pipistrellus > Pipistrellus hanaki. Next base: position 28,837,199 of record NC_140508.1, read on the forward strand.
ATGCTTCTCTCCTTTTATATCCAGGCAGTCAAGTACTGGTGGGAAAATACCATGCAACACTGCAGATGGGTGACACTGTTGAGAGGTACAAGGCTTTGAAAACAGATCTATAGAATTATAAGTTTCTAGAAAACATGATTTAATCCCTGGCCTCTAGCAATAAGTGACTAATTAGTTCAAGACCTCCTACCTCAGTGAAAAGCTCATGGGGAGTTAGGCTCAGCCTAGGTGGATGACAGTATTATACTTTAGATAACTTGGTAACAGTCCAAGTTCTCCTATACAGTAAACTCTGGAGGCTAACCAAGTTGTTTTATAGTTCTGGAATTTTATTGAATGCAATGCCATGTAAAATTTGTGACATTTGAGAATCTTTTTGTATCTTAGTGGCATTTTTTTTAAGTTGACTGATATTGTTAAATAATGTGCTTAATGATGGGGTCCAAAATCAGTAATGAGATGAGGTAAAGCATGCACCACATAGCCCCAAGCCTGAGTGACAGCCTCAAAGGGTTAGGTATGGTCTCAAGGCCTAAGTTCAAATATTCTTTTATTTAACAATATTACTTAAAAAAAAAAAAAAAAAACACGCCAAAACTCTCAAACCTGTACTAGTCACTCTCTCTTTCTAAAGTCATCTTCCATTTCAAATCTACTCAACAGATCATAATAATATCTCAGGTAACCAATTTCATTCCACATGTGTAATTTTTCTACATAACTGACGACTCCACTATCATTAAAAGACAGATGTTAGCCATCTTTCTAAAATTAATGAAATTCTACCCTGCCATCTTAAAGATAATGTATGGACAACATTTAGCTATTTCTTGAATTTGCAGAATGCTCCTGGTAAAACTCAGTTATAGAATTTGTAACATCTGTTTGGCTGCTCAAAGAATTTTTATGATTCCCTCTGGGTTTTTGCTTTGGTTCTCAGAGTTGAGGTGGCTAGAAAAATGTCCTACAGATAAACTTGTTGCAAAATCACAGTAAATCTGTACCAGTATCTTAGAAGTATCAGGAAGTGTAATAATGGCCTCTCAATATTTCCCTGGAAGTTGTTCTCTTCCAGCTAACACCAGAAATCATCTCTGAGATCTATGGATAGCAACATAATCCACTAGAAAAAGAACTCATTTGTCATTTTCTGTTTTGATGTAAGGACAATGTCATTCAATCCCAAGGTGGCTTTGATGACTTAATATGTATTTATTTGCAGAGCCTGGTGAACAGGGTGGAACTATGGTCAAAGGACTTGACCATTCTGAGTCTTAATTACCTCAGTTCTCAGCTGAGGCTGAGACCCCCTGGCTTCTCTGCTCCTCCAGATTCCAGAGTCCATGACTGAAACACCAGAGTGGACATGAAGGCACTCAAAGGCATGAGGGGCTTCATCTGTGGGAGAGGCAAAGCCAACAGACCAGGGGTGCTTTTGGCGGGAACATTACTCATCTTTTATGACTATTGACCTAATCTGCAAGGCACTCAGTAAACGTTTAATGAACAAATGAACAAAGGAGCTGGCTTTGATATTGCTGTAAGGGAATTAATAATATGAAATAATTTTGTCCTAAAACCTAGGAACTCTTTAAAAAAAAAAATGAAGCATGTCCAAATGGAATTTGGTCAACAAAAACTTCTTTGGAATGCAGATTGACAAACCCTGGAAATTATGCGCAAGGAGTTTTCTTTAGAAAAAAAATGGTAAAATACTTAAAATGATCAGTTCCACAGTCGGACATGCTAACTTCCAGAGAGAAACTAATCTTAAAAGTTAGTTGTTCAACTTTGTGAAAGCCCAGTATACCTATCAAGATAATTTATGCTGCCCAGGCCTGTGTTTTTCAGTGGTTACAGTGCCGTCCTTGGAACCGAAGGGTCCTGGGTTTTGATTCCCACTCAAGGGCACTTACCTAGATTGCAGGTTCAATCCCCGGCCCCAGTCCGGGCGTGTGTGGGAGACAACCAAATGCTGTGTCTCTCTCACATCGATGTCTCTCCATCTCTCTCACTCTTTCTCCTTCTCTTCCTCTTTCCCCACCCCTGTCTCTCCCTCCCTCCTTTCCATCCTCTCTAAAAATCAATGAAGACTATCCTCAGGTAAGGATTTACAACAACAATTAAATTATGCTGAAGACATAACACTCTACTGTTAATTACTAATAGAATGTGTTCCAAGTATTAGAAAGAGAAAATATAAAACAGTGTTAACTATGGAAATCTAGCCTGTAACAGAAAGAAAAACAAGGAGAGGTGTGGGAACAAGATAGCCTCCAAATCAATCTCTCTTAATACAAAAGGTGTAGTAGATTTATCCTGCTTAGCTCGAGGATTAACAAACCAATCCCAGACAGATGCAGATTTTAAGAAAAAGCAAGATAGCCAAGGAAACTCCCTTTGCACCAGTCACCTCCCTCTCATGGTACCAAATCATGAGGGAAAGGAAGCAGCCAGGCAAGGTTGCACAGGACACCTGCTCTGGAGAATTTTCTTCAAAGCTTGTGAAGACCTTTCCCCAATTAAGACCCAGAAAATGAAGAAGACCAAGGTAAGGGGCCAGATGAATGATGCTCTCAGAGTCCACAGCACAACATTTCATTATGTAAAGCTGATCAGTTGAGCCCTAACTGATTGGCTCAGTGGACAGAGTGTGGACTGAAAGGTCCCAGGTTCGATTCCAGTCAAGGGCATGTACCTTGGCTGTGGGCACATCCTCAGTGGGAGGTGTACAGGAGGCAGCTGATCGATGTTTCTTTCTCATTGATGTTTCTAGCTCTCTATCCCTCTCCCTTCCACTCTGTAAAAAAAATCAATGAAATATATTTTTTTTTAAACTGACCAGTTGAGAGCCAAGTGGTGGACACAACAGGAACTAAATCTCCAGAGGGCTCCAGATTTGTGGTCCATAGTACATAAAACTAGAACCTTTCTCTGCTCTAAGCTCAGTAAATACTTACGGAATTAAAACATAGGCAGAAACTGAAGGCAGGCTGAGTGAAATGGTGAGAACTGCCCTCTCTGACATTTCTAAATATGCCAGAGAAACTTTCAACCACATGTTAGAACTTTATAAATTATGTGTAAACATGACCTCTGAAAAAATGCCAAGGTCGATGAGGCCGAGAGTGACTTCTTTAGTGAATCATAACTGGGACGGTCATTTTCAAACTCTGCATGCAATTTTCCACATCTTTTTCAAAATAAGCAGTGTAATGAGTACACACATGGTTCAGGCTTTCTCCTGCCAGTTTCCCATCCCCCATCACACATGATTTCTCTGGTAAAAATTCTCTGCCTTGGCTCAGGATGAACCACCCTACAATTCCTATTCTTCCTCTTCTCTCTCTTTTCTTATTACCAGAACTTCTATAAATCATCCATGATATTTTACATGTAATTTACAACAACAAAAAACAGGCAAAATTTGTTTCATTATTGCATGCTAATTTTGATTTCTGCCTTCCTATAGTGATTCTAACAAATGGAAGAGATGCAAGTAGTTCTGTGAGAAAGTCTAAAATAAATGTTCTTGCCTAAAATATCCTATATAATAAAAGGCTAATATGCAAATCGACTGAACCGTGGAATGACCAGTCACTATGATACAGACTGACGACCAGGGGGCAGACTTTCAATGCAGAAGCTGCCCTCTGGTGGTTAGTGCCCCCCCACAGTGGAAGCACTGCTTAGCCAGAAGCTTTGAGCCAGGGCTGGTGAATGCAGCAGTGGTGGAGGGAGCCTCTCCCACCTCCGGAGCAGTGCTAAGGATGTCTGACTGATGGTTTAGGGGAGAGGTCCTAAACCAACAAGTCAGACATCCACCGAGGGCTCCTGGACTGTGAGAGAGAAGGTGCAGGCTGGGCAGAGAGACCCCTCCACCCCTTGGTGCACTAATTTCATGCACCGGGCCTATTAGTTTTCCTAATAATATAACTAAAATATAACTATTTTTGGAGCACAGATATTGAACAATTCAACAATGTTCTATAAAGATTTCTATTTTAAAGATAAAAAAAACTTTCCCTAAATTATACTTTTAGGAAGTGAGGAAAATGAGATTCAAGCTATATACACACACTTTTCAGCTCAAGCATTTGATAATTATATTACTTTCCAGTCAACCCTCACCAGTGTAAAGCCTCAGATTTCTCTCTGGTTTTTCCTATCTCATCATCCCATCCATATAAATAATTGGCATGTCTTATTTTCCCTGAGTCTCTTAGGGACTGTCTCATGTTTGATAATTCCACCACTATTCCTGCTCAAAACATTTTAATAATTCTCTGTGAACTCAAGAAAGAAAGTCCTTTTCCCCCAAAAAAGTGTTGTTCAAGACCCTCAACACTATATCCTTTCACAATTTGAGAGTTCCTGTCTACCATTTTTCTTGGATTTGGGTGAACAGAATTGGTGAGTGTAGAGATGCATGGTGTGACAAGGAGTTTTTCTTTTTATTGATTTACTAATTTATTTGGGTGAAAGGAGAATAAAAGGGAACATATTAAATTAATACTGAACCCACACATTTGGGATCCAAACCAATCTATTCCCTTTCTCCAGAACATTCCTCACACTCTCAGCTACACACGACTGCTTCTTGGGAAGGCTTCCTCTCACTGATGATGTTGGAATCTCTATATATCTATTATTCAAAGTCTGGCCACTTTCTCTGCCCATGTGACACTGTTGCTAACCCTCCAAACAGAAATTTCTTCTTCTCACACTCACTTAGAGTCAGTTCTATTTGCTCAAAGCTTGATATATATTGAAATTAGTGGAAAGTAATGTATTTCCCATTCTGAATGGTGGGTTTAGAAGGGAGTTAGATCAGGCCCTTTATACTTTTGCTGCCCACTTTTTATATACCATGGACATTAAGCAGAATTTACTGAATTAGTAAGTCAAAGTATCTAGGGCATAAATTGTTTCTTGGTGTGGAGTCATATAAGAATTGGTTAGAGTTTGTTTGTAAAAACAAAAACTAATTTTCAGTGTTACTGTTCAGGAACTGAACTTTATTGATTTTCAAGTCAATACCATTTTTAATTAGAATAGTCTCACGCAAATCCCATAAAATAGTAAGAAGGTGTTGGAAATTTCAACCCCTGTCATTACTTACAGGAGTTAATAAAAACTCCCTGGTAAACATGCCCTGACTTTTGTCCAGAAATAAGGGCCATCCCAGCAGGCCATGTAGACTAAGCCATCCAATTCATAAGCCATTGCCCCTGCTTTGGTATAGAACCAAATCCCCCAAACATGCAAAAATCCTCACAATTCTTCAAGATCTTTACCCAACATAAGCAGCTTTCTGTCATAAGTAGACATTGCCCAGCATGAGACCAGAAGCCACACTCTCAGGGTGTTCACAAGTTCTTAACTTATCATGAGACTTCTCATGGAGGGAGGGGCCCTTTCTCCTGGGGCTACAATGGGACACTGGCCCTGTCACCTGACTGCCATTGGCCTGCAGGGTCCCTTTTGCTGTTTTTTTGTTTGTTTGTTTTGTTTTTTTTGTTTTCCATCGCTGATGTTTATTTCTTTAAAACTTCTCAGGGCAAGCCAAGACCAGTTTGGCTCAATGGATAGAGCGTCGGCTTGGGGACTGAAGGGTCCCGGGTTCGATTCCGGTCAAGGGCATGTACCTTGGTTACAGGCATATCCCCAGTAGGGGGGTGTGCAAGAGGTAGCTGATTGATGACTCTCTCTCATTAATGTTTCTAACTCTCTACCTCTCTCCCTTCCTCTCTGTAAAAAATCAATAAAATATATGAAAAAAATAAAAAATAAATAAAATTTCTCAGGGCAAAATACATTGCCGTCTATTTTTTACATACTGTGCATATTCTTCTTCCTCTCCCTCTCTCTCTCTCTCCCAAAGGATGCTTCCAGGTTCTGTTAAGGAATAATTTTAAGTGAGTCGCAAAAAACAGCATAGGAAAGGGAAGAATCAGAAAAAAAAAAAACATCTTAAGCTCAACAAATTGCAGGGAACATAGTGATATGCCCTGAGGCACAGCTACAGGCTGCCTAACCAAAGGATTAAAAAATAAAATCTGAAGAGAGGCTACTTAATAATTCAATAGTAATAGCTTCTTTTTCGTTTTGTAAATATGGGAAAGGAAGACATAACACTTAAATAAATTTGACATGCCAAGATGATAGCTTCAACACTGACAAAGGGTTTGTGCTTAAATAATAACCTGGATTTAATTTAATTTTTTTGCACATTTACAGAAGAATGTTTTATTCTGTGGTTTGGCAGTAAGGGAATGTTTGCCCTGTATTGTATATCACATCAAATTTGGTAGAAATCCACAGTTTATCTAGGAATATCATAATGAAGTATTACTCCTGGATATTGCCTAGAGCAGTGGTTGGCAAACCTTGGCTCATGAGCCACATGTGGCTCTCGAGCCACAGTTTGACACTCTGTTGACTAATAAGTTTGCCACCCACTAGCCTAGAGGGTCTAATAGTCAATCTGTAACATTCTAATAACAACTATCATTAAGTGAATAAGCCAGGCACACACTAAGCCTGCTATATGCATTATCTTGTCTAGCCAACCAATCAACTCCATGATGTAATAGAATCAGAATTATTACCATCCATGTATGAGATGAGGAAATTGAGGTACTGGGAGGTGGAGCAAATCGCCCGAGGTTGCTGAGCAGAAAGTGAAAGAGCTGGAACTGTAACCCAGTCAGAGCGCAGAGCCAACATAAACAACTAGGGTGTTATGAGTCTTTCTCAAGCAAAAATTGCCAAGTGTTTAAAACTACCAACTGCAAGAAACACCTGCTGTTGGTGAAGATCAGGGCAGGGGGAGAAGTACTTGCATATCTCCCTTGGGAATGTCACACTTGATGCAACAATCCCTAAAAGCCATGCGGCGATGCTTATTAAACTTAATAGTGCATATAGTCTTTGATCTCTGAGCCCTGCTGCTGGGAGAGCATCCTGTAGGTGTAAAAGTAGAGCATGCACAGGTTATAATGTGAATTCTCCACGAGAGAAAATGTTGGATACATGGTGGTTGGATAAATGATTGGATAAATGGCTGTACCATGGAAAACAACACAGCCATTAAAAGGAAGGGGGTAAATCCACCAGGCAGTTGGCTGTAACATATATCTCACTTTGTGAAAAAAAAAATTATTAGAAAGTTTAAGGCAGTTAGACTCTTCTGCATGATACTGTTATTGTGGATACCTTTGTCAAACCCCACATAATGTAAAGCATGAGAGAAGCTAACTAATGGATTTTAGTTAAAAACATATTGTAATAATAATCATGCATAATAATGTATCTACATTGGCTCATCAACAGTAACAAATGTACTATGCTAATACAAGATGTCAATAATAGGAGAAACAGGGGGAGGGAAGATGAAGGCATAGATGAGATCTCTATACTTTCCACTCAATCTTTATGTGAACCTAACACTGCTCAAAGCAGCTTATTAATTAGGCCCTGGCTGGGTAGCTCAGTTGGTTAGAGCATCATCCTGATATGCCAGGGTTGTGTGTTCGATCTCCGGTCAGGGAACATACAAGAAACAACCTCTGAATGTGTAAATAAGTGGAACAACAAATCAATGTCTCTCTCTCTCTTCTCTCTCTCTCTCTCTCCAATAAAAAGCCTATATATTTATTAAAATATAAATTTAAATATAATAATGAGCAGAGAGGAAACTGTAGCTTGCTAACCTCATTTACAGGTAGAAAGGGAGGAAGAGGAGTGAATAAGGAAGTTAAGCCAAAAAAAATTATTTTTGTTTTGTTTTTTGTTTTTAAATGCACAAGATGAAAACAATAGATATTCTATGACCTAATTCACATAAAAATGTGTGTGTATGTGTGTGTGTGTGTGTGTGTACTAAAGGGAAAATATATAGTTGAACAAATTCAGCTGGAATATTTACTAAGTGCTTAGAGTCTTTAAATCTGTCACTTCATAAATGTTCCTTTCCTCAACTCATCTTCAAACCATGAGATAGGGGTAATAATTGGCAAGACGCTATCATTAATGGAGGAGCCGGATCTTCAAAACAAGCTTTGCACCAAGCAAAATCAGTAAATTTCATGTGGCTAGAGGTGGTAACTTTAAATGTATTTTTGTTGTTGTTGTTCTTTTCTTTTTCATTCCCAAAGCCAACACAAAATAATAGAGTATTCTACAAGACAGCCTGATAACTTCTACCGGTGTTTAAGTCAGCATATTCTATATAGTTGTCTTCTTTAGGTTTCTTTTAAACAAAATTTTAAGATCTTGATTGGGAAAGCCTACATCACACACACACACACACACACACACACACACCGGACCCAATGCACCAAAACAAAGATCCCATAAAAAATGTACATTTTAAAAAAATTTCTTTATTGAATATGGTATCACATAATTGTAAAAAAAATGTACATTTTTAAAACTTCAGGTATATAAACTTATAATTTCACAAATGTATTTGGAGACTAAACTCCTGAAGTCCTCTGGTTGAATCGACTTGAATGATGACATAAAACTCTCATGCCTCCTCAGTGCAGCATTCTGACCTAGGGTTTGTTGCAAGAGGGTTCACATACCTCCAGGGACAATTTCCAACTATATCCTTCAAGGCATATTTTCTTTTAATTAAACCTAATCCCTATTACCTCCTGGTGGCCTCTGAGGGCTCAGTTTTCAAGAGTTCCTATGTTGTCTGAGACAGTTACAAACGCAGCCAGTCCCACCCATGCTCTGCCTGCTGAACCCTGAAAAAATGTGAGCAGGAAGCAGCCGGGGCCTCCTCAGCAGGGTTTACGTGATGAAATGCCACTCACATTTAGTTGTCTCTGCAATTTTCACACCTGGGGCTCTTGAGCTTTGAGGGTGCAGGTGGCCTAATGCAGGAGTAATTAGTTCTGTGTCATTAATTATTTATATGGTGCTTATCACCCTGGGTTGGCAATTTTTGTTGACTCAAAACTGCAGGTGCACAAAGGAGAACGTGCATTTGAAAGCTCCGCCCCTGAAGAGGCAGAGAGAAAATGGTGCTCCCGGGACTGTCTTCCAGGCATGCTCCAGGAAAGGCGATGTCATTCCTAGCAACCGCAGGGTTGTGAGAGTTAACAAGCAATTTAGAAGGGTGACTCACCATTGCTACAGTTGCAAAGGTAACTCTACTTGACTCAGACAGAATTCTGTTTGTTTGTTTTTTTAGTATGCATTTCACAGGAAAATAGTCTTCCCATTTTGTAGTTGAGGAAAAGGAGAGAAGGGGAATCCAATGCCACCGTCTTATCATTTGGATCTAATTATTCCTGGAAAACTCAAAGTACGTGGAATAACACTGCTGGAAATTCTTAGCAACTCCACCCTCAGAACTCCCAGGTAAATCTAACTTCAGTGGTATTTATCCATCCATAACTTGGTTCTTGCCCACTAGATTGCCCCAACTTTGGCTTAAGCAACTGCTGAGATAAGTCTTCCCCAGGTTGAAATGAATTGTAAGCTCACCACCCTTCCTCTTTTTCTTACCTGGTGTTGGTTTTGCACCTATTTCTAGTTATGGATTTCTCCAAATGAAAGTGAGTGATGCAGATCTTCCTTACCTAGATTTTCAGTTCAGAACTTTATTGTAGGTAGAAAACAGAACAGATCAATTTATTGTAAACTTCAATCTCCTTGCATAAGTAGTTTGAAAACAGAGGCTTCCTAAACGAATGGGAAAGAATTTTTGCAATTAAAACATTTTTGTGCATGTGCTTCCTCCATATCAAGGTAAACATCGAGTGCCGCCCCCAATTCAGTGATCCCATTTTCTCAGGGATTGCTCGCTATAAGAAATTATCCAGGATGGGGTCAAGAAGCTCTCACCAAGCCCTGGCATCTGCTAACTCTCCAGTCTCCAGCAATCTCCAGATGATGTTGATAAATCATGATCACTTTAAGAAGCAAGAGCATAAATGCGGTAGCAATGTTCTTCCTCTCAATGGGATGGTCTTCCAGTTTCACCATCAAAAAAAGTGGTCCTATGCCACCTGATGAAAAAAAAGTGACCAACAAAACCTCACATCATCCTAGCTTCTTTCATGAATTTTGCATTTCAAATTAATTTTCCACCCCATCTTTCTAATTTTTACTGCATGAAAATGCTGGTGCATATAAAATTAATTATGTACTAAAAAAGAAAAGTGAATGTTTACAGCCGGGAAGGGGCACACTCACACCTCTACCTTCACAAGACGAAAAAGTTGCTTCAACACTGTATGTTGGAGGTTCTCAAAGTGAGAGCATCACTCACTAAGCATCACTTAGCATGCACTATTTGGTCAAAGATCAAGGGGAGCTTGCATTTATTAAATTCACAGGAGATCGTGAAAAGCATCAGTAAAATAAATTTGACCCTGTTTGAAAGTTAGAAGGCTCATCTCTACTTTGCCAGGAACTTAGTTTGGTCTAGTTATAGAACCTGTTCCTCTCTTTCAAGGCTTGTGGTTTGGTTCCCTCATTAGTAAGGGAGCCATATACACTGAGTGGCCAGATTATTATGATCTCTGAACGCATAATAATCTAGCCACTCAGTGTATAGCCTATATGATAAAAGGCTAATACGCAAATTGTCCCCTTGACCAGGAGTTTGACCAGCAGGCAGGCAAGCCAACCATGTCCTCCTCTTTCCCTGGCCAGCCTGGCTGGACCCCACCCATGTACAAATTCATGCATCAGGCCTCCAATATATATATATACTGAGTGGCCAGATTATTATGTGTCCAGAGATCATAATAATCTGCCACTCAGTGTAATTCATCATTTAAACCAGAGACTCTTGAGAGGAACAGGAGGTGCTATTATAATTACTGGGGTACAATAATTGAGTTGTTACTCTTTGGAAAATAAAATTTGCTTTGGACAGGACAGAGATTGCTCAAGTATTGTCCATATTTTAAATGTTCACATGAACCCTAAAATTTTGAAGCAGGAGCTCATGACTGGTGTCTTTTTTCATAACTCAACTGTGTCAGTACTTTTTTTTTTAATCATCACCTGAGGATATATATTTTTATTGATATTTAGAGAGAGGGGTAGGGAGAGGGAGAGAAACATTGATGTGAGAGAGAAACATTGATAGTTTGTCTTCCTTTGCCTCCCATACACAAGCAAGACTGGATTGAACCCACCACCTGCAACATAGGTCTGTGACCTGACTGGGAATTGAACCCACAGCCTTTTGGTATACAGGAGGATGTGCCAAACCACCTCACCACCTAGCCATGTCTGTCAGTACATTTGTAATTGTCTTACTTAACTCAAAAGTGTACTTGAAGTTCTAGAATATTAACCTAGCCCAGTGGTCGGCAAACTCAGTCAACAGAGCCAAATATCAATAGTACAATGAATGAAATTTCTTTTGAGAGCCAATTTTAAAACTTAAACTATATAGGTAGGCACATTGTTATTAACTTAATTAGGGTACTCCTAAGCTAGCCTTTGCTAAAAACTCAAGGGGTCAAAGAGCCACATGTGGCTCACGAGCCGCAGTTTGCTGACCACTGACCTAGGGGATTGAGTAGTCAGGATAGAGTTTGAAAATCCAAAAGTCTCAAAGTCCTGGGTGCAAAAAGAATGCTACCTCAGCAGCTAAAATATCCCACTAACCATATGTTCCTTTGATTTATTCAGAAATAGCAAAGAGAACAATTTGGTCTACTAAGGCTGTGTTGATATTTGGCTACAGGTTATTTTTCTGTTCTCCCCCACCCCCTTTAAATAAACAAGAGTTATATTGTATCTTGAAAGGTGAGGGTATTGTATGCTCAAAGGTTTTTAAAAGTTTCAATAGACTAAAAACCTGTATTAATAGTTCTCCCACCCCCCAAAAAGCAAATTAAAGCAGAAGGAAACTACAGATCATTATCATAGAGAAAGCACCAAGATATTCTGAAAAATAGCATCTTTTCTGTCTAAAGGTTACTAAGCCATAAACTGTGGTGTATGTATGTGTCCTGGATAATGGGAATACTTTTTATTTCGCTTAACACATTACTACAAAAAAATAGTCTGGAGAAGCTGACCAGTGTCAGCCTGTCTTCAGGCCTAATATTACTTTAGGAAATCTAAAATACCTATCTTCCAGGATATCCATGGATTTCTGTGTTTTTCTTTCTTTTTTTTTTTTTAGAGTTTTTTTTTTTAATATATTTTATTGATTTTTCACAGAGAGGAAGAGAGAGGGATAGAGAGTTAGAAACATCGATGAGAGAGAATCATAGATCAGCTGCCTCTTGCACACCCCCCACTGGGGATGTGCCCGCAACCAAGGTACATGCCCTTGCCCGGAATCGAACCCAGGACCTTTCAGTCCGCAGGCCGACGCTCTATCCACTGAGCCAAACCGGTCCCGGCGGATTTCTGTGTTTTTCTTAATGGTTTTATTTCCCAGTAAGTCTCTCAGTCTGAAATCCAACTTTCAAAAATTTACTCCCACAATCGAAATGATAGTTGTGTTTATTTTTAATTTTTTAAATATATTTTTATTGATTTCAGAGAGGAAGGGAGAGGTAGAGAGAGAGGTAGCAACATCAATGATGATAGAGAAGGAATGATGGATCTAAACCACTGTCACATGAGTGCAGAAGTACCAAGAAGCCAGGAAACATTTAATGGGCACTTAATATTTTTTTAATAGTGCCCCCACATAAATGAAGCTTTGCTTTTTTAGTTTTCATTGTTTTTTCATCATCCAAAGCAGCAATTTTCAATCTTTTTCATCTCATGGCATACATAAACTAATTACTAAGTTTCTGCAGCACACCAAAAATTGTTATATTTTTTGCCAATCTAAAAAAATAAAGGTTTAATTTTCATTCATACCAAATAGCTATTGTTGCATTGATGATTATAATTTTTTAATTTGACAATCTAAGAGAAAAGAGGTCAGTGACCCTGACTAAATAGTCAGGTAGTAAATATTTCAAAAATTCTGGGGGCACACTGAATGAAAATCACTGATCTAAATTATGTTTTCCTAAACAATATTGTTAAAATATAGAAAGGTTTGGTTATTTGTACTATTAATTTTCCACTCTCACAGAGTATTACAAAATATAGTTAGGAAGAACTCATAATATGCAAAACAATACAGGAAGCTTATAATATGCAAAAACAATAATATGAAGTAAGAAAATAAGCACAGAATGATATAGATTATGTAAAACATAGTGGCAGAAAAAGACAGGAAAGAAATCCTAAAATATTAACAGTGCTAATTTCTTAATGAGTGTCTTTCTTTTTTATGCTTTTAAAAAATTTACATGTTTTCCATAACAGCATATATTATTTGAAAGTGAAAAAAGATCATAAATGTCACTTGAAAATTATATGATACACAGACATTTCTAGCAGATTTGTCACATGTATTTCATGTTCTTTTTAACAAATACCTTTGGTCAAATCATCAGCGCCATTACAAAATGGAAAACAGCACAGATAGTGTGCCTCAGTGTTTGAGCATAGACCTATGAACCAAGAGATCACTGTTCCATTCCAGTGGCACATGCCTGGGTTGTAGGCTCGATCCCCAGTGTGGGGCGTGCAGGAGGCAGCTGATCAATTATTCTTTCTTATCATTGATGTTTTTATCTCTTCCTCTTCTTTCCTCTCTGAAATTAATAAAAAATATTTTTAAAAAAAGAAAAGAAATGGAAAGCAAAAGAAAAATTAGTCTTTGTAATAGCTTGCCACACTTAACTTTAATGTGCACCAATTTCTTGAACTTCAGTTAGGCAAATATGGAAGAACTTGGTGAATATGCAAAACAATCTTTTGCATAATATCATAGGCTGCTATATATTCAATATACAATTTGAATCTAAATTCAGTAACAGCTACTATTAGGCCTTCAGTTAAGACTTTACTAGTTAAAATTTTATCCAGGCACAATATTTGTTTACTCTGGTTAAATATTCCTACTAAATCACTTTGTAATGATATTCTACTGCTTGATTTTCCCTCCGAAGTTCACAAAACATTTTATAAACTTTGAACCAAAGTCTTTTATTCCCCAAATTCTAAAAATATGTTGGTAAGTGGCAAGAAGCAAAAGTATGAGTTCATCAAAGAAACCAAAATGTTCACATCTCTTTATTAGGAATTCAATGATAGCTGTGAATAACAATTTGTTAGCAAATCCATTTTCTCTGCCCCGCCCATCCTATATGCTAAAGAGCTACTATGCAAATGGTTATCACACCATCACACCTTAATGGCTCAGACAGTCAACACTGGGGAGAGAGGAACAGGGACCAGCCAGGCACAAATGAGCTCATGAGAGAGGAATGGGGACCAGGCAGGCTGCAGCTCAGGAGAGGGACAAGCTACCCGCCCCATGGTCCCAGGTACCAGCAGCTGTGCCTGCTCCTGCAAGCCTGGGAGAGGGATAAGCTGCCTGCCCATAGTCCCCTGGGGCTGTGGCCAGCCCACGCAAAGCTGGTCCAGGTCCTGCGTGCCTACGACCAGCCAGAGGGAGGGAAGCCAGGGTCCCAGGTGCCTGTGACCAGCTGGAGGAGGGAATCCTGGGGCAAGGTAGAGGCGATGACGGGTGGTCAGGCCAGTAGGGGAGTAGTTAGGGGCAATCAGTCAGACAGGCAGAGGTGGTTAGAGGAGATTAAGCAGGTGGGCAGCGAGTTTAGGGGCAATCTGGCAGGCAGGCAGGCAAGCAGTTAGGAGCCAGCAATCCTGGATTGCAAAAGGCAGTAGGACATCACCTAAGGGATCCCAGATTGGAGAAGGTGCAGGTCCAGCTGAGGAATCCTCCTCCGCCATGCATGAATTTCATTCACTGGGCCTCTAGTTATTTCTATAAAATAGCTTATATGACCCCCAAGCCCAGGAACTCTTCATTTGCTATTGGACAAAATCTATGATAGAGGTAGAGCAGAAGATTTAGTTTTCAAAATGATCATTGTAGTGGTAAACCAATTCTACACAGTTCAAGAATTCTCCTTGATATTAGATGTCATCATGTTTAGTTTTATGTCAAAGGTGATTTTCCTTCATGATTCTTTTTACCCTCCCCATTCTATTCTGATATTTAATTTTCTTCAGATGATTTTGTTGTCTGAGAAAAAAATATATAATTTTGCTAATCATTGCTATTTGTTCCACTATTCTTCAAAGCAATCCAAAATCTGGAGGACACACTAGGGCCTAAGACATTTTCAATGTCAGCAAACACCACCCACATCCTCCTGCTTTTGATCAATTTGAAAAAGTTAGGACATTACAATTAAGACTAAAATCATCATTACTTATAATAATGCCATTCTCTGGTGGAGATGTATTGGTCATATGACTATGAAAGACCTATATCTTTCAGGTATGTTGAAGACTTGGACTTGATTCTTAATTAAATTTGCATAATATTTGGACAGGTTCTTGGCTAATCTTTACTTCAGGATTATCCTCCCTAGAACAGTAGAAATAATGATTAGACTATGGGATATTTTAAGGTCCAATTATGTCAATATAATTCTAGAATATGACCTGAAACAGACAAACAGCAGTAATAAGGTGCCTTCACCACACACTCTCAATGCACACATATGCTCACTCACACATACATATGTTCACCAACCCACACACTCTTACACATCTTTCACAAACTCTCACATGCATAAACACTTGTGTGCACACACATAAAGGGATTCATTTAGATCTTAATGAGGTTGGCTAATAACTTATTTTGTAATCCCACTATGAAAGTAGTACAAGAAAAACTACTGAAATGTGCATTTAGATGAGTTGGATAACTTTTTTTTCTGAACTATTTTTTATAAAAGAAAATACTTCTATTTTATAAAAGAATACCTCATTACTCACATATTTTAGAGAGTATTATCTTTCTAATATGAAATAATTATGAGAGGGCCATATGACTATGAAAGATCAAAATCTAGAAATATTTTAAGAGAAATATTTTCAGTATATAAAGTAATTGGAAGCAGGCTATTAAGCTATTCCAAATAAATATTCTGCTATTCTAGTTTAATAAGAGTTAAGAATCATTTATAATAAATATAATGTATATTAGTGTGTTTGAGAATGTATGTGATGTGTATGTATATGTACCTACCTGCACGAGTGTTTTGTTGTCATTCACTTACTAAATATTAATTTGAATGTTTTTGTATGTCAAACACTTTCAAAGTACTTAGAGTAAATCTACTGAGAAAAGAATCCAACAATTCTTGCACTTATAGATCTATGTCAATAAATGGTAATTAATTAATTAATTAATTAATAGGTAAGTGCTTTGGAATATAGAGAAAGAGCTAGACATATATTACTGGTAATGTGAAGAGTATAGGTGGGAACTACATGGTCTAGCAATTAGAATGTGATTAATAGTCATAATTAGTTATCAATATTATTATTATTACTACTACTACTATTATTATTATTATATATTATATAGAGTCTCAAAAGCAAGATGCTTACCCTGACAGATCAGTAAATAGAAATGCAAACATTTTATAACTTGCCAAGAAGTTAAAATGTCAATGACAAGCAAGACCAAAGCCATTGCGTAAGCTCCTACATTGAACTATTTTAGGTGGTGAGGTAAATATGATTTCCCCTCCTTTGAAAAATATGACATCTTTGTTCTTAGCCATGATGAGGCCCTATGGGTGACAAGAATTGCATCTCAGGAAGGATTCTGAGTAGGATGGGAGGCAAGAGATTTCTGAAGACACACTTGTTTTCAGACCAAAATGAAGGGATCCTTTTTAGCATTGCCCCACGAAGGCTGTGGCTGCTACTGTGTCCTGGAATTTTTATATCTATGTCCCTTGACAAATTGTTATGGCTCATATCTAACTATCTTTGCAGTTTATACGGTGATTTTGAGCTCAGAGGAGACTCATGCATGGGACAAGCTCACCCTCACTCGTGTATGCTTTGTCTTACCCACAGCCTGCAAGCAATGCCCTTCCAAAGGTCAGTATCCCCAGAGAACAAATGTCCCCTGGAAAAACCATTCACTCCTAGGTGACTTTGCTCCTTGGGCCTGAAAGACAGCTTGAGACCTCCACCGGGCATGCACAAGCCCAAGCATGTCTGTGCTGCCATATGTGCCTGTCAAAACACTAGTTCTGAAATCACAGAGAACCCACCGCAGGTGAGCATTAGTTCCCTCTCCCTGCGATGGCATCCACGAAGGAACCAACCAGCTGGAGCCTGAGCCAGGGAACTGACCGCAGCTGCTGCCAGCCTTTATAACCAATGGGCTCTGGTGCTCTTGTGTTTTGGCAAATGACCCAGTCATCCCTTTCTGGCTTTCTGATGCCCTACTCCCAGGGTCAGATTAGTCAGTTCTTGCTCAGTCTTCTCAGTAATAAATTATTCTTTGCCACTTGCTGTCAGCGTTGTTTTAAGAGGCCCATAGGGGCAGGCAAGTCAGAAAATGAGAACTCTTTAACAAACACTGGCAAACCACCCTCCCCTTGATGTAGAGGAAAAGATCTACAGGCTGTTAAAAGGACCTCCCTCTGGTTAATAGGGTACTGACCTGATCCAAATCAATGTCAGTGGAAGAAAAAGAACGGACTTTTCAAGAGGTGGGATAGAGTGGGGAAGCACATTTCTCTTTAAATACATAGCAGTCCTTTCCCTTCTGCACACACTGGCACACCACCCTTCCGAGTTATCTGCAGAGATCCCTGACCTGGGGTTTTTCATTCTGTTGCACTCGCTGTTGCCACCTGCTGGTAACATATCATGATTGAAGTACAGGCATAAGAGTGGGGGTATTCTTACAGATAGTAAGCGTAAAGCCAAATCAAAAGTTTTTATGCTCTAGGGACCAGTCTTCCTTGAGATAGGAAAAAGAAAAGTTCAGAGAGCAAAGGGAGAAGATTGTATTCACACTCATCTTTCAGGAAGTTCTGGTATGTTTCAGTCCCATTATCCTACCAATACAAGACATTGCATTCACTGTCCCAATGTAGCTCTTTACAAGGTATGCTAGACATTCTCCTGGCCACTGAAAACATACTGTGTTATTTTTGTATCTCTAAAACTAAAAGCTTTCCATGTTATGGAAACTGACCTCAAATGGAAAATTGCTCTTAGTTTTCCCTAAGTAAACTCTCAAGGCAAAAGATAACCTATTCTGCCTGTTTCCAAGGAATCTTGGGGGTAGGGGTGACCAGGTTCTGGGACACCACACCGTGTACAAAAGAGCCCTCAGGAGTATCTGTACCAAAGCTCTCAGAAAAACTCAGGGTTGGCAAAGTTGTTTGAAATAAAGTAAGTCTATGTTTTAAAGGCCCATACCGAGCTGTAATTTGGTATAGAATATGAAATGGAAATGCATTGCCTTAAATTTCTCTGCACTCATAAACATCCAATACCATGGTACATGTTTCCTTGGAAATTCAACACATGGGAAGCCACTGTGCAGAGCTGTACATGTTTAACTTGTAAGTTTATGGTCATACAATAAGAAGGTTTCAAATGAAAATTCTCCAAGTGTCAGGAAGTTCAAGAGTTAAGGTCCCATAGCAATCTTTATACACACCCACAGTGCACAAATGCCACATCATAAAAAGGTTTAAAAGGTTTCTCTAGTAGGAATGCCCAATATTGAATAGGCCCAGCATGGACAACTTAACACTTATATGTATTCCCATTCTTAGTTTTAATTTGTAAAGTGATCTGTGTTTTAATGTAGATATTAATTTCCCATTCCCTAGTTGATGTTCACAATGGGAGCAGCAATGCTGAGGGACCTAGGGCGGTGCCCTGACCCCTTCCCTTCTCTATACGATCACTGGAGGTTCTCTCATCCAGATCCAATCTTTAAATCTATGGAAATCTGTTCTAAAATCTATATCTCCATTCATGTTCTCCCCAGAACTCCAGATTCATAGTCAATTGCCCACCTGAGAAATAACCAATCTCTCGTCTCTCACATGCCCTGAAAAGTAACTGTTGACTATGTTACCCAAACTTGTTTTCTATCAAAATTTCTCCATCTCTGTAAACGACACTAAAATCCTCCCAGTTTCTCAAGTAAGAACTCTGAAAGCTAACTTTGATAAGACTCTTTCCCCTCAGTCCTTATACATCATTTATTGGGAATTCTTGCTGAATCCATAGGCATCAAATCTTCTGAAAATCGAATTCTCTCCATCTGCACTGCTGCCGCCTGTATTAGCCATCTATGTGGCATAATAAATCATCCCAGCACACAGAGCCCTGAAACAACAATGATGCATTATTTCACACAGTTACTAAGGGTTGGGAGTCTGGAAGGGACTTAGCTAGGTCATTCCAGCTCAGGTTCTCTCATGAGGCTGCAAACTGTCAACTATGGCTTCAGGCGCCTCACCCTGGGAAAGGATGCTCAGCTGAGGTCACTCACAGAGTTGTTAGCATGGCTCCGTTCCTTGCTGGCACCTGGCTGGAGGTTTTAGTTCCTTGCTACATCGGCTTCTCCTCAGGGTAGCTCATAACATGGTAGCATGCTTCTCCCAGCATGAAAAACCCAAGAAAGAGAGTGGCCCGGATGAAAGCAATAGTCTTTTATGACCTGATCTCAGAGGCAACCAAATATTACTTTTGCTCTATTCTGTTCGTCACAGTGACTAGCCCTGCTAAAATGTGGGAGTTGACTCCACAAGGGAGGAAACACTAGGAGGAGGGAAAGTTTGGGGTCAAAAGTGATGACTGGCTACCATATCACCCATCGCAGCCCACGCCTCCACCCTAGACTGCCTTGGTGGCTGAAATAGCCTCCTTATCCATTTCCCTGTTTCCCCTCTTGCCATTTCCATTCATTAACCACTCAGCAGGCAGATGTAGCTTTTGGAAACATAAGTCTTCTCATTCCTGTACTTAAAACTCTCCAGTGACTTTTTAATTTACTTAGAGTAAGATCCAAACTCTCAAGCTGGCCCTGCCTACTTGTCAGCCTCATTTCCCACCACACCCAGCCACCATGGCTATATCCCTGTTCTTCCAACAAACTAGGCTGGGTACCTCTTCCTTGGGAAGATATCAATCGCAGCTTAATTGTCACTTCCAAAACGTCAGCACACACTATCCTATCTAAAGGACTGATTCAGACACTCTCCTGTCCAATTGTTATCCTGCCCCCTGCCCCTCATGAACACAACTGTTTATACCTACTTAAGGATCTTAATTTTGTGTTCAGGAGAAGGCAGAGATCTTGATCTGAGGCAATGCAGGCTCCTCCCATCTGTATGGAATGACTCATGATTGCTCTAAGCAGGCATGATAATCCTTTCCCTTCAAGGGTACAAAAGGGCCTAGAAGTGTCAGGTGGACATACACTGATGAATGAGAGATGAGGAGATGTCTACTGGGGGCTTCCCTTCTAACATAAGAAGAGCAGGCCTGGTTAAGGCAGCCTCTTTTTCTTGGCCACTGCTTTTCTGAGTGTAACTACAGTGGGGATGTAATGTCCAGTGCTAGGATGGTTGAGATGAGCAATTGTCTTGAGACTATGAGATAAGCAGAATGATAAGAATGATACATTCTAAGATACAGATATCACAGGACTCTGATCTTTGAAGCATTACACGATTCCTGGTCTACCAACCTCTACCAGACTCCTTCACATGAAAAGTAACTATATGTCCTTATCACTTAAGACCCTGTTGGGCATATCTTTCTGTTACATGCATCTGAAACACCCTGATTGATAGACTCATTCACAAAGGGCCTTGCTAAGTGATGATGACTCACTATTTAAGAATCTTTACTCTGTAATGTAGTGTGTACTTAAAAATACCAGATGACAAAAAACCAACAGAATTACTGAGGCCTGTGATTTTCTTGCTCAACTTTCTTGAAGCTCTTAAGTAGTTACCAATGAAGGCTGATGTATAAAAGTGACTTGTTTTATAAGCATTTCTGTGGAAAAGCTTTCTTAATAAACCTAAGAATAAACATGCATCTTTAATGAGTATGACTACTACTGAGAAATAGTAGGTGTTTTGCCTCAAGGATCTGAGCTTGTGAATTACCTAACACAAAGAAAGAGCGAGTTTTACTAACCACATTTCACAGATGAGCAAACTGAGGCTCTGAGAGATTAATTTGCCCCAAAGTCATTCAGTTTCCAAGACAGAGCTGGAGTTTGAACCTGGGTCCACTGACCTGGCGTTCACAGGCTTATCTCCAGCACTATCCTCCAGTCTCCAGTGGAGATAGTCTGCCCATAACCAACTCCCTTCCTTCCTTTCTCTTTTGATCTACAGAATCAGTGTCTTGGAATGTGTCTCGCCTGAATGGCCTGTACATCCACACCTAAGGTGCAGCTCACCCCTTGGCCATCTTTAGGCATCTGTATCTTAAAGAGTACACATTGGAGAAAACTTATTTACACTTGCTGTTACTCACCCAGAGGAATATTTTCAATCTTCTGAAAACTATTAAACACCCAACATAATAAGGAAAAAAAAAATCTTGTGCCTTAAAGTTAATGGATTTTAATGCCAGAGCTGTTCAGTCCATGACAGCTTTTCATATTCCATGTCATTTATCTTGGTCAATATTCAATTTTGGCATAATCTCTTGCCCATTCAATTGGCTTTCCTATTTGCACACTTTCCCCCTGCATCCCTGACTCCTTTCCACATAACAACAGAGTAATCATTCACAACTCTAAGTCAGATTACATCACTCTTCTTCTCAAATTACCTCATGGCTTCACATGTCAATCAGGGTAAAAGCTGAAGTCCTTACAATGGCTGACCAGGCTCTCTAAGATATTATCCCCTTTTGTACTTTGATCTCATTGCCTAAGATTCTTCGCCTTGCTTACTTCTCTTGGGTAAAGGCCTCCTTTCTATTCCTCATAGAAGCCAGATGCTCTCTTTTATCTCAGAGCTTTTGCATATGCTATTCCCCCTATTTGGAAAACTGTTCCTCCAGGTACCTGCATGTCTTGCCTCCCAATTCTCTACTTCAATGTTTTACTATCAATGAAATCTTTACGGCACACCATCTATAAATTAGCAATACCTACTCTCCAGCAAACAGACACTTCCTCTCCTTTTTTGTTTGTTTGTTTGTTTGTTTGTTTGTTTGTTTTGTTTTTATAACACTGATTACAACCTGATACAGCATAACATTTATTGCCAATCTTCTTTCCATTGTCTTATAACCTCCTCAAAAACAGGGCCTTTGTTTAGGTCAGTGTGTTCCCAGAATTTAAACATACTTGTCATGTGACAAGTACTCAAATGAGTATTTGTTGAATGAATGGAATGGGTGAATGGATAAATTTATCTTGAGTAGTGAAGTCACATCACTGCTCTGTGACTGAGTTCCCTCATATATGAAACGAAGAAGTGAAGATGAAAGGATCTCCACTATTTCTCCTTTTTCTCTTATACCACATAAATCAAAACGCAGGTCTGCCTCCAGCTTGAGAACCAAGGGGATGATCATCAGGCCCAGCAGTTTCTCTCGGTCTTTCACCGGTTGGCTTCCTGGGTGGCCCTGGGCAAGTCACTTAACTCTGTTCTTTCAGTTACCCATTTATAGAACAAGGCTAACACTTACCTACCGCACTGCAAAGTTAGGAGCATTAATTAATGCTTGTAAAGTGCCCTGGTATTTCTCGATTAAAAGATTCAATTAGAGTAAATTGTTACTATTAGGCAAATGAAAATGAAATAACAAGACTATTCTAGGCACTATAATTCATACGAAGTCCAGCTTTAAAAAGAATCATCACCTACATTCTAAAATAATCCGCAAAACGTACTCCTGGAAGACAGTTTTTCCAAAATGTCCATCATCTAAAAAGAAATTCAGTTTCAAAGAAGAAACATGCCAACTTTTCCTAACTTACAATGTTCACTGGTTGTGGAATCTAGTTGTGTATGTGATTGAAAGTACATTTCAAAAATTTACCATTAAAGAAAAAAATAATATAATTTAGCCCATTGCCTATGTCTTATGCTTAAAGACCAAAAGGAAAATAAATATTTAATGCATAAAATATTTCAAATAAAAATGTATCACAGTTGCTCATGTTTGTGGAGATATTCAAGATTACTCAGGAAATGGAGACTACAATGAGCTAGTATATTTTGAAATACCCACACTGTGAATGGAGCTGATACTCTACTAACCAGGTAACTTTAGGCAAGCTGAGACTCTTTAAAGGACTTTATTAAACTTCAAATCATTTTTATAATCCTCACCGAAGGATATGTTTTTATTGAATTTGGGGGTAGGAAGGGAAAGAGAAAGAAAGGAGGAGAGAGAGAGAGAGAGAGAGAGAGAGAGAGAGAGAGAGAGAGAGAGAGAGAAGAAGAAGAAGAAGAAGAAGAAGAAGAAGAAGAAGAAGAAGGAGGAGGAGGAGGAGGAGGAGGAGGAGGAGGAGGAGGAGGAGGAGGAAGAGGAAGAGGAGAGAAGAGGGGAAATGACAAGAATCTCCACTATAATCCAACTGGAAGAGATATTAAATGCAAAGTGAGATTTGATTGGATTTTCCCACTCTCCTTTTTTTCAATGTTTGGGTTTGTTTGTTTGTTTGTTTTTAAACTTTTTTTTTTTTAATTTCAGAGAGGAAGGGAGAAAAAAACATAAATGATGAGAGAGAATTATTGATTGGCTGCCTCCTGCACACACCACATTGGGGATCGAGCCAGCAACCTGGACACATACCCTGACCAGGAATCAAATTGTGACCTCTTTGTCCATAGGTCGATGCTCAACCACTGAGCCATGCAGGTCTGGCCTGATTTTCCCGTTATCCATCTAATGATATTGATACAGAATAAGCAAAGATATTTTACTTGTACTTAAGTTTTTATTGAACAGAAACACAATGGTTATATATCTAAACATTTTATTAAGCTAGTCAACATGATCACATTGCCAGGGAAGGTAAACTTCTTACCCCAAATAAGAATTTCTGAGCACAATTCCATATACATTATCCTATATAATAAAAGTCTAATATGCAAATTGACTAAATAGCTGAATGACCAGCCACTATGACACACACTGACTAGGGGGCAGATGCTCAAAGCAGGAGCTGACCCCTATTGGTCAGTGTGCTCCCATAGGGGGAGCGCCACTCAGCCAGAAGCTGGGCTCATGGCTGGAGCCTTTCCCACCTCTGCAGCAGTGCTAAGGATGTCCGACTGAGCCATCAGTTGGACATAACCAGAGAGCTCCCGGACTGCAAGAGGGCACAGGGCAGGCTGAGGGACCCCTGAGTGTATGGATTTAGTGCACCAGGACTCTAGTTTAATATACAGTTGCCCTTCTTTCTCCTTTTGCTTTAGGCAATTTAGCCTCTTCTTCTCACCCCTGAAAATTACCAGGTAAAGTTCTATTACCCTCAATTTCTCTTTATGGTTCCTCAATGCTCCTCAAATACATCTACCAAGGGAAGGTGTTCATTTTCATCTATGTACTTATAACTCCCTACATAACTTTTCAAAGTTCTTGAAAGGGCAGATTTTAAGGGCTTCATACTCTTGCTACAAGTACACATGTTAATGGGCCTCAATAAAACCAGAGTTTCAGGGGGGTTCTCTACTTTCAGGATCTTTTATTGAAAATAAATTCCAAAGCTTCCCCTTTCTCTTTATGGTGAATTACTTTTCTACTGTACTTTAAATTGACAAGTTTATTTCAAGTGGAAGAAAAATTTTAATTTTCCCATTGATAGTGTTAGTCCAGTGTTATTCTTATATATTGACTTTTTTTTTCCCCAAAGGAAGTTTGGAGTAGACTAAGGCCACTTCATCAGAAGAGAGCCCCAGGCAAAGAAGCAGAACTTCCAAGATCCAGTCCCAGCCGTGCCAGGCACTAGTCACACAGACATGGATGGACAGCAGGTAGCTACCGCTCTAAGTTTCTGCAACTATCATGGCAGCAGTTTGGCGGTGACATGAACTCTGGACAAAGCCCTAGTTCTAGATCTATCTCTGGCCCATGAGACTCTGAGAGGATTTGTTTCTCCTTTATATTGTAATTTCAGATTCTTCCTTTGTGTAAAGAGAGAATCGGCTAGCTAGTCTCTATTGATGATTACAGCTCTAAACGTTGCTTCTTTGGGAATCTGATAGCAAAGACAGATCAGCAAGACTAACTCAATGCTCAGTGGGTATCTATCCCTAACAAGGGTGTGGGAAACTTTAGTTTTGCTGCCCATGTTTATCAATATTTGATGACAGAGTTGCTGGTAAATTTTTCAGCACATATTCCCATGCCTTTCAGACAATTATACAATTTTTTAAAAATATATTTTATTGATTTTTTACAGAGAGGAAGAGAGAGGGATAGAGTTAGAAACATCGATGAGAGAGAATCATCGATCAGCTGCCTCTTGCACACTCCCTACTGAGGATGTGCTCGCAACCAAGGTACATGCCCTTGACCGGAATCGAACCTGGGACCCTTGAGTCCGCAGGCCAACATTCTATCCACTGAGCCAAACCGATTTTGGCAATTATACAAAATTTTTAAAAAAGTAAACCAAACTTACATTCTAGCTTACCTTGAGCTTGCATAAAGGTAAAGATCAAAGATAGATTATGTAGATTTTAATATGCATTTAATTTGATGCTTTATGTCTGGCAGAGCATGTGAGAGGCCTGTTGGTATTTCTTCTGTAGTCAAGTGTAAATACCTGGTAGCAACATGCCAAAGGTGAAAACACTATGCGTATATATAAAAGCCTAAGAGACCATTATGGTGGAACAACCAGAACGACTGGTCACTACGATGCACACTGACTACTCCGATCACCTGATTGGTGCCTGTGGTGGCAGAAGCAGCAGAGAAAGGCCAAGGAGGGTGTAGGCAGGGGGTGTGGCCTGCTGCCAGCACCTGGGGTAAGGAAGGCCCAGCCAGCCAACCTCTCAATCCCTGGAGGCTTTGGAAAAACCTCTTTCTGGGGAGGCTTTCTCTACCCTCTCCTTCCCCCTGCCACCAGGCATGCAATCCAAAGGCGCTAGCTGAGGAACCACCTGCCTTAGGGCCGCCTAATCTCTCCCACACCCAGTCAGATGAGTCTGGGATGTGGAATAAACACTCTGAGCTGCTGTCTGCAGGTGGGAAGCTGGCGGGGATAGTCCTCGGACCTGGACTACTGAGCCCCAGCACTCTCTCCACCTGGAGGCATCCAGCTGCAGACCTCCAACCCCATTAACTGGATCAATGGTGGGATAGAAAGCGATCCGGGAGAGTGAGGAAATGAAACTTGGGGCAATTACCACAGGTGCAGTCCCCTTGACCTTCCCCTTCCAGGATAATGCTGTGCTCCCTAACCTCCTACATGCCAAGAGATAGATGTGGATGCACAAAGAGGCAGGCCTCTGAAGAGCTTCAGCTGGGTGGACTAGAGTTACTCACTTCTGACACCCCCAACCTCTGCATTCTCTTTCCCTAATACATGTTGTTTGAAATACACGATAGTTTGTGCTTAGACATGCGATAAACATGCGGAAAGCAAAGTTTTGTGCTTTAAAACAAAAGAGCCTGGAGTCTTTCGGGAGGTGTTTCCCTCTCTGTCTCTCTGTCTCTCTCTCTCTCTCTCTTTCTCTCTCTCTCTCTCTCTCTCTCTCTCTCTCTCTCTCTCTCTCTCTCTCTCTCTCTCTGTCTTTCACACACACACACACACACACCCCTCCCCTCTTCCCTGGCCTGGCAAATCTTCACACAGAAATTTAAACCTAGCTCCTCAGAACCCACCCTTGCTGGCGTTGCCTCTGTTTTGTTTTTTTCTCTCAAAAGGTTTTTGTTGTTGTTGTTGTTGTTGTTGCTGCTGTTGTTTCCCCCCCCCCCCTAATCTCTAAACCAGCAGTCGGACATCCCCTGAGGGGTCCAGATTGTGAGAGGGTGCAGACCAGGCTGACGGACTCCTGTGCACAAATTTTGTGTACCAGGCCTCTAGTCTTAATATAATCATCTAACTTGTGTTCTTTTTGTCTCCAAAAACAAAATTGGTATCCCTCCTTGTAAGATAAGCTATAAGGTAAGTTATAAGATAAAGAATAAAATGATGCTTTTTTTATGCTTCCTTTAGTGCAAAAATATATTTATCCTATTCATGTTAAATTCATCTGAAGGGCCGTGATCCATACCCTATTTAGTAAAGAGTATTTTGATGTTTGCAGGACCTTAATGGGTGATTTATTTTCACAAAATTCTCTCAAATTCCAAATGATCAAATTTGTTTGTAAACTATAACCTAAATTCACAACTTGTATATTTAAGAATTAGTACACAAACTACACACTCACACACACACACACACACACACACACACACACACACACCAGACCATGCAGAAATATAAGGAAAAAAACTAATCTAAATGTAAGTAAAACTTATATTTTGACAAGAAAACCACTTGTCATAATAAAGATGAGCCTCCACATTGTGACCTTTTGTTCCAATACCATGAAGACTACTATATATATATATATATATATATAGTCATTTTGCTTTTCTAGTAGCTAAAACCACACATTGCTACACCATAACTAATGGAAAAAGCTTTCCAACAAGTCTCCTTTGACAGTGCTTAACTTTATTGTCCCATTACAATATATTGGGCACAAGGGGGCACTGAAAGAGTGAACAATCCCATCCACCATGCTAGCACTGACACCTCGGTGTTCACCTTTCATTCTGCCACAGCGGAGCTGTTGCTTTCCTTCCTCCTTTCTTTTTTCTTTTTTAACACTTGCAAGGAATGTGCCAGCTATTCTGATCACGTGAGGGAAATGCAACCAACCCGATGGGCAACACCACTGTGAATGGCCTTTTTTAAGAGTATACCTGTCATGTCATTATGAACCCACATCAAGGTTCACTAAAATGCCAAACATCTGTGGCAAGATTCTACCCAGTAGTCATAACACCCTTCCTTCTTACTAACAAAACCTTTGGGTGGTTGGAGGTAGTGACGATCTACATTGCCCATCCTCTCTAGATGAGTGTGGACAATGACAGGGAAGAGGAAGCTCCAAAGGGAGTTTGCTGACTCGGTAGGAGTTCATTCCCCTTCCTCTTTCTGCCGGCCTAGAAAGTGAATGCCACAACCAGCACTGTAGTAGCCATCTTTCAATTCCAAAACAAAGGTGGAATAGAAAAAACAAGCCTAAGGCCTTGTAGGGATACGGGACTTCCATTTCATCCCTACACTGCCTCCTTCCAAATGTCAATATGTGAAAGAAAAAGCAAATATTATCTGGTGTCATTCCCTATGATTTGGGTCTCTGAAGCTTTGACATAAAAGCATTTTAAAACTGCAATTCCCAAATAACAAATCATGAGAATATCCTGGTTAGCAGTGGTGGCTCTTTAATTATATATGGCACCAGAACTGAACCAAAGGCAATATTTCCCTGAGCTCCCATCCAGTCCCATGAAAGATATGCATGCTTGAGAAAAGTTCTGAGTTAAAATGTGTTTTTAAACATCTTTTTAACTTAATTGGACAAATATGAAATATCAATGAGTATTCTCTACAGGAAAGTCTATGTCGATCATAATAAATTCCAAATCTCCTCTAAATTACTGCTATTTTGTCTACAAAGGCAACTGCCTGTTACTTCACGTGCTGGACTCCACACCAGGAACCCCAATGGGAAGCACTGCAAGGTCAGTGCAGAGCTTTGCCCACCCACACTGCTCACTGGAATAGGCAAGCAGCTGCACTGCTAACAATTTCCCCTCTCAGCACCCTGGTCAGCGGCCTCACCCTGAACTCTCACAGCTCACAACACCCTTGGCTGTCACCCCATCCTCACCAGGGACCCTCTTCAATCCTTCCACTAAAAGAAGACTGGGAAAAAACAAATGCCCAAAAGAAGCAACTTCTTGAGAAATAACCTGAGCTTCTGTGTCTATTTTTCCCATGAAAGAAAGAAATGTTTATTTTTATCACATTAGTTATGCAGTTAGTTAAATGTGATTTTAAATCTCCCTACTATTTGTATTATTATTTTCCATGTTATCTCAGTGGGTAGAAAATTCAATCTAGAATTTTTTTATTGGGTGCAAATATTTTAAAAATGTGAATCTTTGAATTATCAAAGTTTGACAATGTGCTTTTGGAGTGTAGTCAAAGGACATTATTATTGCAAAAATGTGTCTTTGTTTAATAGAATAATGGAGGAAGATGAAGCTCTAATTATTAGATAAGTTCCAGTGCAATATCTTATTCTACAGGAAAATTACAGTGGTTAGGGTTATCGGCCATAATATTTTTGATACAGAGTTTGAATCATTTTTTAAAAATCATCTTTAATCCAAAAATACCTTGCTATATTAAGAGGAAATCACATGGCTTATGGAAAGTAAATCATATGTACTGTGACTTCTTTAAATGGATAGTAGATTTATATTCTCTAACTCAATGGAGTCCAGAGACAAAAAACTTTTATATGTTTTTATTAAATTTTAGAGAAAAAGGAAGGGAGATGGGTAGAAAGATAGAAGCATCATAGATTGGCTGCCTCCTGCACACCCCCAGACTGGAGATGGTGCCCTGACCTCTTGGTACCTGGGTCAATGCTCAACTGCTGAGTCCCACTGGTAAGGCCAAAAGCTTTTCAATTGCAGTTTCAATTAACACAAAGAATTGTTTTTAATTGAAAAAATAATTAACTACTGAGCAGGCTACATTAAATAAGGTTATACATGTTCAGGATGGGGGGGGGGTTCTCTTTTAAAGTATAAGTGACTGTCGATTTCCTCACGAGAGGGCCTTTCACCTGTGTGTTTAGGCTTCATAGTCTGCAATGTGGACCTTAATCTGTGCTGGTAATTATGAACAGTTTCAGCATCCCGGTTTTTAAAATGTTAAACTGAAAATATATCTGTATACGTTATAAAAGGTAACATGTTTTTACATTAAAAGTGCTTTGTACATCTGTTCCAAGTAGCTTTCATATCCATTTGGTGAAGAAACACATACACATTAAAGTCTCTCCTCCCTGATAACCTTGTGTTCAGGTGAAGGACTCAAGGCGTTTTCAGCTATTAGCACAAAAGGCAGAGGTGAAAGTGGATCTTGTGGCCACTCTTTTCTCATTTCCCAGTATTTCTCTACACACTAGCGACTCAATGTACAGTCTGCAGGCCAACAGCAGCAGCTCAACTTGGGAACATGGAAATGCAGAGTCTCATGCTCCCCAGGGGATGTGCAGGTGCGCTGAAGTCTGAGGAGCACTGCTTTAGCGCCACAAAAAAACTCAAGTTCATGCCAAGTCTATATCTGTACCACCTGTGAATCTTCAAAACCTATAGCTAGAAATGACATTGCTAATAGAAACTGTCATTTCTTAGTTCTCATGAGCTAGAAATCAATTAACATAAATTAATATCAGAGGTGTTTGATATTTATTTTTTTTATTTTTTTTAAAATATATTTTATTGATTTTTCACAGAGAGGAAGAGAGAGAGAGAGAGAGAGTTAGAAACATCGATGAGAGAGAATCATCGATCAGCTGCCTCTTGCACACCCCCTACTGGGGATGCGCCCGCAACCAAGGTACATGCCCCTCTGACCGGAATCGAACCCAGGACCTTTCAGTCCCCAGGCCAATGCTCTATCCACTTGAGCCAAACCGGTCCCAACAGAGGTGTTTGATATTTAAACAAAGAGAAATACCTGGCAGACCAGAACACGTGAACCTTTTCCATCTACTTCCCTCTCACCATCAGGGATGTGTTAGAATGCAGGTGGTCTGGCTGCCCAGTTGTCAATAATTTTTCTTTAGGTTCTTTAATTTTAGCTTTAGCAAAGATTATTGTTATATTAAAGACACATGTACACATATTCCTGAGGAATGATGTAAGCAATTTTCAATGGCCATTTTTACCATTCTCTATTTTTTCTTTAAGTACAAACTTGAGGACCTATTCCCATGTAAGCTATTAACCATTTACATTTTTGGAAAATTCATAAATACCTGTTAGGTTCACCAGCACTTTCTTATTAGATGTCTTGTCTTAGATAGATTTGTGTCACTGAGCAATAGTTTGTAAACATTTAAGCAATAATTTAACCTTGAAAGATGGCACTAATACATTATAAACTAATGTATAACGGATGTGGTCAGAAAGAGGGAAGGTGGGGTGGGAGGGTGGTTATGTGGGTGGGAGCAGGTCAACCAAAGAACTTGTATGCATATCTATAATAATAAAAGTATAATATGCTAATTATACCAGACAGCTGAACGACCTTCCAGATATCCTTCCAGATAAAGCTGTGGTGGTGGGGGCCAAGGAAGAGATGGTTAGGGGTGATCAGGCAGTCAGGCAAATGGGTAGGGGTGATCAGACAGGCAAGCAGAGTGGTTAGGGGCAATCAGGCAGGCAGGTGAGCAGTTAGGGGTGATCAGGCAGGCAGGCAATGGCAGTTAGTGGCGATCAGGCTGGCAAGTGAGCGATTAGGAGCCAGCAGTCCTGGATTTTGAGAGGGGTGTCCACAGGGATTGGGCCTAAACTGGCAGTAGGACATCCCCCAAAGGGTCCCGGATTGTGAGAGGATGCAGGCTGGGCTGAGGGGACCACTGCCCCCTCCCCATGCACAGATTTCATGCACCAGGCCTCTAGTACTAGTATATGCATAACCCATGGACACAGACAATAATATGGTAAAGGTAGGAGCAGGCTAGATGAGGTCAATGGGGGGAAAAAGGGGGACATATATAATGCTTTCAACAATAAAGACTTAAAATAAATAAACAAATATTATTTTTTATAAAGACTTAAAATAAATAAACGAATATTATTTTTTTTAAAGTGAATATGGGCATTTAAATAGCTATGATCTGGGTTGGAGAGGAGGGAGAGATCTTGAGGAAGACAAAAAAAGAAAAGAATGAGTGTAAGAAAGGAAATATCACTGGAATGTTGAAATTGCAAATGAAACCCAGAGAAGTCAGGAAATTCAAGAGTTAAGGCTCCCATTGCTCCCTTAATTCTGCCCCTGGTGTTGGGCGAATGCACTGTGTACGTATCTTTCATTATCAGATCCCATAACACTTAGCAACAGAGCCCGCTTAGGCTGGTGATGAAGACGCATATGGCTCCTTATGAAATAAGCTTTAAATACATTGAAAGGTTAAAAACTAATATAACAAGGCCCCTTTTCCCATAAAAGTTTAATGTTAATTATAAAGTGGGATCACATTTTTACCGCGTGAAATATGAATGTACAAGGCCCACTCCGCTGGGACACAGTTGACGGGCACTGCATGCAGAATGGCATTTCCCCACCTCCTGTATATGAAAGTGGAAATACTTTTTTATCCCTGAGGGGGGATGGGGGGGGGGGATATGGAATTAGCTAATGTAGTAAAATTTCAGAATCTCTACTTTGCTTTTCAGAAGGAGACTAGATTTCAGGGACTTCAAGCTCTAGTTAGGGTAACCATATACTAAAAAACCAATCTGTGGCAGGCTACAGGGAATAACGAATGATTCTTCCCTAAACATAATATTTTCTGGCTGATTTTGGAAATCTGTGTATGGTATTGCCTTCCTTCAGACTTATCTTCCTAATGATGTTTATTCTTGACAAAAGAATGCCTCTCTGAATGCATTAAGGATTTTTTTAAAAAAATAATCTCAGGAATGTATCTACTTGAAGATGAAAAACAAAGCAGCATAAGATTAAAATGTACACAAATCATTTGAAAATGCCGTCTCTCCCACGAAGGTATAGGAAACAGTTAATGAAAGTGAAAAGTGCCCTCGGTAGACATAAGGATTTAGTGGTTATTAAGGCAATGCTGAGGCTTTTGAAGAGTAAATTAACCCTTCAAGGAGTGGCCATATAATTGTGGGGCTCAATGCAAATGAAAATAGGGGACCCTTGGTAAAATATTATTAAGAATTTCAAGGTGATGATACTAGAGCTTTAAACTGAGGGCAAGTGTGTCTAAGAATGGGGCCATATGTGGTGGCACAAATTGCACACCCTGACTCCTTCGATTAAACCAAATCCTCTACTTTGCATTTCTCATGATACTGACCACTTTCTATTATTCTTAGTCCTTCGAGTGCCATCCTTACTCCTCCCATTAGCCTGTAAGTTCTTTTTAGGAAGGAACTGTGAAAAGAACATGAGCTCTTGAATCAGGCAAATCTGCCTTTAATTTCCAACCTCCGACACCTACTAGTTGTCATAAACCTATTTGTATTATTTAGTTTCTGAGACTTGGTTTTCTCATCTTTAAAATGGGATAATGAGCCTGGCAACCATGCCTCAGTGGTTGAAAATCGACCTATGAACCAATAGGTCATAGTTCAATTACCAGTTAGGGCATATGCCCAGGTTGCTGGCTGGATCCCCATTGTGGGGTGTACAAGATGCAGCAGATCAATGATTTTCTCTCATCATTGATGTTTCTATCTCTCTCTCCATTCCTTTCTAAAATCAACAAAATATATATTTTAATGGGATAATGGTAATACCTTCAAGATAAAATTGCTGTGAGGGTTAGAATATGATAATTCACAGTATTTGGCCCACAGTGAGTACTTAAAAATGGTGGCTATTCATGTCATTGCACCATACAGTTTTTGTGAGGAGTGTGATGAGAGAATAGAAAGAACTTCACAATATTTAATGATATGGATTGGTTGAAATTATCTGATAAATTCCTACAATGGCATGATGTATTGCTGAGGTGAATCTCTTCACCTGCCCAGAGCACTCAGCAGCACATGAGAGCAGGTTTGAAATGCAAATTCTTAGGCTGCAGCCAGACCTACCAAATCAGGAACTCTGAGGGTTGCACCTGGCCATCTGGGAGGAAAGCAAGGGAGGGTATGATGAGTCCTCCAGGTGATTCTGATATGCTCTGACGTTCAAGAACCACATGAGTTGGGCCTGTGTCTTCTTAACTGTATGTTTATTAATTTACTAGAGTCCTAGTGCACGGAATTTGTGCACTCAGAGGGGGTCCCTCAGTCCAACCTGTGCCCTCTCGTGGTCTGGGAGCCCTGAACTTGATAGCCATGCAGATGGAGGTCCCACTCACCCTCTGTAGCACCTCCTGGTAGCCTGGGCCTCCCTCTGCAAGGTGATCCATTGTGGGGTTCCACGATGGATCACCTCAAAGAGGAAGGCCCCACCAACCCACCACAGCCTGCTGGTCTGTGGCCTGGGCCTCCCTCTGTGGGGTAATCGTGGAGCATCGTGAGGTGATAGCGGGGTTCCCCCAACCATTCATTCACACTTGGCTGGCCTGGCGCCAGTGTATGTCATAGTGTAGTTGTCCGGAGGGTCATTCTGCTGTTCAGGCATTCAGTTGATTTGCATATTAGGTTTTTAATTATTATAGGTGAAGCAAGGTGCAGAAGAGTACCCAAACTGATTCCAAGTCCAGAGATTTTCCAAAAGTGAGGTGCATTTCTCCACCTTGGCAGCCGTTAATGAGGGTGTTTCTCTGGCCAATAGGACTCAGTCCTAAGATTTGTACCATTTTGCTTTTGGGAAGAGGAACTCATAGAGATTTTCCTTTCTCCTTTTTGACATTTTGTACCTTTAAGCATATATTGAAATGTACATTTATGTGTATATATATGGTTTATATATATTTTTATGTTTATAAAACCATATGTGATTTTATATATGTTTATATATAAATGCTTTTTTAACAAATATCCCAATTTATTTTTAATGAATATTTTAAAGTAAATAAATACAACCTAAAAGTGAAATAAAAAAGCATGGCTCAGGCCCTGGTTGGTTTGGCTTAGTAGATAGAGTGTCGACCTGTGGAATGAAGGGTCCGGGGTTCGATTCTGATTAAAGGCACATGCCCAGGTTGCCAGCTTGATCCCCAGTTGGGGGCGTGCGGGAGGTAGCCAATCAATGATCCTCTCTCATCATTGTTGTTTCTATCTCTCTCCCTCCCTCTCCCTTCCTCTCTGAAATCAATAAAAATATATTAAAAAAAAAAAAAAGCATGGCTCAGGTTCACTAGAATGAGGCCAGAATAAAAACTATTTGAGGCCAAGTAGTGAGTGCTATTCTTTTAGAAGCAGAGAACCAGCCCTAATCTGTTGACTTCCAACCAATGATGCTGAGCAACCGGCCTAGTTTGGGGAAATCCTAGCAGCAGGGCCTCTAATTTCAAGAAATAAGCCAGGTTGACCTCGAAAACTGTTGGCAAGGAAATTACACAGGAGCCAGAGCACTTCACACAATTCTCTCTTTGGGTTTTCATTCTTTAGGGTTGGTTTCCATGGAAATCTGCACCTGCCAGCTCCCTGGGGTCTTAAGCCTGGGGACTTTGAGGAAACAGTGAGAAAAGTCTGGACAATGCAGATTTTATAGGCTTCTTTCATTTCATTTTTTTGGCTTATGGTCCTCTCATAATTGTGAGCCTACAGAGAAATTTAATTCGTAGTATTTACCACTTTCTTACTTTCTGGAACCTTGAAAACATCAGATAGTAAGGCTTCAGTACATGGCTATTTTGTGTATAGACATGAAATTGGGTCAAATGTTTTCAGAATGTTTTGATAATGATAAAGATCCTTTATGTTTACCGTGAGAAATCCTTACCCAAAAAACCCAGGGCCCCTTTAAATCTTTAAAGTTTGCCTCGGGCCAGAGGAGAGCACAGGTTTTTACTATTTTGAATCCAGAGTGGTGGAGTCACTGAGACAGGTGGTCACCAGCTGGGAAGCTGTGAGCTCAGCCAGGTGACCTCTGAAAGCCCCTTGTGGAGCAAGAACGTGTGACAATCGTAGTTACAGAGTAAAATCATCTCTACAGGCCCATATAGAGTATGAAGCCCAGTCCTGATTTGCTACCTGGCTCTGTGCCTTCCCTCTCCTCCCAGGAGAATTGAGGTTGAGAAAGGATTATATGCTGTCCTGCCCCCACTGGGAGGGAACAACAGGCTCCATCAGGGGTGTTGGTCAACACTGACAGCTCTGGCTTTTTGTGAGGTCCTAGGGGGACTCTAGAAAGGTAATAGCAAATAAATAGAAGAAACAGGTACCTCAGGAAACTTACAGGTGTTCAGGAATACACCGTACACGAGGCACCTAGCATTTTCAAAGGGCAGGACACTGTGTTAATTTTTTTTACAGTTTTTTTTTTTCTTTACTGATAAGGTATTACACATGTGTCCTTATCCCCCATACCCCCACCCCCACCCCCATTACCTTGTTTCTGGGACACTATTTCAACATCGATCCATAGGTTCAAGGCAAAACTGGCATTTAAAAAAAACTTTTTTGGTATAATATGTTTTGGGGTGTTTTTGTTTGTTTTTTGTTTATTTATATTTGGTTTACTTGCTTCTTGGTTAGTCGATTTTACCTAGAAAATCATTTTTTAAATGTTAACAGTTTTACTGTGCTGTAAATTAGCATAAACTGCCTATTTTAAATAATTCAACACATTTTAGTGAGTAGTTTATGGAGTTATGCAGCCCTTACAAAAAATCCACTGTGAAAACGGTTTCATCACCCAAAAAATAAAAAATAAAAATAAAAAAAATAAATAAATAAAAATCTCCTATTTCCTTTCACTGAGCTTTTCACAGAAAGAGAATCATACTCTATATTGTCTTTGCCTCTGGTTTCTTGCATTTAACAAAATATTTTCAAAATTCATCCCATTGTAGCATGTATCATCAGTTTGTTTTATTGTTGAATTGTATTCCATTGCATGAATAGACCACTTTCTAAACACAAAGTTTCAATCTCTGCTCCTCATTTAGTAACTGTGGATAAGAATCCTTAACCATTCTAGGCCTCAAGTAGAAATTTGGGTGGTTTCCACTTTGGGGCTGTTATACATAAAACAATTTAAACATTCACATAAAAGTCTTTAGGGGAACATATGTTTTCATTTCTCTTAAGAGTGGAATTACTGGGTTGTATAGTAAATTTATGTTTAACTTCATAAGAAACTGTCAAATCGTTTTTCCAAAATGGCTGCATCAGTTTTCATTCTCATCAGTATGTATGAGGGTTCCAGTTTTTCAGTATCCTTGCCAATATTTTGTATAGTCCACCTTTACTAGAGACTTTCCCCTGGTTTCTCATTGTGGTTTTTACTTCAAATTTTCCAAATCATTAATGTTGATGAACATCTTTTCATGTGCTTATTAGTTATTTATATATCTTCTTGGTAAAATGCTTACTCAAATAATTTTTCATCTTTTACTTAGATTGTTGTTCTTAATATTGAATTGTAAAAGTCCTTTATATAATACATATGAATGTAGGTCCTTTATCAAATATATGATTTCAAATACTTTCATCTAGCTTGTGGCTTGTCTTTTCATTTTTTTAATGGTGTCCCTTGAAGTGCAAAAGTTTATAATTTAGATGAAGTACATTTTATGAAATTTTTATTTTATAGATCTTGATTTTGGTGTGATAGCTGAGAATTCTTTGCCAATCCCAAAGTAATGAATACTTTCTCATTTTCTTCTGTTTTCTTATATAACTTTTATAGTTTTAAAAAGTTAGATGGTGTGTAATGTTAATAGATTTTCATATACTAAACCAACCTTGCTTTCCTAAGATAAATTACACTTGTTCATGCCTTATAGATCTCTGTATCTGATGCTGGATTTGATTAGCTAATATTTTGAAACTTTTCATCTGCATTCTCAAGGGATATTGGTTTATACATTTATTATGATGACTTTGCTTGGCTTTAATATCAGGGTAATACTCTTAGAATGAGTTGAAAAGAGTACCCTCATGTATTTTCTCAAAGAGTTTGTGAAGGATTGGTAATATTTATTCTTTATATATTTGATAGAATTTGCCAGTGAAGTTATTTGAGCCTGGGCTTTTTTATGCAAGAAAAGTTTTTTAATTACTAATTCAATGTATCTACTGGTCAGAGTTCTAGACTGATTTTTTATTACTTCTTGAGTTGGTTTGGTAATTTCTGTCTTTCCATAAATTGTTTATTTCATCTAAGTTAACCAATTTGTTGACCCAGAATTCTTCATAATACTCCCTTATAAACTTTTTAATTTCTTCGTTGTTAGTACTAATATCTCCTCTTTCATTCCTAATTTTGGTAAATAGTGCTCTTTCTGTTTTCTTCTTTAGTTATACCAACAAAATAATTGTCAATTTTGTTTGATTCTAAATTCCTGATAAGGATCTTCCTAGGACTAGTATCTGTAAGAAAACATTCCTGAAAGATGATTAAAGGACCTTGGTAACAATTAAAATATAAGCTATTGCGCTGCACTAAAACAGAGACGCTTTCTTGGTAAAACTGGCTGGTGACTATGGACTTGGCTCAATACACATAAATAATGTGAATGTGTCACTTGACCCAAACACCCATCGCCCTTGGACATGCTCAGTGACTAAAATGCACAGGCAATGACCTGATGGAGAATATAAATAATAACTAGGTAATCAAGGCCTAAGCACTACAGACAAACAATATAACATGGTGTTCATCCCTCTAAACACAAAGTTTCAACCTCTGCTCCTCACTTGGTAACTGTGGGTAAGAATCCTTAACCATTCTAGGCCTCAAGTAGCTCATCTCAAGCATTAGTATACAACCATTTATTACTTTGACATCTAAGAGAATAAAAACACACATAGTATTTCACATTCAACAGCACAGGGCCTGGCACACAAATGTGCTCCATAAATGGTAGTAGGTATACTTACTTCATCTCTCCAGGGGCGGTCCTATATGTTGGCAATGGAGGTAGCTGATTGCACAGAAAGTGGAAATCTCTCCCCATTACAAGATTAATGTCAGGGTAAGTCACCTATCCAAGAAAGACCTCCTTAAAACAAATATCCATCCCCATGCTAACCTATGAGGTGGGACTGGGAGAGTGCAATGGGATGAGGTGGGAAGGGAAGTAGGAAAGATGAGGAGGAAAGGGGCACTGCACCGGAGGCCACCGAGGGCCACTGGTTTGTTTTGGGTGGTGGAAGGAACGAGGTGAGAATGAGTAAGGGTGGCAAGAGGCAGGCAGGAAGCGCAGAAGACTGATTCTGCCTGCGGCCACCTTGTAGATATCATTTCAGGAATCCAAGGGCTTCTCCCTTTCCCATCTGTATATCTCTATGACTCACCGCTCTCTCTATCAGCAAAATATGCAGTTTCACTCCTCCACCTTGCCTCCCAAATTGGTCCCAAGCCCAGAGATTTCCCAAAACTGTGTCTCATTTATCCCCCTTGGCAGGCGGCACGAAGGGTGCTCCCGGGCAGACATGCTGCTGGCCAGGTTTACCCACTCTGGTGTATGTTGTTTTTTTTGACACGTTGGCCTTTCCACTAAGGCTCTAGGAAACAGTCTCTCCAAGTGAGTCGGTTAGGATGTTAGGGGATATATTGGCTCCCGTAACTGACAAAGTCCAGGGGTAGGGCGGGGATCAGGTATGGCTCAATCAGCCGCTGCTGCACGTTCCCGTGTTGCTCTTGCCTCTGCCTTTTCTCACCTCTAGTCCGACAGTGCACATCAGACTGGAATTGCACCTGGACAACATAACTGACAGAGGGGAAAAGGGGCTATTCCTTCCTCTGTCTCTCTCTACAGAGGAAAAAAGTTCCTTTACCAGCATCTCCTTGAAAACATACCCATTTCTGATTGGTTGGAGAAATGCTATATACGGGT
Organism: Pipistrellus hanaki; assembly: GCF_964339955.1. Lineage (NCBI taxonomy): Eukaryota > Metazoa > Chordata > Mammalia > Chiroptera > Vespertilionidae > Pipistrellus > Pipistrellus hanaki. The sequence goes on from NC_140508.1 coordinate 28,876,846, forward strand.
TGGCTACAGCCTGGGTTCTTAATCTGACTGCTGGCAAATTTCTCAGGATTTCATATCCACTGAATACTCTGGGAATCCTGTGGGAATGCAGATTCTGATTCAGGGGGTTTGGAGTGGAATCTGAGATTCTGCATTTGTAGCATCCCAGAGAACATCAAAGGTCAATACTTTGAGTACAGAGGGAACAGTGGGCATGCAGACTAGATATGGAAGGGCTGTAAGCATGTATTAGCCATTGAAACCCCAGGGTCTATAATACCCACTGGTATGTAAAAGTTATCCTATCATTATTTGTTAACTTTGGGGAAGTTGATGCAAATAGTCAGGTAACTGATCTTTCTAATCTCTCCAGGCACAACTGTCAACTTGTAAGCCTTCCCAATATTATTTAAACGCTTAATAGATTTGACAGTTACAAATAAACAAGTGATGCAACACCTACACTTTGAAACTGAAAAGTTACAAAAGTCTCCTTTCTTTAATAAAATTAATAAGAGATAAGCTTATTAATTAATTGAGACATTCATATTTAGACAAAGGGATCTCCTTTCCAGGTGCAAAAAAAATTCATTTGGAAGTATTACATACAAAGATTACTGCATGCTTGAGCCTAGGAGTAAACTACATTATGTTTTGCTCATCTTTTAGCATGCCTTCTTGTATGAAACAAAATGAAGTGGCAAAAATGAAGTGTGAAAAAAAAATAAAGTGACACAAAGTATCCAAATTCAAACTGATGTACAGAAATTAATGTCCTAAGAATCCTGAAACACCAATCAGAAAGAATATATGCACCCATATGTTCATAGCAGCACTATTACAATAGCTAAGATCTGGGAACAGCCGAAGAGCCCATCAGTAGATGTAAGTTCTTCACCTCTTCAAAACCCCCATCTCATTGATGGGTAGCAGGTCTCAGAGGGCTGTCAGAGGCCCAGTCAGCTCCTGTGAGAGGGCTAATTCCCAGTTCCCAGTTCCTCATGTTTCTCCCTATCAGGGGAAATGCATGTAATCCTTTTGGCCTCATTTCTTGAGGCGACAATCAGCCGCATATAAATGATTTCTCAGTTGGCACTAACCTCCAAGCCTGCCTCCTGCCAAGCTCATGGGACAGGAGATCCTTCTCTGGCCAGGTAGTTTGTGTGTGGCTGTGTTTTTTACATGAGGGAAGGATATGCAGGAAGAAGAAAAGAGAAAGCAGAGAGAGAGATATCATCATCCATTCTTCCCTTCCCCACAAGCAGAAAGTGGCCTCGGCCTCCAACAAAGGAAGTGTAGGGAACAAGGCTCATGGCTTTCCTGGCAGCAAAGGTAACAAGAGTGTCTGGAACCACCTGAGACAACTTTGAAAGCATCATTCGAGCCAGATCTACAGTTGAAAGGCTGGAACACACTGTGAACAACTTAGGAAAGAAAATATCTGCAGCTAAAATCTTTACAAAAGCCTAGAGGTTGATACCTTCAAAGAGACATTTTACCCGTGTCAAGTTCTGTGCGGAGGCCAGGGTCAGGACTGAAGACAGGCATTCCAGAAGAGTAAGGAGCTGAGATAGAGCCCCAAATCCCTGGGTGAAGCCAGAATTGTTATCAAAACTCTTGAATCTTCCTGGAAAGAATCAACATTTTCCATAAGAATGACAATGCCCCTACCTTATTCTACCAGCCAACCACCCTCTCCTGTGACCCCATATTCTTTTTAAGAACTCTTGAGGTTTTGTCTACCCTCAGTTCCTACAATATATGCCAGATCCAAAATCATAACTGGATGAATCAAAATGGCCACAAAAGGATCAAGTGAATAAGTCAATTAGTCCTAAAAAAGTCTTTTCATCTCCCATTCCTTTCTTGATTTTAGACCCAGGATGTGTTTTTTGAAAGTTGGGTTTTTTTTAATTGAATTTTACAGAGAGAGAAAGGGAGATGGAGAGGGAGAGGGAGAGGGAGAGGGAGAGGGAGAGGGAGAGGGAGAGGGAGAGGGAGAGGGAGAGAGAGAGAGACAGAGACAGACACAGAGAGAGAGAGAAACATTGGTGAGAAGGGAAATATCGGTGGGCTGAGTCCTACATGCCCCCAACTGAGGATTGAACCCTCAACCCAGAATCAAACTAGCAACCTCTTGCTGTATGGGTTGACACTCAACCACTGAGCCACATCAGCCTGGCTGATTTTAGATGCAGTAAGATTTTGTGTTTTGTTTTGTTTTTTAACTGATAATTAACTCCATCTCTTTTTATTTTTTAATACATCTTTACTGTTGAAAGTATTACATATGTTCCCATTTCCCCGCCCCCCCCCATTACCCCCCTTCAGCCCGCCTCAGCCCCCCTGCTCTAGGCCTTCACCACCCTATTGTCTGTGTCTGTGGGTTACGTATATATGCATACCAGGTCTTTGGTAGATTATCTCCCACCCACCACCCTCCCCCACCTTCCCTCCGCACTCTGTTCCATACTTCCATGTCTCTGGATCCACTCTGTTCATTAGTTTATTTTGTTCATTAGATTCCACATATGAGTGAGATCATGTGATACTTGTCTTTCTCTGACTGGCTTATTTCACTTAGCATGATACTCTCCAGGTCCCTCCATGCTGTCTCAGAGGGTAAGAGATTCTTCTTTTTTACTGCTGCCTAGTATTCCATGGTATAAATGCTCCAAAGCTTTTTTATCCACTCATCTATTGATGGGCTCTTGGGCTGTTTCCACATCTTCACTATTGTAAATTGTGCTGTTGTGAGCATAGGAGCGTATACGTTCTTTCTGATTGATGTTTCAGTTTCCTTAGGATATATTCCTAGAATGGGATCACTGGGTCAAATGGCAGTTTCATATTTAATTTTTTGAGGAAATTCCATATAGACTCAGTACATTTTGAAGAATGGTATTAGTGATCAAAACTAAAATAGGAAAAAGAGGATTGTAAATATTCTATTAGGAAAATTCACTTAGGGAGCTTAATTCTCTGAACTCACCATTGCCTTTCCAATATTGGAAACCATTAAAGAACTCTAGATAATAGGTTTTAAGAGAACAAACTAAACTCTTTTTTGAAACACTACTAAGCAATCTAAGGAATTTTTAGGTCCCAAAGTGTTCAGATGAAAGTTGTACTACCTTGCATCACTGCAAAGTGAAGAAGCATTTTCTCCATCCTTCCCTTCTCTACACAAGTCCTTAATCAAGGAAGTGGAGGTGATTATTTAGTGTGTCCCCTGCCATTTAAGTCTCAAGACACAGTATACATAATGGAAGTCATTCATTTATAAGATGAGACATAATGAGTGAATATAAAGAGCATATAGTCAATTTATGGAATTTGACATTTCCAAGTTTAATATCTTTTTGAAAAGTTCTTTTTTAATTTTAAACATTTGCTGCTTCTAAGTCAAACTAATCCTTTACTTTTCTCTTTGGTAACCATCCTTCCTCCCCCACTCTCATCACTCCTACTCCCAGTTTTGTTTTGTTTTTTTCCCTAACAAATACAGAAAGGAGAAGTAAAAGCAAAATAATAACTTAAAAATTCCAAGGCTTTACTTCAAGCCAAGGTCATATTTCTAAGCAACTTTGATCAGGTAAATTACTTATAAGTGTCTCAATTTTTCCCTCTGGAAAATTGAAATAATTTTATCGCCTTTGATCTGCAAATTTGTAAGGGCATTTGGAGATTGAATGAAACTACCTGCTGGGATTTCTGTTTCCAGGAAGATGGAGTAGACATACTTTTCCTTATTCTTCCTGCTTAGTTCCACTAAAAGCCCTGGATATTATATATAAAGCAAACATAAGAAGATCTGAAAGGTGAAAAGAGGAAGGCAGGTCTTCCAGGGACTATGAAGAATATAATGTGATGAGTTCCCTAAGTTTTATGATTTGATTCATATATTCCAGACTGGATACTGGAGAACTGGCACCCCAGAAATCACCATAGTCATGGATAACAACTACAAAATAGCCTAAAGGAAAACCTGTTCTCTCTGTTTGAAGTACGATAAAAGGGGTAGTCTAGAAACACAAAACAAACAAACAAATAAACAAAAATCCCTTTCAGATAATAACCACTCTGTTCTAGCTAAATAACACAGAAAATGAACCACAACCCAACCCCCATCACTGCCAGTAAAGGCCAAGGGCAGAGCCTAGACATCCACTCTTGGCAGGTTCAAATAAAGTGTTCCAATCCCCTCCTTCTCAGGGTGTGTCAGAGGAAGCCTAATGAAGAGTCAGAATTTTCACCAGTATTCAGTGGTAACAACAACACCCCCAATCACAGTGTCACTAGAAGCCATATGGGGACCCTGAAAGCCCACCCAATCCAGCAGTAACAAGGAGCCCCTCACTCCCTGGCTGTCTATGGAGGCAAAAATGGAGAATCTGGACTTTGATCCCCCCACCCCCACCCCCCAACACACAGGACAGTAAAGAGGTAGAACCCCTCCCCCAATCATCCACCAGAGTACTGTCAGAGGAGGCCTGCTAAAATACAAGACTTAAATAAGACCTAGAATTCTATAACAGTTTTCAAACTGTCCAGGTTTCAATAAAAACAAACAAACAAAGAAAACACTTGTGCCAAGAACCAGGAAGAACTCAAGCTACATATGAAAAGACAATCACCAGATACCCATTTGAATTATTATCTGACAAGGATTTTAAAACAGCCATCAAAAAACTGCTCAGATTAAGAATTATAAACATTCCTGGGGAAAAAAAAAAAAAAAAAAAAAAAAAGAACGAATAAAAAGTCTTGACAAAGCAATAGAAGATGTAAGGAAAATGCAAATAGAAATTTAGAATTAAAAGACAAAATAACTGATATAAAAACTCAATAGTTGGGATCAACAGCAGAACAAACAAGGCAGGTGAAAAAAGGTAAATGAACTTGATTAGAACAAGAGAAATCATCCAATCTGAACAACAGAGAGAAAATGGACTGAAAAAAATAAAGCAGAATCTCAGGGACCTGTGGAACTATAACAAAAGATCTTGTCATCCAAGTCCTACAAGAAAAGTACTAAGATAAGGCTGAAAAAGTAACCAAAAAAAAAATAAAAGGAGATTATTTCCTAAATTTGGCAAAAGTCGGAGGTGGGAGTTGATAGAGAGATTCAGGAAGCAGAGCGAACCTCAAATAGAAAAGAAAAAAAAAAAATCAACAAAATCCATTCCAAGACACATCATAGCTGAACTTCTAAAAAACTAAAGACTGGAAATCTCTAAAGCAGCTGGAGAGAAATGACACATTGAGATAGAGGAAAGATCAATTCCAAGGACAATGTATTTCTCAACAGAAACCACAGAAGCCCAAAGGAAGTGGCACAAACCTTTTTAAGTGCTAAGAGAAAAGAATTAGCAACTCATGGTGCTATACCCAGTGAAAGAGTCCTTCAGGACTGAAGGGAAAACCAAGACAGTCTCAGGTGGAGAAAAACTAGGAGAATGTGTTCCCAGCAAACAACCTTAAAATAAAAGCTAAAGAATAGCTCAAGCATTTCACTGGGAAGCCCTGCCTGTCCCCCTGGCTGCTGCTCTCTGCTTCTCTAGCTCTGCCCTCAGGTGCACTCATATCCAAGAGAAGAGTTCTTGGAACATCAAGTAAGGAAGTCCATAGAAATAATACACGAGTTAAGCACAGACTTTCCTTCTCCTCTTGATTTTTCTAATGATGTTTGATTGTGAATGCCGAATCCATTTGTGGGTAGGATTCAGGAACTAGAGAAAGGGATGCCACACAAATGAATACACTAAATAAGAATTATGAATTTAGAAGGCATGGGGGGCCAGGTGGAAACCTTTCTCTCTAGCTGAGAGGCTCTCTGAAACCCCTGGACCCATCAGTTTTTATTTACTTGAATACACATTTGCCCTTTAGGAATGCAAACAGGCATATCAATGGTAGAATTAAGAAAACAATAAATGGATTATCCAGTTAGGGCCATGCTCTGCAAACTGCAGCTCCTAAGCCACCTGCTGCTCTTTGGCCCCTTGAATATGGCTCTTCTCACAAAATACCACGACCTGAGAGAGTCTATTTTGAAGAAGTGGCGCTAGAAGAAGTTTAAATTTAAAAAAATTTGGCTCTCAAAACAAATTTCAATCGTAGTACTGTTGATATTTGACTCTGTTGACTAGTGAGTTTTCCGACCACTGGGTTAGGGAATTGCCTTCAGCCACTCGGCTGGCAGCAGGGCAATATTATGCTGATTTTCATCCCTGGTGAATATCAAAGTCCAATAGCCTCCAGCCTCCAGCATTTGATGATTAAAGCAAAAATCATAACATTGCTGAATGTTATTGTCAATGAAGGTAAAGGAAATACTTAAGATATCTATATTATACATGGGGAAAGGGAGGTAAGATTTCTACACTTGAGTTTCTCCACTTTGGTACATATTTATATACTCTAAAAATACTTTCCAATGAGATACATTAGAAAAGCAGTAGCTAAATTAACATAGAATTCTCAAATATGTTCGAATGAGTCAGGCAGGAAAAAGAAAAGAAATAAAAGGCAGTGAGTACAAATAGAAATAATAAAAAGGCAAGTTTAAGCAATTGTCAATAATGTATTACATGTCATTAAAAAGACATTTCAGCAATTAAAAGACAGAATTTTGCCTAGGGAAGTAAAAAATGTGACCCAACTATATGCCACCTATAAGAAAGTAACTTCAAATATAATAATTTAGGCAGGCTGAAAACAAAAGGATGTAAAAACACGTGACACCGTATATTTTATGCATATGAAAATCTTAAACATCCCCCTCTCAACAATTAATAGAATAACTAGACAGAAAGTCAACAAGACATAGAAGAATTCAACACCATCAAATAGCACTCACAAAACACTTCACACAATAATAGCAGAATTCACATTCTCTTAAAGTATCCAGAAGATTTGTTCAAGGATAGAATAAATCTTTGCCATAGAACATAAAGTATGTTCTCCAACCACGATGCAATAAAACTAAAAATCAACAGCAGAAAGCAAAACAAGTGTATTCAAATATTTGGTAACTAAACAATACACTTCTAAATAATCCATGAGTCAAAGAGAAAGTCTCATTAAAAATGAATAAAAATGTAACACATCAAAGTGTGTGAGACATGGATAAAGCAGTGTGGAGAAGGGAATTTGTAGCACTAGTTGCTTACATGAAAAAAGAGGAAAAGTTTAGAATCAATAAACTAAGCTCTCACTTCAAGAAAATAAAGAGCAAAAGTAAATCCAAGTGAGAAGAAGGAAGAAAATAACAAAAGATCATTAAAATCTACACACTTCTAGCAAAACTGACAAAAAAGAGAAGATACAAAATTATTAATATCTGGGATAAAATAGAAGCTATCACTTCATGCCCTGCAAACCTCTAATGAATAATAAGGAAATATTATAAACAGCTCTGCACATAAATTTGAAAACTTAAATAAAAATGGATGAATTCATCAAGAAGTACAACCTATTATAAATCACCTAATATGTAATAGATAATTTAAATAGCCTATAACTACTTTAAAACTTAAAATTGATTTTATAATTTAAAATCTCTCCAAAAAATAAGTATTCAACCCAGATGTTTCCACAGAAGACTTCTACCAAATGCTCAAAGAATTAATGCAAATTTTATTACAATTTCTTCCAGAAAATTCAAGAATAAGGAACAATTCCTAATTCATTCTATGAAGCCTTACAACAAAACCAGGCAAAAATAATACTCCCAAAAAGAAGACCTATAGACCATTCTCCCTCAAAAAATGGAAGCACAAATCTTTAATAATATATTAACAGAGAAGAGAGAATTTAGGACTTCTGGAGAAGATGATGGCATACGTAAATGCGGTACTCACATACTCCCACAAACACATCAAAATTACAACTAACCTGCAGAACCATCAGCATTCAGAACTGCCTGAAATCTAGCTGACTGGGAATCCTACAACTAGGGATTTAAAAAAGAAGGCACATTTAGACTGGTAGGAGGGGCTGAGGTGCAGAACGGGCTTATCTCACACCCATGCGTGGCAGATGTGTGACAGATAAAATCAAAAGGGATACCTTGGCTATGGAGATCCCCACTGAAAATCAAGGGTCCCAGACCGATACCAGGTCCTCAGCGCAGGGTTCCAGTGCCAGGAGGAAACATCCTTATAACTTCTGGCTGTAAAAAACAGTGCGGATCATGGCTAAGTGAGACAGAGGACTGTTGTAGTCTTAGGCAGTTCCTCTTAAAGAGCCCATGCACGAACTTACATGGACTTGATCCCTCTGAGCTCCAGAATTAGGGCAACAGTTCAAAAGGCTCTACACACATACAGGAGGAACTTAATTGTTTGACATCAGGGCAAGATCTAGGGGAGGGGGACAGCTTTCTGTCAGACAAAAGTGCTGGCAGAGACCATTGTACCTTTTCTAAGATCCACCCCCAACAGAGTTGGCACATGGGCACCATATCTGAGTCTTCATCAACCTGGTTAACACTGTTTGCCCTGCCCTGGTGATTCCCTGAGACATCACCCCACCCAACTTGCAGGAGCACCAAAGCTGTTTCCAGTGGCTTTTCCATACGAATTGTGTGTCTTGGCGTGTGCTTCAGACTTTCTTAAAATTTCTCAAACAAGCAGCATCTGGCCTCAGCGTGCCCCATACCTCTGGCTAAGTGGCCCTAGGCCCAGCACTAGCAGCAGCTAGCCTTGGTTCAGAGCTTGGCCTTAGGTAGAAACCATCTGTAGATCATTTTGTAGTTCATGTCAGGTGGCCCCGTGCAAAACACAAGTAGTTGCTGACCTTGACTTGCACCACCCAGGTGGTTCCAAAGCCAGTGCACCCAGTGGAAAGCTTCAGACCACATTGAAGCACCACCCAACCACCTCCACAAATGACACACTACAGAGGTGGACTCAGCAGGCATCAAAGCCCTATTTAAGTCAGTCCTTGTCTGTGGGGTGGATCCCTACATGTTGATTCTCTACAGTGGTCAGTGGTTGGTGGTCAGTGGCCACAGCCAGTCTTTGCAGCAAATTGGCCAAGGGGTGAGGGTAAATTCCTCTCATTGATGTGCCAACAGCAATCAAGGTTCAACTACAACAGGAGATTGCATATAACCTGCATGGAATGCCTAGCTTGGGTGCATGGAGAGGCTGTCCCACTGTCCTCTACAGAACTCCATTGGGCCTCTCTAGCAAGCCAGGAGATGTAGCCACTCTACATAATACATAGAAACAAATAGGGAGGATGCCAAAATAAGGAAATAAATAAACATGTCCCAAATGGAAAAAGCAGAACAAAACTCCAGAAACAAAATGTAGATAAGCAATCTTCTAAATTCAGAGCTCAAAACACTGGTTATAAGGATACTCAATGAATTTAGTGATAATTTCAAGAGTATAAAAAAGAATTTTGAAACTATAAAAAATAACCAGTCAGAAATAAAGGATATACTAACTGAAATAAGGTATACTTTACAGGCAATCAACAGTAGAGTATATGAATCTGAGAATCATTTCAGTAGTTTGGAATAGAAGGAAGTAATACACACCTAATAAGAACAACAAAAAGAAAAAAAAGATTAAAAAATAGGATAGTGTGAGGAGTTTCTGGGACAACTTAGCAACATTTGAATCATGGAGGTGCAGAAAAAGAAGAAAGAGAGCAAGAAATTGAAAACCTATTTGAAAAATAACAGAAAACTTCCATAATCTGTTCATGGAAATACATATACAACTCCAGGCAGCAAAGAGTGTCTAAAACAAGATGAATCCAAAGAGCCCACACCAAGATACACCATAATTAAAATGCAAAAGGTTAAAGACAAAGAGAGAATCTTAAAAGCAGCAAGAAAAAAGCAGTCAGTTACCTACAAGGGAGCTCCTTTAAGACTGTCAACTGATTTCTCAAAAGAAACTTTGCAGCCCAGACAGGATCAGAAAGACATATTCAAATTGATGAAAAGCAAAGACCTACAACCAAGATTACTCTACCCAGCAAAGCTATCATTTAGAATCAAAGGACATGTGACAAGAAAAAGCTAAAATGAGTTCACCATCAAACCCAGTATTATGTGAAATGTTAAAGGGTGTTCTTTAAAAAGAAAAAAGAAGAACAAAAAAGATTTTATAAAATATGAACACTAAAATGGCAATAAATGCATATCTGTTGACAATTGAATCTAAACAAAATAAATGGACAAGCAGAACAGAAACATATTCAGAGATACAGAGAATAGTTTGATGATTGCCATATGGGAAGGGAGGTTGAGGGGATGAATGAACTAAGAAGTACATATTGGTTGTTACAGAATTGTTATAGGAATGCAAAGTACAGCAAATAGAATAGAGTCAATACTATTCTAATAACTATATATGGTGTCAGATGGGTATGAAGTTTGTTGGGATGATCACTTAGTAAGTTATATATGTCTAATCATGAGGATGTACACTATAATTAAAAAATTTAAAAAATGATTTAAAGAAAAACTTCCTCCCCACCCATTTTTCTTAACCAGAGAAAACTTTTTAATTATTATTTCACATATAATTTACATATACTATGTAAACATGTGTGTATTTTAAATGTTCCTTTAAGAAGAATGGGCTCCTTCTTTCAAATGTCTCCATAATATTTCACTCTGTGTAGATACCATTAAATAATGAATACGTTATCTATTGATATGTTTTATTGACATATTTTTTTAATATTGTCACTACATATATGCATGGACATCTGTAAAATAAATATCACAGTACAGTTGTTGAGACTACAGGTGTATGCATTTAGAACTTTTATTATGTTGTTTTCTATTAATGTTAGCCTGACAAATATAATAAATGGAATAAGCTAGATACAAAAGAATACACATTCTACTCTACCATATTATTTATGTAATACTCACAAGCAGAAAAATTTATTTCATTGTCAGAATACAGTCTAATGATTTGGGAGAATTTGAAGGGGGTGGTTTGGGAAAAGGCACAATGGAAACTGGTAATGCTCTGTCTCTTGATTTGGGTGGTAGTTAAGGGGGGTTGTTTCCTTGATGATGTAGTGAAATTACACTTAAAACTATTTTATTTTACTTATGTATGCTGAATTTAAAATGTTTATTAACAAGAAAATTTATAATTAGTTATATTAATTTAGAGACAAAATTATTTTTATTATGCTTCAGAACCATTGTGTTTGTTTTATTGAGAACTGTATGTCAGTCTCCTCGGCTGATATTTCCGTTATTTTAACTTGTTGTTACCTGAGGATATTTACTGATTTTAGAGAGAGAGGAAAGGAGAGAGAGAGAGAGAGAGAGAGAGAGAGAGAGAGAGAGAGAGAGAGAGAGAGAGAGAGAGGGAAACATTGATGTGAAAGAGAAACACTAATTGGTTGCCTCCTGCACACTCCCCAACTAGGAACCAAACCCACAACCTAGGTATGTGCCCTGAATAGGAATCAAACCTGCAACCTTTTTGGTGCATTGGATGACACCATGTGATCGGGGCTGGTATTTATATTTTTAAAGTTCATTTAGGTATAATTTATATAACTGTACATATGTCCAGTGTAAAGTGTGATAAGCTCTAAGAAATATACACACCGATAAAAATTAATTACTTAGAGCCCTTTGAATTTTCTAAGAAGAAAATCATGTCATCTAAAAAGACAAACAGTTCCATTTTTTCTGTTTCAGTCCTAAGTCTTTAATTTTTTTTTTTTTCTTAGTTTATTGCACTGGCAATGACTTCCAGTTCTGTGTTGAATAGAAGTGTGAGAGTAGACATTATTTCAAAAGGAAAAAAATAGTCAACATTAAATATGATGTCAGCTGTAGTTGTATTATTTTGATTAAATGTCTTTTGTCCAAATAAGACACTTTATCCCTAGATTGCAGAGAGTTTATTTTCCTTTCTTTGTTTTTTAAAAATCATGAGTCAATGTTGAATTTTGTAAAAGCTTTTTTATAAATTTATTGAGATAATCATAGAGCCTTTCTTCTCTATTCTGTTAATATGGTGAATTACATTAATAAATTTTTGAATGTTGATAATCCTTCTGTTGCTGAAATGAACCCCTCTTGTCATGGAGAAAAAAAAAAGGAATGAAAAGAATTTTGACCAAGTAGGAATTCTTCCAGTCATGCAAGTCTTGTTGAATATTTAAAAATCAATTCATGTAATCTACCACATTAACAAACTAAAGAAGAACAATCATCAGACCACAGAAATTGAAGTATAAAATGCATTTTTATATATGTTAAAAATTCTCAAAACACAGGAATAGAGATGAATTTCTTGATAAATAAACATCTATTTAGAAAATATCTATGGCTATTTTTATATATAGTGATAAAGGGAATTCAAGGTAAGAGGGACATTAAGACGACCCAGACTGCCAGACAGTGGTCAACATTAGTGAGAAATCAGGTGGGACAGAGGGACAGGTGGGAACTAGGAGGGGAAGAGGGGGAGAAATGCCTCCTCTTTCTCTCTCTCTCGCTCTCGCTCGCGCTCGCGCTCGCTCTCGCTCGCTCTCGCTCTCGCTCTCGCTCTCGCTCTCGCTCTCGCTCTCGCTCTCGCTCTCGCTCTCGCTCTCGCTCTCGCTCTCTTTCTTTTTCTCTCACTCTTTAATGAAGCATCTTCTGTTTCAGAGGGAAAAGTGAATTCCACCCCATGAGTTTTTTAAGTTCCTAAAAAGTAAATAACTGTTTCAACCTTTTAAATTCCATATGAAATTATCAATGAGTCATGAGAAAAATGCTAACGTCAAAATTAAAATAAAATGAATCACTGTTTCTGGCTGCAATGCAGAAGCATTTTGCTCTGTGCTTATACTCTGCTGAAGGCCAAGTGGCTGCCAGCTCCCTCCCACCCTACCACACCCCCACTCGCTGGAGCAGCCCTTCCTCCCAGTATCCCAGAGGCTGATCACAGAGGGGAGGAGAGCAACTTCTCCCCCACCATGAGCATTTTCCAAAAGGGAAGTCTGTGGAGTTACTCCTCTCCCCAAACCCAGCTCCATCACCATGGAAAAGAAAACTCACAAAGGGACCTTGCTCCTTCTCCAGGCTGACCTCTCAGAAGAGACCCCCAGCACAGTCTCGGTTGGTTCAGCAAACTCGCTCTGTTTTGTGACAACATAAAACTCAATCCCTCTCCCTTTGTATCGGTCCAAGTTGGCTTTTCCCGCTCCTGTTTCCCTATCATCTTTCCTTATTCCCACAGAGAGCCCTGATACCCAGAGGAAGGGAAAGAGAAACAGAGGGAGAGAAAGAGAGCTGAATATAAAATAGAAATATAAGAAAATTCTAATTGGTTCTTTTAGGATTGGGTGAGTGATGGGGACAAGATTCAAGGCACCAATTTCTACTCCTGGCAAAGAAGGACCACCACTTAACTTACCTCATCCCTGGACAGTCTTATGGGTCCTCACCCAGGTGCCTTCCAGAGAGTTGAGTTTTGGCAACAGCTATCACAAAGGAAACTTCTTATTTTTACTCCACTGAGGATGATACGCCATCATCCCCCTAAACCTCCTAGAAATGGTATATAATACACAGACTTACACCCATCCAGAGAGGCTCCTTAATTAGTCTCCCTGAGGCTAGCAGCAGTGCCAGTCTCATGTCATATCTGGGAATAGGAGTTCTCAGAGGCACTGCCTGCCATTCGGTGGGAATGCACCTGGTCATTTTCTCAAACGTCTAGCAATACCCTCTCTGCTCCTTCATGCTGTGTCCTTAAAAGTACCTCAGTGATCTCGTGAGTACACCAAGAGGTGAAGTTATAACAAGGCACAAGGAAAGTATCCTTCAGACCTTGGACCTCAACCCAGCTTCATCAGTAAAAGTGATCCTCAGTGAAACAGAGAGAGAGGAATTGAAGCTCACTTATATATTATCTAATAGTAGAGGCCAGTGCACAGATTTGGTGGGCTCCCTCAGCCTGGCCTGCACCCTCTCAGTTTCGGCCCGATTCCTGCAGGCCAGGCCGTGGAACCCCCACCGGTGCATGTGGCTTCTAGTATGAATATAAGATCTTCGGTTTATCTCTTCGCACCCTTCCCCCAACCCCCTCTACTCTGAGATTCATCAGTCTGTTCCATGTTTCCATGCCTGTGCGTTGAGTGTCCTCCCCCTGGTGGTCAGTGCACATCATGGCTACCAACCCAACAATGGAATGGTGGAAGGGTGGGATGGTCACTTCGGCTTTTATATATATAGATGACAAGCTTAGGAGCTGTATTTCCTCAGGCAGGGATAGGTTTTCCTTAGGGCTGCTGTTGTTGGTAAGGGATTCTAGAAGTCTTAGCCTTCAGCTCTCTTTTCAGCTGAGACTGTTCTTTCTCCACAATTCAATAAAAAGGACGCCATCAAAAGTAACTTCTGAGCCCTTCTCTACATGGGTAAAATGCTCAGTAACATCGACAAGGAAGGAGTTACTGTGCTGAAATAGTTTTTAAAAATCAACTCTCTTCTCATGAATTGATCTCATGTGTGTGTGTATGTATGTAGATATGTAGATGATAGATAGGTAGATGATAGATAGATAGATAGATAGATAGATGGATAAATAGATAGATAGATAGATTTTCTTTTACTCAGCCAAGCTATCTTCAGGCAGCAAACACACACCAAATCCTATGAGACTAGAAAATTTACATTTTTTCCTGGGCCTATTTTCCTATTTGTATATAGGAAAATACACCTATTGCAGGGCTCTGGTGTTTAAGCATCATTCTTGTCATGGCTTATTGTGTTGACAGTACTAATGTACTGGTGAGGAAGGGAGGCTTACTAGTGACACCCAGTGACTGAGCGATTTTTAACTCCATGGTAAGGTTTCCTTATAAGAGAAAATGTCAAATTTATATGCACAGGCCAGATGGGCTTCAGAAGATCCTAATTTCCAAGACATTCTATGATGAACAAACTTCAGGGCTCCCCGTTTGATCCCCAGGCCAGGAAATCCTGCCTGTAAATGAATCAGCGGAGTTGGTAAAGTTTTCCATGGATTCGACTGGATTCCAGCGTAGGGAACCCTGGGAAGAGGAGAGTCGGAGAGGCAGCATCTCAGAGGATGAACGAGGGACAGGGCAGACCCGGAGCGAGGAAAACACATCAGCTGCAAACCGTGTACACATGCAAAATGGACTTGTGCACACATGTCCAACTTGGCAGACGTATAAAGATCATGTATTTATAACACGCTCCTGAAACATCTCCCTGAAATGAGCGATTTAAATGACTTTGATTTAAAATTAGGCTTTTCAGAATTAAAAAAAAAAAAAAATTTCCAATACTATTGATCAAAAACGCAAACGCAGCTTCCTGGAGACGGTGCTCTCCACACACCAAAGCCTTGTGTTTCTGAATGTTGCCCCAGAAAGCAATCTCTCTTCCCTCCTTCTTTGCCTTGCAACAATCGAAGCAGCTGTGAGCTGGAGCTCAACTTTATTAGTGATTTAAAACACACCCTTGGAAATGAAGCTGGCTTTTTTTTTTTTTTCCTTCTTTTTTTTCTTTCTTTCTGTGTGTTTTTTTTTTTTTTTTTTTTTTTTTTTTTGGTCCATCCAGGTGGGAAGCGTGTTCCAGCAAATGGGAACGACACTTCAGAAAGTTCCCTAACAGATAATGCCTTAGTCAGAGCTCAACATCCAAATAATCTCCCACCAGCCATCTACCCAACAAAAGGCCAGGGCAACCTAGGGAGAAAACTAAGCCTTCCACATGAAAGACAAAGATAAAATAGTTAGCTGCCAGGCCTCCACATCTTTAAAAATGCCTTTTCAATCTTTAACTTTTGTCAGGGTGGTTGTCTAGCAACCGGGTGCTGAAAAGAAACTCCACCCAAAACAAAGTGAAACAATACAGACACTTAACTTCAGGAGTGCGTGTGCGTGTGCTAAGATTCTCAGCGTGCAGAGGGGGAAACTCACTTTCAGACAATTAAAACAGAAAAAGGTCCCTGAGTGTAGATGGCAGGAAAGGAAGTTGGGAGTGAGTAAAAAGCAACTTGCAAATGCGTAATGCGGGATGAGGGTATAGTTTCCACACACTGGGCTAAAGCAAGGTTTACACTCTTAAGTAATAAAAACAAACCATTAAGCTGGGCCCAGCACTGTCAGGAAGTATAAAACAGTTCTTGAAACTTTGCAGTTACTATACAAAAGCTTTTCATAAACTCTGTTTCCTGATCTTCATTAAACGTTCACATCAAGTTGCCATGGGGCAATTAGCTTGCCTCCTGAAATCAATAAAAAATCAACAATTTGGAAATAGTTGTACAGTAAAATAGTTCAATAATTATTCTCTCGTAGTGTTGTGGCCAAGTGGTTCCAGTGTAAATGCAGTCCAGATGAGATCATGCTCCTTACGAGGGAAGCTTTAAGCAAATCGCTGGTCTGCAGAGAGATCTCATCAGAGCGGACGGCAACAATAATGCACTCCTGGCACTGCCTGGGAGGGGGCCCCCCCGGCGTGGGCAAACTTGGGCTGGAAGTGGTGTTCCAGTCGGTGCCTGGCATGCTGCTTAAGCACCTCAGAGGCACTCAATCCAAAACACAGAAACCCAAATGAAATGATAAACCTAATGAATAAAAACGTAGGCACCCTACACTCAGCATTCTGACTTTAGAAAGAAATCAAAGTTTACTTAGGTATATATACACATACATATTTTATATATGTATATATATACACATATATATAATATCCAAAGGAAAATATATATGTATATAATGTATGCAAATATAATATCTATACAAAACATAGGTATTATATAAAAAAGGTATATTTGAGATAAGAAATTCATTCATCCCAGAATTTATTCAACAAATATTTAAGTCTGTATTGGTTGTAGGAAATCTTCAAAAGTGCTCCCCTCACGGTAAAAAGAGGCTGCCAGGTGACCCTCCTGGGAGATTTGGCTGAAAAGAAGGTGCAAACACAAAGTTCTTTCTTTGCTCATCTCCTTTGCTTTTTCTAGCCTGAGCCCATTCACTTCAGCACCTTACGCGAAGCTGGCCTGGGCATCATGAATTCCCATCTCCATGAAATCAAACCTCAAATACCAGCTCGGGCAGCTTTAGATCACCCTCTAGGCTCAATGGTGGTGTTGTACAGCAAACTGTCTTAGAACACACACACACACACACACACACACACACACACACACACAAAGGCAAGCATCATCTTTTAGTATAAACAAATGCTTCAAATGTATGACATCGAGTTGCTGTCTTCAAAGGGAAAACTTTTAACTCAGACGCTTGGCACTAAGATCACACGGGATCAGCTCAGAGGACTGACTTAAGTGTTAAACTTTTTTAAAGTACGTTAAGGGCTTGCACCTGCTCCCCCATCCACATAGATGTACTGACACGTATTTGACTAAACTGACTACGTACATGCCCGAGCAAGCAAGTGAGGCAGATTTTACAAGATAAGCAACCAAGTGTTTTCATGTCTGAGGGTGGCTGGAACACAAAATTGCCAGTCATCTTGTGGGGGCAAAGAATGCCTTTGAAAAAAAAACTATGTAGGGCATCATTTCAGGGATGGTGAAATGTATTCAGATGCCATCCTGTTTACAGGTTTTGCTGTCTGTTTGTTTTCCCCTGTTCGTGCTACTTGGTAGGGGAGCCTCCACGTGATCCAACTTTCTGCTGTTGTGATTAAGAAGATAATTACGAGTTTTCCTTGAGGACAGCAAGAACAGCTTCACCTGGGAGCACGTTAGAAACGCAGAATCTCAGGCCCCCACCCCAGATGTACTGAAACAGAACCTACAACACGATCCCAACGGGGCTGTATACACATTAATGCCGCCTTCTCCCCGAGGCGGTGCTGGTGACTCATGTGCACATTAAAACCTAAGAAGTCTTACTTAGAGCAAGTCAGGTAGAAGTTCACTTTGAAGTTTGCAGGGCAGGGAGATGGTCAGAAACTCTGCCCTGGAGAATCGCAGAAGGCTATAATTTATGTCAGCAGGGTGGAGGGTGGAGGAGAGCAATCTACCCCCCAGAAGTGGACTTGCATTTCTTCCCCCATCTCGTCCTACCCGTCCCTTGTAAAAAAACAAACAAAAACAAAAAAACATAAATGAAACAGAGAAGGAACAGTGCCAGGGCATTCTTACCTCTTTATAATTGCCCAGATGTGTCACACTTATCTTTACTTCAAGGCTGTGCTCCTTGGCCTTATAATAGATTGGGCCGGGGTGGAGGGAGGGGGGGCTGTGAATATTAAGATATTGATATTCAGTGAATCAATATCTTAATATTAATGACTATAGGAAATATGCTATTTTAAAAAGTGCTGAGAATTGCACAAATGATTTTTCCACCTCCAATAAAAAAAATTGAGGGGAAAATATAGAACTTAGATTATCTAGTTCTTAGGCAGCTTGCTAGATCAGATTTACAGATCTCTCCACTCTTGGCCTCTTGAGAGGCAATGTAAAGTAGCAACTGCAGGAGAAAAATATGAAAAGATGGAAGCACAGATAAATGTGTAAACCATTCATCCTCCCCCTCCCTGATTTTATAGTAAAAAAAATAAAAATAAAAAATGAACAGAGCATTCTGGACCTGCCATGCAGGTTAAAATCAGGCCAGAGAGGCGCATGACGCAGCCCAGACAAGCACAAAAACAGATGACACAATTTAATATACTTTGAAAGGTGATCCCCCACGTTCAGAAACTACTACACTTCTTAAAGCACCCCCTCTAGAAGGATGCCAAGGTTCCTACAGCACAGTGACTGAAGGTTCGAGAGTCATGCCATGGGCTTAGTTGTGACACACTTTTCTGTCTCAGAATGAGGAACTTAAGCCAAAATGTGTGTAACAACATAAAATGTAAGAATATTCTGTTTCTCAAAGGAGCTGCCAAGAGGGACAGAGTCCTCAACTATTACAAAATCTCTGTAACTGAAAAATGCCATCATCTATACCTATGAAATATCTATTACATAATTCTGCATATGTATCTTTGTACATATTATTTACCGTACGTGTGTATATATTTACATATACATATATATACACATATATATAACACACAAGAGGAAACATTTGAATTGATACCAATGAAAACCATTTCACCCAAGTAAGTCAGAATCAATGCAATAGAAATCAAGAGTGGCTGCAACTGCCAAATAAATGTACATGCTTGTGCTAGATGTAAATTCTCTCTCTCTCTCTCTCTCTCTCTCTCTCTCTCTCTCTCTCTCTCATTTAAGTTGTTAAGACTGTGCAGTCTGTCCCTCATTCCCATGGCAAGAAAGGGTGGAGAATGGCTGACAGAGCCTACCCTTTCCTGTCAAGTTGGATCTAATCCTCTTGATCCTACACGAGAGAGAAAGGGGGATACAGATAAAAAGAAACTAAAACATTATAACAAAAGGAATAAAAGACAACTCGTTATTAACTTAAAAATATGATCTATATAATCTTGAGCGAGGCAGGGATTAAACCTATCACACCCAAAATGTAACTACTACGTTCACGGTCATTGCAAGTTCATTTCTGGGAAGAATCTGGTTGTAAGAGTCTATTCCATTGCTAATACACTACTTCCCACCCCACCCCACCCCCCTACCCCCTTTCCCCCAAACCAACTCCAAGGCAAGGATGTTAGAACTAGGAAAAGATATTAGAACTAGGCCTCACCAATCTTAGCAGGATCCAAGGTGACACAAATTCCTAGAAACTGACCTAAAATACTTCCAGAGAAATAATGGGGAGTTGTGGGTTCGCTGGCTGTGCTGACATACCCACCCACAGAACCCTTCCTTGGGTCTGATTTCAGCCCGGGAGCACAGAAGCCCTGCCACTGTTAAGTGTTCATTCTGAGCAGCCTAATTTGACTTCATTCCGCTTGGGCTTCAGTCCAATTGGCAGATGTCCTCGCAGAAGCTGATCTCAGACACTTTCCCTTTCTAATTTATTGGCACCGTTGCCTCTGTTGCATGGGATATCATCTCTGAAACTTTATCTTGGATTCCCCAGGTTTTGCCTGTTTTGTAGCTTTAGTTTTCTCTTAAATCTTTCTGACCCAAAGAGGTTCATGGGAACTGCTAAATCACTGGTAATTCCTTTGGTGCAAATTCGAATTATCAAGTGACTTGCTTGCAAATTCCCTACCCTCCCTTGCCTTTTCCCCACCTCCCTCCAAAAGGGGTAACTTCAGAAGCAAAAAATGGAAACCCGAGGTGATCACTGTGAATGCTGTACAAACACATCATTTTCTCTTCTTACAGGTTGGACTTTATAAAATGAAATGCCAGGGCTTTGAAATTTATTATCTGAAATAAGTTTAACATTTGGAGAAATGTGTTCCAACACATAACCTTGGAAATAAAAGCAAGCTGATTGAACAGAGAATGGGGTGGGCAGAGAACACGATGAGTGCAGTTTTGCTGTGTGTTGGGAGATGTTAGAGAATTGGGTCCTTCTGAGCATAAAGAGCTCCCAGATGAGGTAAAAGTTAAATGCAAATCAACTTCCAAGTCTTCATGAGGGCCACTGGATAAGAGTTTTAATTATACATGACCACAATATCAATAATGAAGAAATCGTATGTTTTATTTAATCCTTTGGCCAGACCAGCCCCTTTGAAGGGACCACTAGTTTAGGAAAGAAGAACAACAAACCATCATTCACTTTCCTGCAGGTTTATCATTTTCCTAATTGTTTCTATTGGTCCTGCTTTTACCCTTTCTGCAAATTGAGGGGTGGGGGGAGGGTTTCTGTATTAGATCAGCATTGTCTGGTTCTTATCCAAATATTCCACCTAATAAGGACATTACGTTCTCATGGACTGGACAACCACTCTGCAACATTCCTGAGAATTGAATAATATAATAATCTTGAAAGTCAGCAGAGTAGATTATCCATTTTTTTTTTCTGGACTTGAACTTGTGACCTTAACAGTAGCACTGCAAAAAAGCAAATGTGCTAAGCACTTTGCCAGAGTAACCTTCCATGTAGACTTTTCATCTTAAATACACACAACTGAAAACAACTACAATTTTTTTGGAAAATTATGTACAAACCCAATACTTCTTTTGATTACATATAAATACAAATTAGCTATTTTTCCTAAAAAGTGGTTATAATAGTAAATAAATACAAAATAAATCTGACCATTATACTTCATGTGCTGGGGGTTGAACCCATATAAAATGTACAACTAAATACATTTTTAAAAATCTTTAAGGAATAATTCTCTGATTAAAATATTTGTTTTCCCAACTTCTTTTCGTAGATATAAATATATTTTTCAAAATAGCTGTGTGGTTTTTTTTTTTTTTTTTCTTCTCTCTCTCCATTCCATTCCATAAATAAAGTCTTCATTGGGAAATATTAAAGTGTCAACTTGGGTTTTTTTTTTTTTTCCTTTTTTCCTAAAATATATATATTTATATATATTTATTTTTATTTTGCTGTGCTAACGACACCCGCAACCCTCCACAACCATGTCCTGGTAGTTCTTTAATACGACCTTTTCATTTTCGTCAAGGTACAGCATGGAGATGGCACTCAGTTCCGTGGGGACGCAGCACGCCTTGGGGATCTTAGAGTTCACGGAGTTGACCAACGTCTGCACAATGGCGTGGTTCGTAGAGTTCAGGTGATCGGCCAGGGGGAAGGGGCACTCCCCGTGGCAGTAAAAGGCGTGGTACCCCGGGGGGGCCACGATCCAGTCATTCCACCCCACGTCGCTGAAGTCCACGTACAAAGGGTGCCGCTTGCAGCTGGACTTGAGGCGTTTGCGCTGCTTGTGCTTCGCCTGACGCTTCTCCCTCTTGTGCAGAGGATGTCCCTTCCCATCGTGGCCAAAAGTCACCAGCAAGGGTCTGATCTGGGACCAGCTGTGCTCGTCTTGGTGCAAAGACCTGCTAATCCTGACGTGCCTCCTGGAGACGCCCGGCTTCTCCTCTAGGTGGGCCACCTCCACCACAAAGCCGTGGTTGGCCAGTCCCTGCGCGGTCCACCTCATCACAGCGGGGGTGACGTCGAAGCTCTCCCACCGGCTGGCGTTCTGATTAACCAGCCTGGTGTCCAACAGTCTGGTCACCGGGAGCTCCGAGCCGCCTGCTGCGGGCTTTATGATTTCATAAATATTTATTCGGTGATGGAAACTGCTGTTGTTTTCCAGCGTTTCCTGCATCTGTTCCCGGAAAACCTGGAGTTCGGCGGAGGTGATAAACTCCTCGGTGGGAATGGAAGTTAAGTTGAAGAAGAATCGCCGGGTGGTTTTCCCACTCGTTTCAGGAAGTTCTTCCAGAGATTCTAATTTGATATGAAAAGGTGGGGGGAGGGGAGAGAAGAAGAAAAAATACTTGGGTCAGATGAGTAATGACAATCTGATTATAGGTAAGAATTTGTAAATCTCACTTCAGCGTATGATTTCACCCATATGTAAGCTGGCAGCCAGAAGATAAAAAATTCCCCCTTTTAGCTAAAAATAGTCTCCCTTTTCTAGTCTCTCTCTTTTCTAATATTTCTAATACGCCTACCATGAAACACAATGTCATCATTCATTGTTATGTTTTTAATGCAATACATGAATACTGCTTCCAGGTGGCTATAATAATGGGGGAAACGGTGAAGCATTTCTTTGGAATTCACAGACTTTAAGGCCAAAAAAAAAAAAAGTCAGCACTATAGTTAGTAGAGGTCTAATGAGTGAGGATTTGAGGAAATTATTGCATTTTGTAAAAAGAAAAAGGCTTTAATGTCAATCCCTTAAGCGGTATTCTAAAACATTGCTCTGCAATTTAGATGATTTACAAATCTCGATATACAGATTTCAGTTTCCTAATTAAAGACTCTGAAACTCAACATCAACGATGACATTTTGCAAAGCACACCCTACTATTTTACTCAAAAATCCAGAGACAAAGGCATGTACAGGAATCTACTTCTTTGCAAACGTAAGGGTGGTACTGGGACACTGTAGTAATTAAGGCAATTTCAAGAGAAATATCTTCCCAAGTGTTGTCTGTCCTCTCACCTCCTTATGACCTCGACATCAAAATCTCATTTTAGATGCTTTTAGAAGAAACATAATGACTCTCCTATGTTTGTAATTCCTTTATCTTTTCAAAAAATAAATCATCTTAAAAAACAAACACCTACCCAAGAATAGACACAAAACATAAAAACTGATAAAAATCTATAAAAAGGCCATCATGACAGATATAACACAGAAAGAGAATCTCATCCTATTACAGAATAATCTTTATATATCTACTGTCATTATTTCAAAACAGACATTTAAGTTGGTTATGCATAAATGCTCATTCTGATTTAATATTCCTGAATTTCAATAATAAGGAGTACTGTTTTTTAAGAAAACAATACAAAAAATAGCATAGCACCTTGAATGCTGTAGTCTGCAAGTCATCAGAGGTACACAATGTTATTAAACTGATAGTACACAACACTAGAATCTGAAATATTTAGGTGCATTTTCTTCTAGCTTTACTACAGTCTGTCATTTGACTTTCAAAAAAACATATCTGCTTCATTCAGGATCCAATGTAAATGCTAACAAAGTCTATTTGGCCATAGTTCCAGGTCATCACCATAAGAGGATACCATATTTTCATTAAGTTCATTGTATTTTTCCTAATGCAAAGAGCTAGGAAACCTGTGTAAACCTTCATCATCAAAGCAGCCATGATCAATGCAGGCTAAGTGGATGCACTGAGTTCAACAGGGGCAGGCTATGCCACATTATGGAGCAATGCTTCAACGTAAAGCTGCTCCAACTCTAACCTTCACACAAAACAGCTAGGACACCTCACATCTTCAAATGCGGGTCCTGACTCAGTGGGTCTGGGGTAGGGCCTGAGATTCTGCATTTCTAGCAAGCTCCCACCCAGATGAGGTGATACTAGAGGGCACAAATTTTAAGGGATGCTTTTCACATTCAAGTACAACTTGCTGGGAGCACATTTTTAAGGGCCTTTTTGTTGAATGATATGAAAATGCTTAGAACCACTCGTGTTGGCCAAGGAATGAGTCGAGGCCTGTGAAGTAGAAAGACCTCCTAAAACTCATCTACTTGGGCACAGAGACTATCAGGCCAGGAAGTGAGCCCTCTAACCCACACCCACTGGGGATACCTTTGAGAGCCATCCACATTCTAAACCGCACTGTAAGTGAGCAATACTTCAGACCAGGCACTATTTTTAAAATAACCCTCCCACCCATGCAACTGGGCTCGCCCTCAGCGTTTCCCAGCAAGCATCAAGAACTGTAGTGAGCTTCTTTTCCTCTCCTCCTTGAAATTCAGGAGTCCTCTGATGTTTTCCCTGAGTGCATTCGTTAAGCAGAGAAGCCAAGGGCTGCCAGAGGAAAGAGGATATCAGAGGAAAAAGGAATGCTGGCCGGCTGTATTAATGCCCAAAGAAATCCCAATTGCAACAGAAACTCTGAATCTAAATGCATACATTTTCAAAAAAAAAAAAATTATGAACACAGGCACGTGGATACACATACACATAGCCAAGAGGAGAACGAGGAAGGGACATTTGCCAAGACAAGCATGAGAGACAGGTAATTGAAGTACAGAAGATGAGTACAAAGGAGGAATAAAATAGAATAACCCTCCTAAGATAAATATAAAATGGAATCAGATAAAATTGCCACCTTTTGACCAGATTTGACCTATAAAAATGGCAATTTCATGTGCTTCAAAATTTCACTGGGGATAAGTGGCAAAAAGAATCATCACTTAGCTACCTTAACAAAGTGGGGGAGGAGGGAAATGGGGAGCACTGTTGAATAACATCAAGTAATGTGAAGACCTTTTCTCCGACTTTCAGCTTCATCTCAGTCATCCTATTCCTTGAAGGAGCCCTCTTTCTCCTTAATACAAAAGCCTACAAGACAACATACCCCTGACTACAGACTCAGGTCAGAGAAAGAAGTGAGAAGTTCTCAGAAAACCCCAACATCAAGTTTTTCTTCAGGTTTGAAAAATCAAAAACGATGTGAAATAACGTAAATTAAAGAAAAAGAAAAAGAAAAAACTTCTGCAAATGATCACAGCAAGCCTGGGGAGTCTGAAAGTAGAGAGCATTGACCTAAGTAGGTAATGAATGCTTCTTTGGAGGTTTGTACAGTTGTTAATTCTCTGGAAATAACCCTGGTGGAATAATCTGAACTTGCCAAGGGATTTGAGGATTCCAGCCTATCTCAGACCTGGTTCCTGAACCCAGTTCTTGACCAAATAAATGTTCTTCACATTTATTTAAAAGTTCTTAACCAAATAAATGAAGCTATGATGGCAAATATGTAGGGGAAAGAAAAATAAGGCCAGGGTGTTCAAACTCTCCTTCAAAAGCGAAGAACCAGCTACACTCTGTCAATTATTCATCTACAACAAAATGATCCAAAGATAAGGCTGAAATCTCCCAGCAAGCCTAGGTCTATTCTGGCCTGCTCTCTCCTAGATAAGGGGAGAATGTGACGTAAAAGAAAGAAGTATTAATGCTAATAATGATAGCTAGGGTGATGAATGCTTCCTTTCCCTGGCCTGGGACTGAGAGCTTTATATGAATTACCTCACATCAAATTGATTCCAGAAAAACTACTATCTCCCTTTTGTGAATGAACTAGTTGGACTCAGAGAGGTTGTGTGGCTTTGCTAAGGTCACAGAGCTAGTAGACGAAGAGCAGAGCTATGGACTTCAGTCTATTGCATTTCCCAAGATTCCGGCCACTAGACGGCACTACATAACATAGAGATGAGTCAAAAACTCAAGCAAAAGTCAGAACTATTAGGAGTACTCTAATAATTAATGTAATGATAACCATACGGTGAGTTATTTTCCAGCTAAAGGGATAGAAACACACCACCCAAGTGTGGCAAGGGAGCACAAAGAACTAAATGAGCAGAAGAGTGCAGTGGCAGGGCCCGCTGGGACATACAGATCTTGTTTGGAACCACTGATATTTTGTGGCTGCCTTTTTGTCCTATCGTATGGTAAGTTTTAGCAAAAAAGGTGAGTGATCCTTATGTTTTGAGAATTTGCAACACAATCTGGACACGCTTCCCCCCCACCCCCCAAAAAAAAGGTCCATTAAGATAACAAAAACCTGGGGATAGTCCAGAAAATCAGTAAGGTTGGAAATTACTGTCCTGAAATAAAATCAAAGTGGCTGAGAATAATAAATTATACTTTCTAGAATATAAGATAATGGTTACAGAGCTGCTATATCAAGGAGAAAAGATAAAACACAAAGGTTACAATGACTCCATTTTTTAAAAAGACAACAAAGGAGATGGCAGCTAAAGGAAAAGTGATTAAATGGCCATAATCACTAATCCTGATTTGGCTTCTACCCACCCTTAGCTCCAACACTTTAGGAATGATTTGGTGCCCTCTTATTGTCCTCTGACTACTTAGTGAAATACGCAAAGGGCAAGTCTCAAACACAAAGACAAAATAGCTCAAAGAGAAGGGAGATTATAGAGGAATCACACACACACACACACACACACACACACACAGGAGATCAGAAAACAGTGCAAGAACTACCACTGGGCACCATAGCCTCAATCCCTCTGAGCACTTCCAAATAGAACGTGTCTCCTACTTACAGGGGTCTTTCATAATCACTCTGAAATACCTGGGGACACCAGGGAAGCCCACCAGGAAAACGTTGCTTTCGGAGTTTTCTACTGCCCAAATCCTTTGGTTGCCCTTGGAATGTGACCCAAGTTCTCCTTCACAGGGAACTTGCCTGTTGTACGGATATTTTCACAATAATTCTATCTGTGGGAATGGGGTTAATCTCTATGTCAAAACTTTTGTCACAGAGGCAAATAATTCAGTTATTTCACACAAAAAGACTGTCTTTCAGAGTCTGGAGAGCAAGCATGTGGTCCTTGTATATTCCAACCTTACAGGAAACTATAAAGACTGTTTGCACAGCCAATGAAGCCAACCCATTTCAATGTGTTTCTCACTACAGCAAAGCACAAAACACTCTTTCCAATTAGAGAAGTAATTTTTCTATACTCAGTGGCAGTTTGCAAGGCTTATGTGGTCAAAGCACTTTTTAATGACTTTGAAAAAAAATTTTCAGCACTTGGGCTTTCCTGAATAAAAAAGCCACTGCAGAAAGGACAAGACAAAGTTTAAGAGGAGAAATGACAACTGATAATTTTATCTCTGATCACCTTCCATGTGGTCCCTTTATCTTCACACGTTGGTTGGAAGAATGCCATCATGTCTCTTGTCTCATAATTTCACCAAATCTTCCAGATCCCACCCACAAACAAAACCAACAAGTAACTTTTGGAATCTGACCCTTTGGTCCTTTACCAGATAAATGCCTATTCATTCCATATGAGCCAAATTCTGCTCTTAAGCCAGCCACCTTAACCATATGGTTTATTAAAAGATTTGTAGGGCTATCCATGCCACAGGGATGTTTATAAAAACCAAATCCTGGCTATTAGAGATATAAAATGGTCTTTAAAATATGCAACATATAACCTAATGTTGATATACTAGTTATAACAAGAAATGGATTGGTTGAAAGTTGAGGCAAAAATTACATAGCTTTTCTCTATCACCTAACTGCATTAAGATCTATTAAAAAGTTGATTTTAAGCAAATTGGTAACTTCTGTACTATTTCACACATAACATTTATATTTTTTAAAGATATAGATCCTGACCTATTAACTATGCATGCTATTTAAGTTAAAAATAGCACCTTCAAATAATTTGCAGCCAGTTCGGTTTTGATTAAGCCACTTGTAGAGAAAGAAATATGTAGCCGTCACTGATGGAATCCTCATGCAACTGAGTGTTTTAGGTGTCAAATGATTTAAATGATCTTCCTTTTATGTTATAAGAGACACGTACCTGGCCTTAAAAGTAAAGAATGGTTTCCATGCTACACTTCCAGGAGCAGTGGCTCAAGCAGACATTCTTATTTTTCTACCCTCCAAGAAAAAAAAAAAAAAGGAAAAAAAAGAAAAAAAAAAACTATTCTAACCAGCATCAGCTGAAAATGATGAGCTGGCTCTCTAATCATGGCAAGGCTGTGATGAAAACATTTCTACATATCAGATTGTAGATTCCACTTGAAATCTACCACCTCAGCAGGGCTAGGCAAGAAAAAGGGAACTTCGCTCCCAACCCTCCAATAGCCAACAAGTGGTTGCCCGGTGACATGCAACTTTGTACCCTTCTCTAGAACTTGAAGGAACCTGTGCTCTATTCTCTATTTAGAATGCAGGCAATTTAAACGTGTAGAAAAAGAATTGAAGTGGAACCTATTTTTGACCAAATGCTCTAAAAATCTTGGTACAACCCAGAGATTTCCAAGAGCTGCTCTAAGACATTCCGTATCCACGGAATGTCTTTCCGATGAAACAAGCAGAATGCCCTACCTTGGAAAAACCGCATGCAGTACCATAAAAGAAAATCCACATTGCAGTGCAGGTGAAGGAAAACAGGCAGCTGCTGCAAGAGCTTTATCTGAGGCTTCCCTTGTCTCTCTACTGGGAGTTCATCTCAGATTTAAGCACAAGACAAGAAAGTCATTGTGGAAACAGTATGATTGTGGAATTGATCTCCCACAGGGCTTAGATAGGGATTCGGAAATTTCCAAACCAGGCCCAGATCAACTGTAAATTAGAAAGACTTTCGGGGCCCTGGGCTTTGATTTTTCAATACAAATCTCAGAAAATTCTGCGCTTGGCTCTGTCTAGCCTGAACCCCCCCCCCCCCCCCCCCCCTTAAGCAGGAGAGGCAGATTTATAGAGTGAGGGCTTCCAAACAGACGGAAAGTGATCCCAACCTGCCCTCCTCCTTCTCATCTTCCCCTATGGGATTCTTGCACGTTTAGCTGACTAGGGGCATGCCTTTTGCCCTCATCTTTCCCATCACTTGATTTCTCTCCAGTTCCAGGAGGAGGAGCCGCTCTGCTGGCTGCCAGCCAGGAAAAGGGTGCGGATTTACCAATGGGGAATCCCTGGCTCCCCCCACCACCACACAGGCAGGCAGTGAGCTACAGCCAGCTTCAGAAAGGTTCCTTACAGAGACTAGACTGGAAAGGGCTTCCGTGCCCTGGCCAAGCTGCCCTTCCAGGGATGCCCGCAGCCTGCCCAGGGCGGGGCTCTTTGCTTGCGGGAGGACTCCCCGCCCCCGTCCCCGCCCTGGCTCCCCTGCTCCACGCCTCACCTTCGTGGTGGAAGCTGCGCACGGTGTTGGCGAGGCTGGCTGCCCTCTCCAGCCGGTGGTCCGGGGCGGGCGCGCCCGGCTGGCCCGAGTGCCGGCGGTACAGGTCCAACATGTAGGGGGGCACCACGGCGTCCCTGCTGGGGGTGGGTCTCTGCTTCAGGCCGAACATGCTGAGCAGCCGCAGCTCGAACTCGCTCAGGACGTCGTCCGAGGGCGGCTGGGACGAGGAGCGGCCGGCCGACGCCGCGAACTTCCTCCGGCCCAGCTCGGGGATGAGGCTGGCCGCGCCGCCCAGGAGGACCTGGGGAAGCAGCAACGCTAGAAGACAGCGGGTCCCGGCCACCATGGTCGACCTGCAGACAGGGCCCCGACGTGAGTCACCGAGCTCCCCGCCCAGCCCTCCCCCACCCCGCCCCCGCGGCCTGGGCTCCCGGCTCCCGGCTCCGGGCTCCGGGCTCCCGCTCGGTCCGCCCGCCTCCGCCACCAGGGTGCCCACCTGGCTTGCACCATTTGCGGGGGGGGGGGGGGAGGGGGGTGGAGATACTTCAGAGCAGCTGGAGCTAGAACGCCCCCGGAGAATGGAGGGGCCCTCGTTCCAGAGCCTTGAGACTTTCTCCCTCCCATTCCACTCTTCAGTCCTCTGACATGATTGGAAAGACCCCTTTCCACCCTCCCCAGGAGTCAGTGACTGTCACCTGTATTTTCTATGAGACTCGCGGCGCTGACACAGTGCGGGGAGCCTGTGGGAAAGCCACTCCTAGGTCTGACACCCCTTGTTGGTCCACCCAACACACACACACACACACACACACACACACACACTCACTGCTGGGCGCTCGCTTTGCCTAAAAACACGCACAAGTGGTGCATGTGACTTCCTTAGAGGCACCGTATAGAACTTCCTGATACACACACACCCCAAGTCTATGGATTCCAGACCTAGGAAACCCAAGGCCACAACTTCCGAAGCCACTTACACCTGGGGGCCGGTGCCTCTTAACCTCAGAGATGTCAGGACGGACAGACAGCCCCCCACTCCAACCCCGGACCCTTCCCTCCCTGATGCAGTCAAGATACAAAGGTATCTTCCCGGGATTACGTGAGCAGCTAATATCTATTAATTCACTATTAATTCACGTGCCAGTACAAGGTGTCCCTGGAATTCCTGGAAGCAAGCAGGGAGAAACCCCAACCTGCAGTACATTCCCAAAGGGGACGTGGCTCTGAGGAGGGACAGCAGGTCTCCCGGAGAAGCCCGGAGAACGGAGAAGGGATGTCCTATGGCAGGGCACGCAGGTTGGCAGCTAACGGGTGAAAGCCAGGGTCATCCTCTCAAGGGGATCTCTGGCTTTCTTTAATCATCCAAGTGTTAACAGCCCTAATAAAATACCTAAGAGAGGAGGAGGAGGAGGAGGAGGAGCAGAAGAGTTTAAGCCAAAAGGGCGAGGCTGTCGCCCGGGGTGTGTGTGTGTGTGTGTTGGGGAGGTGGGGTGGGGGACGGGAAGGGGAGCAGCTGTATGGGGGCATCCCAGCCGGGGCTCGGCTGCACGTGGACTTGGAGGGGGTTCTGTTTACGTCCGGCCTGGCGGGACCCGGGATGGGGAAGGACTCAGCGATAGTGGCCGCCAGGGCACCACCGCGCTCAACCCCCACCCCCAGGCTCAGCCCCGGGCCCACGTCCTCTACCTTTAGGAGACCGCAGACCGTCTAAGAAGCACGCGGGGACACGTCCATTGAAAGAGCCTCCACATGGAAAAAGCTCTGGCCCAAGGACCTGGCGCAGGGAGCGAGTTCCCTTCCTTTGCCTCCTCCTCCTCCTCCTCTTCTTCTCCCGGGTGCCGGCCGGGCAGTTCCTCTCCTCCGGCGGGGAACGGCGTACAGGGGTCGGGCCCAGAAGAGTGGGGGGACTGGGTTCGGGGGCGGTGCGGCTCAGGTCCACCGGGGCCAAGGCACCGGCACCAAGTGGGGAGCCCAAGTCACTCTCCCTGCAAGTTCAAGAAGTCTCCAGCCAAGTGCTGACACACAACAACAGCGAGCAGGGGGAGGAGTGCGGGGCCGGGGAGGCAGTGGAAAAAGGAAAAGTTGGTGCTGTCGTCGTCCTCAGGACCCAGCGCCCGCGGGACGCGTGGCCCCGCGCGGGAGCCGCTCCGGGACTCGGGGGGCGAAGGCAGGGCGCTCGGCGCTAGCTCCGCCGCGGCCCATGGTTCGGAGCAGCCATCCTGGGCGACGGGGGGTCCGGGTGAGGGCGCAGCGGCGATCTGGGTGCCAGGCGAACTGCTGCCCCCCCACATCACTCTGCCTGACTCCAGCGCACCCCCATCCGCGCTAGCCGGCTGGAACCCCCGCGGCTCGGGCGCCCCGTCGTTCGCGGGCGCATTCTCCTCCGGCGAGTTCAGCAGAGTCGGGTGGGTGGTCGCGCTCTCCTCGCCCCCGGGCCGAGCTGCTGTGCCGTCTGCGGCCGGTCAGGGGTCCGATCACACGCCGGCCGGTGCGCCCCTAGCCTCGGAGCCCCCGCAGGAGGGGATCGGCATCGCGGCGCCGAGGCTGGGCTCCCGGGCAGAGGTTCTGCGCGCCGGTCGGTCCTTCGCTCCGGCGCGGCCCGGGCAGCTGAGGCCACGGCGCAGGGGCGCGCACGGCCGGGCGCTCTGGCGCGGATGCCCCGGAGGAGACCCCAGTAATCCCGGAGGCGTTCTCGCTGAAGTCGTTCGGGTGGGCGGCGGAGCCCGCGGAGGCTGACAGTCCGCGGCGGCGGCGGCGGGAGCGGAGCGGCGGGCGCAGCGCAGCGCGGCGGGGCGAACACTCCGGCGGCGGCGGCAGCGGCGGCGGCGCCGTGGCGCGGCGCTCGCGGCTTTTAAAGGGGACGCCGCCCGCCGGCTCCCTCCCGGCCGCGGCGGACACCTCCCCCTCGGTGGCGCGGCTCGCCGGGGATCCCCGAGCGGGCGGGAGCTGCGCGCAGGGGTGTGGACGGCGCGCCGGGGCCGCCGCGGCGGGGTGGGGCCGAGGGCGGGGACGCGCGGCCGCGGACGGGGGCGCTCGCGCCTCCAGCCCCGGAGAGCTCCCGGGGCGCCTGACCCTGACTCTCGCTCCTGGGGCGCGATCCTGGACAAATGCGGGGTTACATCGTTATTTCCCTAGCTGGCCCGTTATTTAACTTTCAGTTTGAAGTTTTTCGGGAACCAGACCATTCAAAACAAAGCTAAACTCCACCAAGTTACAAGGCATCTTGGCAAAGGCTCGGGGTAGACCATTCTGTCAAAGAAAACTGGAGTTTGAAAACTGGGTGCTGTTTAAACTTGAACACACAGATAGATGTATTTATATATGTAAACACATGTGTCCGTTTATATTATGTAAATGTGAACATACTTTATTCGGATAAATGTAATATACACATAAACGTGTGTATGTCTCATAGGTATGTATATTTACCTGTACATGTAAATATATGCTAATGAAGCACATATTTCTATAAATATAGCTGCCTATATGAAATGGATGTCATCCTGCTATACATGACACGTGCAATGGAGTGTGTGTGTGTGGCAGCGTGAAGAGAAGATGAGAGGGATTTTATTTCTTTTTATGGTAGCAATCACTTCATGCCTTGTGATATTTATCTCACCCAGCGCTGAGGCAGGTGATTAATTCAGAGGAAGTGTGCACGGTGTGAGCCAAGCCTACAAGACAATTCCGGTTTGAGACCTTAGAACCTTCTGTTCCAACCCCTTCCACCAGGCCCCAGCAGCAGGTCTGTGCCGTATGGTCTAGTCCCTTGTCTTTCTCAGCTGACATATTCCCCAAGTCCACTGCACTCTTGAGTTTCCAGGCGTCCTCTCCCTCTCGGATTCCAGGATCCTCCACACTAAGGGCAATGGAGTCACCCAAGTGATCCCAGAAGCCAAGGGCAAAAAAATTTTGATGGCAAAACAAAGTTGGACTGCACAGCACCTTCAAGCCTGTGAACCAGAAAGGGAAAAATCTGAAGCAGGAGCTCATAACAATCTACTACCCATGTGTATTATTTTTTCAGTTGGGAAGCTAAAACAATTCCAGGTTCTGCTCACATAAATCGGATTAGCAACCCACAGAGGGGAATTAGGCACTTGCTGTTTCTGAAAGTAAAAAGGTCAAATAAGGTATTTCAGAGGGAAGCCTACCTACTAGGGAAATAAATGGGGAGTTGGGGTTCAGCAAAATATTCAAGAATGTCTGCCCTAGCTTGTTTTGCTCAGTGGATAGAGTGTCAGCCTGCGGACTAAAGGGTCCCAGGTTCGATTCCAGCCAAGGGTAGATGCTGGGGTTGCAGGTTTTATCCGGGGTGTGCAGGAGGCAGCCAATCAATGATTCTCTCTCATCACTGATGTTTCTATCAGTATTTCCCTCTCCCTTCCTCTCTGAAATCAATAAAGATATTTTTTTTTAAAATTCTTTCCCCCCTGAAAATAAAAGGCTATGAAAGTTGACTGTTATTCTGAATCACTGGACAACAAACAACTTAGCAACAGAACATATTCTACTCATAGACACAAGTTTAAAGTGTTTATTGTGCTTTTGAAACTATTTCCTTTCCTAAAGTTTAATTGAGAAGTTAACAATTGTTTCTGTCAGCAGTGAGATTTAAAAAAAAAAACAAACCCAACTTGTGAGACCAAAAGCAGTGTGTAGCTTTTAAAGAGAAGGAGAAAGTTGATAGCTGTTGGATGCTCTTCAAGTAACGATGAAAAATAAATCTCTGGTGATGACATCAAGGATGTCTCCAGCTTTAGGCCTTCACAACTTGCGAAATGGGAACCTTGTTAGTTTATGAAATAATCTCCGATAGTCACGAGTCTGAGGGAAAACTGGCATTTCTGGACACTTTATTCCATTTCAGTATTGCCCATCACAAGATTGCTGTATGGGCGATTGTGCGATTTCTGAGGAACTGCTGAATGAATGCCTTTCGCAAGCACAATTTCCTAAATTTTGGCTCTCTTTCTGTCTTAAGATCCAGTCCCTTTGGCTGTTTTTTAGAGATGGCTGCCCTCTTGTGGTAAAAATGAGTTCAAACTCCTGGGAGAAAGAAGTCAATAAAATAGATAAATAATCTCCCAAGACTGCATTGGGATACAAAGTACAGGATGACCATACCTATTCATTTTCTACACAATAGGAATAGTTAAAATGATAAATCTAAATGGAGATGACCTATCCCTTTTTATTCTCTTTGTTAATAGCCACCTTCAACCTTCATCTCAGAAAGCAGGGTTGTTAGTTTGAGGCAACCCTATCTGTTTGCCTTTAAAACACCACAAACTGCTAGCTATGGTCAACTTTATCTCTTCCAAAGTTTCAGTGAAAGTTTTTCATCCCATAAGATGAGATATATTCTTTTTTGGTGCATAAAATTTGGTGTATTTGCCGTGTGTGGGGCGTGGGAAGAGGCGGAGTGGGAAATTGTTTGGGGGAGGGAAGATGGTAGTTTCAAATTCAGCCATTGGGGGGGAGGGGTGGCAGCAAGTTATGTACAATAGAAGAAGAAAAAAAGCAAAACCTACTATTATAGTAAGGATTCTGTATAAAGGCGGTTGCCGCTCTTCTCTTCCATTCATTTCTTGCCAGTTTTTTGTGTTTTTTTTTGTTTTTTAAGAGATAGCAGAAATCTGTATTTGATTGTGTGTGGATTCGACCTGGGATGAAATTAAGTACTTAAAGAGTCATACCTTGGCAACTTCTCCTCTAGAAGTTCAGCCCAGATAATGTTTTATTGCATCCTGAAGCTATTAGCATTCACCATTGTTCTTGCTAGGCCAACCATTATGCAAATGAACCTTAAAATAATGATCCTCACTATTGTAAAAGCTATAGAAGGCACTCAATGATCCGTGTTCTTTGTAATTGTCATTCCACTGAAACCTGTGGCAACTCCCCAGAGAAACCTCCAGGCTTTTTAACATATATCTTCCTTTGGTGCTAGTGTGACACCCAACACCAGTTCTACCTGGATCAGTTTCTTTCACAGAAACGAGGAGGCACAGCAAAAGAGCAGCATTTAGTCAAAGTTTTACCTAGTTAATGAATATTTACATATGGTAGGAAGGATGGGTGGAGTAATTTATTTGTAAAACCAGGCCTAGTAGGTCAAGGCAGTGTTATTGATTTCAGTCAAATCAGAGTTATTGATTTCATCTTAAAAATTAAGAGAGAATGCGTTTTGTGACTTGACTAGATTGCATTTTAAGATGCACACAGTAGGCCGTCTACAAATAAGACATGGTTGGGTGACTTAGATTCTACTGGTAATTCTGTGATTTGGCGATGGATAGCTGGATTTAAAATAGTAATTTCTTCACCTCATCTGTTGATCGGGATAAATAAATATGTGCTCTGTCTGTCTCAGATGGCATAACATGTGTAGACTTGGAATCTTTTTGGCTTTATGCCTAAAATATTATGGTCTGATTTTGAGAGATAGGACTTTATATACCTCTTTTCTTGTTTCTAACTGTTTTTATCATATTACTAAACAGTGGGTAGTTTTATCATTATTACTAAACAGAAAGATCATCACTTGGATCAATCTAAGGCAATAACAAATTAAGTCTCAGTTCCTTCATGAATAATATGTAGAAGTTAATAGCTGATCTCCTCACAGCGCTGTTGTTAAAAATAAATGTGAAGATATGTGTTAAGACAAAAAAGTTACAAAATTGGAATTACTATACACATGCAAATTAATTAAGATAATTGATTCTTAAAAGATTGAATGTTTTCTTATTTTTCTTTTGCACTTGGGAGACACCAAAAATGAATGTTAAATAAACACATGCATCAGAAAAATAATTATGGTCTCCCAATTAGCTATTTTAGGTATCCATTAAAATTATTTTATTACCAACTACCAACATATTTGTCTAAGTTGTCAATGATACTTAAATGTTTTTATCTTGTGTTAATTAGATTGTGAAGAGCCAATGATTCCATTTAGTAAGAGCAACCCAAGGCCATGACATCAGATAAGAAAATGTAGTATTGCCCTGGCTGGTGTGGCTCACTTGGTTGGGCATCATCTTGTGCACCAAAAGGTTGCTGGTTAGATTCCCAGTAAGATCACATGTCCGAGTTGTGACCTTGAACCCTGGTTGGGAGCTTGATTCCTGGTTGGTGTCATGCAGAAATCAGCTGATTGATATTCTACTCTCAGATGAATGTTTCTTTCTATCTCCCTTTACTTTCCTCTCTCTCTGAAAATCAATAAAAATGTTTATTTTTAAGAAAATAAAATGTGGTGTTGTGTTTTGAGGACCAAGGTTCATATTTGGAGTTGGGTTTGGATAAGGTCAAGGCAATACATACTATTGTAAGTTATATTTATTGCCTTATCCTTATTCTTCAGGCCGGGACCCAGCAGGAAAATGATGGCACATTCTTTAACAAAGAATTTAACAAGGTTTACCAAAAGAAAATTGTACAAAAGTGTGGCTAGAGTTGAGGGAAAATGACAAGGAATGGTGAAGTACCTTGCCCTGCTTTAGGAAGCTTTTCAACCCTTAAGTCTACAGGGGCACAGGGTGAACAGGGATAGCCTAATATTATAGAAGCTGTAGCTATACGAGAGAGCCATTGGCAGAGTGGGGGGACCTCTGATTGAGGGACACCTGGGAAAGAGTTGGAAGCAAGAATAAATGGCTCAACCTTTCTTTTCTCCTAATCTCTGAATATCTGTCGATATCTCCACTGGCCTGATTGGACCAGGACAAGTACTTTAGTCATCTAGGGCTTTGTAACAAATTACCACAAGCGTAATGGCTTGATGCCCTTTTAGCTCGAAGTTTGTATGGGTCAGGGATCTACTCAGGGTCTCACAAGGCAGCAGTTAAGGTGCTGGTCAGGGCTGCAGCCTCATTTAAGAATTGGTGTACTTTTCTAAATTCATGAGGTTCTTGGCCTAATTCATTTCCTTACAGCTTAGAATTCACTCATGATCACTTCTTTCATCCAGTCAAAGAAGGTCTCTTTGCTCAACCCTCTTCTAAAAGATTCACCTGATTATATTAGCCTGACCTGGATAACCTCCCTTTTGATGAACTCAAATTAATTAGGAACCTTAATTATATCTACAAAAACCCCATCACCCATTGCCATATAACATAACCTAACAGGGGGAGTCGTATCCCATCATATACATACATCCAGATCATTCTCAAAGGGAGGAGATTATGTTGAAGCTGGAAATCTCAGTCTATGCAACCCAAGGAGATTCACCTCTCAGTCACAGAGCAAGGTAAAGGGTGGATCTGGGGTTCGAAGAGAGAATACCCAACAGAGTCAGTTTTGAAAGGTAAGCAGACTTCAAGACCTTGAGTTTGTTTACTTTTTATTTTAAATTTAACAAAATTGTATTGCTTTTTAGAGAGAGAAGAAGGGAGTGGGAGAGAGAGAAACATTGATGTGAGAGTGAAACATTGATTGGCTGCTCTTTCATGTACCCCCAAAAGAGAATAAACCCGCAACCTGGGCATATTCCCTGACATTGAATCAAATTGGCAACCTTTCAGTGCATGGGACAATGCTCAACCAACTGAACCACACTGGCCAGGGCATACCTCAAGATTTTTGACTGGTAGTCTGAGGAGTTTGAACTGTACTCTGTATAAATGGATCATTGTGAAATAATTTGACCAGAAAAATGCCATGGTTGGAGATGCATGTTAGGAAAAAAATGTTCATGTGTGGTAGAGTATGGTGGCAGGGAAGAGGGAGTATAAAGAGACTGGAGGTAAAGGGACCAGACAGTAGCTTTTATAATTATTCATATAAGTGGTAATGGGGGCCTAAAGTCCACATGAAAAATAAGTCTATGTGAAAGCTACGGAGGAGATGAGACGGGCAAGTGTAGCATGGAGATGGGGAGAGGGAGGAGTATCTGTAGGTTTGGAGCTTGGGTGAGAGACAACTAGAAGTGCTGTTAGGAGTGTAAATAGGAACCAATGGAAAATTCAGGGGTGGCTTTTTGTGGAAGTACTTATGAGGGTCTGGTTAAATATCCTCATGGAAGTATAGAACAAGTAATCAGACACTGGTCTGGAGTTCAGGAAAAAGACTGGGGGTTTGGATTGCAGATTTCTGAGCTAAGGCTTAGCCATATGAAGAGGAAAAGACTGCCAAGGAAGGTGCAGAAGACGTTGCAGAAAAGTTTTAGAGACATGAAAAACAGCAACAGAAAATTGTCTTAGAATTCATCGGAGGCGTTTTTTGGTTTATTTGTTTTTTGTTTGTTTATTTATTTATTTTTTCAGAAGAAGACGATGGTCCACAGTCTTCAATGCCAGTGAAACTTGGGGAACAGCAAGACAAACTAAGAGTTTACAGCAGCTCTTTGAGGTATAAAGA
Source organism: Pipistrellus hanaki (assembly GCF_964339955.1). Lineage (NCBI taxonomy): Eukaryota > Metazoa > Chordata > Mammalia > Chiroptera > Vespertilionidae > Pipistrellus > Pipistrellus hanaki. Next base: position 28,915,418 of record NC_140508.1, read on the forward strand.
AAAAATCACAGGTATAGGAGAAAAATGAAGTGGGAAAAAGACTACATAGAACTGAAGAAGTAAGGTGAGGTAGTTGAGTAAAAAAGTGAGAGAACATAATGAGAAGGAAACATCGGTATTTGAAAAGTATCTCCAAATAGTTCATGAAATAGTTGATGCTATCTGGAGGCCTTTAGCAAAGCCAACATGGGGTTTGCGTGTTGGCTTTGTTGGAAAATTTCTGTATGGTTATTTCTTTAGAAGAAATCTCCCAGGAGAATAGTACATTTCTGAGTTTTAATTAATACTCAGAGATTCTTTATTTACTACTTATAACTTTATTTGCATGTTTCTGCACCTGTCACAATTTGTTGGGTTACATGCAGTTCAGTAAGTCTGGCGTAGTTCCTTTTAGACTGAGTCATCCTCATGGCCCCATAGAGCCCACATGGAACCAATGGCAATTCTTTTCATCTCCATTACCTATTAATTAGTAAGAGAATTTTGCAAAGGTAAAAGGGCCTTGAGGGCAGCGAGGTTAGAATTATGATAAAAAATACTTAGATTGAACAATAGCAATGCAAGAGAATCATGTGAACCAGTGATTCTTAATGGATATTCTGGCGCTGGGAATATTACACAAATTGTCTCAATGGCAGACAAAAAGGTTTTGCTTTCTGCCCTAATTAATGTAGAACTGGCTGACTGAGCAAGTAATTCAAGATATGTGTGACTTGAGAGATTTCAAGAAAATATTTCATCCTCTAGTATTTACTCTCCAATGACCACTCACGGGCACTGAAGACCCAATGTAGCTGTATGTCAATGCCTTCCCAGCTCCTCAGCTCAGACCTATCCTGATTGCCAACTAAGGTCCTCCCCCATGTGGAGAAGTGTGCTCTGCCCACATGTGTGGCTGGCCAAAAGAGCTAGGGAATTATTATCCCCAAGGAACAGCGCTCAACTAATCACCTCCCTCAGACCTCTGGGTGGAGTACTATGAGGTGGGGCTCTCTGAGGTGTATGATGGAAACTGACTCCCAAACTTCCAGTCACCCACAGTGATAATTGGCTTGAAAATGTCTCCTTTATTGGAGGCCTTCCCTTGCCTGCCTCCATTCTCCACTCCCCCGATGGTGTTTTCCTCCACTTCCCTGGAACTGACTTGCACTCAAATCCCTGTCTTAGAGTCAGCTTATGGGGCAACTCAAAGTAAACACTGGATATTCTACTGACTTGAGATAGCCCTATCTGAAGTGCCTCAAATTGAAATCACACTCTGCCAAGACTGAAATAAAATGGTTGGCTTTGGAAACCTATTTCCTTCACTTTGTTCATTTATTCATTCAATGACTTTTACTTTTCCAAGCTCTGCAGTTTCTGGGGCTACAAAGATGAATAGGGTGAGTTATACAAACCGATCAAATAGAAGTTTATACAAGGTACGGAAACTGAACCAAGAATAGAGCGACCACCTTCCCTTGCAGATCACATGTTTCCCCGGGGTGGAGGGCAGCGAAGGAATACTTGAGTTGAATCGTGAAAACTGAGCAGGTGTTGGGAAGATAGGCAAGGGGGAAGGGAATCGCAGGCAGGAGGAACAGCAGGGGTAAAGGCAGGAAAGCATGAAACATCAAGATCCATTAAAGAAATGGCTGGCAATTTAGTGTGACTGGACAGAAGAGGTGAAAGGAGGGGTGCCAGCATTTCGCTGGGCAAAATGAATTTGGACTTTTCCCCATAGGATCTACTTTGAGAAAAATCTTTTTTGGTAGAAGTGAGCATGATGGCTTGGAGGAGGGCCAGATCGGAGGCAGAAGGACAAATTAAAAGGATGTTGTAATTATTTAAGCAAGAGATGAGGAGTCCTTGAACTCAGCAAAAGCATGGGGTGAAGGAGAAGGCTATAGAAGACTAAAAAGATAAGAAGTGATAGCCCACAGGGAATGAAAAAGGAATAGGAATGACATTAACCAGAAAGTGCAGAAAAAGGAACATGCTCAATGTATAAGTATGTAGATATTTAGAAAATCCTTTAAAAGATTCGTGTGGCTTCCAGAATCCAAAATTTCAGTTCCCAACTATCAGTGATTATAGCCTTAAAATTATCGCCCCCCCAAGTTCACTCATGTCAGTAAGCCTATATCCAGGAGTAAGTGAAGTCTATTCACAATAGGAAACTAATCTTTTAAAGATTTTAGGGTGTTATTTTGTGTTTGAACAATTAATAAAAGACCAATTTGCATGCATAATGTAGCTAACAGATGGGCAATCTTTGGTCTAATCCCAGAGTACAATAATCTATAAGACAAATAAGGAAAACAGCTATTACATTAAATGCCTTGAAAATTAATGTTAACAGAGGACCTCCTGCATTTCTAACAATTTTTGCCAACTGGTACTGACTCTGCAAACTACTGTTTCAGCATCTTATTATTCCAGTAAACTACTACCGGTATGTACAGAAAAGATGGGGGTTTAGGGGTGTTAGTTATTTTAATATCCTGATGAATAGAATTATTATATACTAGAGGCCCAATGCATGAAGATTCCTGCAAGAACAGGCCTTCCTTCCTTCCTGCCGGCACCAGCTTTGCACCAACTGCAGCACCTTTTTGTTTTGGCCCAGAGCCACCTTCCCACCTTCCCATGCTGCCCAGAGACCTGGAGCTGCTGGGACCCTGCTGAACATCTGCATCATCACCATGGCAATTATGCAAGCTACCCACCCTGCTCCCAGCTGCTTAGCACCTGCGTACTGAATTGGCTGGTGGGTGTCACAAAGGTACAGTCAACTTGCATCTTACTCTCCAAAATGACTTTTTCTAAAGGTAACCAGGGTTAATAAATGGACATGTAACCTTATAAAAATTAAAACATTACATGTATGCTAGCATATGAACATATGCATGTGTGTGCATTTGTGTGCAAATATTTTGCACCAAGAACTAATATCTTTCATGCTACATCTTACTTTAAAAAACAATTAAATACATATACTTTGGAGATCTTTTTACACAGATCTGACTTATTGTCTTTAAGGGTAATATTATTGCCATGATTTTTAAAAAATATATTTTATTGATTTTTTTACACAGAGGAAAGGAGAGATATAGAAAGTTAGAAACATCAATGAGAGAGAAACATTGATCAGCTGCCTCCTGCACACCCGCTACTGGGGATGTGCCCGCAACCAAGGTACATGCCCTTGACCAGAATCGAACCTGGGACCCTTAAGTTTGTGGGCCAACACTATCCACTGAGCAAAACCAGTTAAGGCATGATTTCTTAATTTCACCCTCTTGATAGACATATAGATATTTTCAGGGTGTTTTGTTGTTGTTTGTCTTAAAATAATGTTTTAATAATAAATTTATATAAAGGTTTGCAAGCATGTCCAGAGGCACATTTCTAACAATAGATTTTTCTGGATCACAATGTGTATATTTAAAAAAGATTTTGGAAGTGTATAGCTGAACCGTCCTTCAAAAAAATATGTACTGATTTATTCTAGCATGAACAGCATCTTCCTTAACCTTGTGTGCCATCAAATGTTGGTAAAATGGCAAGATAAAATGCCTATCTCATTTTAAGTTTACACTTCTTTTCATTATGCATGAGATAGAAAAATGTTAGCTTTTGCTTACTAGCTACTATATTTTAGTTTTTGATCAGATCCTTTACCCTCCTTTCTAGATCGCTTGCCTTTTTTTATTTACTGACATAAAAAGCAAACAACACCAACATTACAATATTATCATCAAACCTAAATATTTTCTTTTTCATTTTTCCAGCCTCTTTACATGTGAAAGAAATTAGTCTTCTGTCAGAAATGTGTCATATATATTTCTACATCTTTGGCTGGCTTATGACTTTATGATGCTCTTTTTCGGTATATATATATTTTAAAATCTTAGATTAATGCATTAATCTCTAATTCTGTAACTTCCATGTTATATGTTTTACTTCAAAAGAACTTTTTTTTTAATTGTCTAAAGTTTTACATATGTCTCCTTTATCCCCATTGACACCCCCCTTCCTGAGCCATTCCCACCCCAGGCAAGCCCCCACTACCCCATCAAAAGGACTTTTAGTACTCCATATCTTACACTAGTATTTACTGATGCTTTCTTATAATATTTTAATGGATTTCATTATTCATCTTTAAATCTTTAACTCAGATGGAATTTATTTGGGCTTGCCAGTTTCCCATCATATATATTAAATAATCCATTTATTATTACTGGTTTCAAATGTCATTTTTCATTTATACGTGGGACTATTTTATTGATCTATTTCTCTTTTTTTACCTAATTGCATGGGCTAGTCTTCTCCTGATAGAATATAAAGTATGAAGGGGCAAGGATCTTATATGCCTTGTTTGTAGTTAAATCTACACTATTGAAAACAGTGCCTGGACATAAATAAAAGGCCTCAAATAAACTAGTTGAACACATGAATACTAGAAAGCGTTACTTCTTGATTCATCAACTTCAGATATCATCTATTGATTCTCCATATAAAAATAGAGAAATCAGCCGAAATTGGTTTGGCTCAGTGGATAGAATGTCTTCCTGCAGACTGAAAGGTCCCAGGTTCGATTCTGGTCAAGGGCATGTACCTTGGTTGCAGACACATCCCCAGTAGGGGGTGTGCAGGAGGCAGCTGATCGATGTTTCTATCTCATCAATGTTTCTAACTATCTCTCTCCCTTCCTCTCTATAAAAAATCAATAAAAATATTTTTAAAAAATAGAGAAATCAGTACATGGACACATTTTTCAGCTCTGTTCTTCACCACCTGTTTTCCTATTGCTTTATTATTATTTATAAGTGTTCAATAATTAGAATATAAACTACCTGAAGTCATATTTTGCACATTGATTTAATTTTAGCTTTACATGTAAATGAGTTCAGTGCATCCCCCTATAGTCTTATCAGGGCTCCTCCTAAGGTAGGTTTTATTAAAGAGTTATGGGTTTCAGGAGATTCACTCATTAAATGAATGAACTAACAGTTACATACTGTTTTCTATATGTAAGGCACTATTCTAAGTGCTTTACAAATATTAAGTAATTTATTAATTTAAAAATTCTAGTTCTTGAGTTTTTGTATATGATTCAATTGCATTAAAGTTATATGCCCTCTTAGCTTAGTTTAGGATTTTTATGGCAACCTCCCTTTATACAGCCTCCATCCCAAATAACTTGACATCACTCCACTGCCTCAGACAATGGATATTGCTGTGGAGAAGTCGGAGGTCAGCTTGATTTTTACCCTTATTTGCAACTTGCTTCTTCTACCTGTATTCCTGAAAAACATCTTGACCTTCGAAGTTGAAATTTTAGCAGGATGTATCTGTGCATGTGATTATTTATTAGTTTATATTAGAACACATGAAATAGCACACTTGATTTGTTTATTTAAATCCTTTTCATCCAGGTAACATTTTCTTGTATTATATATGTAATTTCCTTTTCTTTTTCATTTAAGATTACTTGTCAGGTTCCTTTTTTTAAATTAAAAAATTATTGAGGTATAATCAACATAACGGATAACATAATATAGTTTCATATATACTACACAATGATTCAATATTTATATAGATTGCAAAATGGTCACCACAATAGCTCCAGTTAACATCTGTCACCATACAGAGTTATACATTTTTTTTTTCCTTGTAATGGGGATCTTAAAGATCTAGTCTCTTAGCAATTTTCAAATATGCAACACAGTACTATTAACTATAGTCACGATGTTCTGCATTATATTCCCATGACTTCTTTTTGAGACATTTTCTTCACATTTCCCCACACCCTTGGAATGCACATGACCTCAAATTGGAGATAGATGTTCACCCACAGTCTTTTGTCCATCTGTTCATGGTAAAATGGAAGTGAGGGTTGCATTTGGGAAGCAGAGTAAGAAGAAGGGATGTTGGAGTCTCTAGTTTCTCTCTTGTCATATTTCAAAGGTGTTGAGTTGAGTAGTGTGCCCTTTCCTTTATTTGATCTCTTCTTTCTTTTTCTTATTGTTTTCTTCAAAAACACACACACATATATTGTCCTGTTCCACTCTGTCTTTTTACGTTGGACAATACAATCAAATATTTATTTGCTGGGTGCTACTTCATGTGTTTTAGTTAGTTTGGTTTAAAAGCAGATGTCATCATGCAAGAATAGTCCTATACTCAATCCTACAAGGTCCATTGGCATTGAATGACTTCCCCAGATGATAATGTTGAAGCTAGGACTTATCTCACTTGCTCAGTTGTAATGACTAGAGAAAATATGTTGATAAATTGGTAAGAATATTATAAATAGACAATAACATACACGATAGTCATGCTTATTGAGCACTTATAATATGCCAGGCACTCTTGGAAACACTGAACATAAATTAACTCATTTGATTCTCTCAACAACATTATGAAGTAATTATCCCCATTTTATAGAGGGAAAATAAAAAGCACAGGATGCTAAAGGAATATGTCGAAAGCCACCCCACTCCAAGAAGTAAAAATAAGATTCAAATCTTGGAGATCCAATCCTAGAAGTGGTAGTTGTAAATTAACCCCTACCTTATACTGGCTAAACAGTCTCCTGTAGGAATTTCTTTCACATCCCACGTGGAAAGGGTTCCACTTCCGGGTTTGGGTTCTGGAGAAGGGCCTTCCACAAATGAAAAGAGACTTGAAGAAATTCAATTTGGCAATATGGGGGGCTAACTCTAGTGGGAGAACTACTCCCTGCTCTGGCCCTGCCATCCCTTTTATTGAGGTTTTAGGAGAAAACATCTTAGGCAAGATAAACAGAAATTTACATGTAGCCCTTAGGCAGAAAATAACAGAAACTTACGTGGGACAAACAAGGTGGAGGCTGCTTCAGCTAACAATGTCTCAATGAAAGGGTGAGTGGTTAGAGAAATTAAGGTTGTTGACCAGCCTTCCTGGCTTCCTGTCAACATCTCTCTTTTAGTGAAACTGATTTGTTGTCTCTGTTACATTAAGCTTTCTGTATTGCACATGTGAACATGAAAAGAAGTTTGGTTGTCCTAGGAATGCTATGATAGCTTTCTAATTAAGTCAATGCTGTCAATTACCCATTCATTCAGATACTCCATATACAATATTCCTGATGACTGGGTTTATTGAAATTCTTGAATTGGGTTGGGTGATTTGATTTCATATTGGCTCAACCTTAATCAATAAAAACAATTTTATTGATACTTCTCCACATTTAGAGACTGTCATAGAAAATGCAATAGTGAACTGTTATATTGGGCCGTCATTTTACTGCTTATACCGTGCGGAAGGAGGAAAGAGCACATTTGGCAACCAGCCATGTCATTAGAATTAACCTTGGCTATGAAGGTGTGACAGATGAACCAGCCTGATCACTCCAATATTTGCTTGTCAACAAGTGGAATTCCTGTCATGGACCATGGCGCAGAAGGAAATGTTCCTCTTTTGGAAATTTTCTCTGTATGCCAATCCAATTGTTCCCTTAGGACACATCATAAAAAGATACCGTTGACTACTCTAATTGTGGCATTCACCAGAGCTATTTTTTAAAAAGCAACATTGGTCACAAACTCAGATTTTAATCAGAAACAGAATTCTGGTGAGTTGAGTGGTTTTTCCAATATTTTTCAGCTTAAAAATTTTGATAGTCACTGGCCCCATAAATTGAACCTGCTTTCAAACGATTTGAGCTAAATTAGTTCAGCATTTACAGCTAAGTTAAAATAGAAAACCTACATTTTTCTGAGGACAACACACACACCACCACCACCACCTACATCCCTCCCCCCGCCCTCCCCCCCACACACACACCAACACCACCTTACCAAAATACTCTTGTTTCTCTCCACTGACTATTACTCAAAAGTATCTGAAAGTTTAAAATTCAAACTTGGCAGTTGTATAATCCTCCCAGGGGAGGAAATTCAGGAGAATTTAAAGAAAATTGGCTTAGCAATGTGTTTTGAATATAGTCAACAGAACATTTTCTATTTGGGTACAACTACATCAATGAAACCTGAGTCAGTGGAAGTCCTGTCCGAAGCCATTTAGAAGGTTGTCAGAGCTAAGGGAGGCGTTAGAAGAATACCAGTTGGAACAGAGAACTGCCTTAAGGAAAGACTCTATTTCCTTCCATTTCCTGCTGTAGATAAATGAGGACCAAATATAGGAAACCAGAAGTCCTTTCCAGCAAATAAAAACCAACCCACCATTCTGGATATCATATATTGCGGTTATTGCTGCTGGTATTTTGTTCACTGTGATGGCTTCAAAGCGTGACTGCAAATACTTTGACACTTTGGATACTCCTCCTGAATTCCTGAACTCAAGTGGGCTTGCCACTGCTTCCGACAAAAGATTGCAGAGGAAGTTACACTAAGTCACTTCTGAGGCCAAATCATAAAAGGCCAGGTAGCTCCCACCTTGTTCACTGAAATGCTCGCTCCCAGAGCCCTGGATTACCAAACAATAACTGCCTATCCTGACACTGTCACACTGAAGAGAATGGCAGAGCTTATTAGTTAAGAATGCAGATGCTATTACAAGTTAAGAATACTTGGGTTCCCGGCCAGTTTGGTTCAGTGGATAGAGTGGACTGAAGGGTCCCCGGTTCTATTCTGGTCAAGGGCATGTACCTTGATTGCAGGCACATCCCCAGTGGAGGTGTGCAGGAGACAGCTGATCAATGTTTCTCTCTCATCGATGTTTCTAACTCTCTCTATCCCTTTCCTTCCTCTCTGTAAAAAATCAATAAAATATATATTTTAAAAAAGAATCCTAATTCCACCAACTACAAGTTGTTTAACCTCAGAACAGTTACTCTTAACCTCTCTGTGTCGCAGTTTTTTCCTTTTATTTAATGGAGAGAAATAATAGAATTATGTACACCACCTGTCCTCTCACGTGTACCTTACATAGCTATTTAAAGAATCAAATGTGTTAATAGCTGAGAAGAGTGCTAACAAGTAATAGACAAAAATTGAAGTCTTAGTTACATAAAACATGCATGTGCTTTCAGATGTGCCTTACAGGTTTAGGAGCAGATTGCACTGCAGACAGCTCCAAAGCAAACCATTCTGCATTTGGGATTTCAGAGGACAGATCCCCATGGCAGCAAGCGGAAAGGCTGTTTAAAGCTCTGATGAACTTGAACAATTCAGACCAAAGAAAACGCTCGTGTCCAAAACGCAGGGCTGCTTCTGCAAAAGTGTTTCTGCTTGTATTTCCCTTCCTACATTCTAGGCTGATGTTTGCTGTGTTTACATCATCAAACCAGGCATTTCCCTGCTCGTGTTCTAGCATCAATTTGGATATTTGAACTTATAAAATTTACAAGTCTAAAATAGTTACCCGTGTATGCCCCAACTCTGCAGTTGGCCTCACCCAGTGAGGGATTAGGTTATAAAAATGAATGAAATCATCATTCCTGTTTACTGGATAATCCCAAAGCTAAAATTAAAAGAGGAGCAGGGGAGACAGCAAAGAACACTTAAGAAGAAATGAAGATATATGGATACAGAGAGACCTAACTAAATATCTCGCCGAGTAAATTATTGGCAAGTACAACACAGCCTGATTATTTGTGAATTTTCTTCATTCATTTTTATTTTTTTAATGAAAGTAAGTGAAAAAGGGAGCTAAACGTTTCTGGTCAAAGTCCACTTAAGTTATAGGTCAATTATCTAATGCAAATATACAAATATACATGACTTCAGAGATGCCAAAAGTGCTCCTCATTAGCCAATCTGTGATACTTCCCATGCTCTGCTATGGGAGCTCCTTCTCCCAGACTCCCTTGCACCCCGAATTCCTGGTAGATTCAGGCAAAGGGAGGCTCTGATGGAAGACTGGAGGATGAAGAAATGGAGATTCCAGTATTTCTCCTCTAGTCTTTCTGCTTCAGATTATATCCTCTTCTCTATGATTTCAGCTTTCACTGGGCAGTCTCACCATTATTGTAGCTTCTAATAGATGCATCCAGATTCTGGTCCCGGTAACCCCATTTCCTTCTGCTAAGCTTAGGGGTGGTATCTTGCTATTACTAATCTCTGGATTGCCTCGTTATCTCCTGTAGGGCTTTCTATTTCCTCCTCATCAAACCCCTCTACTAAGTTTCTTCTGTTTGAAATACCTTGTGTGATACCCATGAAAAGGTTTTAAAAAGTATTTCTCATCTGAAATATACAAAAGTAGTGTTATCTCATTAACCTGACATTTTGTAGACAGACTGTACCAGTTACCTGTACTAATGATATTATGACACGCATTCCGACTTGTATTTTCCCCTGAGCTAGCGGAGTGATGTTTGTGATATACCTGGGAGTAATTCTAGTTGCTGACTTAGCAGACATGAGAGTTGAGTTGCCCAAGAGAATGAATTATCTACTCAGATGCAATCAAATTCTCTCTAATTCACCCTCCTATGAGCTCCTTACTGTCCATTTTCTGTTCTCATCACATCAACTTGCCATATGTCAAAAGCAGGATGCATAAAAACTCGTCACCCATTAGAAAAAGCTACTCACACTGCCATGATTTAAGAGACAGTTAATCTTTTTAAAATATATTTTTATTGATTTCAGAAAGGAAAGGAGAAGGAGAGAAAGACAGAAACATCAATGATGGGAGAGAATCATTGGTCAACTGCCTCCTGCGTGCCCCACACTGGGGATTGAGCCCACAATTTGGGCATGTGCCCGGACCAGGAATTGCACCATGACATCCTGGTTCATAGGCTGATGCTCAACCACTGAACTATGCTGGCTGGGCAACAGATAATTAATCTTTAACACTGATTACTCTTTTCCTCAATTATCATTTGTATTGACCTCAGAACCAACAAGACATGGTAGATATCCTCCCCTATCAACCATTTTATTTGCTTTCATGTTATCAATTTTGGGGCCTGGATAGAGATTTTGGGTACCAGCTCCATCAGGAACTGTCAGTGCAACCCTGGGGATGTGAACCCCAGTACAGAAGTCAGGATCTGCAGTCAGAGCTGACTGCACAGAGGTTTCATTGCAGCTGCAGACTTAGTACATATGAAAAGGTTTTCTGTGCTCAGTTTCTGGATGAGGCAGATTGCATCACCAGGAATTCCTGTCCTCTAACACATAGTGACCAACACGCCTTAATAAGCATTTGCTTTTTTATTTTCAGGTCAATAACGTCATGCTTTCTGTTCATTATGAAACCATTAAAAAAAATTTTTTTAACTAGAGAGAACGACAGAAAATAATTCCAATGCTGTGACTCTGGTATGCCCTGGGCACAAGTAGCCAGCCAACATAACTTAGTGCAAATGATGGGCAATGTTCACGTTTACATAAGGAAGGTTTCCAAGGCACAGCATTTGGCAAGAAGGGTTGTTGTCAGGGGAAGATCCTTCCATGAAGTAGATACTCTTGGAGGGGGTGGGAAATCGACCCCATGCTGTCAAGGAGTCAGGGGTTCAATGTTAGTGTACTTAAGTTGGAAACACTGACAGCAGAACCCAAGGAAAGCAGATGCAGCAAACAGGATACAGACCATCTCAGAAGCCAAGAGGGTGTGAGTCCAGCCAGCAGGTCAACATCAGAACCATAACAGCCCTAATACAACAGTGCAGAGGTAGAGGGAAGACAGAGAGAGGCAGCAGACTGGCTTATGGGTTATAGGTGGGCTCAGACAAGAAGGAGCTAAGCTTATAAGAAGGCTGCCTGTGAGAGGGGGTGTCCTTCTTCCCTGTACCCTGGCCTAACTTCAGAGTTATCCTGCTTCCTTAAGGCAATCAAAAATCATAAGGTTGTGCAGTACCCCTTGTAGGAACAGGAGCCACAGAGCTGCTCTGAAATTCCTTACAGCACAGAAGGATGTCTGTTGCATACTCAACTCTTTATGTTGATCCCATGTTTGTGGAGCCTTTATCCACACAGTGGTGAGCAATAATTTTGGTGGATTTTCTCATCAGATCAATGAATTTGCAATCCTAACACTTCTTACAATTTAGCACAACATTATGCTATTCTCAATGAGATCCAGGTAAGTGTTTATGAATCAGCAATCAACTTAAACTGCTACTAAAGAAGTGCCTGGAAAATGCTTATAAAGATCATATGAGCCAGAGATTTTTTTCATGGCCGGGCTTAGATGACATTAAGTCAAGAATAAATTAAATTTCGGTGAAATTGCAATATAGTTATGGAGATATTTTCATACTCAAAATGCACAAGAAGGGAGCTAAATCAACTCAATACAGAATGGATATCAAGGAAGGGAGTTTTTAGATAACCAGAGAGAGAGAGAGAGAGAGAGAGAGAGAGAGAGAGAGAGAGAGAGAGAGAGAGAAATTGTCTATGCATGAGGATGATGAAGAATAGTGAACTCTGATATTTTAGGTCCTGCAATTTCTTCTTAAATAGACTACAGAGATAGTTCAGGGGAAGGAAAGTGTTATTAGAATGGAACAATTAAAGAACCCTAAAATGTGAAACACATGTATGCATAGAAAACAGCAATGACATCTACCAAGAAACACGTTTTCAAAGAAAAACAAAATAAGAGCATAGGCAAACACTGCATAAGACCAATGGATAAGGTAATATAAATCAATCAGGTAACATGGGAATGTTGTTTCTGGCTGGGTTAGGGGAACTTTAAAATCACAAAATAATAGGCATTCGGACAATCCCAGGGCTGGATATTTTTTCAGTGTATCACATTAAATTTAAAGCACAATTAAGCCCAGGAACCAAACACACTTCATCACACTGAGATCTTTCCCCCACTTCTGAAAATAAAATTTTTGTACGATTTCTTAGTCGGGATCTTCTACAGGGGAAAGAAAAAGAAAAAAAGAGGCCAGAAGTCAATTCAATAAATTATATATAAGACTGGAAACTCAAATGCTGGCTGGTCACTGCTGATTGTTTCCATACTCACTCAACCTCACCCCATCTCCAACCACATTCCTCTGTTCTATCTTGCTTTGTGTCTTATAAGGTACTAACTATGGATGGGGTGTGTTTTCATTCCTTGTGTTTTCTGGCTTCTGGCTTCTAGCAGGTGCTGGCAAGAGGTTGGAGGTAAGGAGAGAGATGGAAAAAGCCACAGTATTTATTCCCCCTCTCTCTTTCTGCTGGGCCTCATGTTTAAGGACAGGTATGTCGCTATACCTGTGCCTATGCTATGCTCCTGTGTAATTGCCCATCTTGGCAATACTGCTCCTTTCTCTTGTACCTTCAGAATTGGGCTGGTAACCATAATTTTCTATTGCTATATCTTGGTGTCTTAATCTGTGTTTCTTCCTTTAACTATTCAACTATCTTTACTTTTCTGCACATGTTCTGGGCCCATGGTCAGCAAATTGAGGCTCACGTGCCACATGTGGCTCTTTGGCCTCTTGAATGTGGCTCTTCCACAAAATATCACGGCCTAAGTAAGTTTATTTTGAAGAAGTGGTGTTAGAAGAAACTTAAGTTTAAAAAATTTGGCTCTCAAAAGAAATTTCAATCTTTGTACTATTGATGACTGTTGACTAATGAGTTTGCTGACCACTGGTCTGGGCATTAAACTCTCTGAGATCAAACCTTTTATAATGGCTGGCTGCTCCTGCTGAAACCCTGACAGGTATCATTTCATTTTCTAGAAATCCTGGGTAACTCTAAATGTTTGTGGAACTATGATCAACAATAATGATCATTCTGACAATAAAATCAAGAGCTTTCTATAGGTCAGGCAGTATGTTTTATGTGCAATGTTTCATTTAAGCCTCACATTCACCCCTGAGGCCTGACTGTTTTTATCATTACTATTTACATACAGAGGAATTTAATCTAGAGAGATTAAATAGTTATTCATGGTTCCACAGCAACTAAGGGACAGACCTGAGACTCAAACTTTGCTCTCTCAGAAGCTATTATAGAAAGAGAGTGAACAAAAGAGCTGTCTGAAAGCTCCCAGGGGCTTCTGTAGAAGACTTGACCTTTTTCTATGTGAGCACAAAGGGCAAAATCAGACCTTAAGGATTAAGGCAGCCAATGATGATAAATGTTTATCAATGGGCTCTCAGTGTGGGGGATGGGAAAGAAGCCCCGATTTGCAGTTTTTGACAGTTTCTGTGCTGTAAACGCACCCACCATCTTGATTTGAAGGTGCCAACTTGAGGTCACTAAGTGTGGAGTCAGGCATAGTCATCTCTCGAAATGGTGTGAGTAGGCATGGACCCGCTCCAGTCCATCACTGAGTAGAAGTCTCAAGAAGTGCATTTTGTATAAATAAGAGAAAGAGCTATCCAAAATGGCCAGCAGCTGCCTGTGAAGGAGTGAAGTATTTACTTTCATAGGTCACCAGAAGTTCCATGAGCTGTTGTGGATCTCATAGAGAGAATTCTATACTTAATTGGACCTAAGTTGATCTCCTAGGCCCGTGGTCGGCAAACTGGGGCTCGCAAGCACATGCTGCTCTTTGGCCCCTTGAGTGTGGCTCTTCCACAAAATACCATGGCCTGGGTGAGTCTATTTTGAAGAAGTGGCGTTAAAAGAAGTTTAAGTATAAAAAATTTGGCTCTCAAGAAACTTCAATCTTGTACTGTTGATATTTGCCTCTGTTGACTGATGAGTTTGCCGACCACTGTCCTAGGTCTTGTCTAACTCTGATATTCAAAGATTTTCATCAGGGTTATGTGGATTCTAGGTGGGAGAGGAGAGAAAAAAAAAGTTTAGGCTTTGGAACTAAATGAACCCAAGATTCTGATCCCAACTTCAAAGGGCTATGTGACCTTGAAAACAAGATGTTAAACCACTCTGATCCTTGTTTTCTCACCTCTTCGATTGGTACATGATTAAATGCGTTTTCCAAGTCTCTCCTTCTAACATTCCCACTCATTCCTCTCCTACTAGGTGCAAAAAAGCAAATACCTATACAGGAATTACTTTGTAAGCAAATCTGGTTACAGAATTAACATCCAAGATTGCTACTATTATATATGATATTTAAATATGTACATGTAAAATACATTGTTTTACTATAACGTGGTTCTTCAGAAATTGGCTGGGCATTAAAAAGTAAGGAGAAAGAGAAGCCTACTGGAATCTTGACCACTCAACCTAACTAAAGGCCGAGGAACCTTCTTGCGATACTTATATCAGAAGTCCAGCCAGCTGGAATGTGTTTTGTAACCCTGCCTCCAGTGTAGCATTATCAGAGGAAACACACGAATGACCTGCCAAATTGGTTTTGGACACACCAACCCGCCCTGGCACAGCACAGTCAAGTGTTCAAGAAGAAGGAAAATAGAGGCCACCATTCCAACTCCTGAGTCACCTGAAGGGGCAGAAATCAGTTTGTGACTCCAGAGCTTGCCAGCTCATTGAAAAGGGTTGCTGGAAACCTCCAGAGAAGAGCAACAAGCCCTAAGACAAGTCCCTTTCTTACTCACTTAGCCCTTCTGGAAGGAAAGCTGTCTGAACTTTAGTCACCTACGTAAGAGCAGAGATGAATGTCACCTGCATCATTTGCACTTAAGGCACCTCCCTTTCGTCGAAGTGGGCTGAGCACATAGAAAGATAGAGATTACTCAGAAAGTTATTAACCAGCCTTGCCTCAAGGAGGATTTTGCTGTCAAGGGATCTAGTCAGATGTTGGCAAAGTCCTCAATTTTATCTCAAAAGAGTTATTTTTCAAGTTATTAAATTCATTTAAAAAATCACCACCTAATTTAGGATAAAACTTGATTTCAGAGAGGCTGGCAAAAGGGGATTGGCTATTTCCAGACCAAACTAAATATCTACAAAGCTGTTTGAGTCTCATCCTTTTATAAGACTGAGAGATTGAGTCCTTTCCCAACAAGAAAGGCATGGAGAAAGAAATGGGATTTTTTTCAGCATCTACAAAGTGCCAAACACTTTGCTAGGTTTTCTTGTTGAAGCCTCACCAAAACTACAATATATTCTCTTTCTGCACATGTGGAAATTGAGGCTCAGAATCATCAAATAACTTTTTAAGATTACAAAGAACCAAACTAGTAAGTGTGGGATTCAGATCCAGCTCTAACTACAACAAACTTTCTTTGCTTTTTCTAAACCACATTAGTCAACTTCCTGTTCTATTTCACTTCTTGGGTCTTGAGTGACTTTTAAAAATGTATCTTTATTGATTTCAGAGACAGAAAGGGAGAGAGAGAAAAAGATAGAAACATCAATGATGAGAGAGTATGATTGGTTGGCTGCCTCCTGTATGCCACTATTAGGAATTAAGCCCCCAACATGAGCATGTGCCCTGAACCAGAATCAAATGAAGACCTCATTCTGGTACATGGATCAAACCACTGCACCACACTGGAGTGATTTTAATCAATATCAGGCCTCTGGCTAAAGCTTTTGGGCATCATAACGATTGGGCAAAAGTGTAAAGTCCAGTTCAATCAGGATATAACCTATGTTCATCTGAGCTCAGCCCAGTGGGTTTGTGTGGGTTAATAAGGCCTGCTGAGCTGGACTCTGCCCTCAACGACTCTGCCTCCAGTTGGGAAGACAGAATAACATAGAAGAAACACTTAGAACACAACACTACCCAATGGCTAATCAAGCACAAATAGGGTGGCTCCATGTGTAAGTGCTCACCAAAAGAAAAAATACACATGGATGGGTGGAGGAGGTGATGTGAGAATATCTTTGCAGAGGGAAGACTTGAAAAGGTCATCTTTGAGAGGGAAGACATGATGGTCAGGTTGGCTCTTGTTAGGTTAAGTGATGACTGGAAATTAAAACACAGAAATGGAAATTAATGAGTGTGAGAGATATGCAATGTAAAATGAAAATGTAATATCACTACATGCCCTCCAGATGAACTGAAATAAACACTGGAAATATCAAAGACTAACAAGGATGTAGAGCAATAGGAACTCTTGTACATGGCAGGTGGGAGTATCAATCGGTTACAGCCTCTTCCGAACACTGTTCACTTTCTACTAAAACTAATCACATGCACACCCTATATACAGCAATTCCTTTCCTAGAAGTAAACCCAGCAAAGATATGGACAAATGTGCACTAAAATAAATGTACTAGATTGTTTCTAACGTCACTACTTATAATAGCCCAATTGGAAATTGCCTGATTATCCACTGGCAGTAGAATTGATATATAATTTTTGGTGTACTCACACAATGGCATATTAATAGCAATGAGAGTGTACAGTCTACAATACACACAAACAGCATGAATATCAAACATAATGTTTAGTGTAATAGGCCATACACAAAAGAATATATTATACTAGAGGCCAGGTGCATGAATTCGTGCACTGGTGGGGACCCTCTGCCTGGCCTGTGGGGATCAGTGGACCTCTGCACTGCTGCAGTCTAGCCTTACCCACCAGCTCATTGGGCACTAGCCTGCTGTCCATGTCAGTCCCACACAGCACAAAGTAGTACAGGAAGCGGCAGGTGGTCAGGGAGGAGCTCGAGTCTGGACTGGGGCCAAGCTGCTCCCACAAATCCTGGCCCTGCTGTGTCTGCTGCCACCACTTGGTAGGCTCGCTGCTGCTCCACTGTGGTCTCTGCATGCCCATCCTAGAATGATACAGGTAAGCTCATGACTGTGCAGCCACAGGTCATCATGGCAACCTCACTTGTCATTGCAGCCTCGCTCCTCGCATGGTGCCGAGGAAGCAGCCACAGGCTCTCACCCAGTCAGTCCAGGTGCCTGTCCAATCCCAGTCTGGTCCAGATGGGGGAGGGGCACACAGGGGGTGTGCCTGGGGGAGTGCATGGTACCTGTGCTCACCAGCCATGAGCCTGGCTCTGGTACCTGTTGGTCAGCTAAACGGCGCTTCCACTGTGGGAGCGCAATGACCAATAGGGGTCAGCTCCTGCATTGAGTGCCTGCCCCCTGGTGGTCAGTGTGGGTCACAGTTTAGGCTTTTATATACACTGAGTGGCCAGATTATTATGATCTCTGAACAAATAATAATCTGGCCACTCAGTGTATATCCTATATAATAAAAGGCTAATATGCAAATTGTCACCTCAACCAGGAGTTTGACCAGCAGGCAGGCCAGTCAACTGCCCATGTCCCTTCCCCCTGGCCAGGCTGGCCGGACCCCACCCATGCATGATTCATGCACCAGGCCTCTAATATACATATATTATACACACTAAGTGGCCATAAGTGGCCAGATTATTATGTGTTCAGAAATCATAACAATCTGGCCACTCAGTGTATATAGATATGATTCCATTTATAGAAATTTCAAAACAGATTGAACTATCTATGATATTAGAATTTAAAATAGTGGTTACTCTTGGGGTGGGGTTAAAAGGGGGTTTTCTAAGGTGCAAGTGATGCTTCACTTCATAATCTGGATGCTTGTTACAAAAGTGTGTTCAGTTTGTGAAAATCTTCCAAACTGTACACTCATATGTAGATGATATGTCAATAAAAAGTTCTTTCTATGTAGATGATATGTCAATAAAATGTTAAAAATTTCACATATGGCCCAGACAGCATGGACCTATAGTTGAGTGTCCACCTATGAACCAGGAGGTCACAGTTCGATTCCCAGTCAGGGCATATGCCCATGTTGCAGGCTCGATACACAGTGTGGGGCATGCAAGGAGGCAGCTGACCAATTATTCTCTCTCATCATGATGCTTCTGTTTCTCTCTCTGAAATCAATAAAATATATTTTAAATTAACTTATGTGTAGGTGACAATTCAGATTAGAATTGATTTCTCTCTAGTCCTCAACATTGTCTAGTTGCTCTTGTTAAATGGGTGGGAGGGGAGGCTGGCTTTGCAGAAAGATGTTCTCCATCTTTGCGATCCCTTCAGCCATGACAAAGTTCATAGGGTTACTGAAAACCTAGCAATGCTTCCAGCTAAGTTGTGTGTGCTTATATAAGAAAAGAAGTCACTTCCTCTTCTACTCCCCCGCCTTCTTGCTCCCACATTTCCAACCACCAATCAGCCTCCTGCTAAGTATTAGTTAACCTCCTAAATCAATATATCTTGATCTAAACTTAATAGGAAGGAATGTTTACTTTTGTATCTGGGTTCAAAGTACAGACTACAGTAGTTGGCATTTAAATTTTTGTTATAGGCTTAATTTTCTTGCTCAAAATGAAATGAGGAATACATTAAGTCTGTGAAAGGAAAAAAATGATTGATGAACTGGCTTATATGACTACAGTTCCTTTAGCAACAAAAATATTTGGTTCCCTTATTATTGAGATCAAGCCATGTGCCTGGATATAAATGACACAAAAGTGGTTTGAATTAGAATCAAACAATTGCCATTCTGAGTGAACATAAACTTTTGTTGAGGAAGGATGGTGAGTGCAGATAAAAAACAATGAATAAACTCTGAAGCAAAGTTCACATCTGAGACTTAAGCTCTAAAGCCTTTAAAACGGAGGCTTTTTCCCCCCTAAAGAGAGAGGGTGAGATTGCATGCAGCAGGAGGAGTGGTTTTCCCAAGCTGATTTTTCTAACGGGTGACCCAGTCTGGGTCGGAATGTTACCATGTGATCAGCCCAAATTGTGGCAGCAACACAGCCTCAGCACAGAAGTAAGGACTTTCTGCAGCATCATTAAGATAATTGGGAGAGAAAAAAAAGTTAAGCTCCAGAAGCTTGAATCACAAGCCTCTTGGAAAGGTTAATAAGCTTGCTGCTCCCTTCTCTTCAATGCCTTGCCACCCCCATCCCCTTCGCACTTGCAGTGACAGCCTGGTTATCAGTTGGGAAAGGAAGATTCAGAATAAAGCCTTTGTTTTGAACAGCTGAATGGCTCCTATGCCACGACTGAGGTTATGGGTTCTTGGTTATGACTATACCATGGAGATCCAAAAGGAAGGGGGTCTCTGCTTTTGTTCCTATGACTGGGAGCTACCGAGATAGCAGACCCTTGGAGTCCAAAAGGAAGTCAGTCCCCAGACATACCTGACAGAGGAAAGGAGAGAGGAACTGGGTGAGTAGGTAGAGGAAACACACAGGCTGAGATTGGGCTCTATTACTGAGCAACATAGATCCAGCAAGGGAAGACAGGAACCTTATTTAACCAGGAAACCAGAAGCAATTGTAGTGCAGCTCACAGAGAGAGAGTGTCGGAGCGTAGAGTAAATTCAACTCCTGTGGCTGATGTGCCAGCTGGAAGCGGGCAGCAACTGGATAAGTGGATTTGTGTCAGGAAAGAGGGGCGGGGGGGGGGGGGGGGGGGAGAAGGAGAGAGTGGAAGGGAGAGAAAGGAGAAACTGCAAGGGATTGAGCTTTCTTTTTCACCACTCCTATTTGGCCTTGCAACACCCTGCTGCAATCAAGATGCACTTCCGTTAGCAAAGGCCTCTGGCCCAGGCTCCCACCCTCCCTCCCTTCTCCACCAAAGTCTCAGTCTTGAGGCTGGGTTCAAGGTTAGTCATGAGGGAACAGCTCCCTGCTCCTTCTTCTCATCAGTCAGCTTAAGTATAGGTGGTTCCAGGGCTAGTTACTAATGGAGGCCAAGAGGGCAATGTGCCTCTAACTGAAAGATAATGATTTTTCAGTTTTTATTAAAACTTGGTGAGGGTGAGCAAAGCCCCTTCAGAAAAGAGAGAAAAGCTTAGACTTAAGAAAGATATTTCGGAAACCATGTCCAAGGGAGTAATGTGCCCACAAAGGAAACCCTTTCCTGTATTGAATGAAAGTTGTCCTTCATGAGTGAGAGCTGAAATGTGGACAACTGTTTGGATTTGGGGCTCAATCTTCACAAAGGCCACTCTTCCTGACAATTACAGTTGACTTCTTACTGAAGTCAGCCTTCTCAGCTGAGCATAGTGTCATGCCATCTCAGGGAGGCATCCTGGGACCTCTCCAGCTGAAGTCTTTGCCATCGATTAGCCTTTTTGGCTTCACTACATTTCACATCCCAATCCCAATGATTACCATACCATCAACCCCTTTTTAGGGACAATTATTCTCTCCCAATCCAGCAGAATGGACAGTCTTTATTAGCTGATATAAAACAACCCCCTAAATGTTAATCCTTAATTGCTTATTTCTCACTCACAGGAAGCTTTCCATTGATCAGTCATTAACCCAGGCTCTTTCCATCTTGTGGCTCTGTCCTTTTTAGAGGTCATGGTGTCTTCACTGTTTAAGTACCAAGTGGGAAAATAGACAGATTCTTAACCCCTCTGTTTAGAAGTGTTATACATAATCTCTGCTAGTATTCGACTAGGCAGACTTAGTCACATAGCCCAGCCTACACTCAAGAGGGACTGGGAATTGTAGCCCCTCTCTAGAAAGAGACTTACCAACATAACAGCAGTTTTGCTTTAAAAGCATGACTTTCTGGTGGACAATCAGCCATACTTCCCAGTGGAAGTTATGTTTCCTATGACTTTCTCTCAGCCATGGCAAATTGAACCAAGAGTATCACCTACCCTGACTGGTCACTGGCACCACGTGTGGCCTATATAAAAATCTATGCCCCAACTGGCACAATGACTCTTAGCTGATTCAAAAGCGTGCCACATTTGAGGAATTTAAACAGCCAAATATAGACAGCAGACAGTCAGGTTGAGAAATGGACAAGCAAATGAAATGGAGTCCCATACATGGCAGAGCACAGGGAGAGATATCCACAAAGTCCAGCTGATGAACACTTTTCAGATCTAGCATTTATAAGACCTGTCGCTGTTGAAGTTACATGATCAGAAAAGAATGCTGCCACATTGAAAACTCAGATATCCCTGACTATAAAGCCTGATCTTTTTAAAAAAAACCTTGTTACATTCCTTTCCTATTCAATGTTTTAGATAGAACTTAAAAAGCATTTTTGGTAAATCGGTACATTGTTCTCAACTCCCATGTGCTTCCTGCTTTAGAATCATATATTCACACCCTTAGTCAATTTCTCTATCAATTCATAATGGTATTGGCCATATGACTATCTTCAATCAATAAAAAATGGGTTCGAAATGATTGTGTGCCAGTTTCAAGAAAAGGTTGTTCCAATCGCCCCTTTCTACTCCTGAGATCATAACGAGAAAAACACTCCCTACGTAGCAACAGCCTTATCATCCTGAGCCCTAGACTGTAGCACATGGGATAGATCTGAACCCATCCCAAAGCCCAAGCCAAGCTTAGGACATTGCTTGAGCAGAACAGTCCCAGCTGATCTGTAGACCCATGAGTGAGAAACATAAATGCTATTGTTGTAAGCCCCTGAGATTCAGAGTAGTTTGCTATGCAGCTTTATTGTAGCACGAGCTGACTAATGCCAGTACAGTGCTGAAAGGCAAGTGTTTTGCTATTTAGCACGATTGCATACATCTGCACTTTTTGAGCACCTATTATGAATATTTAACACAGCGTATTATTTTGATCTCAATAATTCCCCCATAGACCAAAATGTAATTTACATCCTCTATGATTAGTAAAATTGAGGTTCTTACCATATACTAGAGGCCTGGTGCACGAAATTCGTGCACTTGGAGGTTCTCTCAGTCCTGCCTGCATCCTTTCACAGTTTGGGAGCTCTTGAGGGATTTTCGACTGATGGCTTAGGCCCATTCCCCATGAGCCAGCCTTCCTAAACCAGCAGATGGATATCCTTAGCACTGTTGTGGAGGCAGGAGAGGATCCCACTACCACCACTGAGCTAGCTAGCCCTGAGCCCAGCTTCTGGCTGAGCAGCTCTCCCCCTGGGGGAGTGCACTGACCACCAGGAGGCAGTTCCTGCATTGAGAGTCTGCCCCTGGTGGTTAGTGCATAACATAATGACCGGTCATTTTGCCGTCGGGCCAAAACTGGCTCTCCAACACCCCCCAAGGGGTCCCAGATTGCGAGAGGGTGCAGGCCAGGCCAAGGGACCCCCCTGGTGCATGAACAGGCTGGGGAGGGATGTGGGGGTTGGTCAGCTGGGAAAGGACTGTGGGAGGGCTCCAGGGTATGTCCAACCTGTCTCGTTCAGACCCCAGCAGCAAGCTAACCTACTGGTCAGAGCATCTGCCTCCTGGCGGTCAGTGCATGCCATAGTAAGCATTTGAGCAGCTTTAGCATATCCTATATAATAAAGAGGTAATATGCAAATTGGCAATCATGCTCTCACGAGATGGCTGCCTACAACCAGGCCAGCAGGGGGGTTAATGAGGGACCACCAAACAATTGAATAAGCAGAAGCAGGTTGCATGTGGCAACCAGACCAGTAGGGAGGGGGTAGCTGGGGGCAACCTGGCCAGCAGTAGGGGGCTGTTAGGGGCAACCAGGCCAGCAGGCAGGTGAGTGATTAGGAACCAGCAGTCCAGGATTGTGAGAGGGATGTCTGACTGCCGGTTTAGGGGATTGGGCCTAAACTGGCAGTCAGATATCTCCCAAGGGGTCCCGGATTGCAGAGGGTGCAGGCTGGGCTGAGGGGATCCACCCCCTGTGCATGTATTTCATGCACTGGGTCTCTAGTCATTAGCATATTATGCTTTGATGGTTGAACGGCCAACTGGATGATCAGACACAGCATATTAGGCTTTTATTATATAGGATGAGGGAAAAGGGGTATTGTTTAACAGTTAAGACACTATAACTCATTTTTTAAAGACCAACAATCACATTTATTAAAATTTAAATATTTAAGATTTGTCCAAGGACTTTTCATAAGGTCATGAACTTATGGATTATATACTGCAAAGAAGGGCCACTGTTCCTCTTTTGACTCATTACCTAGACTTTGTTTCTCATTGCTGCCTAACACCAAAGATCTTTTTGCTCAATTTTCTAACAGGTTTCTAGGTAAAAAAGAAGCACAGATCAATGGCTGGAAAAAAAAAAAAAAGACACCATCATGTCCTCATTTAAAAGCCCCCTTTATCTTTGCACACCAGCCATACAACTTCAGTATGGAACACGCAAGGAACATGGAACTGGAAAGAATGCTGAACAGTTTGGGAGGGTAGGTAGCATGTCAAATGTGTTTATGTTAAAGGGACTTGCAATTCCTGAAACAAATTATAAATGTGCTTCTACTCTGTATGCCTAAAACTATAAGACAGTCTTTAAGTCCTTTTTTTATTTGTTGGAATAAAAATAGAATTACAAAGATAAGGAATCTTTGGGTTAGAAGTGCCTTTGGGTATATTTTGATACCGCTAAACACTTAAATTGAAATACTTAGGTCTCTATTCAATTTAGTTACTATAGAACTCCACTTGACATGTTAGTTGCTTGAATGAATAGTTTGCTAAGACCAGAAAAGGCAAATATGTAATGTCTATGCTTGCACACCACTGCTCATCCCCTTCCCAACTTACTAAGACACTGCCGTGACTCCAGGTCCCCTTTCCTGCTCAGCCAGGAAGTGGCCTCAGTTACTTCTCTTAAGACATCACTGCTAGCAGTAGCCCCTAATCAAGAAGTTGACAACCGAGATTGCAACTAGTTACCTTGCTTTACCTAGAGTTTGTGCATTTCTGACATAATTTGTCCTATGTTCATCCTACCTTCTGAGAACTTATAAAACCACTTTAAAAATAAAATCAATGCAATCATAAATGGACACTGGAAAATAGATTATGCCTTGGATACACATTCCATTATTTTGACCTGCAATTGAAGATGCTAATACAACATGATAAACAAAAGCTCAGGGAGAATCAAAACAACTGCTTAAAGAGAATCAAGAAAATAATTAATAGGGAACAAATCTCTTCAGTCTGTTAGAAAAATTCCTAAACAAATATGTAATTTTATGGAAGTTTCACAGAAAGCAACGGAAAGGTTTAAACTATGGCAGAAATGCTCTCCCAGCTTTAGCTACACATAGGGGGATCTGGTAAAAAAAAAAAAAAAAAAAAAAAAAAAAAAAAAAAAAAAAAAAAGTGACTTTTCTTTGGGCAGAATACCAAATTTTGTGTTGTGACTGTGAGATCCCTCATAGGAGACAGTATAGTTTCAGACCAGCTGGAGAAAATGTGTTAGAGAGAAAATACATATTAGCATAAGTGACTCATCAGTGTTTTCATACTGAAATACACAAATCTGAATATATGAGTTCAGGGCTCCCTATGCTTTCTTTCCTCTCTCCCTCCTGCCAGGAACCCCCTCCAATGTTCCCTTTTCTCCTATTCTGAATGCATCAGTGTCCTGGAAATTCTGGCAGCCCTCCTAGGCCAGCTGCTGCCTCTGACCTGGACATTCCCGGCCTTCCACAAGGTCACAGGACATGCTGTATTCTGGGATTCCTCTAATGGAAGATGGGAAGGGCTTGAAACTACGTGTCCCCACTGACCTCATGACCCCATGAGTCCCTGGCTGGGGGATCCAGTTTACAAATGCAAGACTTTGACTTCCAGCCCTGAAATGAAGACTCTATGGGTTTTGAAGGAAATAGCATCCCTAGTTTATAAGTTCAGTACGCCACTCAGCTTCTTAACTGACAAAGTAGTTCATGAAATAAATATTAACACTCCTGCTTCTGAAAGAAGAAAAACACAGAGAGAGGGATCTTTGATAGAAGTGCTTGAGTATAGATATAGTGAGTTTAATGGATTATTCTTATATTCTAGAAACAGAAATGGTTGCCTCAAATGATGAATGTGCATATATGTTTCACAGCTTCTTAAAGCTTTCCTGTAGCCTGGAATACTTAGGCCTAAGGGCACTATTGTCAGTGATGTTCGCATGCCTGTCAATCACACCTATTGGCCTTCAGAAAGGGCTCATTTTTACCCACCCACAAATTCACTGGGTGCTCCTGGAAGTGTTGTTGTGGGCACACAGTGAATGTCCCGTCATTCTTTCCTGGCTGCAACAATAATTGGGGCCTGATTACACTTCTGTTGGCACCTGGCACATCAACATAGAGAGATGGCTTGCCGGCTATGTGAGAGACCAGCTGGGAATTCATGCTTCCTGTCCCATCTTTTTCCCTTTCTTCTTTCTAGGGTTAGTAGTAGGTAAAGAGTTGGAGAGCATGTCCAGATGAATACGAAGGAACCAAGTCGAGGAGGCAAAAACAAACGACAAATAAGGGGAAATGGGGGAGATCTGGAGTTGTTAGAAAAGAGAAACTCTCCAAGCTGGCACAGACTCAAACCTGGAAACCCAGTGAACTTTGCCCATCACTAATGATGGCATAATAATATGTTCCCAGGGGAGGGTCTGAGCGAGGCTGTTAAAATACCACAGTTCTGGTGCCGAATGGGAGAGGACCTTTCTGAAACATGGTCCCTGTCAGGTTGCCCTTGAAAATCAGAGGGGGAAAAAAAAAACCCAACTGCAGTTTGGCTCCTGTGAGGTAAAGTGTTGGGAAAACTAACGGGGGAGGTTTCTCCCAGCCCAAGGTTGAACATGCCTGTGTTCTCCTTGTATATTTTAAACGTGGTGATGAGCCAGCTTGTGAAGTGTGCTGGCTGGCTAGGGAAGTGACTGGCAGAGAGCCGCCAGTGAGCGGAAACTAAACCATTTGTGGGGTATGAGGTGGCCAAAGTAGCCAGAACCAGGCTTTTGTGATGTCTTCAATCAAAACAGTTATTTCAAAAGATGTTGGCGGCCCTGCATTTCCTTCCCTCCAGTGGAGCACACATGGATTTTTGGGCATCTGGACTGATGACCGTGGTTGAAGAAAAGCCCTAATTTGATCATATTCCATGGGCTACACATGGTAGGGCTCAGTATAAGCTTTATTTTTAATCATTTTTATTGAAGTATAATTTAATACCATGAACTCACTTATTTTATGTGTGCAATTCAAAGAGTTTGGAAAATGTACACTTCCATGTAATCACTACTGAAATCACAATAGGACATTTCCATTACCCTAAAATCTTCCCTCATGCACCTTGTAAAACTGTCTTCCAACCCCAGGAACCCACCGATCTGTTTTCTGTCACTATAAGTGATTTTGTCTCTTGTAGAATGTCATACTAATGGCATTATACAGTATGTACTCTTTTGCATTAGGCTTCTCTTGCTTAGGACAATGTTTTTGGATTTCATTGATGTTATGGGTATTCGGATATCATTTATTTTTATTTCTGGGCAGTGCTCCAGTAGTATGAAGTATGCCACAGTGTATTTATCTATTTATATGCTATTGGATTTTTTTGTTTATTTTTTAAATAGAAATAAGATACAGTATTACAAGGAATGAAGAGGATAGAGAAGTCAGAAGGGGAGGGTACGACAGTTATGGAAATATGGGCAAAAGACAAACTTGCACTTCACAAAGACAACATACAAATATCTGACATCTGCAAACTGAAGCTAAAACGAGTTACAGTCATATCCTCACCAGAAGGGCTGAAATGAAAAACACCGATAATACTTACTGTTGGCAAGGATGTAGTGCAAAATTTTCATGCTGCACTTAGAATATTATAAATTGACATAGTCATTTTTGAAAACTGCTTGGCACTATGAACCAAAACAAAATACAGACCTGTGATCTGGCAATTCCATTCCTAGGTTCATGGACAATAGAAACACATACATATGTGCACCAAGGAACATGTCCTAAAATGCTCATAGTAATGCTATTCATAATAACCCTAAACAGAAAGTCATCTAAGTACTCATTGGTAGTAGGATAGATAAATAAATTGTGGTATGTTTACTACATACTGCACAGCAATTAGAGTGAATATTATGCATATAATAACATATACATTAAAATATGGATATTTCATAAACATGTTGAGCTTAAGAAGCCATATGAAAAAGAGTACATACCATATAATCCATTCATATACATTGCTAAAACTCTTCTATAGTGTTAAGTTAGGATGGTAGTTGCCCTTGGTGGAATAGTGACAGCAAGAGAGTACACCAGCAGCTTCCATGGCACTGACAATGTTTTGTTTATTGACCTCATCACTCAGGTATGTTCAGTTTGTGAATATTCATTGACATATGCAATTAATTTGTGCACTTTTTCTGTATGTTATTCAACAAAGAGCAGGAAAGCTTTTATGTTCCCAAACCTCAACTGTCATTTACACACACACACACACACACACACACACACACACACACCTTACAGGAACTGAGAAATTGTTGGTCAAGCATGCTGCCAATTGTGATTCATAAAACAGGGCCATGAGGCATGAGCAGGTGCCTAGCAGTCCAAGTTCCTGTCAGGGAGGCCAAAATAATTGTGACACAAATTGAGGTGTGCTAGTAAAGGCATCAGACCTATTTGTAAGTGCAGATACCTATGATAACTGAATAATCATGTATCATAAAATCAGATAAATCTTTGGAAGTATCCATAAGGGTTCTGCGCCTCATTTTAGCAGCATGAAAAAGAAGATGTGGCAAATTGTACCTCTCAACTCGTGATCTCCACTAATTCCTCATACCTGCTGGTCATTAATTTTGTTTTTTCAGAAAGTTAATTAAGGGAGTCAGGAGAGATAATGAAGAGTTTGCAGTCATGTTTGCAAGCCAAATGAAGCAATATAAAGTATAATACAAAGTATTCATTTCTTAAAATATCTTTCCCAATATTGTCTGGAATACCACTATTATAGATTGATTTATTTCAGTTAAGGCTTTTCAGCTATGAAAATGTGACTCATTTTTAAAAAGAATCACCAGTTATTACCAGTCAACATTCCCACTTCTTATTCCAATGACACCAAACTTGACCAAAACAAGGGAATTAACATGGTACAATATTAACTCAACTACAAATGTATTTGAATTTCACTCATTTTTACAATAATGCCCCTTTATATTCCAGGGTCTAATATACTAGTAGGATTCCACATTATTCTTAATCGTTAAGTCTCTTTACTTTCCCCCAATTTGTGACAGTTCTTCAGTTTTGCCTTGTCTTTTGTGATATTTTAACTTTTGAAGAGTACCACTCGGTTATTTTGTACAGTGTCTCTCCATTTGGGTCTGTCTGATTTTTTCCTCTCATAATTAGATTGAAGTTATAAACATTTGTCAAGAAAACTAAAATAGTGATGTTAGGTCCTCCTCAGAGCATCATGTCAGAGAGTACATTATGATGATGCCTTATTACTAATGTTAACTTTGAGCATTGACCTTTTATAGAAATAGCATTTTATAGAAAGAGGCGAGAGAAAACAACAACATGTATTTGACATGGCAGTAAGGCAATTCGATGCAGAAATGCTGCTATGAGTGGGAGGATGAATAATTATTAGCCTTCATATGCCAAGCATGAAATATATCCCTTTATTAAAGTTTACTAATTGGATATCCAGAAGAACTGTCTCGGATGTGAATGATTTCACAGGGCACTGGTCTCCATGGCTTTGTAGGGAACCCAGTGACAGAGCTGATTTGTGGATGTCAACACCCATTCTTGTGGGGCTCAGGAAAGTCAGAGTGGAAAGAGAGTATGTTTAAAGGGAATCTGCATCTTATAAGGGCATATCATTATTTCAGGCCACTAGCTGAACACTAGCTACTGAAATTTCAGTCCTTAGTGCATATAGCACCCCTCCCATTGTTCATTGAGAGATAGCCTGGCTGGAAGGGAGGAAGCCAGGATTGGTGGCCTGTAGACTTGGTGGCTCTGAATGCTAGCATCCTCACTACCATACAAACCACCTCTTCAGCCTTGGTCTCCATTTGCAAAATGATGATGCCTGCCTGTGAGCAGGAGGGCTGTGAGCCCAGTATAACAAGGACAGTGCTGAGCACTTTCTGTTATGTTAAATCTCAACATATAGAAGCTGGTATTTACAAAGCAGTAACATAGTATAAAAAAAATGAAGCATAGCCCTAACTGATTTGGCTCAGTAGATAGAGCATCAGCCTGCAGACTGAAAGGTCCCTTTCGATTCCAGTCAAGAGCATGTACCTCGGTTGTGGGCACATCCCCAGTAGGGGGTGTTGCAGGAAGCAGCTGATCAATGTTTGTAACTCTCTATCCCTCTCCCTTCCTCTCTGTAAAAAAATCAATAAATTATATATGTTTTTAAAATGAAGCATAGAATTTAGAATTGGACACTCCTATCTGTCAGTCTCAACTTTTTACTTTCTAGCTGGGTGGCTTTGAGGAAGTTAAACTAGTGAAACTGACAACATCAATTTCTGGAAAATGTTGATAAGCATCACTAATTTGTTTGGTACTGTAACAATAAAGTATAGAATGTTCCTGGCATATAATGGTTCTCTGGATCTGGTAACTCCTATATTTATTATTTTTATTGTATCTTTAGCTAATTAGTGCTAATCTTGGCCTCTTCCCAGGCAAAATCTTCCCTTTAGGGTACTCTCATGATTGACCATAAACCCATGTGGGTTCTTGGTTCTTGAACTGGGTTCCTGAGCAGAACTAAACATTCAAGGGAAATCATGGATCTTCATGGTACTGATACCATGATAATAACCTGGTTAATAAATAACAGGAAAGGAGAAAAGGAGAGGCTAATAATATAGGCATGCCATTTATACAACTTTGCTAGGAAGCTGCAGTTAACAATCTCCAAGTTAACAAGCTGCAGTTAACAATCTCCAATTCTCTATGGATATACAGGTCTCTGTACTCCGCAGATCTCTGGGGGAAGGGACTAGACAAGAGATACGTATCCATTAAGGTCTGGGAGATATGGGAAGATGCTTACCTATCAGTTACACCTGGGAACAAGTCAGTGGCCAGAATAGGTGTGGCCACAGGCAACAAGGGAAGATTTGATATTTAAACTCCTGAACAAAGGGAGTTCCTCTCTCTCTCTCTCTCTCTCTCTCTCTCTCTCTCTCTCTCTCTCTCTCTCTCTCTCTCTCTCCCTTCCTCCCTCCCTCCCTCCCTCCCTCCCTCTCTCTCTCTCTCTCTCTCTCTCTCTCTCTCTCTCTCTTTCTCTCTCTCTCTCTCTCTTTCTCTCTCTCTCTCTTCCTCTCTCTCTATTCGAGCCTGAATCCTGGCTTTCAAAGCTTGCATGCTCTGCATTCAACCATGTGGCTCATGACCATGCGGGACCGATACAATAGACTAATGGGTCACATCTAGCTTGATGCTACATTGGACCCCACTCCACCATGGAAAGGAAACTCTGGACACAGGCCCTACTTTTGGCTCTGCTGGAGCCCCAGCTACACATCTTCAAGAACTGATTTAAGGGACATGGGACTTCGCAAACTGAGGAATATAATTCCACACCAATAAAAATCACTCTTTTTCCTGTGTGAATCTTAGGAAAGTCATTTTTCAAAGATATCATAAGAGCCTCACTCCCACTAGCAATGGAGGAATCCCACCAAACAAATCTTCCAGCCATACTACCAAGATATAGCAACAATATTATAGGCAGAATCCTTGGCACCAAAGTAACAAATAAAACTTTCTTATGACTCTACATTGATTTACCTCCAAACTCTCAAAATGTTTGCAAATGTCTGTATTTTCTATGGACATACAGGTCTCAGTATATTCCTAAAGGGAAGTATTGATGCAAGATGTAGGCAGTTTGGAAATGGCCACTTGCCAAGGTGATTAAGGTTTTATAACAACAGTTGAACTGGAATGACTTTTCCTTTTAATCATATAGTTTAGTGGTGGCATTCCAAATTTGAGGAAGAGTCCTGGCTTAGAAGAAAATAAAACTGTTGATGAGACATTTCCGGCACATTAGAGTTAGGATTGAAGATTACTCCTGTTGAAAGTGAGGGGGTAAAGTGGTGCAAATTGATGTGTCTTTTACATAAATATATGTGAAAATAAACCGTGGTGTTTGTTTGTTTGTTTGTTTGTTTGTTTGTTTTTATTATAGGGTAAGTGTAAATAATTAGCAAGGAAGAAACTTGGGCCCCAGAGCCCCTTCTGCTATTTATTTGTTACAAGACGCTGGAAAGATAACAGCGCCGGTCTTAGAATTGCTTGTCTTATCTAGAAATTAGTGAGAACAAAAACTACAAACTCCAATACTATGAAATATATCATCATGCGTAGCCTCCAGGATACTGTGGCCAAGAGGTGCACATAGTGGATGTTTAAAAAGCATTTGCCAAGTTTAGTAGAATTTAGACCTAGACCATGCTTGGTTGGGCTGTCTTTGGGCACATCTCTGGGCCTTTCCTGTAAAATAAAGGTACTGAGCATCAGTGGCTGCAAAATGTTCCTTTGTTTCCAGAGACATCTATAGCATGGTCTTTGTATCTGTGCCCACAAATATACTTGGATGAGCATTCCACCACAGAGTCAAGTACACTTTCTGCAGCACAGATCACCTTTCTTGAAGACATACCCTTTCAATTAGAAAGCCCAATGTCCTTTGCTTTATAACCTTCAGAAGCACTTTGCAGAAAAATGCAAATCATGGAATACAGTAGCACCCTCCCCCCCCCCACCTTATCCATGGGGGATAAGTTCCAAAAACCCCAGCAGATACCTGAAACCCTGGATAATGCCAAACCTCACATATACTTGTTTTTTTCCTATACATACATCTTATAATAAAGTCTCTTAAGCAAATCTGAATTACCAGTATTACTACTCTTACACTTTGGGGATCATTTTTAAGTAAAATAAAGGTTACTTTAACAAAAGCACTGAGATAGTACAACAGTTGATCTGATAACCAAGTCAGCTACTAAATGACCAACAGGTGGGTAGCATATACGGTGTGGATATGCTAGACAAAGGGATATGAATCATATCCCAGGAAGGATGAAGCAGGACAGTGTAAGATTTCATCATGCCGTGCAAAACAGCACAGAATTTAAAACTTATAAGTTGTTTTTTTTTCTGGAATTTTCCATCTAATATTTTTTACCACAGTTGATGGTGGGTAACTGAAACCATGGAAAGTGAAACCTCAGATAAGGCAGAACTGCTTATAAAGTTTTCATTGCACCTGCAATTAACACAATGTGCAGAAGTATTTTATTTAGTTAAATGATAATCTGTGTTTCCCTCTTTTCTTCAAGTAGTTACAAACACTAAACATCTCAAAAAGTTTCCAGAGAATTTCTAGAAAAATTGACCTCAAACTGGAGCTCAAATCTTTAAAACAATAGCAATGTATTCTCTCACAGTTCTGGAGCTAAAAGTCCAAAATTAAGATGCTGGTAAGGCTGTGCTCTCTCTGAAGTCTGTAGGGCAGAGTTCTTTGCTTCTCCCCTAGTTTCTGGGAGCTGCCCACAATCCTTGGTTTATAGCTGCATCATTTTAAGCTCTGCCTCCATTGTCCCATGGCATTCTGTCTTTGTGTGTCCCTTCTCTTCTTATAAGGACAGAAGTCATATTCAGTGTGGTAATTCTGAGCTATCAATGGTATTTTCACATGACCTTATCTTAACTACCTCTGCAAAGACCCTATTTCCAAATAAGGTCACATTCTGAAATATTGGGTATTAGGGTTTCAACATAAGGTTTTAGGGCACACAGTTCAAACCATAGCATTCAGATACCTGAAAACACCTATTAAATAGGAAAAAGAAAGCTGAGCATTTTCACAAGAAGTTGTAGAGCTAAAAAAGTAAATGGTGGACATATGCTAGCTCACATAATTCATATGATGATCATGATCCAGTGCATGTACATTTTCACAGCATATTTGCTATATGGTTGTTTAGATTCTGCTTGGAAACTTCAATGTTGCTGACAATTGGTGTTGCATGAAGGCTACCATCCTGTTGTTGAATTTTCTAGGCCATAGAAGATTCTTTTCTCAATTGAGAAAAATCCTGCCTTCTAGAATCACATAACAACCATCAGGAATCTTGCTCTCTAGACTCATCTCAGGCCTGGAGGATTCACCCCACCACCTCATGACAATATCCCTAATATTTGATGAGGACTAGGAGTACTGTGTTATCCACTCCCAGTTTCTTATCTTCTGGTCCATGCAACTCAGCTGTTATGGAACTTAGAGTCCAAAACCATTCTAAGCAATATCCTATGAATGTCACCATTTATCCAGATTAGACAAGTATAAACCTGGCCAGAAATCTGTGCATAAATGTGCTCAGCATAGGTAATGCATCCCTTCTCTCAAACATCTCCATTTTCCTCCTTATAGTCACGTGGCATTCTCATTTGTGTTGACAAC
This sequence comes from Pipistrellus hanaki, assembly GCF_964339955.1. NCBI lineage: Eukaryota > Metazoa > Chordata > Mammalia > Chiroptera > Vespertilionidae > Pipistrellus > Pipistrellus hanaki. Next base: position 28,949,396 of record NC_140508.1, read on the forward strand.
TGCTGTATTGGATAATGCGTCCACCTCCCCTTGGGCTGTCTTCTCTTTTTACTTGCATTATTATTGACCATTCTGGTTCTCCTCTTTACTTCTCTGAGTATCTTTAAGCTACTTCATTTCTTTTTTTCTTTTCTCTTTCCCCTCCAATTAGAAATTGAGGGCATTTTCTGCTACACATCCAATCCCAACTATTCCCACTGTGCTAGAGTGCCTTACTTGTTGATATCTTATTTTCTCCCATGCCCTTGCCATGCTTCCCCACACCATTGTATTCAGGCTTGGCCATGTGACATGCTTTGGCCAGTGGAATATGAGTGGATTATATGTATGTCATATTTGAGAATAGGCTTTAAATGTGATTGTGTATTTGGTTCTGTGTCCCCTCTTACTCTGACCTTTCACTATGAGAACAGTGAAAGGTCTACATATGACCTGGAACAGGTCCACATATGACCTGGAACAGAGCCGCAGAATCAGAGCTGAAGCTGACTTACAGATGACATGTTAGATGTACAATAGACTTTTGTATTTAGAAGCCACTGAGTTTTGGGGGATATTTGTTACACAGCATAATATAGTGAAATATGACAAACACAATCACTCTAAAATCTATCGTGGCTTCTTTGTTGCACCACACAATCATATTTCTAATTGTATGTAGTTTGTTGCCATCTCAAATCTAGTTTGCTTAAAAATTAACTCATCAGGTTTTGCTTTTATTTTCTTTCCCCTCAAAGTTCCTCCTTCTGACTTCCCTATTTCTATAAATATGACCTTGATTTTCACAGTAACTTGGACTTCAAACCTTGAAATCAGCTTCTAATCTCTCTCTTTCTCACTACTTTCACATTTAGTTAATTGCCAACTCTGTTAATTTTTCCCCATTTATTTCAATAAATGTTTATGAAAACCTACTATGGATATACCATGGTCCTTGTCTCTGTAGGATTTAAGATGAATAAGACACAGCCCCTGCCCTCAAGAAGTCTTTAGTCTGATCTTGGAGTAGGATCATAAAGATGACTTCAACACTATACAATTTGTGCTGTGATAAAATTATCTTGTTTGTGGAGAGGAGAGGCTCTTAGCCCAACCTGGGCAATCACAGAAGGCTGCCTGGTGGAAATGATGCCTAGTTAGCATTTCAGGAATGAGTAAGCAATTTAGAGGAAAGGGGGATGGGGACCTGGCAATCAGATAGACTATTTCGAGAATAACCCAGAAGCATGATTGAGTATGGTGTATTTTAGGAATATCATGTGGTTCAGTGTTATCTAGGCTAAAATTGTGAGGTTAGGGGTGGTAGGAAACGAGCTGGGAGAATTAAGCAGGGTCTAGGCCAGGGAAAAGTTTGTACGCCATGTCACAAGCTTAAAGTTCAACCGACCAAAGAGAGGAATGGTCAGTAGGAGGGTAGAATATATTTTTTTTAATTTTAATTTTAATTAAAAAACAGAAAACACTCTAGAGAACCTTCTGTTCTATGAGCTATGCAAACATTAGTGCATCTAATTCTTCTAACAGCCTTAGTAGATATGAGCTACTATGATTTACCATTTTACATATGAAGTAATGGAGGCAGAAAGAAATAAAAAAAAATGTGTCTCTGGCCATATAACTAAGAAGTGTGAGCCCAGAAAATCTGGCATCAAATTCAATACTAAACTACTACACTATTTGCTATAGCTGGACATAGAGAGACCAGTTAGAAGGGGACTGCAAAATATTAGATGACTTAGGTAGGAATAGTGTGGGTGTCAGAAGGATTTAAGTTTGTAAATTTTTATGTGATTAGATAAGAACTTGAGGTTGATTGGAGGAGGAAGAGGAAGAAGTCAGGCAGAACTTGGAAGTTTCTGGTTTGGCTGGCACTGTAAATGGTGTCATAAGTGAGATGTAGTCTATAAAGGAAGAAGCAGGCTTGTGAGGAAAGCAATAAATTCTGTTTAGAATAGGGAGTATAGTAAGCCAGCTATCAGTAGGTTGAGAATTGACTTAGAGGCAAGAAGGTGGAGATGGCAAGTTCCCATTATCATCATGTTAGTACTTTCGTTAACATTTTATTTTATTGTTTAAAGTATTAGAAATAGTAGTACATATGTCTTCTTTTTTTTTTCCCATTGACCTTCCCCCGGCCTTCCCTACAATGTTAGTACTTTTATCTTGTACTTAAAATGCATGATGCTAGCCTCCCAACAGGCTCACTTAATTACTGTCCCTCCTAATTCAACAAATTCTACACTCTACATTAGAGTAATCTTCTGAATGTTCACTTGAATGCATCTTTTATGCACTTCACACCTTTTCTAGGTTCCCCACTGCTCACTCAATACCTTTCACCTCCCTAGTCTGACTTAAAAGTTCCAGAAGACCAAGCTCTACCTACATATCTATTGCTTTATACAAAATCCATCTTCTAGCTTTATGTTCCCAGATATACCACACCTTTTCAAGGTTTTGTGTTTTTGTGCATGCCATCTCCCTCTCCCAATGTCTAACAAATAAAACTGCACCTTCCTTAATAACTCCAACCAGAAGTGGTCTTCTTTGTCTTTTAGTCCCTACCATTGCATTCATTTGACACCTCATCTTGCACAGGCTCATGCACAATGGATATTTAACTGAGGGATTCATTTCCTATTATAAGACTGGAGCACTCTGTGTACACTTTATATTTTATCTATAAACATGTATTAAATGAAATCATTAATCAAGAACAAGGTAAAAAATCCTGTATCTGGGTACTCTAAATTTCAAAACAGGGTACCTTATCTGATTGGCTTGACTCAGTGGTTGAGCTTTGACCTATGAGCCAGGAGGTCATGGTTTGATTCTTGGTCATGGCTCATGCCTGAGTTTCAGTTTGCTCTCCAGTGGGGGGCGTGCAGGAGGCATCCAATCAATGATGTTTATTATTGATGTCTCTCTCATTATTGATGTTTCTAGCTCTCTTTCCCTCTCCCTTCCTCCCTGAAATCAATAAAAATATATTTTAAAACACACACACACACACACACACACACACACACACACATACACTCATAAAACAAAACAAAACAGCTTATCTTGGGGATTTACAGACCAATGGTCTTCTTTTCCCTATTCAATCTATTAAAAGTTACAGCAATTGACCTTGCTTATATCTTTATCGTCTCAAACATGCTATGGGAGGGAATAGAGAACAGAGGGAATTACGCATATTGATCATACTCTCCATAAGTTCCACAACATTTTAAAAGTAATATGAGTTTAAAATGATGGCTTTTCAGCTTATTAAAATAAAAATGTTCGAAGAAATGATATAACAGTAGATGAAAGAAACAGTGAGAATGGCATTACTTCCATACAAGTTTTCTAGCTCAGATGTTTGTAGTCATATCAGCCCAACTTCCTTCCTTTCTGCAAAACCATAAGACACATTTTGGCAGTACCAGCCACTGGAAGCCAAGATGCATGTTGCCTGAAACGTTGCATGCATGGTAGTTTTGCACGGTTGTTTTAACTTTCAAATGTGCATGCAAAGTCTCCCAGAACTGGATCACAAGTGGCCTGAGAACAGAGATTTATCTCTGTGCTGTGGGTTCCCTATAGGACTTGGAGAATTAGGACCTAGAGAAGGGGCTTTATGGATATTTACTGTATGAATCAGAGTTATCCCTAAAATCCCAGACATATTTCTCAGTATCAAAGTCTTCTGTGAGGAGAAAATAGTATTCTTAGTGAGATAACCACCTTTCAGTTATGTCTCTTAAAGAAATTGGTAGGTAGAAGGGGGAACAAACTCATATTTTTTAAAAAGGTAATGTATTCTTTTTATTTTTATTCTGAGTTATCCAGTTCCAGTTTTTTGCACAGCCATGCATGTTATCTACAAAAGAGCTAAAGAAATTCCCTTTTTCATATCTGTATTTAAACAATGCCCCAGTAAATTGGATATCATTATCCAAAGCCTCAGCTCACACTTAATGAAAGAGCCAGTATGAATTATTTACTGAATGTCATACTTCCGGTTTTAAATTCAATATATTGTGATACATATGCTACATAATTTAAGAGGTGGGCAAATTACAGTATGGCACCTGCCCGTGCTTCTCCATTCGGTCATTCCTATGGCCTGGGTTAAAATCTCCCTCACATCAATAATTTAGCAGCGACCCACCACGTCTCTCCTTAAAAGTAAGCCAGTATCCAAAAACCTATAATGGAAAGCAATCCATTTAACTTGTGACAAATCTCACATGCTGAATGATTTAACAGTCGAATTCTAAGCTTCAATAAGTCACTGAAATGTTGCGAGCAGAGGGAGCAAATGTGAGAACAGAAAGTTTCCCTGACGAGCTTTACTCTCTGTCTTTTGCTGTCTTTGGGTCACTGCACTTGGTGTGTTGGATATTTTTTCGATTGCATTTAACCTCCAGTTTGTTCCTCTCTTGTGGGCCAGAATCTACTCTGCTTGTCTTGCCTGCTACTTTGCTTTTTCTCTTTCCTCTGTTTTCTTTCCCATTAGTAATTATTTATTAGTCTCTGAGGTGCAGCCCAGGATTTTTCATGGTATTTCTCCCACTTCCTCCAGCCCCTTTGGTCACTGCTGAATGTTCAGAAGGGAGAGCAGGCTTTGACATGTCCGTTATGTGTATCTGGAGCAGTCCACTGGAAAAGCTATACAATTACCGGTTCCCTGGCATCATTTCTTCTTGGCTTTCTGGCCAGGAGGGACCGGCTGAGGAGGAAGTGTGGTTCGATGCTTAGAACACATAGTGGTGGAGAAGTCTGAGCCCTGGCTCTGTCTCCTGGCTCCTCCACCAACTTCATGTCTGAAAGCAATGTAACCATACGCAATTGCTTTTTGTTGTTCTCTCTTTCTCTCTCTGAAATTAAGGTAAGAAACCTATTGGTTGCCGAAACTCTTTCATCTTGCATAAATGAATATGAATGAGATAGGAACTGATTCATTGAGTTAAAACTGATATTTTTATGGCACTTTGACATCCTGAGTTGAGAGGACCATTTTCTTCTTCCTTGAAAAAGCTTAATTTCTCATGTGAGCATGGAGAGAGAGTTGGGATCATCAGAAACAATATACAGTCACTCTTTCCTTTCCCGTCTGTAATCATTAAGTCTATTTTTAGGGGAGTGCTTCTAGAATTGTAATTGGTACACAGATTACCTTATTAGTACGCTGATTTTGATTCAGAGGGTCTGAGGTGGGGCCTGAGATCCTGCATTTCTAACAAGCACCAGGCAATGTTGATCTGCTGGTCTTCAACCATACTTAGAATGGCAAGGAGCTCAAGAACTCTCTGTACCCCAGCTATTTCCTTCCCTACCACATCTAGACTGTCTACACTGACCAGTACTCCTCTCCACTCTCCATTTAAACATCCCAGTCCTGTGTCTCATTTTCCAGTAATTGTATAGCTTTTCCATAGTCTTGTGCTATATCATGATGGGTGATATAGCACAAGACTATATCTTTTCATGGCTCCAAAGCTACCTTTTTACCCTTTCCCAAAAATAGTTCATCCCTCTGAAGTCTGACTCTATCTCCATATCTCTGCCCTTGACATTGTCATTTGTGATCAAATCTACTCCATCATTTGGTGGAGATGACATTTGAATTATAACCATTATCTCCAATCTACCTCTTATGATCAGTCTATAATATCTATATAGCCAGCCCATCCAATACCTGCCTTCCCAATTTTCTTACCTATTTTTAAAAAATATAAATGGCCGAAACCGGTTTGGCTCAGTGGATAGAGCGTCGGCCTGTGGACTGAAAGGTCCTGGGTTCGATTCTGGTCAAGGTCATGTACCTGGGTTGCAGGCACATCCCCAGTAGGAGGTGCAAGAGGCAGCTGATCAATGATTCTCTCTCATCAATGTTTCTAACTCTCTAGCCCTCTCCTTTCTTCTCTGTAAAAAATCAATAAAATACATATTTTTAAAATAAATAAATAAATAAATAAAAATAAAAATGAACTTTACTTCCATTCCACTACAACTAACCACTCCAAGATCCATACCCTAGACTTGGCCACTACCCAGAACTGCCACATATCAGAGATATTAAGTCCTAATCTCCTAGTCCTTGACTTCCTATCCTTCCAAGTCTCTCTGCTCTACCTGTGCCGATCCTTGATCTTTTAATGCCTCCATCCTTGATGTCTCCACAGTCTCCTGACCTCTTATCTTTGTGTATGTAGCCTGGGTCTTCTATATGATCATTGCAACTCTTCTCTTACAAATTCATTCCTTGTGCTCCTTTTTGTTTTTCATAAATTACTGCATCATTTGCCTTTATTCTTCCTAAACCTGGGAAGCTGCACATGACCAAAGAGAGTGCAAACTGATGCCACCTCATAGGGCGTGTATTACCCTCCACTAGGCCCTTGCACAATTCAACAATTCGTTCATTTACAGTTGATCAGTTCCTTGAGCCACTGCTCCAGACTTTTATCCTCTCCTCAAATCTTCAATTCAATCCAGTCCACATTTCAAACCTCAATGGATAATATGCAACAATTACATTAAAATTAGAGCAGCTCTCCTAGTTGAACTCATTCTATCTTCCACTATCCTACAAGCTTATCTTCATCCACACCCATCTTTACTTCCTTCTTCCTCTGCATTCTTAGATGATGAGGTATTTCTCCTTTTGTTAAGGCAAGACTCAACCACTTTTGCACTGGTCACTTCTTCCCCATTCATCATTTAGTTTCTTCCAGGCTCACATCATTTACTCCCACCGATTCTTCATCTTCAGATTTTGATTCTCTCCACCCTCCTTTTCCCAGGTCTGCAACTTGTTTTATGACATTCTCCAGCCTCATCTCTCAGTTTCTTGCCCCACATTCATGAAACACTAGGCAGAGTCACACCATGGTCATTTCTCTGATGCTGTCCCTTTAACTGGAATATTCTTTCATTGTTTGCAGTCTGAAAAACTTTCACTAACCTTACAAGACTCAAATGGGGCGCTGCCTTCATGCAGACTTTCATGTCTCCCACAGCTAAGTTAGTCACCTTGCTTTCAGGTTGCCATCTATACCTTAGAGTTGCTATAGCAAACTTACTTGCCTTCCTATATTTTATTGTAATTATCTATGTGGCTGTCTCCCTTGTAGACTGGGTGCTCCTTGAGGACTAGAATTCTTTCTTTACTTTTATATTACAAATGACTTTTATATTATAAGTGTCTGTTATAATGTGATTGAGAAATTAATATTGGTTAAATAAGTGAGTAAATAGGAATTGCTCTTACAATGAACATAGTGTCATGCATGTCATCTTGTATTAAAATGACTTCATTTCATAGATCTTATTTGGGGGCATATATGCATTTTATCACAGGGGCAGCTTTTAAAGATAATAATAATAATAATAATAATACAGTTTTTGACATAACACCCGCTATTTATTGAGTTTGTCTTAGGTGCCATGCTAAACGATTCACACATTATGCCATTGAATCTTTATGACTCTGAAAGCATACCATTATCAAATTTTTAAAGGTGAGAGCTGAGAATATGAAAGGTTAAGTAACATACTGAAGTCACATAACCAGGAGGTTGCAGAGCTAGTTTTTGAACCTTAGCTAGGCTGGCTGAGAGAACCATGCCCTGAGTACCACATGCACTGCCCTTCCACCCCCTGGCTGCTCTTTCCTACCCCTGGTTTCTCCTTCCCTACTCCTCTGCAATGTCTTTTTCTTGCCCTGATTTGCCTCTGCAGCTGGAGCGCCCTCCTCCATTCTCCCTCCTCCCTCCACCCATGTCAGGGCACTGTAAAGATTATGATGTCAATGGCGTTCTCTATAGCTGTCTATCTAATCTACACTGCAGAGCGATTACTTCCAAGAAGCCCAAGGGTTGAGAGAATTAATTTCTTAATAATCATTGAATAGTGAAATGCTAATACTTAACCCTATTTCCCTTAGAAAATTAGGAAGGCATTCTGTGGGTCATTCTCACTATAATGCAGTTTGGGATAGTTGGAAATGTTGTATTTTTATTGACCATTTCTTTTCTATCTTTGTCAATAGCAAAATTGTACTGTAGGATAATTCTGCATCTTGGACCAAGGGCAATTCTACTAAGTGAGTTAGAAGCCCTGCATATGTCACCCTGTTGGAAAGTCCTCAGTGTATGTATATGGCAAGGGGAATGAAAGTCTCCTCTACTTGGTGACAAGTGGTTGGTATACTTAACGCACACATCTCCAAAGGCTGCCTTATCTGTACAGACTGCTTCTAGACTCTGAAACTAGAAGGAAACTAGGTTACAAAGACTTAATCAAGGAATTATCTGATGATCATCATTTTTTCTTCTTAAATTTATCTTTATTGTTGAAATATAAATTATTATTTACAGATGTCCCCCAACTATTTCTCCCATTGACCTCCTCCTCTCCCTCCCACCTCCCCCTGAGGCCTTCACCACACCATTGTCTGTGTCCATAAGTTATAGTTAAATTGAATAATTTAATGTACAGAATTAATTTGTTTAATGTACAGAATTACAATACAATTTTTACTTAAGTCTACACAATTTGATGCTAAATATCTATCATGTCTTTTTTCTTAGGACCACCACTGTTTCTAAACTCTGCCCAACTTTTCCCTGGTCTTCAATGTGAAAGCATTGTTGTACCTGTTGTAATATTAATGACATAATGCTTTAGGTGATAACACTTAAATAAATTTTACTTCCTACTCAACCCACATATGAAGTTTCTATTGACTTTTCATAAGTATCTCACTAATTTAAATTTAAAAAATACCTGTGTTCCTAATAAAAAAGTAAAAGTATGCAGGTGCATTTCTGTTTTGATAGTAATGAATAGTAATGAAACCTGCGCAGAAGAGATAAAAATGTAGGTCATTTTGAATTGTATGAAATATTCATGGGGGGGTCTAGGTTAAAATATTCTTGAATGTATATCTTCTATAAATGTATATACTACTATAAATATAAGATATATTTATATCTTATTAATGGTATATATTTTAAAAATTCCAATATGAGATTTAATTATATTGTGTAATTTAATATGTCCTCCCAAAGAATGTTTTGAAACATCCTTTGGAATGTTAAATGCCAAGTAGTCAAGGATACAATTGAGACCATCTCCATTTATAATTCACTTTTAAACTTTTTTATTTTTAACCTTATCATTTCCTGAAATAAGTGTTTATAATGGATTAACTCCTCATTAGCTCATTTCAAAGAGTTATCACCTTCTCAAGAATACATAGAACACAGGCTTTCCAGACTAGGCTAAACAGGATATTTCTAAACCTCTGCAGGCAAAAGAAATGGCCAGCTGCTTCTTTCAGGATACTTCTAGATCTGGGGTTCTAGAATTCAACAGAGGAAATGGCTGTAAGGATCTAAAGGTCATGAGGCAAAACAAACTTTAGGTCACAAGATCCCAGGATTTTTATCTCCCTCCCTGATAAGAGTTGGTATTGGAATTAAGTCTAGAATGCCTTACTCTTTACTCCTATTGCTAACTCCTATTGCTCAATGTAAGCAGGGTTCTTTTTCTATGAGGCAAAAATATTCCAATTGTGACACCACCATTGGTTGTTGAGGAGAGGATTAGGTTTTCACCAATGAAGGCTTATCGCCCTAGAATGAAATGATGGAGTAAATGAAAACACAAGGAACACAATGCTTGTCCCCTTCCTAAATTCATAGCCTTCCACGTGGAGCGCAATAAAGATGAATTACAGAGAAGAAGGCTTTGGCTCAAGTCCTCTGGGAGAGGTTAGAAAAGCAGCAAATTAATCTGTCTGATAACTTATCAGTCACTTTTGAGTAATCAACTAAGTTAACATTCTTGCCTTCCACAAATCATTAAGTCGTACTTCATAGACCCGGAAATCTCCTAGTTCCCTTAGCATAAAGTATGGGCGGAATGTGAGGAAATGTCAGCTTAAGAGGGCTTTTCCCATCAAAAGAGAATTCGTGATTCCCTTGGAACTTTAACCATTTTTAATCTGAGTAAAGTCTGCCCCAGTAAGACCAGGAAGGCTAATTGTTCCCAATCTGTGATGCTGTTTCATGAGTTAAATCGGGACAATGGAATTGCACTAAGAGTTCTAAGGGAACAATGGTGAACTCAATGGCAACACCTTTATAACCCCCAAATGTCACGTGCACAAATACGAGATAGAGGACATGAAAGGGTGTTAAGCTTGGACTCATTCTTCATGGTTTCTGTGAAAGAGTAGTAGGAGGGACTGGCTTGTAGATAACCTCCTATTGTTCTACCTCCTTCCTTTCCTCTCTTACCAAGATCCTGCTTTTCCATGATTGAATTCATGATATAATTTTTACTCTTGCCTCAACTTCTCCACACCTCTGAAAAATTCAACACAAAGCACGGAGATAACAAAACCTATTAGAAATAGTACACGCAACAAAAGCAAATTAAGAGCTACCATGCTGTGCCCAGGCCAACATGTCAAGAAGTCATCTCTATCATTCCACAATTGGCTTAGCGTGGGGCTCACATAATAAAGATTCATTAGATGCTACCTGAATATTTAGGTATTTTCATATTCACTGAGACACTGAGGATATATATCTGCTTGTAAAATAATGTGTGGAAATCAGAATTATATACAAACCCATGTGGCTCTGTGACCTTTTATGCTGGTAAACAGGGCTGTAGGGTTTGCACTTGGGTTTGAATTCCTGTCCCAGAGGTCAGCAGAACCTGAAATGGCTTTCCCATCCCATCACCTGGCATGCTTTGGTTAGAGGGATCTGATTAGCATTAATACCATGAGAAGCTTTGAGAGGAAGATAAATAATAAAAGCACAACCCAAGATGGTAGACTTTTGCAAATGACTTATGTTTTATATATCTTTTTGTCTAGCCCTAAACCTTCTTACTGTCTGGTTGGTAGGGATGGGCTTCTCTTCAACTTTCAACCGAATGGTGGGCACATGAGCTGGTTTTCTGAAAAGCACTAGCTGGTTTAGATAACCCTATTAGCTTCCCCAGCATCCAGTCTGCACAGCCACCCTCACCAATTGTGACCAAGATAGGTGGCCTATTATAAATTTCATCTACAGAAAAGAGGCGGCGGGGGGGCGGGGGGGGGGGTGGGGGAAGAGAAGAGATGAATGCCTTGACCTCCATAGCACTACACAATTTTACTAAAGGCTTCTTCTGCCTTTATATTCTGGATTTTCAAGTCTTCTCTGCAAAGAGCTGTACTTTGGGAACTCTAGGATTTCATTATAAACCAGAAAGACCACACTGCTGGCACATTTCTGCCTAAATCTCCCACTTCCAAACCTCACTTAACTCATGTGAGAAGTTACAAATCTTAAATCCTGCCTGAGTTTCCAGGGCCACTTGGACACTGCTGCAGTAACCTACAACATAGTGGTATAACAGGGCCATCATTTTATTGCTCATGATTCTGTGGGTTAGGAATTCAGGCAGGGCTCAGTGGGACAGCTTGTCTCTGCTTCATGTGATGTGGCTGGACTCATTCACGCAGCTGCACTCAGCTGTTGGCTGGGTTAGGCTGGAGGACCCAAGAGGGCCTGATGCTAAATGTCTGCTGGGTCACCTTGGTTCTCCTCCTCTCGGCCTCTCCTCAAAGAACCTCCATATGGTTTCTCATCCTCCAGCGCTTCTGTCTCCACCTGCTCTCTCTTTCCTCCAGCAGGATAGCCTGGCATTTTTATTTTTATATTTTTTAGAATTTGGAGAGTTAAAGGTGAAATTATAAGTCTCTTAAAGCCTTAGTTTGGAAGTCCCAGAATATGCCTCCTGCAGCATTCAACTGATTAGAGTGAATCCCCAGGTCAGCCCAGACTAAAGAGGTGAGGAAACAGATTCCCCTTTTGATGGGAGAGGTAACAAACATGGACAGACTTAGGAGAAGTTGTGAGCTGTTGTCTCTGTAGACCCTGTTGTTGGGACCACTAGAAACTGCTGCTCTCTGTAAGGCTGTTATGTAAGGTGGTCCCTAAGTTCTTGCCCGGCCCAATCTCTGTTTCTCTCAGTACCAGACCAGGCACCTAACTAATATGCCTTAGCTAATCTGAACCCACTCAAGTCATGTCTTGGAGCATACCCTGGGTGTACTTGCTCATGGCACATTCACTGTTCATGTAGCAGAGGGGGAGCTGGAAGTATTGATTTCCAAAGACCTTCAGACCAATACCTAATAGAACTGTGGTGAGAAGTGACCCCTTTCTCCCTCCCTATCTCCTGCCCTGATCTTCAGTCTGGGTCACCCTGCAGACATTTGTATGACCATGTGCCATTGGGTCTTCCTCAACTTAATCTCTCAGCTCAGAGTTTAAGTGCTATTTTCATTGGCTCTGTCTGTCTCTTCCCTGTTCCAGAGATAGCCTGTCCTTTTCCTAACGTCTTCCTCTTGGTTAAAATACCTATGTGGCATGTAGCATGAAGGGATGTAGAATAGAAAATGAAAACTGATTAGAATGTATGCATTTGGTCCCACCTTGACACTAAGCCTTTGTCCCCATTCCCTCCCCCTTAAACTTTAGGCCAAATTCCAAGGAATGATCTTTGCTCTCTACTGAGAAGGGCCATGATAGACACACCCCATAGGATGCTTTTTGTATATCCGAGTGAGTAAAAGGTCATAAACTTTGTACGCAACTTCAGACTTTGATTGAGCAGTTGTGATTGGATAAGGATTACAGGACAATAAAAAAAAACAGGATGTGGCATCAAGGAAAACACAAATATTATCTTAAAATAATATGCTAATCTGCACGTAGAGACAAATCTATACTGCATATAAATATCATTCATATTTTATTCAAATACACATGACTCCTCTATACTAGTTCACATGGCACAGTGGTTCCTAAAAGTCACACACCATGATAGTAATATAGTGAAATAAGGATAAACTATATCCCCAAGAAAAAAAAGTAAAGGGAGATAACATTTTGTATTCATTTTGAAACATTTGCTGATCCCATGAGCTTTAGCATCCATGAATTTATAAAGAATTCCAGAGGAGATGGGATGTGGCCTTTTGGAAAATCTCAAGGAAGATGAAGATCAACTTAGAGCAATTTTAATGGGAATTACGTGGTCAGGACATATGCATTCTCCCTCGGCATTCCATTCTAATTAATGTCTCACGTGGATCTTATTACGTAGGTGACCTCCTGCCCTTTGGTCATCTCCACCTTTCTTTCGAAACATCTGATGGAAGTATCCTATAATAACCATCAAGCTTTCAGGCCAGTGCCCTTTCTTTGGAGGGAAAAAAATCCCTCTTAATCTTCACCTCATATGCATCATAGTTCTGAGTTTTGTAAGAGGAGGATCCTATCGTGGAGGATTTTAATGACTGTCACACAATCTTCTAGGGGAACAGAAACAACTCTGCACAAGGTCATGTGTAGTTTGGGCATTTCTGAAGCCAAGTACTAAGTTCATTTTTATGGGCAATGTGTGCAGATGCTGTGCTCTTAATGATTTACCATTTCAAGGGAGGTCTAAGAAGAGTCACAAAATGTAGCCTGATAGTTAAATCTGAAAGCAGTTGAGATTTCCCAAGCATAGCTCAGCATCTCTCTCTCTCTCTCTCTCTCTCTCTCTCTCTCTCTCTATATATATATATATATATATATATATATATATATATATATGTGTGTGTGTGTGTGTGTGTGTGTGTGTGTGTGTGTGTGTGTGCGTGTGTGTGTGTGTGTGTGTGTGTTTCAAGTGCAATGTCTAGTCCAATAGAAATCCAATTGTTAGGATGGCCTTCACACTCACATTTAACAAATTTTCTCATTTATAGATTATCACTGGCTCAATCCTAACCATGAAGAGGAAAATAAAATAATATAATAACACCCTGGGCAGGTAGAGTGCCTTTTATCAGTGATCTCAAAACACCTCATAAGCATTAATTAGTTCTTCAAACATGCTGGGAGTGAGAGGTGGCTGTGACCATCGTGCTGATGAAGAAGCAGATGTTGGGTCAGGGATTAGTGACTTATGATAAACCACCCAATCTTGACCAGGTCTGGATAGGAAGAAGGAAAAAATATTTCATTCAGAGACAGAGCATTGAAGCTACTTGCCCAGCTTTGGTCATCAATTGCCAGTCAACCCTGCCCTGGACCCATCCATCATCACCATTTGCTGTTTCTTCCTTGTCTGATCATCTTTAATCTCATAACCAGTTAACATAAACACGTCATTGAAGCAGATATTGTCCAAGCTGACCTTTATAACTTCCTGAAAACCAAATAAAAAGAAGGCAGGGGAGTACGAGTATAACACATCTATTTTTCATGCCTTCCAGAGGATTCATTTTAAGGACAGTCTGGCCTGAAATATCAGACTATAATCAAACCCACGGTTGCTCTTGAAGACTCAGTTTTGAATGAGTTGTTTTTCCTGTGGGCACTAGTGATAAGATGTTATCTGGATCCAAGACACTCCAATATATTGGATAAAGTGCAGCTAATTTAAGCCTTTCTTGTTGCATATTACGCACCATGAACTGGCTAAGACACTGTGTTAAGAAAGTAGTGTCTATTCATAGGGTAGACTTGCTATATCTCACTCACATAAATGTGAATTATGCTCTCCTTTTCTTCCATCCTCATTAATCCTCTAGTTTTCCAAACTTTCTCAGTAAAGGACACTCAAGTCTCAGTCTGGGATTAATATCAGAGCCAGAATAAAACCAGATCAATCCTCAGAAAGATCATCTTATATATAAAAAAAAAAATATTCCAGAAGCTTCTCAATATGTCTGACCTCTTCCATGGAAAACATCCTCCCTTTTGGGTGTTGATATAGCAAACCTTTGATAAAGCAGAAATATGTATTATTCTATTTCTTTGTCTCTCTTTTCAGGATGTCAGGTTACGTAGATCTCTCTCTCCTTTCTGTGGAATCTGCCTGTCCGCACCGGTCGGGGCCCCCACAGTTGTGGTTTTTTTCAGGTCTTTGATAAGATCCTCAGTTGCAGCACTGATGTCAGAAATATGTATTATTCTATAAAAATCCATATAAAAATATATTAAAATATCAGAATATATTTGTTTCCGGTATCTTCTCTTCACTTTCCAAAATAGGCAACAGGCAGAGATTAGGAGTTAATGATAACCACTATGGAATGAAGTGTTAAAATAAAATCATGATAAGTTAGTTCCATGTCACATCACTAGAGAGAAAGGTTACACACAGCTGGGAGGAAAAATCTTTTTCCATTGACCCTCTCAAAACAAGCCATGACTTCATTGGGGTTGGCTATCTGGTAAATTCCACTAGAATATCATGCTCTGGAATTTAGGAATTAGAGGAAGGGGCCAGAAGAAATGTTAAAATAGCCCTAGAGGGTAGTCAAGTGTGGTTCATAGATCTGCTGCCCTGGGGAACCCACAGCCCTCGGGGAGCTGCAGCAGTGATGTGTTTTACTTTTCTATTTCGAGCCTGTGACTCACATTACAAATATTGACTTCTATTTCTCTATTAGCATCAGATTTTTTCTTGAATCCTCCAAATTGACTTTGACTATAACTTTGGTTAATATTAAACCTCTTGGGTCAACACGTTTTATAGCTGTGAGCTGCTCCAACCACACGGAGTGGGGATTGGCAAAGGAGCATTACAACCAGGAGCAGGACTCCGAGAAGGCTCCTTTCAGGTCCCATCCCCCTGCCCTCCATCCACCAACCACTGTGAATACTCCTGCCAGATTCATCTTCCCCAAAGCACCAGCGGGGTCATGGTTCCTGGCGTACAAGCCTTCCAACACACCCCATTGCCAAGAGAGGGAGATTTGAATTGCATACCCAGCACTCAAGGATATGAAAAGGCTTTACTTTGTTAAACCCCAAAGACTTTGACAAACATATTACCTCCACATATATGTACATAATCTCTTTGTTGCTTAAATCCTTTAAGCACTTTGGGCCTTTCTTACCTAACCTTGTGCAAAAGTAAACTCTCACTCAGGTTCTCCTGCCTCCTCCATCGGAGTCCCTGACATGCTCATCTTTGTATCCTTCATACACCTAGCATCGGAGCCAGGCACATGGGAGATGAGTAAACACTTGCTGAGCTAAATTGTCTCAAGGTTTATCTATTTCCTCTAGGCACATGATTAATAGTCCCGTGAAGGAGTTAAAATAGCCATGCTGCAAGGTGGCTGGAGCAAGACGTCTCAGGGGAAACTGGGTGCTTTGAGGTAATGCCCTGCCAAAAGAACACATATTAGCATTATTCTTCACCTTATCTGAGAGAGTAAAAGAAATTAAAGGCAAAGTTGAAATGAACATGAACATGTAAGTCAGAGAGAGCAATAAAAATAGAAACCCACAAGGAACTGAGCATCTGAATAGCCTTTCTATGATGCGGTCTTTTGGGGGGGTACATTAAAGAAAGAATTAGGGCAGGAAATGTGTTTTTTCCTTTCCTTCGTATATTTTCTGGTGGGTAACTATAAGTAGAAAACGATGAAAAAGAAGGAATAACAGGAGAAAAACTTTAAAAAGTAGGGACCCTAAAAACTAGTTATCTTACACAGAAGAAAAGAAATCCCTTAGCAACAAAACATGGCTTTGACCTCTCTCCTTCACTGAACTGGAAATAACCAGATAATGTCCAATCCCTTAATTTGCAGAGGAGGAAATGGAGAGCCAGAGGAGCCAAACTGTGTTACCTCTTCGGGGACAACTGCTTTAACTGAAGGCAGGCACCTTGGCCATGACAGCTGAGCATACTAATGGAATTGGGCACCTGAGCCACTGATGGAGCCCCCTTCATCCTACAGTGTTTGTCATGTCTCTACTCATCATTAACTGATTCTGGAGGTGCTGAGGATACAAAACAGAATTTTTGACTTTGTCAAAATATATTCAAAGACCCTTTGGGAACCCGCTGAATGATTCTAAAAGTTGATTTGCATTCCTAACAAAGTTGGGTAAGACACCTAATTTTCCAAAGGGTTGATAAATATCTTTAACTCATATGTTATTGACTGTGTGTGCCCAGCTGCTAATTTGCATTTGCACACATGTGACCATGGCTGAAAGAAGGTGAGGAGGGATTTCCAATCAATTGCCAGAATGCTGGCCTCTTTGGCACTGCAGGCCAAGGAACATGTGCAGGTACGGGCAGGCTTCCGGGCACATGGATTCGTCTCTCAACCACTCTCTAGTGTTTCTGCAATAAAAATAATTGACCCATATTCAATATGGACCTTCCATCAACTGCTTTTTATCAACCTCACTTTTTTGAAACATTAATACCCATTTGGTTTTAGAAAAATAAAGGGAGCAAGAGGCTATTTGAGAATCAAACTTTCTAGAAAGTCTATGAGTGATTTGTGAGTTTTCTCATGCTCTGCAGTAATGGATAAACAGGGGACGTATGTTTCCATTTTTTCATATCCCTGTGGATGCTGAAAGTCCATATTTTCCTGTTGCTAAAACTCAATAGGGGGAAAAAAAACACACAACTGAAAAAATCCCTCAAAAGGAAAGCACTTCTTTTATGACTCATGTTCAATGTCAATAGAAAGATTTGTTTCCTCTGAAGGTGCACTTTAAAAGGAGAAAAGCAACTGAAAATTTTACAATGAAATAAAAATCTTGCCACATGTTATAAGACCAAGAGAAGATATTATTCACCAAAAAAATCCATTTGTTTCTTTGTACATTCTCACCCTTCCTTTCTTTCTCTCAAAATGAAAACTGTACCATCTTCACCTCCCAACACAGGCATATGGGATAGATTTGTGAAAAAAACTAAAAGCAAATATTCACTGAAGTTTGTCAGGATCCAATAGAACTGTCTCCCAGAAATAAGCAAATCTTCTGAGGAGGAAGTTACCTTTCTTCAAACCTTCAGCAACATATGTGTGAACTGGCCCCTGACTATGTTGTCCCAGACCTATACCCAATAATTTCTGGTCAGTTTTAAATAACATTGACAACAATAATACCTAAAATTTACTAAGTGCTTTCTATGTGTCAAGCACTATATAAGTACTTTTCCTATGCATTGATTCATTAATTTCTCATATGATCTCACAGGCATGATCCACGAGCTTTTATCATTTCACAAATGACAAAATAATATTTCCTAGGTGTTGATTCAAAGTGGAGTGGGTAGCAGGTCACGGGGGGCAAAAAAATACAAAAGGAGTCCTTAGAAAAGAAACTTCTATACCCCGCACCTTGGATTTGAATTTACTTTGCTTTTTCAGAGTGCAAGGGAGAAAAAAAGAAAGAGCTGGGTTCAGGAAATTATGGTGACAGGTTTTAAAGTCTACTGGCAAAGCCAGACACAAGGTAATACAAATGGGAGGACCCCTCTCTGGGTCTTGCCCCTGATCACAGCTTCCCGGTGTGAGGCATATACCTGACATTTAGTGTGCCCAATAGATATTTACTTGGTGGAGGAAAGATTGCTTCTCTCCTGCAAGCTATAGTGATTTCTAGAAGATTCAAAACATCTGGTCCAATGGCATATGTTCTTCTGAGAGAAAGGGTGGGATTTTGAGAGGGAGGGAATAAGAGAGAGAGAGAGAGAGAGAGAGAGAGAGAGAGAGAGAGAGAGAGAGAGAGAGAGAGAGAGAGAGGATATAAGCTACATTAAAGCACTAGTGTGAGCACTTCTGATCATTGATACTTCTTGGGAAGAGTTGGGAGCATGTTATAGGCAGAGTGGATGATGGATGAATCTCTCTTCACTCAGGACATCTACCTACTAATGTCTGCAGTTTTAAGGCTGTCAAAAAGTCTTTGCAGCTTCTTAGTTAGAAGCACTAAATAGGGTAGGATTAGTCCATGGTCTACATAGGATTAAAATGCTCAGCTTCCCTTTCCTGATTTCTCTCTGCTCACGAGATCCACAAGCCAAAAATACACTCTGCCTGCTGCCGACAAGGCCACAGAGCTGCATCATGGTTACTGCCCTCCGAGTGCCCTTCCCGTTTTTGACCCATTTGCTATCAGAAGTTTCTTTCCTGTTGGGCCTTCTAACTCATCAGTTAGCATAGGGGAAAAGGTCCACCAAGCAGCTGTGTCCCTCGTGCTTCCTGCGGGCCCCACGATGGCCTTAAGCTTGCATTTTGCATATTGGCCAGGCTCCTGCCTAGTTTTGCCCTCCCTGCACACGGCACTTTATTTACCCAAGACACAACCTCTGACTTCCTAGGGTCCCCACTTTGGCTGCCTACTGCACCGAAGGCATACCTTTGATCACGTCTTTTTCCACTTTTCTTTGTACACGCATCTCATCTAAAGGGAGCAGGAGCATCCACTGTGCAGTTTCTGGATCCTGCTTCCAGATGTGGACCACAGATGGCAACTGATCAGATGGGAGCCTCTGTACCAATGTGAGACTTGTCTTTCAGACAACTTTGCCTTAACTTGGTGGGAAGGCACATGTTTCCAAATTTCTTCAGGAGCTAATATAAGAGTGAGAGTTTGGGCACAGTGAAAAGCCAAGGGCCACGGGTCTTTGGAATGCCTCCCCATCGCATCGGCAGGTAATGGTTAGTGCTCTAATCTCTGATTATATTTCCCGCAGCCTCAGCCTTCACTCCTGCCTTTCTGCACTCAGATGCCTGGCCTCCCCGTGGCCCTCAGTGACGACTTGATAAACCATTGACCTCAATTATTAAGTGTGGAGCAGAAACAATATTAAACCTGACTCTCCATTCCCAGTTGAGCTATCATGTGTCTCTCCGCAACTTGGCAGGAACCTTTTTCTCACCCCATGTCCTTCCTATTACCCTGCAGTATGTCCTGAACCCTCCCAACCCCAGGAACCCCAGAAACTCAACCCCAGCTTCTCAAGGGTGAAATGGTTGGGCTCCTGTGCTGGTGGTTTTTAGCAGGGCAGCACCTAATCAACAAGCTTCTTCCTTCCCCAGAGGCCTGATGATCGTGGGGGTAGGAATCAGGAATCGCGAGGGCTATTTCTTCTTTCACTAATCACTGTGGATTCCTGGGGAGCAGAGCAGTGCCTCTCTAAAAGGAAGCTGAGTCATTCCCAAGCAAAGAATGACTTTTTTGTTTTGTTTTATTTTATTTATTTATTTATTTATTTATTTATTTATTTTTAGAAAACGGCGTCTTAGCGGATTTCAGATAGGGACATGGAAGGAACTTCATCCCTCTTGGCCAGGGCAGCCTGCAACTTCCAGAATGCCTGGTTGCTGAGTCATTACCCAAAGAAATCACAAGGAAAAACTCCACTGCCTATGACAATAATCATCATACCCAGTCATATATAGGTAGCAAACACCATGTGACAGGGATGTCTTCAATATCATTTAATCCTTAGAGCAACCCAATGAAGTAGAACTGTTTAGTTCTAGAGGCAAACATATATATAGGGAAAGAGGTAGTAGTGTGCTGGTACCTGTCAACAACTGACTCTCCGGGCAAAAAAAAAGTCCCAACATCTAACATCTGCCAGTTTCTATGGGTTACATCTTCACTATGTCATGGGAGCTTTTAAACCCACTAACCTGCTATTGGTAACTGCAGAGTTGGAAAGAGTTATGCACAATCAGTTTTCTCAAACACTGGACAGAGAGGTGAAGTATCTCCTCAAACTCACAGAGCAACAATGTGGTTGAGCTGAGTTTTGAACACAGGCCACACTGCTCCAAAATCCACACTCTTGACCACTAACAAAGCACAGCCAGAACCAACTAGAAGGGCCCTCTCTGATTAGCAGACTGAATGGAATGTTTATCTTAATCAGGTAATTTCACAGATGATCACAATGGTATTTGTTGGCACAGGTGAAATAACAACATCTTGATCGTTTTTTTGTTTTTTTTTTGTCTTCCCCTCACCTTGATAGAGTGGTCTTCCCCACCTTGATAGAATGGTTAGCATCCATAAATGTCAATGGCATTTTACTGAGTTTAATTGGCTGACATGAAAGGGTGTGGAGTTGTCTTTGGTGAAGTCCTTGGAAGACTGAGGTGCTCTGATAGCACAAAGCTTCCAGGGTTACTACTGTAACAATGAAATGAATGCAGTTAGTATTCTAGAGATGAGGCAGAGGGAGAAGCAGCTGTCATAGGGTGAAGACTGGCAGAGCAGATGGGGAATGTGGAGCAGGCCCAAGGGGCGGACTTCCCCCATTTGTCTTTTCCCCAAGGCCTATCCTGGCTCCCGGGCTCAGGACTCTAAATGGAGCGTAGTTGGTGACACCCCACTTGTTAAGAACTTGTTTCCCTTCTTTGCTGCATTAGGCCACCAGTGAGTCACTCTGGTTTGTCTTTCAAGTAAAAGGTGGAGACAGGAGAGGCAGGGCATCCTTTGCTGATCAGTGCTAGCAGCTGCCTGGGGTATAAAACCGGAATGTGGTGTGTCTCATGGATGTATGTCTAGACCAAGGAATTCATTTTGTAAGGTCCTGCCTTCAGAATGAACACAGGAAGACTCAGCCCAGAGGTGTCATGTGTATACACATGACCTTGATGCTTGTCAAAACCCCAAGTAGACAGTTTTTATCTTCATTTCTCAAAGGAAAAAACTCTGCCATAAGTGTATCTTTCTGGCCTGGCAAGAAGCCCCCAGCCCATTAAGCTGGTTTAATGGAGAAGACTTGGATAATGGGACTGCATACAGAGGAGTAGACAGGATGAAGAAATAGCTGGAACAGCCATCCCAGGACTAGTGGGAGTGGGAGCCTTCACTAGTTGCAGACTTAGAGTGGAAGGGAAGATTTGTGTGACTAGTACCCAGTATGGATCACAGCCATGGAGGAAGGCCACATGACTGGAGCCATGGCCATGGCCATGGCCATTCCTGAGGAGCAGAGCCACTGACAAAACCATAACTTGACCTGAAAGAACATGAAGAATAAATACTCCAGCCTTGCTCTGGCATCAGCTGAAAGCTAGGGACAAAGGAAGGGGTCCTAGCTTCCTGGACACAGAGAAGGACAAAGAATGGCAGAGGTGGCATCTGGGGGACATACAGAGGCATCGTGTGACTTTCCCAAAGTTGCAGAGGGAGTTTCTGCTGGTGGGGATGGAGAGAACACAAGCTTCTGGTACAGAAGAAAAACGCAGGAGACAGGCCAGTCCTTGTGACTTTGAACAAGCTGGGCCTCCATTTTTTCATCTCTGAAATGGGGCATTGAACTTAACCATAAGACACTGCCACTCAAATACTTTTAACGTTTAGCTTTCCCCAAAGGCCATGCCTTGCTGAAATTAGAATTGATTTCTCTCCTGTCTTCTTTTCTCCCTTTGAATATAAAATGCCTTGGACATAGCAACATGAAACAGCAAAACAGCAACAGAGTGTAAAAGCTTCTAAATCACCATTTGGCAGCCCAAGGAAAAGAATGGTGTGGCACAGAATACTCTGAGCTGCAGCAGGACCTCCTGCATGGCCTTCATGTTGAATGTGGGATATGGGCTTCCAAGGGATTAATACTGGCACTTCATGTGGTGCTGGTGGGGGAAGGGTGGAAGGATCCAGACCCACACATCCCCAAACACACCACACCACCAGCAGCAGCCCACACTAGGTCTGTGCAAGATTTCTGGGTGTATTTTTAGGATGGTCAGTGAGTGCTACATTGTGACATATTAATACTATAAAACAACCTACACCACTACACATAGGTGCTCTGATAGCACAGAGCTTCAGGGTTACTACTATAACAATTAAATGAATTCAGTGAAATGCATGACACACAGTAGGCATGTTAGAGATTGTTTCTTTCCTCCACTTCTAAAAAAAACTTTTTTTAATCCTCTCATGAGGATATCCTTTCTATTGCTTTTCAGAAAGAAGGCAGAGAACAGAGGAAGGGAAGGAGGGAGGAGGGAGGAGAGAGGAAGGAAGGGAGGAAAGGAAGGAGAGAGGGAGGTAGGAAGGAAAACATTCATGTGAGAGAGATACATCAATTGGTTGCTTTCCACACCTGCCCTGATGGGGGCTGGGGATTGAACCTGCAATCCAGGTACATGCCCTTGACAGGGAATCGAATCCAAGATCCTTTGGTGCATGGGCCAATGCTCTAACCATTAAGCACAGTGGCCAGGGCCACTTTTGAAATTCTCACATTGATTTTCATTGTTGTTGTTATTATTATTATTATTATTATTATTATTATTATTTAGCTTTCTCTTCATCCCTACCCTTTAGATCCTTCAGCAAATGTCCCCCAATTTTTTTTTGGGGGGGGTGTTTAAAAAAAGTGTTGCTTTAAAAGATCACATGACAAATAAGGAAAGAAAGAAGAGAAAGCTCAGTCTTTCTAGCATGATAAGATGAAGACTGCTTGCGGCTGGGTTGCAGGTGGCAGGAGATCTGAGAAGGGGCTCAGATCTCCACTGAAAACGTGCAGAACAGCCGCTAGGAGAAATGTAGCCTTCAGCCACAGCGCTCCCCACAGGATCGCCGGCGGGCCCAGTGCTCCTTTTGTACTGAAAACGTAGATATCATCCCAGGACACACAGCTCTGCCCCCTCGGGCCCACCAGCTCCTCTGCTTTACCCAAACTGATTCCTTAATTCAGTGAAACAAATGGTTCGACTAATATTTTTCCCCTGAATCAACCACTTATTGAGGCATCTCACAAACACAGGCTTTCTGTGCAATAAGACCTGGTTGTGTCAGCTCGGCACTGGCAGACACGCCGGCTGGGCGCAGAGCATGCTTGAGAGTAAAGGGAAGAGGGTGATTTAAAGTTTATTACTGTTTGAAGGGGAAAGATCATGAAGCATTTATATGTGAAGGGAAAGTCCCATGAGCCCTGGGAGTGGGCATCACCAAGCTGAAATGTCCGTGTCTCTGAAACTTCGGAAGATCTGAATGCCAGTAATAGGATTATAGAGCACAGGTTCACTTTTTATCTAGTTCTTTCAAAAACGTTTGGTTAAAAGGCATGTCTGCTGGGTTCTGCGTCGACCAGCATGTCCTGACGTGGCTTCTAAAAAGCAAACGGGCAGCAGCTGGAAGTGATCAGTAGGTGGGTACCAGGCGGCAGAAGGTGGCCTCCCTCCGCGGTGCCCCGGGAGCCTCTGGGCGGTGCCACTGCCCAGCTCCTGCATGGGCAGCGCCCGAGCCTGTGACGACACCCGCCAGCGTGCTCTTCTGAGGATGGGTGATTGATGTGCGACAGCTCAGAGGCCCAGGACTAAATGAGTCAGCAGCGGGAAGCAGAAGCAGTGAAACAGGGGTTTTCTCTTGAATTCTTGCTTATTTTGGGACAGTGTGATGCTCTTCTCAGAGGGAGCAAATAAAGTGTTAGTGGAGGCAGTCAGGCTTATGTAACTCATTTCTAAAACAAGTGGGTGACGTCACTGAAGGGATCAACATCTTTATTAAAGAAGTTACATAGAATTGATGTCAACACAGCTGGCCTTCTTTCAATGTCAACCAATGCTATCCTCGGCTCTGCCACTAATTAGCTCTGTGAATTTGGGCAGGCAGCTTGGCCTCAGTTTCCTCAAATATAAAATAATGGGGTTGTTGTTGGCAACGCCCCAGGTGCTTTCCAGATCTGCCATCCCTCAATCCTACTGAATATTAATAGTGATAATTTTGGTAATAGTTGCAATAGCAATAGTAGCTAATATTTATTGAGGGCCTTCTGTGTGTCAGGCAACATTTTAAAACATACTAGAGTTTTAAAAATATTATATCAAAACATATGATCTCATTGTTTCTTCCAAACAACCTTATGAGGCAGAGAACATTATGAATATGATTTAGCAAACAGGGAACCTGAGATTCCAAGAGGGTAAGGCCCTTGAATAAAGTCATGTACAACTAGTACAGAGTTGATGTGGTTAGGGTCTCTGCAGAAAAGAGATGACATGTTCAAAAGGATTTAGCTGAGAATAATTTAATAAAGGGGCTCTTTCTGGAGGCATGGGAAGAACTAAAAGAACCAACAGGGGATGGTTACCAGGCATGGGACTGGCAACAGCAGGGAGCTGAAGGGGGCCCGGGGAGGAAATGGGTGTCACGGGAGCCAGGGGAGGGCAGGAGCCAAGAAGAGCCACCTGGCAAGAGCTGTAGCCACTGAGGAACACAGCCACCACCAGAACCAGAAAGAATCTGGGAAGAAGAGAGAGGGATAAATCAATCAATCTCTCTCTCTCTCTCTCTCTCTCTCTCTCTCTCTCTCTCTCTTTCTCTTTCTTTTTGCCTTCCTACATCCTGCTAACCCCTCTCATTGCTTGAACTCAAGCAAAGCTAGAGGGGAAGGAGCCTGGAGTATAGTCCAGAGAGGTCAGCCTCCTGGTACAAGAATGGGGCAGATAGGACTAGAGAAGGGGTCTGTGGACAAATGGAAAATAAGCAGCAGAGCCAGGATGACAGCCCAGTTCTTTCTGAGTCCAGAGATCTTGAACCTTCTTTCTAGATCAGCCTGGGTGGTAAGAAGCATGCATAAGGAGCATATTCCCTACTATCATAGGACCATTGGAGATTGGGGAGCCCTGAATCCATGGCCAATGTCCAGGTAACTATGGCTGTCAATGTTAATGGCATCACAGCAAATTATATCATAATATGTAGTCTGGCTGCATTTGAAGCTCTTTCACCTGAAGACATATAATTGGTTTTCAATGTCATAGGAATGGGTAAGTGGGGGTGGAGGGATACTACATATGCCTTTTCTGTAAAATAATGTAATTCTGTTCAACTTTGGAATGTAAGTTTTCCAGAAAGAAGAAGGCGCAGAAATCCACAAACACATGGAGATGTACACTCTTGGGTCTAATGTTCTTTCCCCTCCATCCACCACCACACATGGGACCCTGTGAGCTCATCACCATCAGCCCCTTTCGGTGCGGTGGCTACTCCCTCGGCGAGCAGTGACTTATTTCCTCACTAGTTGAAACCAGATTTCTTCTCCAGGAAATGGATCAAAGTTCACTTCTCCTCCGTGAAGCCTTCCTCACCTCCTTGTTCACTCTCTTATCTACATTTCTTTGCACTAACTTCTATTGCAGCACTTATCATTATGTTGTAAAGATTTCTGTTTGCTTCTGCACTGGACTGTGAACCCGTGAGGAAGTGTTAGTTAAAAACAGAAAAAGAAAGAACACTTGCTAACATTTATTTAGCACTTACTATGCATAGGGCACATGCATTAGCTCAGTTAAGCCCACAATAACCCTATGAGTTAGGTGCAATTTTTATTCCCATTTTATAGATGAAGGAACTGAGGCCTTAAAAGATTAACTTGCCTAAAAATTTAAATAGCCATACATGAACTTACGGATTTTTTTTGGAAGGCTTGTAAGTATTGAATTCTCTTCAGAAACGTAAATGGTGATGCATCTTGTATAAGAACACGAACAACAAACTACACCAAATCACACACACAATAGGTTGCTGGTAGCTTCTACCTAATCCTGAAACCTTTAGGTGGCCACACTCCCCTGAATCTTGTTTTATAAGAGTGTGTGTGTGTGTGTGTGTGTGTGTGTGTGTGTGTGTGTGACTTAGTAAACAAACATGGGGTGCAAACCAAAGTAGAAATTCTAGATATCAAAAACAAGCAGAGATTTGGCTCCAAACTAAGATGAGATTGCAACATTCTTACCAAGTACACATGGGACCAGAAGGCTGATTCAACCGTCCCCACCACTAAGTGCACAAAGTCAAAAGGCTCCCACCCTCACCTGGCTCTTCTGTCTCTACACTGCCCCAATTCTGGACTTCGAAAGCAATAAAAAGGAGGTGAGCTCCTAGCTTCAGAGCGGGCTGATGTAAGTGTGAAACAACCTGTAAGAATAGCTGTACATATTTTTCAACTTATTTCATATATATGATACAGAGTTTATTCTTATATTATTATTTATTCATCATTGTATTATTTCCCAGATGAATAGCTTCTATATGGATATATCACCTCTCCCACTATATATATTAGTGGGACAAGGTGGCATTAAGCCTAATAGTAATGTGAGCAGAGGGAAATAAGAAGGTTAATGAGGTAATATTTCAATAGCCTCCTAATAATTTGTCTCAGGCTTCTTCTCATTTTATCTCCTTATTGGATCTCCCAACCTACTCCTGACCCTGTCCCTCTAAGATCTGAGGGTCTTTCTGTATTAATAAAAGCCTTCTCATGTAGTTTGATTTCCCACCAATAGCCCCCCTTCTGAATGGGGACTGCCTCTGAAATTCATTCCACAGCGCCACTAGAGTTACCTTTCCGTGTCACTCAACCAGTGTGAAAATTTTCACTAAATTTTCCCTGACTCCTTGGAAGATTCCAAAGACCAACCATTCACAATTGGCTTCTGCCCACATTTCAATTTTCATCTTCCAAAACCCAGTCACACCATCCATAGCTGACTCTGAGGTCCCTGGATGACCCTACAGGAAGATTCCGCATTCTTAGCAACACCAACATCAACAATGCAACTTTCTGTTGAAGAAATCTGAGATTTAACATTTCAAAACAAAGCATTCAATCTGTTTGGGAAAGGTCAATCAGGAATGTGGCCCATACTTTATGGTTTAACACTGACTGATGTCACATTACATTTGTGAGGGGCTTTGTACCTTGGTTCCATCACTCTGCAGGTACTCTGGTCTTAACCTAAACATATTACCGTAGGCTCTTTTCTACATACAACCCTTTTCATATCCATCTCCCCTTGACACATCCCCTAAGCCCCACAAGGAGGTACTCTGTATCTATGTGACCTGTGCTTACTTTTCCTTGAAAACTCAGCTTAAACATCCCTGGTGCTTTGAGGCCTCTGGCCAGCCCCTTCCCCTCCCATGAAATCACTGTCACAGCTAATACCACTCATGACCACTTACTATGTGCTGGGCACCGTTTACAGTGCTTTGCATAAGTTTCTCATTTAATCCTCAAACACCTTTTTGGGTGGTGCTATTATTATCTCCACTTGACAGATGAAAAATGTGAGAGGTAGTGAGGTTAGGTTGCTTTCCCAAAGCCACACAGCTAGCAATGGTTCCAAAAGACGAACAGGGGTAATCTCCAATCCAGTCGGCTTCCTGACCACTCTGCCCCTTCTCAGCAGCCCTGCCTCACTTTGTTGTGACCACTGGTCATTGGTTTGCCTGGGTATTGATCTGCTTGTCTGTCTGTCCGACTAGATTGTAAGCTTCTTGGGTGCAGGACCCACTGATAATTCATTATCAGCATCAGGAACCCTGATAGCTATTATACTTGGAGGAAAGGGAAAGGAAAAGGAATCCCTCCACTAACCCTGGAACCATTGTCAGACCCTGGCCTGACATGTTCAGGGCTCTTCATATTTTCCATGGTAGCCTAACCCAGTTTCCCACTTTCCCTCATTAGTGTTCAATTCCACTGCAAGGAAACATCCTGACCCCATGCCTGAGAAGGCTGCATGTGTTATGGTACATAAAAAATAGAAGGCTTACAAATAGCAAGTGTTTTTGAAAACTCTTCACTATATTCCCATTTCCCTTACCTGCCTCCACCCCAAAAAAAGCTGGAGTTATGAAACGCATGCTAAATATTGAGCTATTAAACTTAGGAATATTGAGAGAACTGTTTTCTTAAAAGCTTATTTTTTTTTCAGCTCTCCTTGTTTTGCCCTGAGTGTTTTTAGCAGTTCAAACAGGTTGGGTTGGCCACAAGGAGCAGGGCACAGGTTTTTTCCACCCGTAGGTTGAGGTATTCGTTCCCACTTTAAACCTCTCTAAATTTATGTGCCAGTATTTTCCAAGTAGATGTATTTGTAGGTATGCTCGGGAGAGAGCTGGACATTCACAGCATTGACTGAGACTGGGGGATGACAGCTGGACAAATTCGAGGTTTCGAGCTTCATCCTCAGCCTGACCTTTGGCAGCAATGGAAATGTTTGCACTTTGCAAAGCTTGTTATTCTGTGTGTGTGTGAGAGAGAGAGTGGTGGCAAAGAGGGGGAGGGGTAGAAGGGGGGGAGAGAGAGGCTTTGCTTTTGAGAAAATACAGCAATGTAATAATATAATGGCATATTATTATATTATTGTCAGAGTCCTGTACAGCTTTTATGACACTTCTCCCTCCAAATCCCTCCCTATGTCACCACTACCTTTATGACATAGCATGGAGCTACCGTTTTTCCTTTTTTAATCCAGGGGGAGGGGAATCTGGTTTACTGAGGTATAATTTATTCACCCTTTTTAGTATATAATTCTGTGAACTTGACAAATGCATATAGTCATGTAGCATCACTATAATTAAGATATAGAACAGCTCATTCAATTAAAAAACAAGAGCCAAAACAAAACTAAACAAAAAGTCCCACAAAATCCCTCCTGCTGCTCATTGCTAGTCAACTTCTTCTCTAATCCCCAGACCCTGACAAGCACTAATCTGTTTTCTGTCCTTACACAGTTTTGCTTTTTATAAAATATCATATAAATGGAATTATATCATGCATAGCCTTTGTATCTGGCTTTTCTCACATAATATAATGTATTAAAGATTCGCTCATGCTATTGGATGTATCAGGAGTTTTATGTGTTGTTTTTTTTTATTTTAATTCTGAATAGTTTCCTATTGATTGGATGCACTACAATGTATTATTGGTGTATGAGTTATCCGTTTGCCAGTTGCTTGTTCCTAGATTTTGGCAATTATGAGTAAAGCTTCTGTAAATAGTCACAAGGCTTTTGTGTGAACATTAAGTGTTCATTTCTCCTGAATAAATATCCAGGAGGGAGATTTCTGGGTTGTACAGTAAGTTTAAAAGTATGTAAAAAATGATAAGAACTTGCCAAATGTTGCCAAAGCTAATCTGCCATTTTCTTCACTCACCTAAACATTTCAAGAGACCTCAGCAGGGTTCCTGATTCTGTCCATTAATGCCCAAAACATTTAGAAACATGCCAATGACATGAGTATAACATGGATCAGACAACTGGCAATCCTAGTGCAGTGAACACAGAAATAGTGCAAACTCTTTTACTGTTTTCTAGGGTTTTAGGCTGTCATTTGTCATGGAATGGTGGCCTGAAAAAGTTAACTCACCTCCGCTGATGACTCTAGTCCCAGGTTGTGAATAAGTCCTTCTGGCTCCTGAGAGGACCAGGCCTGTTATTAGCAACACCCATTTCCAGGTGATGCCCTGGAATTGAGATGTTCTAGCACCTAATTCCTACTATGACTCACCGGGTGATTCCGGTACATCAACTGATGCTCCAGACTCAGTTTCCTAAAGTCTAAGATAGGTTTGCCCTGTTGACTCAACTCATTGCTTGAGGTAAAGGAGATTACAAATAGGAAGAGTGTCATACAGGGGCGTTGAAGCTACTGGTCTCATGGCATCATGCGCTTGGGCACCCTTCTTCCCCAGAATGATAAAGACCTTTATTATACCATTCCTTAGATCGAGACTCTCTCATAAAGAGAGGTCACATGATTGCCTCTATGAAAAACAGTGAGTCAGAGGAGTTTAAAGAGTCCCCAGGACTCTTTACAATCTTTCTAAAGGTGTTCACTGACTCACTGGAGCCCTTCCTTCTAAAACAACTTTATAAGTTGAAACTATTCTTGGGCATATAAGTTGGCCCTTCTCAAAGATGCTAATAGGTGAAGTCATCTCCAAATTGGCCCTCTTGCCTTGAGGTGCCCCTTTCCCCACAATGAAAATTATTTAAAAAACTTGTCCCAGGTGACCTTTAGGGGATCAAATGAATAGGGGACATGAGCTATATCCATAGCAAAGTCTATCTACCCATGCTCTCTTGACTGTTTTACCAGCTTGACTATCCATGGCCAAGACCTGTCTTGGGTCTGCCCTGGAACTTGAATCCACTTGCCCACCACACTGCCAACATATGCCCCTGTGAATTCATAAACAATGACTGATAAGTGTTGAGGTCTTTGGCTGGGAGAATATTGAGGTGTGTGTTGCACCATTTTTCAGAACTTCTCAGGGGCTTAACTCACCTTTGTGGAAATCATTTTCCACACTTTATTGCCTGCCTGTTCCCCTTACTCCATGTCAACCTCAATACACTTCCTTGTTCTGTCCATGTACAGTACTTGCTCTCAAACCTTTGCCTTGCCTCTGGTTCTGGGGGAACCCAAACAAAGATGGTCATCAACATTTATATCTACATGCATGCATATACTTTCTTTCCTGAGGAAGGATCCGTGGTCTTTATCAGATTCTAAAAGGACTCTTCCAAACATCTCCTTCTCCCTTTCTCCTTGCAACTCACTCCTCCCACAAGTTTCTCAGTATTATTCCCTTACAATTGAACCAATCTACAGGAATTTTTTTTAATTTATGCACATTAATATTTAACTTATAATAACTAAGGGCAAATAATTCCGAGGGACATTTTGACTTGGCATATTATTGAAGCACAAAATAAAAGATATAGATTTTGTGTCTGTAAGGAATCCAAATAATTCTCAATACCTTAGAAGAAATGTTCGGTTTAAGCAGCAAGGGAAAAGAGGCAGGTCAATTGTTGAGCATTCTGCTAATAAAACATTGCTGAGGCACATAGATGAGGCACTGACAATTGAATTTATATATGAACACATAGTCTCATATGCACAACAAAGATAATTATAATATTATAAGCATATAGGACAGGCACAATTGCTTTTAACTGTCTATAAAAGTAAAGGTGTGTACCTTTCTAGAAAAGATTAGCAGCTAGGGGATGTCATTCAAATATTTTTACTTGCTAACTTATGACCTGTGATCCTTTTAGTGGTTCTCTGTCTGTCCTCG
Organism: Pipistrellus hanaki; assembly: GCF_964339955.1. Taxonomy (NCBI): domain Eukaryota; kingdom Metazoa; phylum Chordata; class Mammalia; order Chiroptera; family Vespertilionidae; genus Pipistrellus; species Pipistrellus hanaki. The sequence continues at coordinate 28,981,121 of NC_140508.1, forward strand.
AATTAGGAATAACTCCTGGAGACACACACACACACACACACACACACACACACACACACACATGCACACATGCACACACGCACAATGTTCTTTCATATCCCAGTATCAACATCAAGGAATATCAAACACGATGGCTGACAGTCTGAGTCTTACTTTCTGCTTTCAAGGAGCTGCCAAAATATACAAAATGAAGCACTCTGATTCACAGCAGGGCTTTTTTGTCAGTTTACCCGATCTGAAATTCAACACCATCATAACTCCTACAATTCTCACTTACTGGCCTTCAAAAAAGGAAAGAAAAAAAAAGTCATTTTTCTCAGCAGAGGACTACGGTCTGTTTGACACAGCTTGCATTTGATCTTCCCGTGTTACCCTAGCCAACAAACACAGTTCAAATCTGGCTTCTATGACATGGGGAAGAAATATAGCCTTGTGACTTACAAAGAAATGTGGCCATTGCAATGTATGTATTATCATACTAAACTTGTGAATAAAATCCAGTCACTGCAATTTAGCAGGAGGTATGTGCCCCTATCATTTCCACTACATGCAAAGGGAGAAATGTCTGTGTCTACTCATACCCACTTCCTTCAAGTACAGCTGACAATCAGAAATCCCCTGGGAAACCAAGTAAAATTATGCTTTAAGCTGAGTGAGTTAGAATTGTTCAGCTGCTTCCTGATACCTGGTGGATGCTTATAAGTACACATCCATTCTCAGGGGTACCACCCTGTGCTTAAAAGATGTGGGGAATTTACTTGTATATAATTTGAGATATGAAACAAGGGTTGGTAAGACTCCCAAACCAATGAAATAGGATTTTTTCTCTCAGATGCAGATTTTGTGGTTCTGAATAAAGAGTTGAAGTAAATTGTGGGACTTAGGATTTCATAAAAATTCAGAACTTTTTATTAACTTTACTTATTCATAAAATTTATTCTTTTCTTGGACCTATGAACCAGGAGTTCCCAGTTCAATTCCCAGTCAGGGTACAGGCCCTGGTTGGGGGCTCCATACCCAGTTTGTGTGTGTGTGTGTGAGGGGTGGGGGGGAGAGGGTTGGTGTGCAGGAGGCAGCCAATTGATGATTCTCTCTCATCACTGATGTTTTTTTATCTCTCTCCTCTTCTCCCTTCCTCTCTGAAATCAATAAAAATAGATTTCAAAAATTTCTTCTCTCCTTTTCTTTCTTTCCTTCCATCATTTCTTCCTACTCCTTTCCTCTTATACTTTCTATCTTTACTTTTTATTGAGTACAAAATGGACACAGAGTTGAAACCGGTTTGGCTCAGTGGATAGAGCATCAGCCTGTAGACTGAAAGGTCCCAGGTTCGATTCCAGTCAAGGGCATGTACCTTGGTTGCAGGCACATTCCCAGTAGGGGTTGTGCAGGAGGCAGCTGATGGATGTTTCTCTCTCATCGATGTTTCTAACTCTCTATCCCTCTCTCTTCCTCTCTGTAAAAAATCAATAAGATATATATATTTTTTAAAATGGACACAGAAAGTTTGAAAGCTTGATTAACTTTCACAACGTGGACATAGCTGTATCCCAGGTTAATTACTAGCATCCAGGAAACCCCCTTGTGTCTCCTTCCAGTCACTACTCATTCCACAGTGGTAACTGCTCTCCAGACTTCTAATTGTATAGATTCATTTTGCTATTTCTTAACTTTACATAAATGAAGTCATGCAGATGTATTCTTTTGTATATGACTTGTTGCTGTTGTTGGTTAAAGATCTGTTTGTAATATTCATCCATGTCCTTCATCCATGTTATTCAAGTTCTAGTTTGTACCTTCTCATTGTTGTAGAGTATTCCTTTGTACATATATAACACAATTTATTTATGCATTCTATTATTAATGTATTTGAGCAATTTCCAGTATTTGGCTATTGTGGATAATGCTACTATAAACTTTTTTGAACAAGTCTTTTGATGATCAAAACATCCATTTCTTTAGTATTATATACTCAGGAGTAGAACACTGAGTCATGTGGCACGTTCAGCTGTAGTAGATATGTCCAGACAGTATTCCAAAGAGCCTGTACACTTGGTGCTTTTCACCTTTACATGTTAGCTGTTCTGTTGGGTGCATTCTTTACTTTTAGCAAGTTTTTTTGTTTGTTTGTTTTTGAGAATCCTATATAATCAAAAGGTAATATGCAAATTTACCATCACACCCTTGCACAAGATAGCCACTCCCATGTGGTCACAAGATAGCTGCCCCCATGTCATCACAAGATAGCTGCCACAAGATGGCTGGCAGGAGAGGGCAGTTGTGTGCGATCAGGCCAGCAGGAGACGGCAGTTAGGAGAAACTAGGCCTACAGGAGAGGGACAGAAGTTGGGGCGGGTGGGGAGGGGGGAGACCAGTCCTTCAGGGGAGGGAGGAAGGTTAGGTGTGACCAGGCCAGCAGGGGAGGGCAGTTGGGGGCAATCAGGCTGGCAGGGGAGTGGTTAGGGGGCGATCAGGCTGGCAGGCAAGCAAGTGGTTGGGAGCCAGCAGTTCCAGATTGTGAGAGGAATATCTCTATGGAATCTGGCTTAAACCAGCATTTGGACATCCTCCAAGGGGTCCCTGATTAGAGAAGCTGCAGGCTGGGCTGAGGGATACCCTCCCTCTCCAGTGCACAAATTTTATGCACCACGCCTCTAGTATATGAATGTATCATGCTCTGAAACATGTCCTAAATACCAGGATAGGCACAAACAACCAGACTTTGATCTTAGAAATTTGTTGATAAGAGAGACAGAGAAAGGAAGAACATACACAATTCTAAGTGGTAAATATGATGCAGTGGATGCATAAAGGGGACCCAACCAGCTCTTCAGAAGAGGTGATAAAAAATATATGCTGCCCTAGCCAATTTGGCTTCATGGATAGAGCGTTGGCCTGCAGACTGAAGGTTCCCAGGTTCAATTCCGATCAAGGGCATGCACCTTGGTTGTGGGAACATCCCCAGTAGGAGGTGTGCAGGGGCAGCTGATCAATGTTTCTCTCTCATCAATGTTTCTAACTCCCTATCCCCCGCCCTTCCTCTCTGTAAAAAATCATAAAATATATTAATATACTGGTTCCAGAGAGGTGAATAGAACCAAAACAAGATAAATGAACAAAAAAAGAAAGAATTGAGTGTGCTTAATGACCAGCAAAAGGCTGTGAGGAGCTGGAGCAGTGTGCTCAGGTTGAAGACCGTGAGAAAAGTGTGCTGGGGAGAAGAGCTTGGTTGCTGCAACAGGATGTTGAAAATTTGTTCATTAGGTCTTCATGAGGTCAGGGAGGTTTTATAAAGGGGAGAAACCTAATCCTTTAGAGTAAAATATTGGCAACCATACTGAGTCTGCAAGGGCAAAAAAATGCTGGTGGAATTTATATCAAACTTGCTTTATAAGATTAGCAATGAAGGCTCTGCCATCTGGACTGAGTTCAAATCCTGCCCCCAGCATTTACCAACCGAGTGTTGCCGAGCAATTTAGCTTCACCTTGTCAAATGTATGGTAATGGTTCCAACACCTCCTCCCTCCTGGAGCAGTACAGAGGGAGATTAACCACGCAAAAGCCTCAGCTGCAGCCTGGGAAAACATACGCACTTCTAAGGGTGTTAATTACCAGGCTAAACAGGGAGATAAAAAAAGAATCAGGCTGATGACTATGCCTTTCCTGTGGGACGTCATGGGCGTTTCATGTACAACATGGAAAGGCAATAAAGTTGACATGTTTGAAAACATCCTGATTCATGGGCTTAACAAATAGGCATTAAGTCTCTCCAGGGGTTAAGTCTTGTGCTGAATACTCTAGATCGTCAGAGAAACAGAACTTTTTCTGCTTCTAGGAAACATGACTACTCAGGGTGACTAGTGCTCTAACTTAGAGAAGAATAGAGGAAGCACTCAATTCTCTGGGACGGCCTCGAGGGATGATGGAGATGATAAGAAAAAGTGTTTCAAAGGGCAAGCTGGACAAAGGGTACATATGTGGCCAACAATCAGGAGGACAACATGACATGCCCAGAGAACAGACTTTAGTAAACATAGAGATAAAAAACAGGCTACTTAAAACCACTCATTCTGGCTTCAGTATATTAATACTGAATGTATCTGCTATTTTATTCAACAAGTCTTTTTTGAATGATAACTTTGTGCCCAAGAGTATTTCAAATACTGAAGATATAGCCATTTATATCAGATGTTCCCACCATCTTTGAGTTTATGTTTTGCTTGTTAAAAGAGACAATAAATAAGCAAATGAGTAAATGACAGACAGGAATATGTGCTGGAAAGGAAACAAAGCAGGTGATGTGATGATATGAATGACATAGATAAGAGGGATGAAGATGAGAAAGTGTCTCCGAAGAGGAGTCATTGGGGATGTGGTTTTAAAAAATGGGGGAAAATATTTCCAGGAGAAGAAACCATAAGCCTATGCCCTTGAGGTGGGCTTGACCTGGAGGAATGTGAGTTCAAAGATGTAGGCAAGGATCAGGTCACATAGAATCTTGGGGGGCAATCTCAGGTGTGGATTCCAGCCTAATTGTAGTGGGAAGCCATTGGGAAGGTTAAGCAGAGAAGTGACACTGCCAGAAAGGATGCTGTGTGGCAAATGCAACTGGAGCAGGGCATCAGAGGAAAAGAGAAGTCTATCCACTTGCCTGGAGCCTTCAATGTGAATTCCAGGGTCTCTCTTAGAGGTAACATCCACATAGCTTCCAATTCGCTTAGTGACAGGAGTGGGAGACTCTTCTTTTCTTTTTTTCAATCCTCACCTGAGGATATGTTTTTACCAAAATTATAGAGAGAGAAAGGAAGAGGGGGGGAGAGAGAGACATCAATCAGTTACCTCCCTTATACACCCAGAATGGGGTTTGAACTGCAAACTGGGTATATACCCTAATAGGAAATTGAACCTGCATCCTTTTTTTATTTTTATTTTTTTTTTATATATTTATTGATTTTTTACAGAGAAGAAGAGAGAGGGATAGAGAGTTAGAAACATCGATGAGAGAGAATCATCTATCAGCTGCCTCTTGCACACCCCCTACTGGGGATATGCCCTTGTCCGGAATCGAACCTGGGACCCTTCAGTCCGCAGGCGGATGCTCTATCCACTGAGCCAAACCGGTTTTGGCTGAACCTGCATCCTTTTTGTGTACAGGATGGTGCTCCAACCAACTGAGCCACACTGACCAGGGCAGAAGGGAGACTCATTTTATCTCAGAAGTTACCGACCAACCTGAAAACCTGCTGGTGTGCCAATCCCTGTACAAAGAGGTATCCAATCAAACACACCCATCACTACTTCCCTGTCAGCATCAAGTGTAGGAGCTGATGGCTCTATTAAAAAAAAATTAATCCAAAATAAATACAAGAATGTAAAATGTTAATCAAAAGTAAACAAATGGACAGAATGAAAGGAACCAGGCACCACTAGTGACTGTTGTTGCCTTTGCTGTGGGGCCAGTAAGGGAATTTTAGATGAAATTCCCCCTTTATCCTCCAGGAAATGACGCCTTTGTTTAAGAACAGCAGCTTCCCTTCCCTGTGGCTCTGTGTGGTCCATTGTGACCGGGGCTGACTTGGTTTCACTTGCTAGACAAATGTCAGAATATCTGACCCCTTTCGTACCTCCCTGATTTTTCAGTAGAAAAGAGAAATTCACGTGAACTCTCCCTGTTACAGGCTCCAGGAAACAGGCATAAGAAGCATAACTTGTGAACAAGGGTCGTTTTGGATAATGGGTATTTCATCCTGGTTCTTCCTAGCGTTTATCCCACAGGTGGTTCACATGATTTATGTTAGCAGAATCTCTAACTGTCCAGGAGAGTAAACTTTAGAGAGATTGCCAGGGGATGGGGATCATTGTAAAAATAGTGATGTGATCTGATTTCTGTGGATTTTTTATTATGCACTTTTGGTGACACAAAGAGAGTAAATAATTCCCAACATGAGCATCTCTTAGAATGGTAGAGTCACTGAAGATAAAATGAGGACCAGTCAGAACCAATCAGAATTTTTATCTTTTTAAAAAATATATATTTTATTGACTTCAGATAGGAAGGGAGAGGAAGAGAGAGATAGAAACATCAATGATGAGAGAGAATCATTGATTAGTTTCCTCCCGCATGCCCCCTACTGAGAATCAAGCCCACAACCCAGGCATGTGCCATTGACCGGAATCGAGCTCTGGATCCTTCAGTCCACAGTCCAATGCTCTATTCATTGAGCCAAACCAGCTAGGACCAGAATTTTTATCTTAAAGCACATTCACGTCCTCCAGTCTTGGGTGTTTCCATGACTCAGTAGTGGGAATCTGGCATACTGAAATATTATAGTTATCACCTGTGAATACACTACCTATCATTATCAAGCTGCTTGGCCTTTATCCCTCAGCATAATTCGGAAACCCAATCTTTACTGCAAACAAGTTTAAATATTAGATGAAATTAAAGAGTTTTATTGAAAAAATGATACAATGAATTCTAAAGCCAAAGGTTACTAAAGTTGTAGACATCTTTAGCTCTCACCTTCTATTTGGCATAATTGTGTTTTCATTTATTCTTAAGAACCAATCTATGGAAACATCCATTAAAGTATCTATCTTTAATCTATAATGTTTCATACCAATAAAGGCTGATTCCAAATGTCAAAATATAATGTAAAGCATACTCATTTTCAACTATATCTTCTTGGGGATTTAATTTTTATTTTGCTTTGTTTCAAATATTTGAAATTAAAACTTTCACTATTTTTTGAGCACTTACTCTATGCCAAGAACTATTCTACATGATCTGCATATATCTGACTCAAAATAATCCTACCTAATAAAGAGGGAATATGCTAATTGACCCTCACACTGACACAAAGATGGCAGCGTCCACAGCCAATAAGGAGAAAATATGATAATTGACTGTCACGCCCTCAAAGATGGCAGCACCCACAGCCACAGATGGTAGCATCCAGTCCCCTAAGCCCCTCCGGGATGGCAAGCACATAGCAAGGGTGCAGGCTTGGGCTTGTTGCACACCTGCCTCTGGAGCTTCCCCCCTCCCTTCAGCCCCCCAGCCACCCAGAGCCGGCCCATAGGTGCAGACAAGCCTCAGATAGCGGCTTCCCAGCCACCCAGGGCCACCAAGGCTCAGGTAACCAGGGCTGGCTGAGCCTTGTGCTGCTGGCAGTGGCAGCAGCAGAGGTGTGATGGGGGGTCACCTTCCCCTGATCGCTGGGTTGCCTTCCACCTCTGAGTGCTCCCAGACTGTGAGAGAGGGAAGGCTGGGCTGAGGGACCCCCTCCAGTGCATGAATTTTCATGTACCGGACCTCTAGTGCTACATAATAAGTTGCATTCATACTCTATGGATTCAAATATGTCTGCAGGTTGGTGGAGAGCTGGCTGATCTAGATTGTAGTTGGATGGGTAGTTCTTCTGGTCTCCAAAGGATTATTGTGGGTATGCCTGTTCCAGTTAACTTATTCTCTTCTTGGCACCTATGGGCTGTCTTGGCATATTCTTCTCATGAGGATGGTTGAGGGGAAAACAAGCAAACCCAATCACACAGAACTTTTCAAGACCATGCTTATGTCATAACTGTCACCATTCCCATTGGCCACAGCATATACCAAGAGTGGGGAGTATAGGCATCCTGCAACAGGGGAGCACTGTGTATATGGGGGAGAGCATGGTTATAGAAAAGGGTAGAGAATTGAGACTAACAATGCAATTTATTTATACATACCGGATGTTCCCCCAAAATGTATACACACTTTGAATGATTATAAAGTTAGTGTTGATTAACATTCAGGACATTTTAAAAATTCAAAGAAATTTACAGAAATGAATAATTTATTTTTTTTGTCAATGCCTTTTTTTCAAACTGATGACCGTTTTGGTCCAGGCACTGCTGATAATGCAAAGCAATGCAATAGCAAACATCAAGAATCATTTTGTTCAGTATTTGTGTGTGCTCAGTTCATTGACAGTTGTTGGTTTTGTGCCAGAAAGTTTATCTTTTATGTATTCCCATAAAAAAGTCTAGTGGCACTTTAGGATAAGTTTTCTTTGTTCAAAGCTTGGTCTAGCTTCATCCATTATTTCAAATCAGTTAAACCCAAAAATGAGTGAAAATTAAGAGTTATTAGCTATTAAAGTATGTATATATATAATATTTTGGGACATCCTATATATATTTATACTTTTATGTATCACATCATTTCCTTCTGAAAACAATAGCTATACATTGCTAAAAGATGATTTGAAAGCCACTCTTTTTTTCTCAATAAATGTGCTAGCTTCCAGAGTGATGACAATATTAATAAGAGCCATTACGTTTTAGAACTTTTACAAGTATCAGACACTATGCAAAGAATTTTTCATTCATCACCTAATTTAATTTTTACAACTTATTATTAGGTCTTATAATAGTGAAATGTAGGTTGTATTAATTAATCTCACTTTAAAGATCAGAAACTGAAGCTCAATCAGGTAAAACAGTGTGTGGAGAGGCCTGGATTCAAATTCAGTTCTATGCGATTTCAAACTGTCTACTGTTATTTCTATGTACATCACCTCTCATTATACTAAAATCCCTCTGCACTGGTACGAGTCACCTTTCCCAACACCATTGATTGACCCTCCTGTTCGGTAATTTCTAAGCAGGTTTCATATTACACTGTACCCTCCGGGCTACCATATCTGTGACCTGTGCCTGTTCTTAAGACTTCCAATCACATTAGCATTTGGGTTTAATAAACTCTGCTAGCTAAAAAGCTCTTTGGAAAAAGGAGATCAATTTTTATATTTCCTAGCACCTACATTATAAAGAGTAATATTAAAATACAGGCCAATGAATTAATAGACATCAATTTCTCCTTCCAAATTTAGGCTGAACACCAAATAGTTCATAAAGAAGCTACTAAAAAGGTGTTTTTCTCTTTTGCACAAGATCCTTTCATAATGGGAAGACAATTGCTAGAAAATTCCTTTGAAGAAGAAATTTCTTGCATATAAAGTGTGGTTTATAACCACGGTGATAAGGGAAAACAACCTGAGGCAAAATGAGTGAATAAAAAGGAAGGTAGAGCCTAAGATGGGAGAAGAAAGTGAAGAGAGAGGGAAGTGACAAGAATAGAAAGAGAAGGAGAAAAGGAAGAGGAGGAGGAGAAGGAAGAAGAACCAGCACACAAATAGAAGAGGTGGATAACAGTCAGATCAATATAGAACTAGGATGTTGAAAATAAATCTTTTAAAGTGGATCCAGAGAGGGGGAAAAGGAAGCAATCATATTATTTCAGTGTTTGGTTAGGTTTTGTAATTAATACTAGAAGTTTTGCAAGTGCCTTTAACATCTTGATCACAGTGAGGATTTGCCCAAATCCAAAACTTTTGCCTAAGTGTGAATAACTTGTTTCATACATACTATTCTGTAAACATATTTTTTTACTTGTCAGACTGAAAGAAGGAAGAATATCACTAAACAATCATTTTGTTATTAAATCACACATGGTATTTCATATTTCCAAGCTTCCTTGCCAGTGTCAGGAAGGATTCGTGGTTTCTGAAAGATCATCAGACACTCTAGTACTGCAGCTAATCTGAAGTGTCCAGTGGCAGGATGTGTCCAAGCAGAGTCCACAAGAGGCTGCTTATAAAATTGAATGCTTATTGAGTATGGAGTGTCTTCTCTGATCTCTGGCTGAAACTGCACACTCTCCAAGAGCAGTATTCTCCTCCCTTCGTTGGCAGTTTTAATCTTCATACACTTGCGGGCAGGAATATTTCCTTTAGAATCTTCCAGGGTTTTCATAGTCTTCCTGAATGTGATCATTGGAAATTAAGATGCCCAAAGGCCAAAAGGATATGATTTATTAAATTGGCGTACCCAGGCCCAAAGGCATTCTTCTGAGTCTTGTTGAAATCTGAGTGCAGTCCCTACTTGCCGACTGTAACAAGGCGCCAAATACCAAGATGGTATTCCAGGTGAGGCCTCACCAGGATTGCAAAGAGTGAAAATGTTCCTTCGGGGGTGCTTGAAATGGGGATTTCCCTCCTGCTGCTAAAACCAAACCAAGCTCTTTTCCACTCAAATATCATGTTGCAAAGTCCTATGAAATTTGCCTTCTGTCATGTCCCTCTAGATCTTTTCTTGGCCTCACGAATTTCCAGGTTCTGAACTCCCTTGGAATATCTGTGTTTCTCATTAATTTCCACAGTCGTGTTTCCTTTTCTAAGTGGAATCTTGGCATCCTGAGGTTGGTCTAGATTTCTAACCTACAGTTCGTATGTATGTTTCTGTGATCTGGGAGGACTTTCTCCTTCGCCTCATTTCATCACACATGGGTAATGAACTTGGTCAAATGAGGCAGTCTGAAGTTGGTTCCTTACTCCCTAGCAGGGCTTCCTACCATTGGTCACATCCTGAGTCATTTGTAGATGAACCAGCCTTTCCCCTGAAAGGTGATGTCAGTGGTAATCCCTTGAAGCACTCCTGCTAATGGGCTCTGGTTTTGAATTCTAGTGCACTAGAAACAATGTATTTATTGACCATGCTCAGCTCAGCTATTTCATTCAGGCACCAGAAGGTACAACACTCTCCCAGAGTTGAAAAGCAGACATTGCATTCCTTTCACAGCGTCAGCCTGGAAGAGAGGAATTTTTCCATCCCCTTATAAACTCATGAAGTGTCCCACTCTGTGGGGCTACTATAACCTCTCTTAGGGCAAACCGGCTAAATGGAATTTCCTAAATGGCTCCATGAGCTGTCTAAGGATGGCATGCAAAAAGGGTTTCCTGGGCAAACAAGCTGGGGGAAAATTTCAAACTATGCCACCCTCTTGGAGAATGTACATAGACATGTTAAAGTTGCTAAGATAGGGCATATAAAAACTTTTACTTTCTTTAAAACAACACTTTCCAAACTCATTTGACAATGACTCTTTTTTTTTTTTACATTTTTTTATACACATTTTCATGGAATGACACAGGTTATATATGCACCATCATTGACTAAGAAACATTATATTATGTTAAGATAATTTAATGTGCTTAGCTATTTTCTTATTGTTGGTAATTTGGATTGTTTCTAATTTCTTAGCTACTTTAATAAATATTGGGCAAATACATATATCAATATCTTAATTATCCGCCCTCCTTTTGGGACTATCTCCTTTGTATATATTTCAAACTGTTCTGTGTATACTGGACAATGACTCATTTTAATGCAACACTTATCACAAAGACACAGGACAAACATTACTAGTAAATGAGGCTAGGCTTTCCTGTCTGCCTGCTCACCAATGAGGATTTGGGGGTTTTCCCCACTCAGTTTCTTTTAATGCTCTATTCTCTGCAGCTGCCCAACATGCTCTTTTGGGCTTCTGTTATACAATAACAAGAGGAAAGGTAGAGTAACAGAGGGATGAGAAGCTCAAAGAATAGAACGTTATGGATGATTATATTTTCCAAAGAAGGCTGCACTAATATACATCCAGATGTTCCTACACTGTGACTTCTAAAAGCAGATGGGTCGATATCCACTTCCTTGGAATCTGGACAGATATCATTACTGCTGTGACTGGTAAAGTTTGCTGAAGTGACATCATATGTCACCTAAAGTTAGATCATCCAAAGCAATACAGCCTTCACCCTGGCTCTCTCGCTCAGCATGCTCACCAGCTTCTATAACCCGAGAAAGCTCAGGCCTCATGGAGAGGCTAAATGTAGGGTAGGGTCTCAACTAAGAGTTAGTACCAACTGCCAGACATATAATGAGAATGCCTTTGGACCTCTCTTGAGCATGCCTTGTTAACACCGAGTGCAGCAGAGATGAGCTCTTCCCAACAAGCCCTGCCCCAATTCTAACATCATGAGCAAACTAAGTGTGCGTTGTTTTAAGCAACTGAGTTTTGGGGTCACTTGTTATGCAGCCATAGCAACTGAAACAAGCTGGGGAAAGCCTTGGAGTAGGGAAGATGGGTCAACATGATTTAGCTTAGTTTTGGAGATGCATTATGATGGAGAAAATTACCATCAATGACAAATGACTGCCAGCAAGACAGCAATTCTTTTCTAGAGTGTGGGATACCTACAGATATTACTTGGAATTGTGAGTTCCTTTCTCCTTACCAAGAACAACCACTCAAGCACTCATCAGAATTCCTCTTGGGACACTGTTCATTTAACAGTGTCACTACTTTCAGGGGAGCTATGAGCTGAACCTCTAAGTTTTCACATGGCTATCTTCCTGTCCTTTTCAGAACCAGCTGAACTATCATCTTGAGAGCAGCTCTCGCTCTCTCCTGCCCAGACTTTCTATCAATACCCTTCAGAGCACTCACCATTGTATGAATTATTTCACTGATTTGGTTATCTATTTATTGGATGGAATTTTTCTTGCTTACCTGAGATGGTATGTTAAATGAATGCGTAATAATGAAGGGTATTTGGAGGTTGCCTGTCCCGGAAGTTGGAAAACTGGCTTCTGGGGCTGCCTTGTGGTTATAAGGGTATAGAGGCAAGACCTGTGTGTTCTGTACCTCATTTGCAGTAAATGTAGTGCACAGAGGACCTCCAAAAGTTGCTCTGTACCATCTTCCTACAGTGCAAGTTCTTGAGGATCTCACATAACTGAGGTTCAACTTTAGCAAGTCCTTATACTATGTAAGCTGAATTTTCACCACAGAAACTGCATTCAATCATTTTAAGATCTAGGTTATAGTTTCATCTGATAATGCCATTTGTTTTGGGAACATCAGGTTCTTGTTGACACACCTTTGTTCTCAGTCTAGTCTATCTGTTCCAGACGGTGTCCAAACACAAACTGGAGCAAATGCGACGCAACTTTATTCACAAGACTTTGTAACTCTTCTTTTCTCCCAAAAAAAGGCTTAAAGGTACAATATATATAACTTATTGTTCAAACTCTGATGCTTTTAAGAATAAAATGGAGTTCTGTTAATAATTACATCAGGAAAACAGGTTTGAATCAGGGTTGTCCCAGGCAAAACTGGATGTCTGATCATTCATTATGTGCTAAAGCCTAGACATTGTCATAGAAACAAAGACATATATGCTTGTTGACTACATTTTTAGCATTGACGAAATGAAGAGCCACCAGTATTCTGGCTTCTAAAATACATTTTATAAGCAACACGGGACTGGGCAGGAAACAATTTCCCTGGAGAGGGAAGAGAAATTAATATGAAGCTATGCCCAGAGGTGTGATAGCATGTTTTCACTTTCTTTTATATATAGATATCTATACCTATTTTGATTTATATATATTCTCTTTACATACTCACTTTATTATATATGTACACACCTTTCAGGGAAAGTTTAGGTTTACAGAAAAATTTAACTGAAAGGAAAGAGAGTTCCCATATACCTTTCTACCTGCATAGTTTTCTCTATTATTAACATCTATCAGCGTGGTCCATTTGTTATAATTGATGAATATAGATACATCACTATTAGGTAAAGTTCATTGTTAACACTAGGGTTCAACATTGGTGCTGTACACTCTGTGAGTTTTGAAAAATGCATAATGACATGTATCTACCACTGCTTGTGCTAATACAGAATAGTTTTACTGCTCTCACACTTCTCTACACTCCATTTACTCATCCCTCCTACCTTCTTCCCTGCCTCTAGCCATCATGGATCTTTTTTCTATCTGTACAGTGTAGACTTTTCCAAATTGGCACATAATTGGAATCTTAGCATATATAGTCTCTTCAGATTGACTTTTTTCACTTAGCAAATATATATTTAAGTTTCCTCCGTGTCTTTCCATGACCTGATAGCTCATTTCTTTGCATCGCTGAATAATATTTCACTGTTTGGATGTACCAGTTTGTTTACCCATCACCTTTTGAAGGACATCTTGATTGCTTCCAATTTGGGGCAATTATGAATAAAAATGCTATAAACATCGGTATGCAGGTTTTTGTAGACAAATGATTTTAACTATTTTAAGTAAATATCTAGGACCCCAATTGGAGAATCATACCGTAAGATTACACTGAACTTTGTAAGACATTGCCTAAATGTCTTCCAAAGTGGTTGTATCATTTTGTATTCCCACCTGTAAAGAATGAGGGTTCCTGTTCCTCTATGTGGGAATTTTAATGGAAGTAACAAAAAGTGCTAAGAAACTCTGAGACTAGCTTCAGCTAGAAGCTGTTCCCACTCATAGACCTGAAAGGTGAGAGGAGGAAATTGAGGTTGCCAGAGACTAAAGAGAACTGCAAGTCACAATCATGGAAGCCTGGTATCACTGTCAGGAAAGAGATGCTGGGACAGGTTGGGGCAGGGGAGTAAGTACAGTAAACCCTCCATTTAATGGACTTCAGATTTAACGTGCAAAATTTCCAGTCTGTATTTCACATGTGAAAATTAACACCCTGTTCATTTTAAAATGCTTTCAACCAAGATTTGTTTATAATTAAATTAAGAAATTATTTTTTATTATATTTTTTATTTTTAACAAATTTTAGCTAATTGGCCATAAGTTGGGAAAAAAAACACTGTAGTAATTTCACCAACATAAATAAATATTACTTATTTATTTAGATATTGTACATATCTACAACTATTGTCTACATATTTAAATCCAAGAGTCACTGCTCATAAACAATAGTAGGCGAATGATTAGCATGATGTGATCACGCTGAATCTCAAGGTAATTGGTTCTGTTGTCGCATGGTATGACTTTCTGTACAATTTTAATGCTTGCAGGCTGATGTTCTCACATGTGCCAAGCCATGCCCCAACCATGTGCATTTGTTGACTTGCAGTGACTAGTGAATGCACACAGTTACTAGACCTAGTCAGTATAAATTTAAAAATACTGTAATACATATAGAAAACTTTTCTGTGAAATCAAACTTTTTATACATACTTAATTTTAATTATACAAATGTGTCTACATAAGTGAACCCAGATAAACAACAAATTTGCCAAGTTTTTAACATACGCATTTCGAAAACTTACTTTATTATATAACAGAACTTTCAACTTTAACAGACATCCACCCTGCCAGAATTAGTCCATTATATTGAGGTTTTACTATATCCTGATCTCTTTCTCCTTCTACCCACAGTTATCCTGCCAGTGCCTCCCTGTAGGTAAGCCAGGTAGAAGCTAGAGAACAAGAGAATCCATGTGATTTGTCAGGAAGGGTCACCTCTCCACCTCTCCCCCCCCCCCCCCCAGGGATATAGAACAGGGCAGAAAAGAGTGGCTAGAGGAACTGTGAGGAAGCAGGGTGCACACAAGCATTACAAAATTATGATCAATGCAATGTGCGCACTTATAAGGGCACTTTTGTTTTGGGGGAAGTTTTTAAATGGTACATCCTTATTTCTCAAGAGTGCATTATTGAATCATTTCTAAATGTTTTGAAATATAAAATCTACAGCTGAAGTCACTAGTAGAGTGGAGGACAGTAGATCTCTATAGGACTCCTTGTCCTACTTGCTCACGTTGGTAGACATCCCTTTAACCACTCCTGGCAGTTGGGTCTTCATTCTACTTCAGATCTTCAGGAATGATGAAGTCTTGTCATTGTCTATCAGTTACAGTGCTTAATAATAATGACTTTGCAGGGTTATGTTCAGGTGAAATTCCATTAAAACCCAAAGTCTAATCTTTGAATCTAGATAACAGTATCACGGCCAATAGCACTCATGGTTATTTCTTGTTAGCTTCTCATCTTGAAACTCCCTTTTGTTCAAGCAGGTAAATAAAGAACTTTCTTATGAATAAAGGAAAAACAATACCTAACCCATTTATCTTCATCTTTTAAGTTTTGATATGCAGTGTCTGTAGAGCACCAGCATGAGAGTTTCTCCACCTTAGCACTATTGACATTTTGAGTTGGATTTGTTGTCAGGAGCTGGTCTTCGTAGAATGTGCAGTAGCATCCTGGCCTCTACCTACTAGACACCAGCAGCACCCTCCCGTCACTCAAAAATATTTCCAGCCATCTCCAAGTGTCCCCCAACTGGGCAAACTCTACCCCAGTTGAAAGTATTATTTTATTATAAGGGAGGCACTAGCTTCTGCCTGTCTTGTTTTCATAGTAGCTTACAGTAATCATACCTCATACAGTCATGGTTCTGTTCTTTGTAACCTACAGGTTTTACAATCTAGATCCCAACTTGTTATAAAATGCTGCCTTCCAGAAAACTCTTCTTTGGGGAGGAGATGTCTTTTCTGACCCAAACCCATCATCTCTACTTCACTCCCCTTATCCCCACTCACAGGGTTCTTGGTTTGATCATACTTCTACTTAGCGGATCTCAGCATTCCTTGTGGCCAGATAGGTGGGCCATTCATTGGTGATACATACAACTTTGTAGAATTTCAAGTGGTAGATAGAATAAAAGACTTGGTGTTTTGGGATTTCTATGCTTCATACAACGAATACAAAAAAAAATAAATAAATAAATAAAATAAAAAAGCAGGCTTACCTATTTGTGCTTACATCCAATAAAAAGTCATCAAATACTGATCCCTCATAATTTACCATGTTTCCCAACAGTCCTTGTTTATTTAGTGTTCTTGTTTATATCTAGAATAGGGCAGCTTTTCTCTTTTGTCTTTATCTTCTTTCAAGTGTGTGAGAAAGAAGAAATCCTCAAACTGTCCCACCTCCTTTTACATTGAAGGCAGTTTTATATAATTATCTTTTATATCTTGCCTTAATCCAAACAAGGTTTTGAGGAGAATGAAGACATTGGATGGCACGGGTTAGTGAGAGAGTAACTGAAAATGACATTCCCAATTCAACATTATTTTCTGAAACAATGTCAAGCCCTTACAAGGATGGGAAAATAACCAAGTCACATACCGTGAAAGTCAAGGATTCTCTCTGAGGGAATAAGTGTTCTCGTGCTACTGTCCTCCCAGGACATTTGTGAGCTTAACAGCTTGGAATGTCAACAAGAAGGGTGGTTGGGGGCAGAGGCCTGTGAGAAGCTTTGTGGCCCACTCATTGATCAACAAGAGGAAAGGAGTCAAAGCTAGAAGCTCTTTGGAAAGAGGGTACAGACTAACCACTTTGAATCAACATGCAAGGAAGACTTTTCTTCCCCAGACATGAGACAAATTACAACCAAGAATCTTGAGCAAGCAGATCTCCTGAATGCAACACTCTAGAGCAAATGAAGCTGAAAATCTGTTCAATAAATAGTTTGTCTTTCAACACCCACCACCACTCAACCTTCCAAACTGGGGAGATGCAATTGGTCATTTTATCCACAATAACCTTCATGACCAAATATGGGCTTGGATATTTCTATGCTGACTCATAGTTTACAAAAAGGAAAATAAAAAAGCAAGAAAGGAGTGAAGGAACAGTATGTAAGGGGCCTAGTTGGGGTTATTTAGTCTGCCATGATCTTTCCAAAGAGGGTAATTTTAGAAGCCAGCTTTTGGGTGGAAGTTCAATCCTTAGGGAAGGTTTTGAGCTTATCAGACCATGGAAGTTATCAGAAACCCTTGCCATAAGGTGCCCAGGATACCCTCAGTTATTAACATGCTTCAGAATGGTCTGAAAGAGCAGACTTATGAAAGCACAGGCATTCAGTCTGCAGAGTCAGCAGTTCCTCCAGCTGGGAGAACAGAAACCTTGGAGCCACCTGTGATGCTATGACCTAAGGATCTTGGCCAGATGCAGGGCTGTAGGTATAGGTGCAATCCTGATGGAACAAAGACATGGAGAATGAGGATGTCGGTTTGGCCTGTCTAGAGCAGCACTGTGCAATAGAAATCCAGTCCATGCCATATATGTGATTTCAATGTTTTTAGTAGCCATTAAAATAGTAAAAAGAATCAGGGGAAAATAAATTTTAGTAATATACAGTATTTTACTTAACCCAATATTTACTTATCCCAATATCAACATGCAGTCAATACAGAAATAATTCACATGGTAGTTAGCATTCTTTTATTTATACTAAGTTTTAGAAGTTTGATATATGTTTTATACCACATGTTACATAAAACACACATGGCTATTGGCATATTGGTCAGTGCAAAGCTATAGAAACCACATACAGATTCTAATCTCTCCACACTCTAACATATCAGGACACGCCACACTATATCGATGGAGGGACTCCATCAACCTGACTTGGAAACAAGGTACAGTTAAATATAGTAATAGTAGAAAAATTGGATTCCATATCTGTGGCCAGAAAGTTGTGACACCTTCAACAAGACACTGATTCCTCTTTCTTTTTTTATCTTTCCACTGAGGCAGCAGTGCTAGCTGATCTCCTAAATACACTTCAATTCAAATTTCTAAGATCTCCAAGGCTGTGAAAGATACTGATTGTGGATATAAAGATATGTTCACAATTTTTTTTTTGCTACTATTCCCACAAGAGGTGGAGCCTAATTCCTCACCCACTTATGAGATAAACCTAGTGATACGCTTCTAGTGGATACAATATGGCAGAAGTTATAGGATGTTGCTTCTGATATGAGATTATTAAAAGATTGTGGCTTTATGCTTAGCGCTCTCTCTCTCTCTCTCTCTCTCTCTCTCTCTCTCTCTCTCTCTCTCTCTCTCTCTCTCTCTTCTTATTTTGGAGCAAGCCAGCTGCCATGCCATCAGGACATTCAGACAGACTATGGAAGACCCCTTTTGTGAGAGATTGAGGCCTGCCAGCATCCAGGTGAATAAGCTTGGAAACAGATCATCCTCCAGTCGAGCCTTGAGGTAAATGCAACCAAGAGGACAGTTTGACTACAACTTCATGAGAGACCCGGAACCATAACTACCCCAGTACACTATTCTTGGATTTCAGACAAAAAGTGTGAGATAAAATCAGCAAACAAACATTTTGTTTTAAGCTGCTAAATCAGGAGAAAAATTTTAAAACAGCAACAGTTAGCTCAAACAATTCTCCTGAAATATGAAAGAAAAGCCAGGTTAACTAAAATACAGGTTGACTATAAGCAGGACAATACAAAGACATTCTTCCCAGCATAGACTGCACTTTCAGGAAGCAGGAGTGGCAAGCAGGCCCACCAACTGTAATAAGTAATATTAATTGAGCACTTCAGTGTGCTCAGCACTGTTCCAAGCACTTTACATCTTAACTAATTTGATTCTTGCAATGACTTACTAGGTGGGCATTACTTCCATTTCACAGATAAGAAAACATAATCACAGACAGGTAAAGTATAATTCACCTAGAATTATAATCTGCAAAACACAAAACTCATTTGAACTCATTTGAAGGTCTCCACCTCTCTGCTATAATGCCCCAGTCACAAAATTGGGTGGATATTCTCCCCAAGGCCTAGTTGACAGAAGAAATGCACACACAGTGAAAAGCTCTGAGATAGCAACTTCCCTTGGGAAGCCTGTGGGTTAAACCACCTACAGAGCAGAACATCACACTTCTGGGATGTTCTGAGATGGGAAGGCTAATTAAGACATGGGCCCAACTTTTCTTTGAAATAAGACTTTCTAATATTATAAGTGATGATATAGCAATTAATTAAGGAGAATCAATGTTATCTGAATTTTGAGGACTTGTTATTTTTGGGAATCTGTTTGTTTGTGGGTTTTGTTTTTTTTTCAGGTAGCAACAATGGGAGTTTGAGCTGTTTGAAGTGCCTGACATAGTGAGCAGAGCTTTTTAAACTAGAAATGAAAAAGTAAAGTTAAACCACAGCAGATAACCCTAAAGTTCAAGGCTGGTGAGGGCTTCCTGTCAGAGAAGGCTGTGAAATTTGAGACTGTGGAGTTTCCTTCCCCAGCATTTCCCCTCCAAGGTTTTCAGACTACAACACTAAAAGAAGGGGGAAGTACGTTCTATCAGAGAGGTTAGAAGCATGACTTTGGGGTCATAGCTGATTTGGAGCCCTTTAACTTTACCATGTGCAAGCCTCATGACCTCAATTAGATGATTCCCATACCTGAACTCCAAATTTGTCAAGTGTATAATGAGAATGTATAACTATGTCTATATTTTATGATTGTTATTAATAACTGTTACCTCAAATTGACCTAAGTCAATTTGATCTTTCATAACTACTGGTTCCTTTTTTATTATTATTATTAATATGGGTAGTTTTTCACCATTTGAAGTAAGTGAAGCCATCTCTCCCTAACCACCCACCAGGTACTATGTAATAATAAAAACAATTTATAGAGAGAAATTTGCTCCAAGTATAAGTATTTATTTATAAGCAGATACTACAGGCTAGGAATTCTTGACTTAATGCTTTGTTCCACTAAATGCTTCTACAGAGCTTTGTCCAGAAATTTCATTTATAACAGATAAACTTCAGTCATAGAATTTAGCCCAAGTCAGCTCACAAAATTCTTCTATAAATAGCTAGAGTCAGGACCATCTCATGGTCCTATACTGAAGATGCTATTCAGAAGTTTGCAGACTCTTGGATTCACTCACCCTGTCCATAAAGGGGGTGGGGGATACTATATGGTACCTTTCACAACCCACATGGCTTAAACAACTGCAATTCCACCAATGGAAAACTACCTCTAGTACACATTATGCTAATTTACCAGGCTCCTGATGCTCCGCAAAATAAAGAGAGCTCCAGGGCTTTTAGTAGAACTTTTGAAGGCAGTGGTGTACTAGTTAACTGGATTTCAAACTTGTAGTATTTGCTGATTTTCACTGAATAAATACTAACACCCTACTGACTTCAAGTTGTTAACATGAAGTCCTTGAATTTGAGTTGGAAAGTGATATATACAACTGCCTCCCATGAGCGGGTTCAGGCCAACTCCAGGACAGGACTGAGTATGGTCTTACAATTTGAGTTTTTAAAAATGCTGACTACCCAAATAAGCATCCAGTGTTAATAAACAACTTTACATTAGTTATATCATGTTGAACAAAAATTACCCTAACACATAGCAGATGAGAACAATACACATTTATTATCTCAGTTCCTGTGACTCAGGAATCTTGATATGACTCATTAGGAATTCCTTTGTTTCAGGGTCTCTTGAAAGACAATGATCAGGTTTTGGCTTCATTCATGGTCCCACTGGAAGGATTGTGCAGGCTAAAAGTATTTCAAATTATAATATAAGCAATACAAGCTAAAGCAATGCAAGTTGAATAATAACCCAGTAATACTTTTCCTTCTCCTTCTTGTCTCTAGCACATGTGTCAAACACAAGGCCTGCAGGCCAAATCCAGCCCGCCAGGCCTTGCAATGTGGCCCGCACCGCGCTGTCATCACTGCACTCCGCTGTCAGTTTATGACATTGTCAGTTTATGACTGTTCAGTAAACCATTTGGCCCACGATTTAGGCTGGATTTTAGATTTTGGCCCCTTCTCTGATTGAGTTCGACACCCCTACATGGTATGAGATTTTTGGGAAGGTACAGTTAGACATTACAACTCATAGCACAAAAGCTCCAGTTGAGCCAATAAAATGCTGAAAACATTTGAAGTTCTTTATTTTGCTTTATTTTATTTTAGATTTTATTTATTGATTGGGGAGAGAGAGAGAGAGAGAGAGAGAGAGAGAGAGAGAGAGAGAGAGAGAGAGAGAGGGAGAGAGGGAGAATAAAGGAGGGAAATAAAGAAAGAGAAATATCAATTTATTGTTCTACTTATTTATGCACTCATTAGTTGAATCTTGCATGTGCCCTGATCAGGGATCATACCCGAAACCTTGGTGTATTGGGATAAATGCTCTAACCAACTGAGCTACCCAGCCTTGCCCTCTTCTCTATATCACAGACCTCACCATTCCCTATTAGCTTACATACAGCAGATTGACAATGCTACATTGCCAGCCTGGTTCCTATACAATTTGCATTAGGGACCTCTTCACACTGATGATTGCAATATGTAAGTAAAACCCATTTGAACACTAGTTTTAATTCAACTAGTACTTCTCTAGTGTTTCTTATGTTTAAGGAAAACTACAAAGCAAAGCTTTCAAGCCATAGAGCTGGGTAAAATATAGCCCTGTGGCCTGACCAAATAAGCCATGTCTCATTTTATTTTCTCCTTTCAAACTCTGGTGTTCAAAGGTGGGCTATCTGATGGTAGAAGCAACATCAAAGGGCTGGGGAAATTCAGAAAGCAAAACTTCATTCATTCCTTGAACAAAGGAGCCCTTCTCACACCACACTGAAGCTACATAAGGTAGCCAGGAAGATTCCCCAAAGCATAGCCAGACATTGCAGACTAGGACAATGGTTCTCAAAATATGGTCCCCAAACAAGCAGCTTAGCAGCAGTCAGGAACTTGTTAGAAACGCAAGCTTTCTGGCTGAATCAGACCTCGATCAGTAACTCAGGGAGTGGGGCCCAGCAATATGTTTTATCAAGCATGTCAAGCGACTGTGTTTGGTTCCTCTAGTTTGAGAACAATTGCACTAGAGCACCTTAGAGTTGAAAGTCATCTTAGGGATCATATGCTCAAATCCCTCACTGTACAAACGAGGAAATTGGAGGGCCAAAAAGTGACATGACTGGTTAATGTGACCTAGCTAATGAGCAGCTGCCTTCCTCCATTTGAGTCCTGAGATTTCAAGCAGCCATGGGGCTGGGCTCATTGTGAGTCCTGGTTCCCGCCTAAACCCATTCCTTGGCTCCAAGTGTACCAAGCACCTCCGTCCAGTCATGCATGGCACGTCCTGCCAGGTCTGCAGGCGTGGTCCATGTACTCAGAAGTGCTGGCCTTCCTGCTGTTTAATGCCACATACCTGCCCCATTACCTGCAAAGGTGAGCTCAGACAGAGGCTGTGATCTCACACCTCCCTGGACTCGTGCCAATGTTGAGGGGGGCTGGTACTGGGCTGCCAGGGCTGCCACCTTATTTACACAATTAACATTCGGACAATCAACCTTAACCTCCCCAACGTACCCCACCCTGGAACACAGGATTGTGGTGAAAGGCTCAGAATTTCTGGTGTATTTCAGGGATAGCCTTCTGAATCACCCAATGGAATAAACAAACTTGTCAAAGGCTGAGTTGGTGAACAGGTTGTAAATAAAATAACAAGAAATGGTATTTAGCAGAGCAAAAGGTCCCTTATTAAGTAAGAAAATAAAGTGGGATTGTTAGCCTCTTCCTTGCATATCCATGGGGCTAGGGAGAGAGAGATGAGAAGGAGGCCCTGTAGAATTTTTCCAAAGTCACTATTTCTATGAATGGGACTAGAAAGCAACAATATAATGTTACTAGAGGCCCAGTGCATGACACTTGTGCACAGGGGGATTGAGGGTTCCCTCAGTCAGGCCTGTGCCCTCTCACAGTCTGGGACCTCTGGGGGATGCCCAACTGCTGGCTTAAGTGCAATCCCTGGAGGTAGTCTGGCATTCCCCCAAGGAGTCCATAAGACTTCCACTGCACTCGTCAGCTGTGAGCCCTGCTTCTGGCTGAGTGGCACTCCCCCTGTGGGAGCGCACTGACTACCTGGGCAGCTCCTGCATTGAGCATCTTCTCCCTGATGGTCAGTGCATGTCATAGCGACCAGTCCACCATTTGGTCTATTTGCATATTAGGGTTTTATTATATAGGATAGTGGGAGTCCTTAACTGAGCTATTAAATACCTTTTAAGTTCTTTTTGAATCTTCATTATCAATTTTCAAACATATTTAAAAAGATGATCATGAGAGACAGAGGGAGGTGGGTAATGGGTTATTCTGAGTCTAGACCTAGTGTTACAAGGTGACAGAGAATTTAGGTGACCTTATACAGGAGTGATTTCAGAATTTATAAGTTCCAATTGCAATGTGGAGGTATGATTTGAATAGTGCTTCTCAATACGGACCAGGTGAGAGTTCATGTTTCTGGACCTTTCAAAAGCATTTTAAAAATGCAAAGGTCTTCCTTCTGCATATAGTCAACCTCTTGGTACTGGGAATGAAGAGAGCCCACTTTTCAGGTTATTCTCGCATACACTGAGTGGCCAGATTATTATGATTTCTGAATGCATAATGATCTGGCCACTCAGTCAGTGTGTGTGTGTGTGTGTGTGTGTGTGAGTGTGTGTCTGTGTGTGTGTGTGTGTGTGTGTGTGTGTGTAAATTAGAGGCCCGGTGCATGAATTTGTGCAAGGGTGGGGTCTGGCCAGCCTGGTCAGGGGAAAGAAATATGGGTAGTTGGCCAGCCTGCCTGCTGGTCAAACTCCTGGTTAAGGGGACAATTTGCATATTAGCCTTTTATTATATAGGATACACACTGAGTGGCCATATTATTATGCATTCAGAGATCATAATAATCTGGCCACTCAGTGTATAATGCCATCTAGTCTCAACCTCCTCCCCCCGCATCATCTCCCCTCCAATCCCAATAAGGGTACAAAAATAGTGAATATATAATTCATAAAATTTTTAAAAATTCACAATAGTAGATTGTGTTCCTGAAAGAGAGGAGCCCATTTTTAAGCACCTTTTAATTCTTACACTCTAAAGCAGAAGTTTAAAACTAGCGGCCTCCTGATATACCTTACCTGTAGTCACAGACTTGCTTTCTACAATGTTATATGTATACAACATCTAACTCATTTTTAAAATAAAATATATAATTAGTTACTGCAGCAGATTACATTTTTCAAAGATGATGGCAACCCTGATTCCTGGCCCACATGCTTTTCTAGAAGATAACCTTATCACTGTCCCATCAAGAGCCAGAGCCTGGAACCTGGCTGCTTGTGATGCTCTGACAAATACAGTACAGCTGACACGACACTGCATGGCTTCTAAGACTGGGTCATAAAGAGCCATGCAGCTTTCTTCTTTTTGGAGGGAACACTGGTGCAGTGCTTGAAGCTCTGAACCACCATGGAAGAAGTTCCACTGCCCTGAGGCTGCCATGATGTGAGGAAGTTGGGGCACATGGGGGAGCCACGTGTAGTTGCTACACCTGGAAGTCCTGGTCATTGAATGTTCCAGCGCAAGTATTAGACATACAAGTAAATAAGCCTCCAGATGACTCCAGCCCCCAGCCTTTGAGCTTCTAAACTGAGGCTTCAGACATGGTAGAGCAGACACAAGACATCCTCATTTACCTGTGATTTCCAACCCAAGGGAACCCATGAGAATGCTAAAATAGTAGTTTTTAAGTAGATACGGTTTAAGTTAACTAGTTAGGCAGTCGTTATAACTAGACCAGTTTCATAGAGAGATTTCCCATAAACTTTCAGAGTTCCTTGAAAACCTGGAGGATCTGGCAGATGGAGCCCCTGTGTCTCCAAAACAAGAAGCCAGGGAGCCAACCTAGTGGCTGATAGGCGGGAAACATGCTCGATGGTCATGAACGTACTCTCTAGTTTTGCTCAGTTGCCATCTCTGACACAATAAACTGAGGTTTGGTGGCATACATTGTTACACTCAGCCTAATGTTTTCCTTACGCAGCAGAACTTTGTCCTTCAAAGTGGGATAATAGAAGATAGAGCAAGCCCTGAATCTTTGCTATCAGCATCTTCTTGCCTGGCTCCTTTATGTGCTCTGAGTTTGCAACCCCTGCCCTGCATATAATAAGCACATAATAAATATTTGTTGAATTTCGAAATCATCCATCTGGCTTCTTGCTAATTTTATATTTACCTGTGGTTGCTGCTGATAAAATTTTCTTTTCCCATAGGTTTAATGGCACGTAAGACATCATTTTCCCTCTCTTCTTTCCTTCTTTCCTTTCTCCCTCCCTCCCCCCTTCCCCCTCCCTCCCTCCCTCTCCCCCCTTCTTCCCTCCATCTCCCCCTCCTTCCCTCCCTCTATCCCTCCCTCCCTCCCTCCCTCCCTTCACACTTCCACAACTGTATCCCTGTTTGTATATCATACCATTGTTCACTGGCTGTTCATTAATTTGCTGCTCAGAATAAAGAATAAAATAATAGTTTTCAATCAGGAAAAGGCTTGGACCTTAGCAGAAATGCTATTTTTTTTTCAAGGAGCACCTGCCTTGGAAGCATGTAGAAAGTTGCATAAAATATAGATACTAAGGCACCTCCCAGACCCAGCAAGCAGATGTAGGGATCCAGTTTAAAAATCTGGAACCTCGGTGTGCTTCACATGATTTTGGTGTGCAGTGTGGCTTTAAAAATCCACCCAACCTTTTTCAAGTGGCTAACTAAGAAAGATAGAATCTGGCCATCAAACCTGGGATTGCAAGACAGGTCTGCTGTGACTGGGGTAGTGGTTCCAGGCACACTACAGGAAGGCCCAAAAGCATGCAGAAGTTGAACTGGGGACCCCCTCCAGTGCATACTTTTCATGCACTGGGTCTCTAGTAATATTAATAATAGCTAATAGTGTCTTTACTTTTATTGAGATACTAGGGGCCTGTTGCAAAAGAGATTCATGCAATAGACCTTCTTTTCCTTGGCTTCAACACTGGTTTTCCTCCTGCACCCGGGACCCAGGCCTTTGCTCCAGCCAGAGTCTGCCATCTTCATCTTTGCTGCAGACTCCAGCTGGAGTCTGCCATCTTTGTCTTTTCTCTAGAGTCTGCAGTCTTGTCTTCGCTGTTGCACTTCGCTCCTGTAGATCCCTTTGTCCCCACCCTCCCTCTCATAGCAGGCATCCTGGAGCAGCTGGGTGGCAGCCAATTTGGCCTTTTAATTTGCATACTTACTCTGATTGGCTGTGGGTGTAGCAGAGGTACAGTCAATTTACATGTTTGTCCATTATTAGGTAAGATAATTGAGCTATAGCACTGTATAAGTTTAAGGTATGCAGCATAATGATGACTTACATATATTATGAAATGATTACCACAATAATTTACTTAACATCTATCACCTCACATAGTTATAAATAAAAATAAAAAAAGAACACATTTTTTTTCTCTTTGTGAAGAGAACTTTTAGGACTTGCTCTCTTAGCAACTTTCAAGTATACCATACAGCAGTGTTAACTATAGTTGTCATATCATACATTATATCCCTGTACTTATTTATCTTATGCTGGAAGTTTGTCCACCTTCATCCAATTTCCCCTACCCCCTGCCTCTGGTAATTACATAGCTGATCTCTTTTTCTATTAGTTTGATTTTTCTTCCTTGTTTTTTAGATTCCACATATAAGTGAAATCATACAATATGTCTTTCTCTTCCTGTCTTATTTCACACAGCCCTCAAGGTCCATCCGTGTTGTTGCAAATGGCAGGATTAATAATAATATTGCATCTTGCCATGGATCTGACTACACTGTACTTTTGTCTTCTCAAATAATATTTGCACAGCCCTTTAGGATGGGTGCTATTAGGATGACTATTTTGCAGATGAAGAAATCAGGGGCTAAAGAATTTGCCTAAGGTCCCACAGCAAGCAACCAGTTGTTATTTCCTCAGAGGCCTGGAATTGGAACCCAGTCTTCTGTAAAAGAAACCCCACATTCTCTCCCTTTCTATCAGGGCTTCTGATTCTCTCTATCACTTATGTTACTGCCCCTCCAGCCCTACATAATCTAGGCGAGGTGGTATTATGGAATCTTCCAGGGAAAGGGAGGGGTGGTGATTGCAACATCTCAGACGTACAGAGCCACTGGGACCATTTCTTCAGGTCAGAATCTGCAGACATCCTCCCACTATCCCCCACGTCTCCTGCAACTTGAGTCAGCAACTGAGTAAATGCCACAGAGACGGTCCCAGGAGGTGTGGTGTGACCAGGAATAAACACAGGCAGGGAACATTTGAACCAAAACGCACTGCAACTTGACAACCAGGACATGCCAGGACACGTCAGCTCATGGCTCATAAAGGTTGCAACTTTTATTGTGAACATTCAGCCACTCGGTTAAAATCATCATCATCATAATAAATACTTGATGATACTATCGGGGTTCTCTGGTACTTGGGGGTTCAGCACTTTGCGAGCCCTGCTACAGAGAAAGCGATGTGAAACCACAGGCTATAGAACATACTCTTGCCTTTGAGGTGAGGAGATGCAGGGTAGGGTTAAGGGATGGAATTTCCCTGGCTCATTCCATGACGCCAAGACCAAGGTTAGAAATGAACTGAACCACCTTGTAAAAAGCATTATATATAAAGTCATCTGTTTACCTCGGCTGCTGCTGTCACAAGCCCCGTGTTCCTATCAAGGGCTTAAAGCAAACACGGTAAGCGGCTAAAAGAACAACATCATTCCTGATTCTGTCCGAAAACCCGATTCACTTACAAAATGGGCTTATGAACTTAAAATTATGGGAGGAGGAGGCGAGTGGGGAAAGACAAGAACCCTTTTATTTGGCATCTTATTCACAATGAAAATTGGCACAGAAGCCAACCACATACATTAACATAGCTTGGGCAAGTTTAAAGCTTATGAATACATTTCTGTGGAAAAATGTGAATATGGAAAATCCCCTCTCTTATTTTGCCCTTTCCAAAAAAGCAATGAGTTCTGGTCTCAAGGCATACCCATAACCTCACCTAGGAACCGGGAAATGCCATGTGGGTCTCAGCTGGGGAGTTCAGGTCTGAAGGGACTAGAGGGTCTGCTACCTCAAAAACCAAAGGAGAGAAAGGGAGGAGGCTGGGACTCACAATTCAAATTTCATCATAAATTGCAGAGGGGAAATCCAGGTAGAATAGCCTGAGGTTCTCAGCATCCCTCTGGTATACAGGTGTCTGTTGGAGAATATTAAGTATAATTAGAGGAACAGAGGGAGAGAAATCTGTTTCCAATCTTGCTCAAAATACACCAATTAAAAAGGGGAGTCATAGTTAAAAGAATTGTAAGAGTTGTACAGAGTAGCAACCAGGAGTCTGGAACAGTGGCCCCGTACTGAGTTTTAGTCATAGAGTCTTTTCTTAAGGGTCCTTTAAGTATTTAAAAACACATTAATTCACCCTCCTAAAAACTGCCTTGGGTATTATATTAAGTAAAATAGGCCAGGCAGAGAAAGGCAAGTATCACATGATCTTACTCATATGTGGAATCTAATGAACAAAATAGATTCAAAGACATAGAAGCATGGAACAGACTGAGGAATCTGAGGGAAGGCAGGAATGGGTGAGATAGGGTAGGGAGAGATTAATCAGGAATCTACATGCATAGAACCCATTGTCACAATAGTGTGGTAAAGGCCTGAGGGGGGAGGGACAAGTGTGAGGTAGAGGAGGCTAATGGGGGGGGGGGGGAAGGAAGGGATATCTGTAATGCTTTTAACAATAAAGATAAATTTAAAACAACTTTAAAATAAATTTTTAAAGAACTGCCTTGAGGATAGAGGCTTCTACTGATATTTCTTCTTGTTTTAATTATTTCACAGGCACTAGTGGATACTGACAGTTCCCCTGGAGAATAAAGGACTCAACTATTGTTTCATAGGCAGGGGAAATACTTTAAAGATAAACAGGCTAAGAAAATTACCCATAACTATAGTGCACCATCTATCTCCATATATCTGTGTGCCATCCATCCATGCATCCATCCATCCATCCAACACTTATTTATTGAGAGCCCTAAGGGCACTCGCCTATGCACATGCAAAGTTCTATTAGAAGTCCCAGGGAAATGCAAGTCATGGAACTCCTCTTCATTGCAGAGTAGAGATCAGTGGAGGCCCTGGTGGAAGAGACATAGCTCACAAAGGCTGTGAAGTGAGAAAGTTAATTTATACACTAAGTGACATTTTAGTAACGATATAAGGAACCATTTTGTTAGGAATGATCAAATAAGGACATTCAGAAATCAGAAAAGCGACATACTTCTAGGAAGCACTCAGCAAGTAATCATTAGGTACTTACTTGCCATCAACTCTGTAGTAGGCCTTGGGAACACACAAGCCCCATGTTCTCAGGGGCTCCCTGTCCAGCTGTGAAAGCAGAAATAAAACCGGTGCCCACCTTGTGGTAAATGCTGCAGGCTGTCAGGGCACATGGCTGGCCTCCAGGCTCAGGGAGGAAGTTGCTGTACAAAGGCCCTGTGGTGGGAACTGGCTTCTGAAGAAATGTCCAAATGCCAGTGTGGCTGGAGAGAAAGGGGTGTGGGAGATGATATTATGGGAGAAAGGTAGGTATGCAGAGAACAGAGAACTTTTTAGTTCAGCCAAGGTCACCCAAGGCCTTGTAGGCTGTGCTGACGGCAATGTCAAGTCCTTGCAGTTTAACACTGCATTTAACACTGCACTATCATGTCTGCATTTTTACTCCAGCTCTGGCTTCTGAGAGTAGAATGGCCCATGTTGGCAAGCAGTGGAAGTATAGAGACCACTGGGCAGTCATTCAGACAAGATTGTAGTGGCCTATGAATTAGGGCCTTTCAGGTAGAGAAGGGAAGAATGAGAGCTAGGCCTAAAAGCTGTGTACAGGAAAAAGCACTGCAGGAGAGAAGGAAATCAGAACCTCTCCTCTGGAGAAAATGAATGGGAAAGGAAGGAATGCCTCCTCCTGAGTGACTAATGGCGGCACGGCGAGTGCTCCAGAGGTCAGGGTGAGAACAGGGCAGAGGGCAGGCTTCGTGCTCTGGAAGGCTCATGCAGCAGACCAAGTGGTGTGGGTGAGCTGTTCTTGAGACCAGCTCCCCACCCAACTTAGTTATGTGGAGAGATTTGATTTGAAACTGCTTCTAGAATGTCAAATATGTCATCACTCATTTTCATCTTTCCTGTAGGCTAGAAACATGGTGATGTTTCTAGGCCAGAAATTCAGAAATAGAAGAAGAAAATGGCAAGGGTATATATATATATATATATATATATATATATATATATATATATATATTTCAATTATAGTTCCTCAGCTATATTCAGCAGCCATATAAATGAATGAACGCTAAAATATTACATTTCAAAATTAATATCAAAATTATTTTCATCTTAACTTTTAGGCATCACAAAATAAGAGTTCTGGCAGCCTAAAATCAAAGTGTAGTCTCCTTTGGCCCAAACTATGTCTGACCTTTTCAGAGACTGCAAGCTTTCCCTTGCATGCACTCGGGAATATGCCGTCACAGCCACCACTGCCCACACTTGAGGTGTCACTCTGCCTGCAGGTCACCCATCACTGCATTAAGAGCAGTAATTCAGCAATTGCTTTGGACTTTGTGTTAATGAGCTTCATAAATTACTAATCAGACTTCTTTACATGATTAGGAAACTGGGCCATCATATCTATTTATCATAACACTACTCAATTTAGTGAATTAACTTGGCTAACCTTTTTTTTTTTAAGTGGAGCAAAAGTCATTTTGTCCAACCCAATCAAAAAATGGGCAATGGCCCTAAATAGTTACTTTTCAAAAGAAGACATAAGGAAGGACAAGAGACATATGAAAATATGCTCAAAGTCACTAATAATCTGAGAGATGCAAATCAAAATGACAATGAGGTACCATCTCACACCTGTCAGAATGGCTATCATCAACAAATCAACACATGACAAGTGTTGGCGAGGATGCAAAGAAAAAGGAACCCTTCTTCACTGCTGGTGGGAATGCAGACTGGTGCAGCCACTGTGGAGAACACTATGGAGTTTCCTCAGAAAACTAAAAATGGAACTTCCATTTGACCCAGTGATCTCACTTCTGGGAATAGATCCCAAGAAACTGGAAACACCAATCAGAAAGGATATATGCACCCCTATGAGCATAGAAGCACAATTTACAACAGCTAAGATTTGGAAACAGCCTAAGTGTCATCAGCAGATGAGTGGATTAAAAAACTTTGGCACATCTATACAATGGAATACTACGCTGCTATAAAAAGGAAGGAACTCCTATCATTTGCAACAGCATGGATGGAACTGGAGAGCATTATGTTAAGTGAAATCAGTCAGAGAAAGATAAATATCATATGGTTTCACTCACTTGTGGATTATAATGAACAACATAAACCAATGAACAAAAACAGATCTAGAGACAGGGAAGCATTGATCAGATGTTCAAACCTTAGAGGGAAGGTAGAGGAGGTTGGGGGTAAGGGAGAAAGATCAACCAAAGGACTTGTATGTATACATATAAGCCTAACCAATGGACACAGACAACAAGGGGGTGAGGGCATGTGTGTGTAGGAGGTGTGTGTGGGGACAATGGGGGGATAAGAACGCATTTGTAATACCTTAATCAATAAAGAAAAAAGAAGTGGAGGAAAAAAGTCATTTTGTCAATCATTTGTCAAAAAAGTCATTTTGTTATTCAAAAGATAACTTGAACCACCACTACTGGTAGCAAAATGGAACAAGGTCTCTAAAAGTAAATAATGATAACAATAAGTTTATATATCTCATAAACACTACCAAATACCTTAGGTTGCTTTTGGGGAGGGGGCAGGAAGGAGTTGGGGAGAAAGAATGTTATGGAAGGAAGATAGGTACGCAGAGAATAGAAGGTGGTTCTTTTTAGTTTTCAAAACCAGTTCATCTTTTTAATGAGTCATATCCCTGTGTCTAAGCCAAGTTCTTCCAGGTCCCCATTGGCCTCAGCTTTGGGAATCCTTGGTGTGACTCATGGGTCACGATCCTGAAGACAGAGCCCTGTATTTCTCCTAAAACAATTTAGGCCCCTCCACCTGTGATGCGATGATGCAACTCCATATAAACCAGTGGGAGCTTTTATGGATTGACTAATAGATTAACACCCTGTGATCCAGAAGTGGAGTTGCCTACGCTTTTTTAAGGCTGGGTCATATAAATTGCGTCTCAGGCAGAGGTTTCGGTGTCTTCCAAGATGATGTGGTAGAATGGGACAGCAAACAGATGATGAATATGCATGACTGTGCAACTCAACCATTTTTGTTGTTGTTGTTGTTGTTGTTGGAAAGAGATCAATTTCTGTGCATTTGTGTTGGCTCTTAACTTTATGCTATCATTCTTGGATCTGCAAGAACTATTCCTAGGTCCCAGGATAGGAACTAAAAATTATAATATTTAATCTTCATAACTTGTGAAGGCAATGCCATTTGGCTTCATTTGAAAGAATGAAAGAAATTCCTGTTTATATTTTTCCCCTTAACACTTAGATTTAGCTTTGCAAAGTTTGTTGCCCAGAGAACCTACAGGCTACAAGAACCATGTTTTGCCATCTGAGTAAGTTCTTCCAGAGGCCAACCGATATTATTCAGCATTATGAAGACAGATAATTAAATATCATTTGTTAGCTGAAACCGGTTTGGCTCAGTGGATAGAGTGTCAGCCTGCGAACTGAAAGGTCCCGGGTTCGGTCCCGGTCAAGGGCACGTACCTTGGTTGCGGGCACATCCCCAGCGGGAGGGGTGCAGGAGGCAGCTGATCGATGTTTCTAACTCTCTATCCCTTTCAATTCCTCTCTCTGTAAAAAATCAATAAAATATGTTTTAAAAAAAGAAAATATCATTTGTTAAAAAAAATCATAATCCTTTTTAAGAGAAAACTCTTTTTTGATTCAGTGCAACTGTTACTAAGTGGATATGGTTTTTAAACTAACCCCAGATGGCAAATGTATATGTACTATAATTGATTAGTTTCTACCAGAAGTACTGGGTTGAAAAAGAGACTGGTTCTGAGGAGAAATGATCAGATTGATTAGTAATATCTGTCATTGGCTCAGAATTGAACATCAGTGGTTTTAGTTTCATCTGTTTGCCATACACAACCTACCTCCCAAGCAGAATTATTTTACTCAAAATATTTTGGAACACAATATTGATAACACATCATCTATCCCCATTGCCATAAGTATTCCATGTCTTTCCTTGTTCAGAACAGCCCTATTACCAAAAATCTGAGAGGCTAACCAGGAAAGAACATCTCATTACCAGATATGTGAGCTCACTCACCCTCCCTTTGGGCTTTGACATTCAAATGTGACTTCCAATGTTGATTCTTCAGACAAAGAAGATTTCCTAAGCTTTGAATTATATTAAATACTTATTATTAAAAATATTACATATGTCCATCTCTTCCCCCCAGTGACCTCTTCTAACCCACCACACCCCATCCCAAGTCTCCTCACTCTAATGTCTGTCTCGTGGTTATGCATGTATGAATACAAGTTCTTTGGTTTTTTAAATTGTTTGTTATGCATCTTCATCTCAAACATGGAAAACTCAAGAAAAAGAATTCTTACTCTAAAAAGATTCTTTTTTGCACATTTTTTATTCCATTAATGGCATCATTATGAATCCAGACTAGAACCTTAAAATTATTCCTCTTTTTCTTTCAACCAACAACTCCATACAATCAGCCACCTAATCCTTTCAATGTTAACACCTAACTTGTATATATATTTTAAATTGAACATTGTTTCTTTGGTTATTATTTTTTTTATAAGTGCATAACACATTACCAAAAACAAAAAACAACAAAAAACAAACAAAACAAAAAAAACAACTTAAAAATAACACAATTTATTATCTAATAATATTCTTGGTAAGAAGCCAAGGGACAGGTAAGCTGAGTCTTCAGATCATAACCTCACTGCCTGCATTCACCTCTCAAGGCTCTGGGAAAGTATCTGCTCCCAAACTCTTTCAGGTTGTTGAGGGGTTCCAGTTCCTTGCAGTTGTAGGACTGAGATTCCATTTCCCTGCTGGTAGTCATCTGGGAGTGGCTCTCAGCTTTTAGAGGCCCACCCACGTCCCATGTTGCATGGCCTCTCCATCTTCAAAGTTATCAATATAGAGTCACCCTTATATCAAACTAGAGGCCTGGCACATGAAATTCATGCATAGGTACGGTCCCTAAGCCTGGCTTGTGATCAGGGTGGATCTTCCTACCGCTGATGCCGGTCACCCTGTGTGTGTGGGGTGACCGGCGGGGCTATTGGGCCCCACTCATTCACATCTGCCTTGGCCTGCTGCTGCCCATATCCACTGCTCCCCATGCCCAGTTTCCCGTTCCCCATTGGGCAGTCAGAGCCTACCAGCATGGGGGGAGGGAGCGAGAGGTTGCCTGGAGATATCAAGTGATCAGGGCCTGCAGGCTGGGGCAGCTCCTGCATTGAGCGTCTGCCCCCTGGTGGTCAGTGTCCATTACTGTGACTAGTGTTCTGTCATTTGGTCGATTTGCATATTATCCTTTTGCATATATATATATATAGAAGCACAAAAATTGTGCTAGAGTAGGCCTCCTCCCCACCGCTGCCAGCACTGGCTTCCCTCTGGCACCCAGGACTTAGGCTACCCTCACAGCCCCAGCCCTGGCTTTATCCAGTCTAATTAGCATATTACGCTTTTAATATTATAGAATACTTTTACACTGAATTTCTTTTACCAGGAAGACACCCATCGCTCTTTGGGACCCATATGATTGGGTTAAACTCACACAAGATAATCTCCCTTTCTTTAAAGTCAACTAATTTGAACCTTAATTATTTCTGCAAAACCCCTTCATAGCAGCACCAAGACAAAAGCTCAGTTGAATAATGAGGGGAAGGTGTGCTGAAAAGATTATGGGGGGAATTCCGTGGTCACTGTTTTACCTGAGGCCCTACAATCTCCCTATAGACCTTTACAATTGCTATCTTAACTGTCCGAAACTTGATTCTCCCAAAAGCAGAACTTGAGGTAATAATGAAAGGATGGCAGTCTGTTTACAAGAGCCCAGGAAATACTCATGGGGAAGTAAGGGCATGAAATAGAAAAGGAAGAAAGCCAATACAGAGTATTTTAGTGACGATGTTACCCTTGTGAACAATGGTAGCTCATTTAGGCTAAAGTAGGTGAGGAAGTTGGGGTTTTCATATTCTAACTACCACCATTATTGCTTGAGAGATGCTCCTATCTGCTACATAAACACCCTGAAAATCTCTTCTTGTCTAATAAATAGAACACAGATTTGATCTTGCACTTCTTTTCCTAAAACACCCCTATCTGTTTATACAATTAGCAAACATCTATTGAGCACCTATGACATGCCATGTCCAATGGTAGTCACTGTGGATTCAATAATGAAAAGACAGCCATGTTTGAAGTTTATAATTGGAATGGACCCCCCAAAAATTACTTAGCATAGTGCACAGGTCCTTCAAAATCTGATGTGAACATATTTTGATAGCATTTTTGCTCACTTTCTCGATTAAAATCATCCTCTATTCAGGTCACCCAAAGTTCTCAGTGATCTTTAAAAATGTGCTCCTTTATTAATTTTGTTCAACCAAAAATGTTTTTTCCTTCTCCCCTTCCATAGAAACTCCTATCAAATACCTGATTCAAAAATCTGCTTCTTCGGTGTACCAACCTAATACCTCTGCCTCCAAAGCACTTCTCACTCTTGTTGATTGCATGTATCTTTAAGCCTGCTGCCTAAGAGGTCTTTCTGGAATAAATGAGTTCAAAACTCATGGAAAGAATACATCAATATTAGATTATATTCTTATTGATATAAAAATTGTTTTAATATTTCATTTTTGTTTTAGATTTCCATAGATGGTTATATGATTATAGGTATGTATCAATTCAGATAGATATACAGAGATCAATAGAGATAGATAGATATATAAATAGCAATACATAATTATATAGATAAGACAAAATAGTAGCTTTATTAAATATTTTCAGTTGTTTTTATAAATCATATTTTATTTTTCAATTACAGTTGATATATAATATTATATTAATTTCAGGTGTATACCTCAGTGATTACACATAATATAACTTACTAACTAATCATCCCAATAAATCTCAAACCCACCTGGCACAATAGTTATTAGAAAATCATTGACTATATTCCCTATGCTGTACTTTATATCCCCATGACTATTCTGTAAATACCAATTTATACTTCTTAACCCCTTCACCTTTTTTAACCATTCCCCCAACCCCGCTCCCATCTGGCAACCAACAAAATGTTCTATGAACCTGAGTCTGATTCTGTTCTGCTTATTCATTTATTTTGTGTTCTTTTTTAGATTTAATTATTGATAAATATGCATTTTTGCCATTTTGATGTGGTTATGGGAAGACTGAGTACTATATTTACCTATGCTGCCATCTTGGCTGGAAGCCTCAGTTGATCTTTTATATTCTATGATTCCACACAATAGTCTTGGGCTTTTTGTTTATTTTAGCTCAATTGAGGTAGAATTGACAGATAAAAATTGTACGTATTTAAGATGTACAGCTTGATGCTTAGTACATTGTGGAATGACCACCATGCTATACATTAGATTTCCAGAACTTACTCATTTTGCATAACTGAAACTTTGTACCCTTTGACCAACATTTCCTTATTGCCCCCACCCCCTAGGTTGACCCATGTTGTCACAGATAGCAGGATTTACCTCTTTTTTTAAGGCGGCATAATCTATTGTCTAAACCACATCTTTTTATCCATTATTTCTGATGAATACTTGGATTGTTTCTATATCTTGGCTATTACGTTTAACTGCACTGAGCATGAGAGTGAAGTTATCTCTTAGAGACGATGCTTTCAATTCCTTTGAATACATAACCAGAAAAGGGATCACTAGATCATATGAGAGTTCTATTTTTAATTTTTTGAGGAATCTCTCTAATGTTCTCCATAATGGCTGTACCAATTTGCAGTCCCAACAACAGTGTAAAAATGTTCCCTTTTCTCTACATCTTCACCAACACATGTTATCTCTTGCCTTTTTAATAAAAGACATCCTAACGGGTGTGAGGTGATATCTCATTGTGGTTTTGTTTTGTATTTCTTTGATGATTAGTGATATGAGCACCTTTTCATACATCTATTGGTCTTTTTTTTATGTCTTTTTTAATTTTTTTTTTTTAAGAAATACCTCCAGTTCTTTATCATTTTTAAAACAGATTATTTGGGGATTTTTGTTTGTTTGTTTTTTGCTATTGAGTTTTTTGGGCTCCTTATTTATGCATTTCAATTCTAACCTCTTTTCAGACATATGATTTGCAAATATTTTCTCCCATTGGACAGACTGACTCTTCATTTTGATAAATATTTGGAAGTATTTGGAAGTACATTGATAAATGTATCTGACTTAACTTAAAAGGCTACATTACTTTTGAAAATTCAGCTTTATTCCTGTGAAGCCCAGTTCACATTATAAATTAGATATTAGTAACTTCTGTTAAGTAATAGAAATACATTTAAAGTCACAGTGGGCCTGTATTGTAAGAGATATATTTTAACTAAAAGTCTCCCACACTTAGAAATAAACTTGTGGACTTGGAAATTTGAGGTACATAGCTAAGATTCCTTTTGTCTCCCCTGAGACCTTCCTGGTTCAAGAAAACTGCCAGTTCTAGAATACATGTCTCTTTTAATAACTGTTTTTGAGTTCTTTTTAAAAAAATATATATTTTATTGATTTTTTACAGAGAGGAAGGGAGACAGATACAGAGTAGAGAGTTAGAAACATCGATGAGAGTGAGTCATCAACCAGCTGCCTCTTGCACGCCCACCACTGGGATGTGCCTGCAACCAAGGTACATGCCCTTGACCAGAATCGAACCCGGGACCTTTCAGTCCACGGGCCGATGCTCTATGCACTGAGCCAAACTGGTTTCGGCTGTTTTTGAGTTCCTTTTAATAATTGTTTTTGAGTTCATATTATATTCTAAGCATTATATGCTGTGTTGAGGCTTCAAGAATAAGATTGAGCCCTGTGGTTAGAGGATCAAACTGCACACTAAAGGGTCAAGAGTTTGATTCCCAGTCAAGGGCATATACCTGGGTTGCAGGTTCACTCCCCACTCCTGGTTGGGGCACTTGTTGGAGGCAACTAATCAATGTATCAATGTGTCTCTCTCAAATCACATCGATGTTTCTTTCTCTCTTTCTCTCTCTCTCCCTTTTTCTCTATTTTTCCTTCCCTTCCTTGCTCATTTCCACTTTCTCTGAAAAACAGTGGAAAACATATCTTTTCAGGTGAGGATTAACAACAATAACAACAACAAAGAATAAAATTGAAAGAAATGCATCAAGGAAAAAATGCCTTTAATTACTTTGCATTAATACATATTATACCCAGCAGTTTTCAAAATTCAAATAGGAAAGGGATTTACTGAAGTTTTACACTTACCTGTTAGCAGGAACTTTTTAGATTTTAGATAATTAGGAAGCCTATGTTTATAATACCAAAATAATATTTTCCTGGGTGAAACAGTCAAGACCAAAGTCTCCCAGAGGTCATGAAAAAGTTGAGATAAAATACTTTTTAAAAAGTTCCCATAATATTAAAAATAAAGAAATGTTATCATTTGATTTTTTAAAATTACAAAAATATATTAAATAGCTAAAACCGGTTTGGCTCAGTGGTAGAGCGTCGGTCTGCGGACTGAAAGGTCCCAGGTTCGATTCCGGTCAAGGGCATGTATATTGGTTGCGGGCACATCCCCGGTAGGGGGTTTGCAAGAGGCAGCTGGTCGATGTTTCTCTCTCATCGACGTTTCTAGCTCTCTATCTCTCCCTTCCTTTCTGTAAAAAATCAATAAAATATATTAAAAAAAAAAAAAATATATATATATATATATATATATATATTAAATAGTTACCTTGGACATGGTAACACTTTTAATTTAAAAAGAGAATGTTACATAATTAAGATAGTGGTGAAATTAGTGTTCATATTCATAAATAATATTACTTCGTGGTTCATTAAAAATTGTCTGGTTTAAAAAAAAAGGACACAAGTGTAAAGTTGTAGAATGGCTATCTTTGCATTCATCTTTCACCTCTATCGCTTGTGTGTAAAACCACATTCGAAGAAATTGTCAAAAGTCTGACTTATAAACTCTCTTGAATATGGAAAGTCTAAATGTGAGGTCACACAGAAGGGCCCAGTAGTGGGCCCTGGCCAAAAAGGAGAAAGTGGCTGATATTCTGGAGTTGTCATCATCCAGGACCCTGATGTACATAAGAAGGATTTTACCTCAGAAATACTCCCTGTCTTTGAGAGTTAAGACAAACTTCCCTCTCTGCGTTTCCTCTTCTCACCCACAAACCAAAATCCTTCCTGCCATTCATCATGACAACCCCCTTTGATGCAAACACACAATATTGTCTTAGCAACTAAACAGTGATGTGCATGGGTAACACCCATAAGGGTAATTTTCGATTCTAAGAGAATGTAATCCGAGATAGGGATGGTGGAAATTAGGTCTCTCAAAATGAAATAAGAAAGGAAAGGAGAAAAGGGAGGAACATGGAGAAAAAGAGAAAAGAAGGAAGGAAAGCAGGAAAAAAGGAAGGAGAAATGGGGGGTAAAGGGGAATAAAACAATCATATTTTTCAAGGAAGGAAAGAGAGGAGAC
This sequence comes from Pipistrellus hanaki, assembly GCF_964339955.1. NCBI lineage: Eukaryota > Metazoa > Chordata > Mammalia > Chiroptera > Vespertilionidae > Pipistrellus > Pipistrellus hanaki. Next base: position 29,021,242 of record NC_140508.1, read on the forward strand.
CTTGTCTAACAGGGCAGAAGCCTAAAGGTGTGAACTCGCCAGTGCCTTTCCAACTCAGACATGGAAGCTCTGGCTCTAGACTGTCCCAACAATAAAACGATAGGAGAATTCAGGGCCTGGGCACGGCTCCGGCATAACTGTGGACAGATTTTTCCCCATATGTTTACAGAATTCCAAAAGTACAGAAATAGCTGTTGAGCTCTAAGCAGTTTTTGTAAAATTACCCTAGCTCAGAGATGTTTTCATTCTACCCTGGGGACTCTTTGGTGAAATCTAAATAAGTGAAAAGGTTCAGCTATTTTGGAGTTTTCCTTGTGCTAAATAATATTCTGTAGATTGGATTCAAAGCAGAAAAAGAAAAAAGTGTAGGTATTTTCACATTCACATAAATCAAAATGGCTGAATGTTTAAAAACAAACAAAAAGTGCCCTGAGGCTGAAACCAATTATGGAAATTCTTAGCCGAAAGGGATAATTTATTAGATCATTTATAATGAGCACAACGTGCAAATGAACACTGGTGTCCCTGACCTCAGCTACCACAAACACTACGATGTTTTCTATTTATAAAAAGGATCACAATAAGGTTTGTTGAGGTTCCGCTGGTAGGAGGATCAGACAGAGGGGCTACAAGAATCCTGCTGGTCAACACCGTGTATCACCCTGATTCTGTAAGGATCGGCTGCACCGTGTGACATCTGTGGGTGACTTTTTTTTTCTCCTATGACCCTATTCATTGACTTTATTGGCTCCTATGAGATTATTTTTAAAATTCATTAATTTGCAAAAGCACAATGAGAGCAATCTTTTCCACCTTATTAGTTCCCACTCATTTTTCAATAGCAGCTCAAACATCACTTTCTCAGAGGAGCCTTCTTTGACCATAAACCCCCATATCGCCAAGCTGATTGGGGCTATAAAACATATGTAATTCATATATGTACTACAGCTCCTAATCGGTTTCTGTCTCTCCCTTAGACTGGAATCCCCATAAGTGCAGAAGCAATTCTACTACACTCATCATGATCGCCCCTGTGTCTAACACTTAATGGATTCTGATCAAACATTTGTTGAATGAATAAATGAAGGAAAGAAAACTATGCCAAATTTTAGATAACATAATTTCATTGTTAGAAAGACTTTGATTACAAGTAACAGAATGCCCAGCTGAACTTAGTAAAATGTCCAGAGGCAGATGTGTCTGGAGAGGATTAACTGAGCTGCTCAAACATAACATGCTACTGAGTCTGATGTAGTATCAGTCTTTGGTTTCCCCTCATCATCACCAGGTGGCTGCCATAATTATGAGCACACATCTTCACACAACTTCGTTTAAAAACAGTAAACACAGAGGAAAGAGATCACTTCTTAAATATAGTCTTTTATTAAAAAAGAAAATCCTCAGAGATCTTCTGCACAGACTTCTTCCTCAATCCCCATTGGCCAGGATAGGTCACATGCCCTTAGCCTACCTAAAAGGAAGTCTGGGAAATTTTTCATATCTATAACAATGGGAAGGCTCTGTGAGAGAAAAGAAAAAGAAAAAAGGGTAGGTGAGCAAACGCCTACTGGAAAGCATCAAGAATCTTCCAGAAGAATCAATCACTGTATTCTTTATTCACCAATATTTTTAAAAATATTTAATTAAAATATGAGCCCCATTGTGCCATAAGAGCATGGGAGGAAGATGTCTAGCACATAGCTTTCCTTGGCCCAGACAGGCAGATAAACAGGTGAATCCAAAAGTGCTTCATGAATAATTACACCCACGTCTGATAAGAAAGAACGCTGTCAACATGATGACCTTGAAGATTATTTGGATCTCCTATTAGATCAGAGAAAAGTACCAGAATTATATCCTGTTTCATCTTGTCATACATTGGCTGGTGTTATTTAACTGATGGAAGCTGTACATTATTGACTGCCATTATAGCAAAATGGTTTTGCTGGATCTGGAGAAGTAGTACACCATGCTCTTATTAATTCTTTTATTTCTAATAAAGACAAAAGCTGATTTCAAGTACCTACCAGATCAAGCAAAACACTCAGTGAGCACTGTTAAACAGACATTGTTTGGTGAACCAAAGGGATCACAGACCGCTCTGTGTTGAATAGAACATATGTGCCTTTGCAAGTGTACAGAGACCTAAAATTATTCAGAAGTCAAAAGATGCAGAGATTCAACTCATTTTATGATTGGAATATGGGCTTTGGCTTAAGTGAAGACACCAGAGACAGATCTTATGTTTTTTACTTCCTCTGTCCTGGATAGCTCTGATTCAAAACTTAGTTTAAAAACTCCTCAATTAGCCTCAAAGTGCTGAAATATTGTTTCAACTTTGTTGGCAGGGATTTGTTGACATACCTAGGAATAGAAGCCAGCTTGTACCATTGACTTGGAGATGAAGGATGAGTTCCTTCTTCAACTCAACAAGATAGAAACATGAAGGCTCTACTCAAGGATTTCCAAGATCTGGAAGATTAGTGATTTCACTGTTCCTTGGAACCATTAATCAGATCTGGCAAAAACCATTCATTGATGGAAGCTCAAACTAGCATTGACAGAATGCTGCGGTCCTGAGCTCTCCTCAGCATGGGGCATCTTGTCACATTGTGTCCCTTGGGAGCCTCTGAAATGTTGAGCAGATATAAGAAACAACCCGCTGGGAAATCTGCCCAATGGTTTGGTACTACAGGAAATTCCTGGTCTCTTTTATGGCTGTTTCTCAGGAAAAAATTGTTGACTTTTTGTATTATTTAGGTTTTTTCCTGGCTGCGTCATTACTTACTATACTTTGTCTTCTTTTAAAGTCATTTCCAACCCTGCTATATTCAAAAGTTTAAAACTGTACCTCTCAAGGAACACTGTTTCCTTCCCCGCCATCCTGCAAGGCTCCGTATACACGGCTCCTTCCCCATTTGCAGGGATGTGCACATTGTCCTATGATTGTGATGTGATAGCCTCTCAGAACACTTAAGTGAATATCAATGTAGGCTGGTTTGTGCACATGTAAATATTAGAGATGGCAGAATTCCTTTGGGGAAGTTTGGAATGGATTTAATTTTGAAGACATAACATTTTTTAAAATCACTGAGAACATCTGATAAAACTAAAATATACTTAGGAGTCATTAAAAGAGAGAGAGAGAGAAAAAAAAGGTATGCAATATTTGCTCACATTTTCCAAAGACCATCTGCAACAAAATTAAATGAGGAACTTATTTTTAAAATGCAGATTGGTCTTCGTATTAAATGTACTAAATTGGGCTCACATTGGATGGGATTTCAAAATATGGGCTTTTGAAATATTTGTGTCTCCTTCTCAAGGTGATTCTTAGATATCATTGAAGAACTGCTAGCTAAGGCATTTCAGTTTTATCAATTTCATCAATTCATCAACCTGAAACAGATGCATTAGTTTCTAGATACAAGACTAAAGTTTATAGCATCTTTGTGCCACGGACTTCTTTGGCAGACAGGGAAAGTCAATAATACATAATTTCCCAGAGTAACCTTTTTAACAGCATAAAACAAAATATATCTTGTTATAAAGAAAATGAATTACATTAAAGTATAATTCTATCTATGAATTTCTTGGGAATCTGTGAACAGCACATTAGGAATCCTTGAGCCAAGGGACAAAATAACTCAACTATCAGAACCTGCTAAGTGGGAATGACAAGATTAGATTTGGTTAAATGCTAGCTGATGCTTGCAGACTAATTTTGGATTAGTTTCAGCAGGAAATGCTTCAGAAAGAAGAGTCACTGAAGACAAGAACAAAAGTGTTTAAACATGAAAGCCATTGCAAAAGGATAGAACCAATACCCCATCTTCTCTGTCTTTCATCTCTCCCTTTACAGTTGGTACTTCCTCTCAGTCTATTCTCGTCCATTTTAAAAGTCACACCTTGGCCCTACATTTTTGTCTGGGTACCATGGTACCTCTCTCCTTTTTTTCTCAGTGAAGAACTAGAATAACTCGTCTGCACTTCAAGCTTCTCTCGCCTACAATCTGTCTTCTGTCCCCATTTCACCATGACTGTTGTTTCTGCCAAAGTCACTGACATCCGACACTCCCTCTGTTTACAGTTTACCAATTCAACTGCCTAGCTCCACTTTTCCTGGGGTTCTCACTACTCCAGATGCTTCTTTTCAGTGTCCCTTCCATGGGGGGCTCCTAGTTCTCTATCAGCCCTAAAAGGCATCTTGTGACCAGTCTCTGTTCTCAATCCTTTCCTTTGGACTTTGTCCCTCCTCTCCATCCCCCCATGCTACCTTACTGTGGGCCTCCATCTTCACCCCTCACTTATTGCAGAGGCTGCCTGACTCACCTCCTTGTCTTCAGCTTCCAAACCATTCTCTAACCACTCTCAAGGAGAAGGCATTTCTCCTTGAAGTTGACCCTTCCTTTGGTCTTTACAGCACTGTTTGCCCTCATTTTCCTCACAAATATCCTCTTGGAGGCCACTGCTATCTAGGTGAGCTAACTCTCATTGTGTCCCCAGAGTACCCTGAATCCCCAGCAAAGCTCTCAAAATTGCCCCACCAATGAGCTAAAACAAACAAACTAGGATAACCATAAATTATTGCCACCAGTTCTCTTCCTCTTTGGGCAATAAACGCTGTGAGGAATATTTATGCAATGATATAAGATGATAGAGGAAATGATCAAGAGATGGAGTTGGTTAATTAATCGTGTCTCCCATTTAGACATGGCCAGATAAAAAAACCCAGAATCCCCTACCAGCTGCCAACTGCCACACCAGATTCATCCCTCTCATTTACCTTTTCATTTATTCAACACACAATTTTGAGTGCCTACCACATGCCAGTATGCAAGGCATTGGGGATTCAATGTTACCCAAATACTCATAGTTCATCTTCATGGCACCAAGAGTGTAATGGGAGAGGTAGACAATAAATAAATACAACCCTATAATAATTGCATAATAGAAAAAAATTTGAAGGATATATCAGACAGAGGAAATATGCACATTCTAGTTCTAGGTCTCTGAGTCTCTTGGATTATTGAACTGGCTCTTGTGTGAGTGTTAAAATTTCCTTTCATCCTCTTAACTGAAGTCAGCTCAAACTAAAAGTATCTAAGAAGTTTATTCTTTCTCTTCCCTCCAAACACATCCCAGATAGCACTTTCCTGGTATGAGAAATGTTCCCTCTCTGGTTTGGAGTCTACCTTCCCTTCTTTTCAAGCTGTGTTTCTTTTACCTGATTCCAATGTGGCCTTCCATAATCAAGCCCACCTACCACTCAACATGGTGAGGGAACAAAAGAGGTCTCCTTTTATAAAAAGCCTTTTGCATGGCCCAATTTTACTCCCATTCCCTTTACTCACCACTCTGAAAATGTTACCCCTTCCTCAGGCCAAGTGGCCCCACTGAGTCAGTGTGGCTGTCTTGAGAGCTCTAGCAGAGCTCCTGCTCTTTGAGGTTAGCATGGCAATGGAGGAGAACCATTTATGCTCCCCTAGTCATTCCCTGGGCCAAATAGTTAATAAAACTATGACAATATTCTTGTTCTCTTTTCTTCCATGCATTTTACTTTTATCCCAACCTTCTGCAGTTAGCATATAAATAGCATACCTAAGAAAATAGAGAAAGGAGAAGAAAGAGAATAAAAAATTCAAATAGTAGAAAGGAGTTTTCATTGATTTCCTCATGGAAAAGAATAAATTCAAACTCTGACACTGAGATGGAAGGTATTTACTAGCCCATCTTACCACCAACTATTACTTGATTGAATAAATCAAGTTGAGCTATTGAGCTATGTACGAGTCATTGTGTACATATCCTTTTATTGTACAAAGAATTCTATAATTGATAAACACATTCTGTGAGCTTAGAAAGTGGTTATTGGCATAGATGGCCCATATGTGCCATCGTCTGTCTAGGCCAGTGGTTCTCAAACTTGGCAGCATATTAAAGTCAACAGGAGAGATGTTTTAAACATAAAAACGCCCAGGTCTCATCCTCAGATATTCTGACTTATTGGTCTTGGATAGGCCCAAGGCATCAGTAATTTTTTGAAAGGTGATTTTAATATGTAGCCAGGATCCAGAGCCATCAACCAGTCTAGATCTTCCAAAGTCCAAGAAAAGAACTCCTTTCCTATACTCAAACCACATTCTGAACAAAAACAAACAAACAAACAAACAAAACAAAACAAAAAAAAAACAACACTCTGATTTTGATAATTTGGAGGAATTACCCTGACTCCCAGGTCCTTTCCTCAAGAACTAATATTGGCTCCTATCATTTCCATAAGCTAGTCTAAGCTTTTTGATGGATGGGAAGTATAGACAGTATTCTCTGTTTAATAACAGGGCTCTCCAATGGCTGTATATAATCAATATTCCTGTCCTTCTTCAAGTCTCTTCTTTCAGAAATAATGGAGATCTAGGACAGGTCGAAGTCTCAGTTTCTGTTGGTAATCTACATAATTACATTACTCAGCTACCAAACCTAGTCCTGTAAAAAGAACTTAAGAGATATATTTTTTTTCTGAACCAGAAAGGTGGGCCAGTGACACTCCCTCCCAGTTACAGCCTGGTTTTGGAAGGAGCCTTTATTTACATGACAATGCATGTGAAAATACTATTCCTGCCTCCTGACTGGGTTTTCCTTCTTAGCTGAATAGGTACTCATCAGGAAACAAAATCTCACCCTTGCTGATGGAACTGGTAGTGCCTTCTAAGTAGGCCAAAGAATTTGGAGCTTGTCTAACCAGAAATTCTTACCCACTCCCAAAAAATGCATATCCTGTTCGTCCAATGGATGATAATTAGCACCTGCTTCCACCGCTGAACTCCTGTGGGATCTGGCATGTTGCTCTCATAGTTCCTCTGGTCCGTCCTGGTCACCGTTCCCTAATGAACCATTTAGTCACATGATGAGCCACCTAATCTGCCAGAGAGGGTGTTGCAGGACTCCTTGGACTTGGGTGTGGTTGCCCCAACAAAACCATTAGAGAGTGCATAAGAAAGGATGTTGGTGGAGCTTGGCCAGGGGATTAATCCAATTAAATTATCAGCCATAGACTACTTCTTAGAAAAATTGTAGAATATTAAAGCTAGAGAAGATCTTAGAAATTATATTACCCAAGTGTTGTTTACATTTTGGGACTGACTACCTCTGATTGGAATCTGTTGAAAGGAATGGACTTTATCCCCAGTTATACACAGTTCTTCACACAACTTCAGGAAGTTGGATTACAAACTCTATGGATTGGGCTCATGACTCTCAAGTAAAGTACCCACATATAAGTCTAAATCCTCCCCCAAAAAAGTCACAATTCAGTCACTGAGACACAAGCTCCAACACCTGATTCTAGGACCAAACTTACCCATGAACCACTATTCTAATACCTTCTTAGAAGAGATATTCAACACTGACTTTTTCTGAGACAACTGCCCTTGGTCTGAGCATTCCTGTTTGTGGACTTTCCTCGGTCTGCAGGCTATATTCTCTTGGCAGGATGGTCAATTGTATCCCCCTGACTGGGTCACCTTTTTCTCAAAAGTAACCACCTAACCTACTCAAAATACTTCCAAGCATAAAACCTTGGGGTTGGAGAGCTTTAGGGTCATGTCTTCACTAGAGCACCACCTGGTGGATCATTGTAATAAATCTTAGCTAGGCAAGGGAGAGGGGATGCCTATGAAACAGGGAGTATCATTTACCACTTCTTCTATATTTGATACCAGAAGAGTAGTTTTATCCACAGTTTTTGCATAAGAGTTCCTTTAAATGTCGCCAAATGAAACAGATAAAAAGATTAAGTGATTACTTTCAAAGTCAAATTTTTATTTCCTAGCCTCTATATAAAGTTGATAATCTTTAATAATACATAAATTCAAAAGCAAGGGAGTGATAACTGCAAATACCATTTGGAAAATAGAAATGATTGCAAGTTAGTGATTTTTTCTTACATTGTCCCTTCATCTAGAGGCAATAGGGATTGTGTTTCTATCTCTGTCATCTAGGGGCTGCATAATCTTGGGTAAATAACTTAATTACTCTCATTTGTGACACAGAGATAATCCAAGGCAATAACAATGGCACTTCCTGGCTGTATGACTTTGACGCACCACCACTTACATTTCCTGTGCCTCAGTTTGCTCTTCTCTAAAATAGGAAAGACAATAATAGCATCACTCATCTCTTAAGGTTGTTGTGAAGATTTAATCTCATGCTTTGTTCAGTTTTATGACATTTTATGTCCAATGGCATCATAAGGGCTTTATGGGAAAAGCTTATCACAGTAACCAAGACAGCAAAGTGATCAATACATTCATTTCCCAAAGACAATGGCTTTGGGGAATGTAGGGGATTACACATGTCAAGCACTTAGTGTAGTACTAGGTTCACAATATATGCTTGATAACTTTTGTTTATTAAGAGTTAGTGGAAATAATTTAGTGGTTAGAGCATAACCGTGCAGATTGCAATATAACATATTAAATTGCATGATATTAAGATCAAGAAAAATCAGATGTTAGAGAAGGGAATTGAGAGACCATCAAATTCACTCACTTTCTTTATAGATGGTGAAACTGAGGCTCAGAAGTATTAAAGGATCACTCAAGGACACACAACTATGACAAATAGTTCAAACAAAAATTCAGGAATCAAGCTTTCAATTCTGCCTCCTAGCAAGACAATCAAATGAAAAAAATAAAAAATAAATAAAAAAGGAAAGAAAGACAGAACAACAAACAAGTGCTGGTGAAGATGTGGAGGAAAGGGAATCCTTGTGCATCGATGGTGGGAATGAAGACTGGTGCTACCATGGAGAAAAGAATATGGAGGGTCCTCAAAAAATTAAAAATGGCGCTGCCTTATGACCCAGCAATTCCACTTGTGGGTATTTATCCAAAGAAAGCCAAACACTAATTCGGAAACTATATGCACCCCTATGTTCATTGCAGCATTATTTAAAACAATGAAAGCAACCCAAATATCCACCAATAGACAAATGAAAAACAAACAAACAAACAAAACAAAAACCTGTGGTTTACAATGGAACATTACTCAGCCATAAAGAAGAATGAAATATTACCATTTTTTACAGCATCAATGGACCAAGGGGTTACTATGCTAAGTGAAATAAATCATTCAGAGAAATTCAAATACCATATGATTTTTACTTACATGTGGAATCAAAAGAGAAAAGTAACAAAAAAAAAATTGAAACAAACTTATAGACACAGACAGCAGACTGGTGGTTGCCAGAGGAGAGGAAAATTTGGAACTAGGTCAAAGAAGTATAGAGATTAAGAAGTATAGATTGGTAGTCACAAAATAGTCCAGGAAATGTAAAGTACAGAATAGGGTATACAGTCAATATTATTGTAATAACTACATATGATACCATGTGGGTACTGGAAATAGCGAGGGAAACCTATGTAAAGTATATTATTGTCTAATCACTATGCTGTACACCTGAAATAAATATAAAATAATATTGAAAGCAAACTGTACATGGAAAAAAATAAATATATTCAGAATGTGAATAAAGAAGAAAGAGAGAGAGAGAAAGAGGAAGGAAGAAGAAAGGAAAGAAGGAAAAAAGAAAGAAAGAAAGAAAGAAAGAAAGAAAGAAAGAAAGAAAGAAAGAAAGAAAGAAAGAAAGAAAGAAAGAAAGAGAAAGTAGTTAAATGTACAGCATAAGGCTCATTAGTCCATTTAATAGGTCTCTCGATTTTGAACACTGGGCATGATGTTTCAGGCTTTATGCATAGGCTAAAAGAACTAAATTCCAAACCCCAACCTCAGGGGCCATCAATCACACCTCTCCTATCTAGAAAGCCCAGGACCACTCCTCATCTCTGTGTGTGGTCAGACCTATCTTCTCCCTGGCAGCCTCCAAGCTCTAGGACACATGGCACTGTCCCAGCTGGTTGCTGGGGCCTCCTCACGCCTGAAAGCTCCACACTCCTTGGATTAGAAGAGCAGCAGACAGGGAAACAAGTCTGACAATGGCAGAATGAACAGAGGATGTTTAAGTGCTGGGGCTTTCATTCCTATAGGCCCCTCTACATCTTGGGGCAGATCACAGAAATGGTTCAATGTTGTCTTTTAATTTTGCAAATTTTTCCAAAAGAAAAATATATTAACCACAATCAGTTAAGTCTGCTGTCTCTTTCTACTCCGACTTCTGCTCCAGCATACTTTCCTTGGTGTTAGGTGATGTTGAATGAGTGTGAGCGTTTGGGGTATCTGCATAAAGGAAAGTAGAATGGAGATATATTTAGTTTCCATTTAGTGGAAAATACTTAAGCAGTTCAGAATCACTTGTGTAATGTACAACATGCATTGTTGTCGACTCCAGCATAGGAGTTGCTGAGTGGGTTCAGAACCCCTGAAGTACTCTCACCGCCCACTGCATAAGCTCAGCCAGTGCCCTAACAAGTAGGTGTAGGACCCAGGTTATGTCAGAGCATCCTATGGTCCTATAGACACAGGAGCCATATGGGCAGTGGAGGAGAAACAAGGTTTACATGTAAGGAGCCAGAAGCTAGTCTGTGAACTTCTGAAGTTGTAAGTAGAGGATTCTATTCTTATTGAGAACCTGTTAAAAGTCCAAGAACATAAGTTCTCTCCTATGAGAATACTCTCAATTTTCCAGTATGCATAATGATAAATGTACCTATATAATTTTTTTTAATGTGAAATATAATTTATCAGATTCTCTGTATTTGCAGGGTACAAACTTGTTACAGTACTATAATAAAAAGAATGGGTGTACTTATGTGTGAGGTGGCATGATCTATGCATTTTATGAACAATAAAAAATAAATTTTGAATAGCCATGCTAGCCTATGAACTAAATTATCCTTCTGTTCTCCATAAGGAAAAAATTACTGAATCCATTGCCATATGAAGAGGTAAGAAATGGAATGCAGCCAAATGTGCAGGAAAAAAGTATAAAGCAGTTCATTATAAAACACTATTTTTCTTTTTGTGATTAGATGATGTCTGAGATATTTTCAACATTTTACAATTTGTGATTTCTGGTGATTTAGTTTTGTGGGTTTTTTTTTTTAGTATAAATAGATGTTTATTTCCAAGCTATATTTTCATCATTTCCACTTCTACCCTGGCCCCTGAAGAAAATATTATATAAACTTCAGTCCCATAAAACCTGTATATGTATTCTGTGTGGGGACAAAGAGAAAGAGAAGGGTATTAGAGAAAAGATGGAGAGATAAAGAGAAACAGAAATAGAGGAAAGAAGACAAGTCCCACAAAAACAGAGTCAGTCTGGATGGGATCAAATAATTTGAATGTGCATTCACCTCTGTGTAAGTCTCTCCACCCCCAGCAGACAAATGGCCATTTACTTATTTCTTTTATATCTCATTTTCCCTAAAAGGAAAGACAGGGCATTCTGGCTGCGAATTCATTTTGCCAATCTGTGCCTGGATACTTGAAGACATTTAATAACCTCCATTTTGTTTGGCCCATAGGCCGGATAGTCCACTAGTTACACTACTTCAGGCATTTTCTTTGATTAAATTTCTCAGGTAAAAACTCTTAAAGCTACTGATTAAGGAATGTCCCCATTGCCAGACAAGAGTCAGTGGGATTACGGGCATGCCATGAGGAGAGAGTAGCAGCACAGAGAGTAAGCTGGAAAATTAGCCTGCAGGCCTCCCAAACTGTAGTTTTATAGGAATAGTAACGAGAATACAGTGGCGTTATGCCTCAATTCCTACTGGCTTTGGAAGTGTCAACCTATTGCTCATATTTATTCTGAAGAATAATTTAGCTAGTGTCATTTAAAAAAATATTATGAAACATTACCTCCTGAATTCCCTTGTGTTCTTTAATATGTTATTATTGATGGGGAAAGCAGGATGTAGTTACATAATAAAAGTGTGCACCATCCACACAATGCTACTCGTACCAAACAGAATTATGTATCTGAAAGTACCTGCACAATGAGAGAAATCTTGCCCAAATCATAATGGCTTCCCCTGGTCCCTTATCTCAACTAAAATTTCTCAACTAATTATGAAAAAAAAAAAGAGAGAGAGAAAGAGTGAGTGAGAAAATGCATCTTGATTCCACAAAGTGGCCATAAGTCTGGAAACACTAGTGAAGATTAAATGAGTGATTTGTTTATATTACATGAAAATACATGGTATTTTTCAGCTCAATACTGCAGCATGCAAAGCATTAACAACACATGGGATTGAGCTGATGGAAGATTGTAAGTGTAAGATTTTCAGATATGAGCCATCACAGGGTAAAGAAATATGAAAGGAGAAAAGAACTGTCATTCTTTGGCCTGTAGCCAGGATCCAAGACAGTTGCCATATGGAGTTCTGAACCCACTCAGCAAAATTCAGTGTTGCTCCGAAGTTCCCTGTGTATGAAAGGAATGTCCCAGTTTGATGAGGGGAAGGACAGAAAGGCCTCCTCAGGGAATTCTTACTCCATGCCTGTGGTTTCTCTGGGAAGGACAGTTTCATGCTTCATTATCTTCCTTAGTCATGGCTTGCTTCATTGCAAGAAATAGATATCCATTAAACAAACCAAAGCAATGGAGTAATACTCAACAAAGAGAATGAATGAATTGAACTGTGGCTGTACACACTACACGGTGAATTCCATAAGTATATTGTTAAGCAAAAGACTACACAGACAAAATTGTTCATACTGTAGACTGCATTTCAATAAAAATGCAAAACTAATCTACCATGTGATAACTATGGGGAGGCCACTGATGACTTGGAAAAGAGTGGGTGCAACAGAGATGAAAATAAGGTGATGATTCTGGCAGGTCTCAATAATGAGGTTGTGGGCCCTAGCTGGTTTGGCTCAGTGATTAGAGCATCAGCCCATGAATCAAAAGGTCTGTGGTTTGATTGCTGGTGCAGGTTGGGGTGTTTGTTGAAGGCCACTGATCAATGTTTCTCTCTCATCTCGATGTTTCTCTCTGTCTCTCTCCCTCCTATCTACTCTCTCTACAAATCAATGAAAAAAAAATATTCTCAGGTGAGGATTAACAAAAAATGCGCAGCTCTCCCAAACTACATGGGTCCCCCTTACAGCTGCTATTGTAGTCATTGCAGATGACAGTCAGAGGACTTCCCAACCTGATTTCAAATCCTCCACTATAGGAATGAGGAGTCTAAAAATCAGGCCCAAATAACTCTTTTGTTTGTGGTCAGTCTTGATCTGACTAGAAATTCCCTTGGCTAACAATCACAAGTTATTTCTATAGAGCATTATGGCTCCCAAAGTGTGTTTTAACACACCGGCCTCATCAGGTCTCCACAACCAAAGGTCTCTGTTGATCATAACCCTTACTTCAACTGATCCAGCCAGGAGCTCTTTTTGTTTCTATGACAAACTAGAACCACTTTTCATTGTCTTTAAAAATCAATTAAAGCTGCTCTGGGACTTTCTGACCTCAAGGGAAGCTGACCAGCCCAAGGGCAGTCTAAGGAACTCCTCTCCTATCCTTATTAACCTGTAACCAGTAAGCTGGTTGTTTTTCCTGTTTGCCAATTGCCTTTGTACCAAAATGTTCCCTCCCATCAGTCACCCTCTGTGCCTCACTCTAAAGAGGGACCAAGATAACAGGAAGTGAGGGAAACTGGTTTGTGCTATGGTCAACAGTACAAGGGTTAATGTGTCACTAAAGGAAGGTTCAGAAAGAGAACATCTGAGATAACACAGTCCTTCCCCATGGGTTAGAACAGTCCTAGCGCTTTTGTGCTACTTATTCTTATACAGAAATAGTTTCCTAGTCTTGCTAAACAAATGCACAAATATATGGATGAGTGTACATTTGTGTTTGTATTTGTACATATTTGTATATGTATCCACAGCCACACTAGTCCACATACTTATATGAGTCTGTTTAAAAAAATTCTAATGACTAGTTTCTTTTGCATCAAGGCCAAAAGGATTCTCTTTTTAATGTGTGTGCTTAATAGATTACATATTTAAAGAACTGCTTTGCCCCTAGGCAATAAAGACTTAGCCAAGGCGTGCTTTACATATTCTTATACCAACTGTCTAAAAGAAACTAGATAAAACACTAAATAATGCGTATAACTCTCTAAATGTGATATAGTCAACTTACTAGTATGTGAATTACGGAAAAAAATATTGTTTCTATTTGACTTTGGGATATATTATGTTAGTAATTTCCTTGGCAATAAATAATTGCCTCTTCTTCATATGGACAATTTCCCCTGGTTATGTAGTTTGTCATTGTCAATTACCCAAAATGAAACATAGAAACCCAGAAATTATCCAAGCAGGATATGATACAGTGAGACCAAAATGACTGTGGCAGTTTAGTTTTTACAAAGCAGCTTAGATTGGCTTTAGCTGTTTGTAACTGAATTAAGAAATAATTGACTGTGTAGACAACTAAAACTTCCATGGTGGGCCACTGAAGCAAGGACCCATTATTACTCATATAACTGAGATTTTTATACTAACATTATATTTTCTATATGTTCAAATTAAATTTTATTACTTTAAGCCTACTCTACTAGCCTATTAAAATCGTTTGAAGCTCCAGCCTATCAATGTTTGCTGTTTCTCTCTATTTTGTGCTTAAAAGGCATTAATATTGAGTTTTAAAAGATATTAATTATTTGTGTCTGCTTAGAATCACCCTTCTTTATAGTAAAATCTCAAAAAAATTATCTATCCAGGTAGTTTAGGTAGAGCTGACCTAATGTCCTGGTTCCATGGGTGGGTATGTGATTTCGGCCTGGCTAATAAGAATATTCCCTCCCCCTGGCCACTGTTATTGATTCAGGATTAGATACATGGTGAAGAGAGTCATCTTAGTGCTTCTGCTGGGAATTACTCTCCTTTGAAGTTGCTAACCTGATACAATGTAAGGTTCATCTTTACCATAATATGGAGAAGCTTTCATGATGTGAAGCAACAGAGAGGGAGCAGAGCCAAGAAAAGGTGAGAAATAGATAATATTTGTATCATATCAGTCAAGTTTCATAATCCAAGCTGTGCTTATAAACTCATTTCTGAAATTTTCTGAGTTTCTGTCACTTACAACTAAAAGAGCCTCTAACTCTTTTTCCCCCTCACTCAAATGCTTCATTATCACGTTAAGTAGAAAAGAATATACACTCTCTCCATCGAGAATTCAATCTTTTTAAACTATATATATATATATATATATATATATATATATATATATATATATATTGATTTTAGAGAGGAAGGGAGGAGAGAGAGAGACTGAAATATCAATGAAGAGAGAGAATCATTGATTGACTGTTTCCTGTAGCTCCCTACTGGGGATTGAGCCCACAACCTGGGCATGTGCCTTGACTGAGAATTGAACCCTGATCTCATGGTTCATTGGCCACCACTCAATCACTCAGCCGTGCTGGCTGAACAAAAGTTCAATCTTTGTTGAGGTTCAATTCAATGTTGATTTTCATTTTATTCTACCAGCTATGAACATGTTATCTCCCAGCTTCCACTTTTTTTTTAATCTTATTCCAAGGATATCATAAGATTTTCACAAGGACCTTGATGAATAAATCACCTACATACCTACTTGTCCAAAAACACTGTTAAAAAATTATAGAAGCAAATATATCATGAATCCAATCTACTTTTCAACTATAGAGAACAACTGCCTACATTTGCAGTTTGGAATCCATCTTGGGTTTTGTTTGTTTTCAATAAAGCATACTGATTTCCTTTTAGAGAGTGAATTACAACCTCTTTCATTATCTATGATTTCCCTAAGGCAGGTGAAAGAGATTCTATATACCACATGCTATCTTAATACCCCTGGATGGATTTCACACTGGAAGAATTGAGTTTATGTAAAAAAATTTAAAAATTTCTTCCTAGGTTTTTCTCTAACTTGGCATCAACTAACTTAACATAGTTTTCTAAATCTTTTACACTTTATAAGTTATTATTTTATCAAGCAAAAGAGGAGAAAGAAGCATAGAAATGTTAACTGTTGCTCCTATCTGAAATAAAAGCTTTTGCCTCAGTCAAACTGAGTTTACCACTTAAACTTTTGCTTAATCTTGAGCACCTTGGTTTAATTATGGCAAAATTCAAGTTACTAATTCATGAATTGGAGATAGTGAATTTCACTCCTCATGGTTTGCTAAAGGAACTGCATAAAGAAGATATTCACTAAAGATAAGTTTCTATCCTGCTGTTCTGCAAATGATATTTGTAATTTCTGCCTTCTTATCCTTGCTATACACATAGATCTAAAGGTCTTTTTTCTTGTATTTGGCATATCTTTCAAGACATTGGGAAATTCCAGGATTCAAGTTTCCCTTGTTAAGCCTGAGTCAGAAACTGGCATTATCTCCTTCATATTTGTTCTTAGTTATGAACTCTGATTTTAGTGAGAAATTCCCTTAAAACATGGACATATGAGGAGTAAAGTTCTCATTGAGAGTTTACACTATATAAATTTACTAATGCTGGATCATGCAGAGATCAGCAAAGTCATCTTACTTGCTGTTTTGTAACCTGCGTCAGTGGATCCCATATGTTGGGATTTCACAGATAAGTACTATTTAAAGATGAAATAATACCCAGGGTTGCCAGATTATAAATTTTCCAAGGAAGGCCATTAGAACAACAAAAAATATAAAGGATGAAATCCCTTCTTCCAGTGATCAGAGGCTTTTAATCAAATCCTAACAAGCTGTTATGTCAGAGTTCTGTCTTTGTGTTTCTGGAAGAACAATAGCGAGATATGATTGAACATGGCCAGTTTTTTACTTAAGGAAGTCCGAACAGTCACAATTTAAAGATGGGTGCAGGCAGAAGACTTATGCTAGTGACATAAAGGAAGTGACTTTATGTTAGTGACATAAAGGAAGTGACCCTGTTTCACATAATAGAGGGAAGAGCTAATGACCAACTTTGTTTGTAGAGAGGCAGTCTTGGTCATTATGGAGTGGTAAAAGAATGCTTTTCTTTGTCTTTATGGACTTAGTTTATAAGTTGTAAACGGATGAGAATAGGTCTAATCTAATGTGAAAATGTATTTTGTTGCCTACATATTATTTAAAAAATTAATTGCTTTCAGACATATATGAGTATACTTTATAGCTAAACAAAATGTATATTGATTTGTATATTATAGCTGTTTCATTTTACTCATCAGCATTGTTGTTTTGACCTCCTAGGTATTTGACTCTTATTCTTATTACACCAAGGATCAATAAACTATGTCTGTAAAGGACCATGTAATATGTTAAATATGTTAAAATATTAATAATATATTTTTAAAAACCTAGAAAGCAAACCTAGAGTTTAGAAAAAGTAGTATTTTGATGAAAGGCAGCAATTTGAAATCAGGAGAGTAATGTTAGATAATGCCTATGTCCATAAGAAGATACCTCACAAAGAATTTAATTTATCAATAGCTTTTCCTTTGAGCCCTACAGATAATTATATTATTACATATATATGTATATAATATATATATATTATATATATATATATATTTTTTTTTTTTATTTTTTTTTTTACAGAGAGAAAGAGAGAGGGATAGAGAGTCAGAAACATCGATGAGAGAGAAACATCCATCGATCAGCTGCCTCTTGCACACCCCCTTCTGGGGATGTGCCCACAACCAAGGTACATGCCCTTGACCAGAATTGAACCCTGGACCCCTTAGTCCACAGGCCAACACTATCCACTGAGCCAAACCAGTTTCGGCTATATTATTACTTTTAGAAATCTCAAATCTTTATGGAAAGCTCAATTGGAGTTCATCTATATCCACTTTTCTCCTCTTCTTGGCACAAAACTAAATTCTAATCCCCTTATTGTTAATACCCCCTTGTAGTCAAGTGAAGGTCATATGATTGAACTCATATCACTGGAATGTGGGTGAGGTAAGATATGCCCTTTCCAGAACAGACTAATAAAACATCTGCCATTTATGATCCTCCCTTATTCTCCCATTTTGTAGTAACCACAGAAGCCACAAGGTGAAGATGGCAGAGTACAAGATGGAAGAAGCTGGATCTTCAAGATAATTCATGAAAGAAACACAATCATTAGAGTTGCCAAGACTGTACATGTGTAATAAGTTAATTTTTACTGTGTTAAGCTGCTGATATTTGAGGTGGGTTGTTGGTAGCTAACCTACCTGAACTAATATTTGTATATGAAGCAAAAACCTAGTATTTTGTTGGGATGAACTACAGGGAAACAGATCAAGAAGAAGAGGAAACAGTGAACTATGGTCTTTATAAGAGAGAGAGGCAGCCCAATAAGGACTCTATCCATGATCCACCAGCATCATTACCTGCATGGATATTGGAACTGGACAAGGCACTAAAGAGCCACTAACAGGTGGATAACTCAGGACAGAAACTTAAGAAAGGTTACTTTTGAAGGGAAGAAGCTGATATATGACATGCATATATATAAATAATCAGAGTAGCATATCTGTGTTAGAGTTTGTGCATATATCCTTATTTTTCTTATTTTTTTTTCACAGACCCTTAAAAATTTTATCAATAGTCAATTTCTGTTCAGAAAACCACTTGAAAACCATCACTCCAGGATAATTGAATGGGCTTCTTAAAAGGGTATGTGATTAGTCATGAAACATGGACTAAAAGAGAACGAGGTCATCATTTTCTATATCTATGCCAGCATTATCCAGGAAAAGAGGTCCAAAATTAATGATTTTTGGCTATACTCCATTCCACTACCAAGAATATCCTTAACATGAAAATGAAAGCAGGGAATGGCTAGTCAATGAACTTTTGATGTTCAGTCAGAGCCTATTGACAAGAGCATTCTCACTATAAAGCAGATGAATCAGGATATCCTCGCTACCATTAAACAAATAATTCATCCAGTCCCTCTTGTTCTAATTTCAGAATGTGCAGGTCATGATGACCTCAAAGTTCTCATTCATTGATATTTACAGAATTCATTACAAGTTGCAATTGGCATTTTAGTTTTATGTCATCTTATGAATTTGAATAACTCGTGGTGTCATAAAAGTTTTATGCATTCACCTTATGAGGTTGAATAGCATAAGTTTGGTTCTGAACTATGGAATTGTTCTTGGTGAATTAGCAAGTTTGGGTTTCTTAGTTTACAAAGTTGAATGCTAGACTCTAGACTCAAGGAAGCAAATGCTACCTAATGAAGATTTTAGCAAATGGTCTTTTCTCTTATTTCTTTTTTTTTTTTTTAAATATATTTTATTGATTTTTCACAGAGAGGAAGAGAGAGGGATAGAGAGTTAGAAACATCAATGAGAGAGAATCATCGATCAGCTGCCTCTTGCACACCCCCTACTGGGGATGTGCCCGCAACCAAGGTACATGCCCTTGACCGGAATTGAACCCGGGACCTTTCAGTCCCCAGGCCAATGCTCTATCCACTGAGCCAAACGGGTCCCGGCTTTTCTCTTATTTCTTATGTAAAGCATATACGATAGCTGATATGAGCCCTCTTCTTATTTGCATGTCTACTATCCTATCTTTTCACATAGTCTTCATAATTAAAGATGTTCATCTGAGGGTAATAGACAACACAACTTTAAATTTTAAAGAACTCCATAACTAGATGGCGACAGTTACAGACAATCCCTATAGGTCTCTGGCTCTGTCCTTTCCTCTCTGTTGGCTTTATCCTCATGGTGCAAAGATGGAGGCAACAGGATTGGAGATCAAACACCTGGCAATATACAGAGTCAGAAAAGATAAGTCCTCCTAATGTCTTCCTAAGAACTATAAAACCTTTTTCAGAAACTTCCCAGAATGCTTCTTCTCAAATTTTACTAGTCAGAATGTTATCATTTTTATCTATGCCTAAATTTGCATTAAAAATAAGACCACTTGGGTCTTCTGGTCAAGATGGTTGCATGGTAAACGAGGTACTCACATCCTCCCACAACCACATCAAAATTACAACTAAATTGAAAAACAGCCCTTATTAAGAAAAAACCACATGGAGACCAGTAGGAGGGGCAGAAACCTAGAATGAGTTGGTCCTCCCTACACCCATGTGTGCCAGTTCAAAATCATGAGGGATATCTTGGCTGTGGAACATTACCCCTTGAGGATAAAGGGGTGCCAGCCCAAACCAGGCCCCCCAGCCAAAGGTTCCAGTGCCAACAAGAGAAGCTATCATATCTCAGTGGAAATTGTCTCTGCGTGAGATAGAGAGCTGCTGAGACCTAGGCAGTTCCTCGTAAAGGGAGTGTGCAGAACTTACTTGGACTCACTCACTATGAGCTCTAGTGCTGTGGCAGCAGCTTGAAAGGAATGGACATATGGGAAGGAACTGAATTGCCTGGCATCAAGGCAAGGGCTGAAGGGGCATATTTCTCCCAAGAAGGTTACTGTTCTATTGCTGAGCCTTTCCCCCCACAGAGCAAGCAGGCAGCAGATGGGCCTCAAATCTGAGTCTCCATCAACCTTGTTAACACTGTAATCCCTGCCCTGGTAATACCCTGTGACGCCACCTACCCAATTTTCTGGCTCAACCAAGCCATATTGAGTGGCTTTTTCATATCTTGGCTCATATTGAATACTTTCCTAGAATCTCAAACAAGCAGCATTTAGCCTTGGAATGCCTCGTACCTCTTGCTAAGTAACCCCAGACAGAGCAGTAGTTGCAGCTGGCCATGGTTCACAGCTTGGCCTCTCCTGGGCACCTCTAAACCCAGCACAAGTAGCAGCCATCTACAGATAGCCTTGTAGCTCATACCAGGTGGCCCTGGGCAGGGCATAGGCAGTGGATAATCTTATCCTACACTTCCCAGGATTTTCTAGAGCCAGAGCACTCAGTGAACAGTTTCATACCATATTCCATTGATATGAGTTCAATCATGTAGGCTTCATCTGACTACAGGGGGTCTTTAAAAAGGGAATTGAGATTTAGGTTAGTTCTAGTAAGTGGGGAAAACGGTATAGGTGAATTCCAATTCGGCTTTCCATAAGGATTTGAGGTTTCTAAAAGCAATAACAGTCTGTGATTTGATTTTGGAAGCTTCCTTTTCTACTCTTTTGGGAACTTTACAGCTGTCATGTAAGTAAGCTTGAAGAGAACTTTTGGAGAGGGATGTCCATCCAGACCCCCCCATGTATTCTGGCCAATCAAACTGTGTGAAGCCACTTTAAACAAGTGAGTGAAGCCATCTTAAATGTTCTTGTCCAAGCCAAGCTCATATTTGAATTTATTTGTATGTGTGAACCTAGGTGATGCCATGTGGAGCACAAGAACTTCAAAGAAATGAGTCTAGTCAATGCCCAGGATTGTGAGAAATAATAAATGTTGACTTTTAAACTACTGAAGTATTGAAGTGGCTTTTTTACTCAGTGATAGGTAGCTCTCTTAGCCTGTTCTAGCTTCTATAACAAATACCACAGTCTTGGTGGCTTATAGATAACAGACATGTATTTCAAACAGGCTAAGTCCAAGATCAAAGTGTCATCATAGTCATTTGAGGGACTTCTTCTGAATTGCAGACTTTTCATTTTATTCACAAATGGAGAAAGGACAAGGAAGGAGTCTCTTTATAAGAGCCTTAATCCCATTCACGAGGACTCTGCCCTCATGACCTAACACCTCCCAAAAGTTCCACCTCCTAAAATCATTGTCTTTCTTGGAAGTAGGTTTCAACAGGAATTTGAGAGAGACACATTCAGATCACAGCAGTGACCTAATAAATGTCTCTCGTATCCCTGTATTCATAGGGGACTTTTCTATGCTATCACTTTCTAGCATGTGTAGGTCTTCTGTCTTTATTTAAGGTAATATTACTGAGAACATTTAGCCATAGATTTAAATTTTCTTTTGGTCTTTTATTTCTCACAGCCATGTTCTTCTAGATTTGTGCATATTTTCAGCCTCAGAGAAGGGAGCGGAACTATGTCTTTTGAATGGATACTCATCTCTGGGGAGTCTGCATTTGAGAAGAGCTCAGTTTTGTTCTTTGGAAAGAAATATGAATTAACCACAGGCCTGCACAAAAGCAATCAGCAAAATGTCTGCACACCAGAGACACACTACACACTCATGCCAAAAATGCCAGCTGAGTTGAAATCAGCATGACGCACTGCCACCTCCCTGTCCATGCCCCTATTTGACCTATGGTGGGCGTTATGTGATAGATACCTTTATGTTTTCCTTGGGCAGTGTGATGGATATATAAAGGAGCATTTTTGGTGTTTGGGATAGATTCCTGATGATAAACAGCAATGGCTTGTAAATATAAGACAAGCCTTGCTAAGAAAGATAAATTTATGTAAATTTAGAAGCTATTCAGTTTTCTGCCTCACTTTATAGAAAGTGACAGAATAAAAGATGACCAGACAGACCTGTTTCTGAATTTAGAGGACTAAAATGACCCTGGATATATCATCCTCTGTATATAATAACTCGCTAGATCAAAATCTAAAGCATTTAGACAAATAGCATTGGAGAATTCCAGAGAAGGATATACCATAATTTCTTCATGTAACAAAGAGATTTGTTAAAGGAGACCCTATTTCATCCCATCCCCATTTTTCCAAACTCCTAGTGCAAACCAAAGCACACATAAATGAACATAAATACATAGACACAGAGAAATTTAACCCAAATCTTTAATGTCAAAATTTCAATTTATTCTTTTTTTTTGGATTTAAACAAAAGAACAATCCTCACTACTCTCTTGCACTACCTGTAAAGAGGGCAGAGACAATGGAGTTCTATTGCAGTGAAAATGGTTGAAGTCTAACAGTAATTACAGTGGGGACTTGTCATACAATTTGCTATAAAGTGAAAACTGCAAAATGCAAAACATCACCCACAAATTCAGCTCTTCTCTAAGTCATTGAGTTATTATGTGGCTTATAACCTCTATGGGACTCTTCTTCTACAAGGAGGTGATAGGCTCAATTTAGCAGTGAGTGCCTTAAAGCTAAAAATGTACAAGAAACAGAAAGGTAAGTAGAAAGTAAGAGAAATTCTACAATTGTTTACTTCTTGAGCCATCTGGGACCCAAGTCACAAAGATAAAAACCATAAGAATAAACACAATTTTTTACAAAATTCATTGCACCTATAATCCTAGCAATGGGGGTCCCTTTGGGTAATAATTAATATATTCCATTAAAATACTAATTTGGTTATTAAATCACTTTTTACTGTTTCTGGGTGGGCTGAGACCAGACCATCTAAATTATAACATTGAATTATGTTTGTCAAGGGCTTATGTACGTTTGGTTAAGTGAGTCTCTATAATTCAGGAAGACAAATTTCATTAAACTTGATTCAGGCATGAGCAGGAAGCTCTGAAGAAGAGCATGTGCCCCTAGGTTTATAGGCATGTGACCCCAGAAACTGATGGCTCTCTACAACTGCCAGGAATAAAAGGTGAACCAATCTGATGAATATGTCCAAGCAATATGAGCTAAAGTCATGCTTCTCAATCTTTAATGTGCATACAAATCTCCTGTGGTTCTGGTTCAAATGCAAACTCTAACTTAGTAGGTTTGTGATAGGGCCTTAGAAGATTCTTGCTAACAGGCTTCCATTGAAATATGCTATCCCTAGAAAACACCGCATATTTTATCAAAAAGAAAAAATCTTTAGTCAAATCACTTATAGGTTGGTCATACTTCATGACTTTAATTCTCACTATTCCATTCATCTGGACTTATAGAATGAATACTAATTTCTTCATTAATCTCTCATATTTAATCATGTAGCTAAACGTGACATTGCTAAAGAAATTCAAATAGCAAGAAGTAATTATAATAACATCATGGTTTATGTGAAAAAGAAATTCCTGGAAACAAATACTTTCTGAGCTATAGAAACAAACAGAGTGGGGCAAAAGTAGGATTATAGTTTCTCATATGGAAAATACAACAATTAATAGATAATACCCTGTTTCCCCAAAAATAAGATAGTGTCTTATATTAATTTTTTCTCCCAAAGTTGTGCTAGATCTTATTTTCAGGGGATGTCTTATCTTTCCATGCGCTAGGTCTTACTTTTGGAGGATGTCTTATTTTCGGGGAAACACAGGTAATACAAGTTTAAACTGTTTTGAATACTCACAACTGTAAACCTACTTTAGCTCCACCCTGTACATTAGAAATAAAACTGGAAGAAAATTCAGCTAAATGTAATAATGTGGATGAGAGTATGGTGTGCACATGTGCTTATGTATGTGTCTGTCTTTATTTTTTCATTTTCTTCTAACTTTATTCTATTTTCAAAAAATTTAAGTGAGGCCATTTTTCACAATTCCAAAAGCCTCTCTCTCTAGATAGATCAAACCAGGTTTATGACAGCAGAGCAATGATTGTTCTGATAATTCTGCAGTAATGGATAGAGTTGTTGCATTCTTGTCAACAGAGAGGCTAGAGACCCACGAGCCAAGAAATAGAGAAAAAGAAAGAAAAGAAAAGAAACTTCACAGAATTTTTTTAAATAATGGGGTTTTTATTCCTTTAAATCTGGAAAGCTCTGCTTGAATTACCTGAGAAGAAAATACAGACAGAAAAAGAATTTAAATGACTCTGTTTGATTTTTATTATTCCCATTGGATAAAGTCACCTTAATCATGACCTTTGGCATCAATGCCAGAGCCCAGGAGGGTAGTGAGGGTCAATGGAGAGTATAGCCTTTGAGGTCTGGTAGCCTCTGTTTACTCCCAGCTCTGCTACTTTCAAACTTTTATGTTCAAGTCACTTTATCTTGCCAAAACCGGTTTGGCTCAGTGGATAGAGTGTCATCCTGCGGACTCAAGGGTCCCAGGTTCGATTCCGGTCAAGGGCATGCACCTTGGTTGCGGGCACATTCCCTGTGGGGGTTGTGCAGAAGGTGGCTGATGGATGTTTCTTTTTCATCGATGTTTCTAACTCTCTATCCTTCTCTCTTCCTCTCTGTAAAAAAATCAATAAAAAACATTTTTTAAAAAAGACACTTCATCTTCCCTGAGGCTCAGTTTTCTCATCTGTTAAGTGGGAGCAAAAATATTGTTTGTCACAAAAACTGTGTAAAAATTGTCAATGTCTGTAAAGAACTTAGTGTAATTTCTGATACTATAAAACAAGTCTTTATGCAAACATCATAGAATGCTGTTTGCAGTGGTTCCAAATTACAAGAAGAAGAAGAAGAAAAAAAGAACTATCTTTGAGGAATATATTTCATATAGTTCTAAGACATATTCAACTTCAATATTTTAAGGATATTAATTATTTAATGCTATGCCTAATCTATGAATTTCAGAGCAAGTTAATAATATAATAGTGTCTTCCTTTTTATGGCCACTGTATTTCACAATGTTTTGAGGTCCCCTGGTGATAAACATAATTTTATGATTCTTTTTGGTTATCCAAACATATTTGAAAGATCTTATTGATGTTCTGTTAAGTATTTTACAACTGGTTCTTCAAGGGGAAATAAAACCCTCATTTGAAGTGTTTGCCAAATTCCATGGGATAAATATTCTGACCATGGCCAATTTCAACCTACCAACTGATGTCACTGAACTAAGAGTTGGAAAGAAATTAGCAGTAAAACACTATTATATAGTATTCTATCATACAGATCAAATAGACTTAGTTTACCTCAATAGTATAGATAAAACAAAACGAAAAATAAAAAGTTTTTAAGAATTTGTTACCTTTGTTTTTAATATAACATTTAATTATAAGTTTATATGATTTAGTTTTTAATAATGGCTGCATTTAACAATCAGCTCTTAAAATTCCTGAAATTTTAGCAATTGGCAGTCTTGAGCCACTATGAACTGGCTGCAGCACACCATCTGGTGCTAATTATTGTGCAGAATATGAAGATAAATGAAGAAATATTCAAGCACTTACCGAGTACCCCTTCTATAGAAGTCATGGCCACAAACATCATTTCACTTGTATATATATGTGAGGGTGAGGCAGGTCATTATCCCGTTTTACTGAAGAGAAAACTGAGGCTCAGAGATAACAAACCAACCAGAATCAGGGGTACCCAGGGCTAGAGCAGGAATCACAAACTGAGTTTCTAAAAGGAAGCAAGTAGGTAACTTAACAAATAGAAGTGAGCCAGGTTGTGTGTAAGAAGCATTTGAGCCTGGACATCTGCAAATGGGCAGTTATGACAAGCAAAACTAACAGCTGGAAATTTTGTGAATACTTACTAAGTGCCATGCATTATGCTGAGTCTTTGCAGAGATTAACTCATTTAATCTTCAAAACAACTATAAGGTGGGTATCTTAGTATCCCCACTGAGGGAAATTGAGATTTAAAAGGTTGCTAAAGTCACACAGTGAGTAAGTGATAGAATTGGAAGAGAATCCAGCAGTCTGGGACCTGATGAGCCCACATTATCATCCTCTATGCACGCCTCATTTAAAGGGAGCAGCTGCTTGTCAGCTTGGGTGTATTATAAAGATGTAGGCCATTGTTGCCAGACTTTCCAATTTATTAAGAACAGGATGAAAATCTGGACTTTCATGTGAAACAGACTGATCTTTACTTAATTCTGGAAAATTCTTGGTTGACAGGTATTTGACTATTTCTTTCCTTCCATTATTTCTTCCTTTCTTTGGGGTATTCTGCTATTTGGATACTGACCTTTCTATTTCTAGCCATGATGAATGTTAATATTTATATATATATTTCCATCTCCTTATCCATTCCTGGTACCTTCTGATAGTTTTTGAGACTTTATCTTTTGGCTTAGTTCATCATTTTTTTTTACTCTATTCTGTAATTTGTCAATCAACCAATTTGCTTCTCTACAGTATTGATTCTTAAACCTGATCACCTCAGAATCACCTAGGGGTCAGATACCTTGTCCCACTCCCAGAGTTTCTGATTCAGTAAACCATAGGTCAATACAATAATTTGTATTTCTAATGAGTGTTCAGGTGATGTTGATGCTGTTGGTCTAGGGATCACACTGTAGGAACCAGTTTACTATCACTCATATCTTTCTACTTCCTATTTAATATTTTTGTTTTCTTCATAACTGATTATTTCATCTCTATATTATATTGCTTTTGAATATATTGCTTTGAACATATTCATTTTACTTTAAATTCTTGTTCTAATACATTCATTCTATTTCGCTTGCTATAAGCTGTTCAGGAATTTTGCTTTTCTTTTTTCCTATGTACATACACATATATTCAAATACTTATATTTCAATATGTATATGTATAAATATACATATACAAACCCCCTCACCTGTGATCTATTTCCAAGGAGAGTATCAATAATGTATACCTAGTATAAAGGAAAATGGCAGGCCAGAGTTTGTGCCCTTCCTAGTGGTATAGGAGAATGGATTGGGGAAAAGCATCTTAGAAAAGGCCCTGAAGCTCTGGGTTGACCAGTCTGTTTGCCACCTCACCACCAAGTGGTCCTGCCACCAGGATGCATGTTCTCTTTTTCAAGGTCCTTGGAAAAGAGAACATGTGTTTACCTGTCACCCATGTGTGTGGAAAGGTGGGAGGGGTGGGGGAGGTAGGAGCAGAGAATGCTCAGGGTCTATAGGTCTCACTGAGCCTGATATTGGCTATATCTCACTTTAGCTCATTTTAAGTCAATCAAGATTATGTCAGCTTTGTGTGTTTCTTTTAAATTTGGTGAGTCATGTTTTGGGAATTTTTTATAACTTGGTGAAAATTTAGTAAACAATTGGGAGAGTTTATTTTAGGTGATGTAGTCAGAAACCAGAAGTCCAGATACTTAAGATTTCTGGCCACTTTTTTAAAATCAGAAATATGTACAACAGTTTTGTATATCTAGGTTATTTAAATCAGATCTTTAGAATCTAGGAAAGCATTGACTGTTCAATCTTTTTCCTATTAGAACAGCATTTTATTATGATTAAAACATTTTCAAGATCAGTAAACTATTTCTCATAAATATAAATTCCTTCTACATGTCCAGGACAAGGAAATCAGTGAGTGGAGAATTCCTGGTCATGAAGGTGACAGGATGGAGTGGTGGTTATCAGAGCGATCAAAAAATAGATGTAAGCTGGCATTATTCCCAGCCCTATTCATGAGGGAATGGCTAATCAGTTAACACCACTTCCCTTACTGTGAAGCAAGACAAATGTAATTTGCCATCTTACAGGCTCATGCTGTTGTAGTAGTTTTGATGACTCCTGGGAAGGCGCTGGAAATTCCTTGCTATTGTTAGTAAAGAGCTGATGCACATTTGATTCCCACATGTGCTTGGGACTTATAAATCGCTGAAACCTAAGTAGCACAATTTTCTAATTGAGAACTTTGAAATGTTGCCAGACTCATAGGCCCTGCTAGCTAAAGCAAGGGTGAATTCCCTGGGGCAACTGCTCATGGCACCACATGCTCTCTGTTTAAAGGGTTTCCTGATATAATGTGTGGTTTTTATCTTCATGAAGTGCTACGAGTGTCATGTTTGCGGTAGATTGCAAAAGTCTTCTTCCACTTTGTGGTAGATTGCAACAATAGCCACAAATTCCTTCGTGCTCTTTGTCCACATCTTTTGCAATGTGACTCTGCAGCTCCTGCCATCGAGAGCTAGAACCTTTCTTCAACCCTAAAACTGGACTGGCCTCATGGCTTGCTTGGCCAATGGAGCATTGGCAAGTATGATGCAGACAGGGGCCTGAAAAGCACTTATACATTGAAGGTTGCTCTCTAGATTGTCTTGGGAACCCATCCATTATGGGAATAAGGTTTGGCAAGCATGCTAGAGAATGACTGGCCACCTGGAGGAGAACTGAAGCACCCCAGCCAACAATCAACTAGGCAGTTGGTGCATAAATGAGCCTTGCCAGGATAAGCCAAACCTCATCCAATCAATAGTACCATCCAGCTGAGCCCATTTGCAAATTGGTGACCTGCAGAATCATGAGGGGAAAAAATAGTTGTTGTTTGAAGTTTCTGTGTTTTGGAGTTATTTATTAGGTAGCAAAAACTGAGGACAAAAAAGCTAATGCGGAGACAGAAATGTGCCTGTGAGAAATGTTGGATATATTTATCCTTAGGTGACTCCTGAGAGCTCTTGGGTCTTCTGAAATATGGTAACATTCAATAAATGCATGTCAACTAGAATGACATGCCTATGAGGATAAGGACTGGACACTTATTTAATGTATAGTTCTAGACATATGAAATTCCCCTATAAGTATTTATTATTTATTGAGTGTGTATATATGCAAGTATTTGCGTGAATATTGTCTCTTTCTCTACAGTGTATAGAAGTTTCTGTCAGTCAACCCCCACCCTTATATTTCCTTGGAATTTATTACTTTTCTGCATACCAGCCTAACTCCACCTAACTTGCAACTCTTTGGCTTAAGCTCTCTCTTGCCTCCCAAACCTGTTCTGCCCATTTACAGGGAATAGAAGAACTACTGGGTGATCACTGCTCCCAGAAGGATCCCTCTATAAATGACAAATGAGTTTCAACAGGTAAATATCCCATCTCACTCATGGGATAACTCTGAGATGCATATTCTACACTGTTTCCTGGAATTCCCCAAGATTTTCATCTCCAGATGCCCACAGTATAATTGCTTGGTAATGTTTCCTTTATTGTCCTTCCCCCTTCTATCAGTGTTTCCTGGGATCATTTTACAAATACATTATTGGGACTTCAAACTTTGCTTCTGGGAAAAACTAAACAAGAAACTCGGAAATTCCTAGAGCTCCAGATTTTTTCTACCCTTTACTAAGAAGAACACAAGTGTAAAGAGGACTACTGCATTTGTTGGAGACAGATGGTTAGGTAGTTGTTACACACAGAAAAAGATACATGCCGTAGGTATCATGAAGACAAGTATATATGCCCCTATGTAATCCCTGAAAACCAACAATACCAAAACTATTTTCTATATATATAAAACCCTAATATGCAAATAGACCGAACAGCGGAACAACCAAACAACCGGTCACTATTATGTGCACTGACCACCAGGGAGCATGCATCGGACATGGTGGGCATCAGTAGTAGGCAGCAGAGCGCGTGGCGGGATGATGGAGCAGGTGAGTGGGGGCACCAGACCAAGGCAGGGTTCTGGTTGCTGTCATCGGAATGAGCCTCTAGTGGTTACTAAAAATTCTTTGCTCCTACACACTGCAATCCTGCCAGGCACTCACACCTGCTGCCAGCACCAGCCCCGCTCACACCCACTACTGGCACCCAGCATCGGCCCTGATCCCTCGTCCCTGTCAGTGGGTGTGAGTGGCGGCTACCAGCCCCTATCACCCCTGAGGGCTTCTCCACCTCCCCCTGCTCCTGAGGGGTGAGCAGGGCAGCATCTGGATCCACTTGCACCCTCTGCTAGTGCCAGCCACAATTGCTCCGCACCGTCAGCAGGTGAGAGCGGGGCCGGTGCCTTCAGCATGTGGGAATGGTGACAGTGGGAGCAGGACTGCCAGCAGTCAGGGGACCAGAAGGCCATGGTGGGAGGACCAGATGCAGAGGATGGGCTGATACCCTGTGCCCACTGCAGTCATGTAGCCAGCAAATTGACCAAACGGCAGAACAACTGGTTGCTATGATGTGCACTGATCACCTGGGGGAAGACACTCAACACAGGAGCTTCCCCCTGGTGGTCAGTGTGCTCCCACAGGAGGAGCACAGCTCAGCCAGAAGTTGGGCTCACAGGCTGGTGGCGCAGTGGCAGTGGTGTGAACCTCTCCCACCTTTGTGGCAGCAATAAGGATGCCTGACTGCTCTGGAGCTGGCCTAAGCCATCAGTTGGACATTCCCCAAGAGTTCCTGGACTGCAAGAAGGCACAGGACAGGCACAGGACTCCCCACTCCAAGTGTACAAATTTAGTGTACTAGGCCTCTAATCCTATATAATACTGGCTTAGATAGTGAGTGGTGAAGTAGAGAAGAGTCTAATGTGTATTCTCACCAAGTTCAGATTTTACTTTTGCTAATTTAGTTCATGGAAAAATAAAGGGTGTTTCTGAACCTAAGCAACTCTGAGCATTTCCTTTTTAAAAATGGCTTTATATGTAATACACTTGTCTTTTTAAAGATTTGAGACAGTGTTAAAAAGGCATAAAATATTGAAATATATATATAAAACTTACCAGAGCAATATTGTTCTGTCATCCTTTTCTTTTCTCCTCTCTTCCTCCTTCACTCTCCCCACCCCTTTCTTTCTCCTTATAAGTGTGCTGATAAATGTTTAGCACTTGATTCTGGGAAAGACCTGATTTGGAGAACCAGCCAATTTTAAATACTCTCCCCATGAGAGACTGCAAGCCACCAATGAAATGTCATTGCATGTGGAGTGGAAAGAGATGTGTGGTACTGCAACATTATAATACAATAGAGTAAAAAACCTTACGAGTATGTATAAAAGTAAAATGCTGTAAAATAATGAGGACGTGGTAGTTAAATGGATTTCATATCTTTGTTTTTAATAAAAGTTATTTAATTGCAAGTTTGCATAATTAAAAAGCAGGGAGGTATAGAACAGAATGACATACCTCGATGCGGGGTTGTGGGGATGAGAAGAGATTAAACCAAAGAACTAATATACATAGCCCATGGATACGGGCAATAAGGTAGTGAAGACCTGGGGGAGGGAGGGAAGCGTATAGGGGCTGTGAGGAGGAAGAGAACGGGAGATATCTGTAATACTATTAACAATTAAAAAATACATTTAAAAATGAAAAAAATGTAATAAGAGCTGTGTTTAACGATTAACTTGTTGAAAAAGTCCCAAACATTCAATAATTGACTCTCTCAGGAGCCACTGCCAGCTGACTCCACCCCACAACTGTTATGACATTTACTTAAGAATCAGATATAAAGGAACAAGACTTCTAAGTCTAAAAAAAAAAAAAAATCTTACTCCCAATCACTCAACTATCCACAAAGCCACAGTCCTGGTTAATGGTTATCATTTATAGAGATAAAGTCTCTAGAAGGAACAAGGGCAAGTAGTTTTGCCGAGTCTAATGCTGTTAATCTTGGTCTCATATAATACATCACAGAGAGAAACAGCAGAACACTCTGAAGGAGCCCTCCAGGGAAGAGTCCCAGCCTCCCTTGGTAACTGACTCGGGAAGTTCCTTCTTACAACTAACTTAAAGCTTTCCTGCTCCAGCAGAGGCTCATTTCTGTTTGCTCCCTCCTCAGTGAAGGTGGAAACAGCTGGTTACCATCCCCTGCATTATGACTCTTCATGTAAGGAAATGAAACACCCCAAACCAGCTTCCAAATCTGTTCAGCTGTAAAAACAGCCTCTTCTTGAGCAAAAACAAACAATAAATTAAATGGAATTGCGAGTTGAGAAGTGCTGCATATTTCACTCCAGGGAAACACCTCGGGCCAGGTTATACCCTCGTCAGCACCTAGTGATCAAAGACGCATTTTCCCTGGAAACAAATTCAAGGAATGAAACAGATGGGATTATTAATCTAGTTGCTGTTAGTCTTTTGGGCCATCTTACAGAACATCCCTTAGCAGGAGGCGTCCTGAGCTTTATCTTGTAATAAGATTGTAAGATCTTGGCAGGATGAGTGCTGCCTTGTATGCTGATGCCTTTCCTGCTATATCCAAGACATTTTTTTTAGGAAAGAGATGCAATAAATCAGAGTAGCTGCAGAAGCTACATCTTAGGTGGTACAAGTAGGCCAGTAGAAGCTAAAATGCCAATTGATAGTCAAAGCTGTGCCACCCACATTTTAATGCTAGGGCTCTTATCTCTGGAAAAATTAAAAAGCATAAGGTGAAGAATTGATTTCACAGTGTAGGGCTGGCCTGGAAGAAAGCAAAGGGGGGCATTTGGAAAAGAAAAGATAGAAACAATAGCCCACATTCTTATTGATGCATGAGAGTGGCATAGCATCAGGGAGAAAACAGAACTGTGAAGTTGCAAAACCAAGGATGTTCAGGACATACAACAAATGAGACCATCTCTCCGATAGCCACCTTTGCACTATCTGCAATTGAAGGCTGTAATTATGATATCAGTGTCTGATTTACTTGCATTTTCTCAAGCAGGCATGCACCCCTACTTTGTAGACCTCAAAGCATTCATTTCTTTTCCATTTCTCCACCTCTCACCATACCTCATTGTTCCTTTTCTGCCAGGAGTCTGAAAGCCCAGATTTCAAAACCAAATTCAATGGACTATATCAAATCCCCAGAAAAAATAATAAAGAATACACTCAGTTTCTTTTGGTTGGGTCCCCAAACTAGACATTGTCGGGAGTTATTTACTGCAGTTGAAGCTCAGCTCTGCTTCTGTTCAAAATTTATTGAGAAATTCTATGATCCAGGCCCACAGGTGACAATGGATGTCACCTCCTCTGTGGACACTGATTTGTGCCTTCCACTTCTAAAGGGAAGGTTTCCAGGGTGCTAAGAGGAGGGGAAGGGTAGAAACATCCTTCTCTAGGGACATTTAAAATTAATTACTTAAGCCCTAACCAGTTTGGCTCAGTGGATAGAGCATCAGCCTTCAGTCTGAAAGGTCCCAGGTTCGATTCTGGTCAAGGGCATGTACTTTGGCAGCTGATCAATGTTTCTCTCTCATTGATATTTCTAACTCTCTATCCCTCTCCCTTTGTCTTTGAAAAAAAGACATCAATAAAATGCATATAAAAATTAATTACTTACAATCATTTTACCCCCAAAAAATTGTAACTAGCATTGAATATCTTTATCACAGAGATGAATAGAAGGATGCCTGGATGAATGGATGGATGGTTGGATGAATAGACAGATAGGAAGAAAAGAAGAAAAGAAAGAAGGAAAAAAGTAAGGACAATAAATTGATAAATCAATGATAGGGAAATGGAATCATATTATGGTATTTTGATATGAAGGCTTTTATTATAATTTTTCTTGAACTTAAAAATGAAAAAAAAGAAAGCTAAGGAGCTATTTAACTTTAGGAAAAAAATTTTAATCACAAAATGGATCAGTTCATAAGCAGTTCCTAAAGTGAAGAACATTGTATTTCATAGTATCTATTGACTCTTTTTTGTGAAAAATGTGGAAATTAGCATTCCTAATTTTATTATGTATATTCTTTTTTATATTTAATTTTATGAACCATACATTCTGTTCTGTAGCAGTAATTTTAATAGTCATTTCATTTCACTTCTATATTTTAATAACACAATGCTAATCACTATCAACCTTTTACCAGGGCTGCTCCATATATGATTTTTTAAATAATCCCTATTTGATTTATCAATTGGATTAAATAATCCAATAGTTGATTTGGTCTTTTTCTGTCAAGAAGGGCACTTGTCTGTTTTATTATATAAATTATTGCAAATTTGAAAATGTCCCATGTATTGATACTTGAAAAACAACTTGACTAGACCTATAATTCTCAGCTCACATTTTTTTTTCTCTACTGTCTTTGGACTTTGCTCTACTGTCTTCTGGCACTGAGTATTTTCTCAATTACTGAGAACAATCTGACATCTTCCCAATTAATGGTTGTTGTTTGTCTAGACACCCATAAAAGTCTTCCTCATATTTGTGTTTTAATGACTTCACTAGGATTTATCTTAATGTTGATTATTATTATATCATTTTTATATTGGACAACATGTACCCATTATATCTGAAGATTCAAGTCTCATGGGAAACACTCAAGAAACATAGACTAGACACACAGAGGTTAAGTAACTTGCTCAAAGATAACATATCTAATAAATGGCAAGGTCTGGATTGAAATCCGGCCGTCTGATTCCAGACATCCCTCACCCCCAGTTACTACAGTACAGTTTGTCCTGATGAGGAAGTGGGCTGGATACCTCTTCTCAAAGTCAGTCAGCTGACTAAATACAATTTTTTCCAAGGACGTCTGCAGTTAGCAGGTGCTGGGCTATTTAGAAAGCCCCCGACTGTTTAGAAGTCACTGTCTAGAAAAAGGATGATATAGTAGGTTTCAATCATTGTGGTACTGCATTCCTTTGGCATTAGAGAAAGGAGGTAAAGGGACAGATAGAAAGACAGAGCAACATATCAAAAATAAGCAGGAAAAATAAGCAGAGGGGGCTGATGCAGACTAATGGAAACAGATCTGATTTCTGCTGCTACACATGCCAAGGGCAGCAGAACAGAAATGGCTTCATCCCTTCGTCCCCGCCCCTGATCATAACTTTCCCTAACGGACCAGGTTTCCTTAATTCCTGGGCTCAGTAAGGCCCCACCAAGAGCAGAGTAGATGATGTGCAGGTGGCTGACAAGGTCAGTTCTTTAGAAAATCAGCCTAGGTGGTGATTCACAAAGTATGACTGAGTAGCACTGACCACGTTCCACAATGCAGCTCTCTCCTGACCTAACTGGTTGGATGCCTTGAAAACTCTACCTTGAGAACCACTTTTAGGTTAACATTCTCTCTACAAAAGGCCATCTGTTATCAGAGAAGGGTAAACTTTTACCAGTCTTTGACCTTTTAGGGGAACACAGAAGATCCGCAAAGTAGAAAGGGACTTTAGAGAACAGCGAGTCTACCCTCTCATTTTATTTATTTATTTTATTTTATTGTTTAATGTATTACAAATAGTAGCGCATGTCTCCTTTCCCCCCGCCATTGACCTTCCCCAGCCTCCCCTACCCACCAGCACATGCCCTCACCCCTCCCTCACCCGTAGTATCTTGTGTCCATTGGTTATGCTTATATGCTTGCATACAAGTCCTTCGGTTGATCTCTTACTGCCCTCCCCGCCACCACCATCAACCCTCCCTTGCCTTGCTTCCCTAATTTGACAGTCTGTTCGATGCTTCTCTGCCTCTGTATCTATTTTTGTTCATCAGTTTATAATGTTCTTTATTATCCATAAATGAGTGAGATCATGTGGTATTTTCCTTTCACTGACTGGCTTATTTCACTTAGCATAATGCTCTCCATTTTAGAGCTTGATTTTTTAGATTAGTGAACTGTGATACTAGAAAGCCAGGAACACTGGGGCATTAGATACAGGGGCCTAAAAAATGAGCATGAAGAAAGGAATAACTGGAGCAGGATAGTGGATGCACTGCCCAGATCCCTTTCACTGGTCAGGTGCACACATCTCCCAGCTGCTGTGAGTGTTCACTGCTAATGGTCACCCTCTGCCCCTCACCCCACCTTCTCCAAAGAATTTCCATGAACCATAAGGAGCCACCTTTCCTAGAAGAGTAAAGCCCCTACCCAGGGAAGCTGCAGCTAATGATCAGAGCAGGAATATAGGAATATAGAAGAATAGCTCCCTTGCAGCAGGTGGGACTATTCTTTATATAATTCATAACCCTGTGCTCCCCATGGGTCAGGCTGAAGCTGGCTCACAGCTGGATCACATCTATGCTTATCTCTTACAACTGCCCCATCCTGTTGCCCTTACTTTCTCTCTCTTCAGAGCACTCCCTCAATAAATCATATGCAGCTGAATTTCTGTGTTGAACTCTGCTTCAAGGGAAGCCAGCCTAAGACAAAGAGAACACTGATTGGGAGGGGAGCAACTAAATTCTTGGCCTAATTAACAACTGGCCTAAAGGAAACTGTTCCTAATATAACCAACGATCCCCCACTCTCTCTTTCCTCTGTCCAAAATTTCAGTCAGAAAAAGCTCTTGAGTCTGAAACTCATAGCATACAATCACACTAGGTGTGTGCTTAGACCCAGAGAAGGGTTTGTTCTGTTCGCTGTCACCGTGACCATTCACTCAGCCTCCAGGACAAAACGATTTAGGTGATACTTCTGGTGTGAGGTATCCCAGGACCTTCTAGAGATAAACAGACAGCCCATTAGTCGCACTGCCCCATCCAGTTTACAGTAAAATGATTCTTTCATCTCCACGTTGTTAATTAGCACCCTGGCTGGGAACTCTTCTACAAGTTGAGATGAGACACAGGAATTGAAATACTTAAGAGACAATAAGTATTTTATTTAGAAGTAAAACAACAGAGCCATGTTTGGGAACTGCAGACTAGAGTTTCTCTCGCTAAGTGAGAGGTGTCATCTCAAAGCTCAGGACTTGTCTTGTCCTGCCAAGTGATTAGATTAGCTTAATGCTTTTCACTTTTGCCTTGGGAAACTTCCCTGGGATTACCACTTTCCTCCTGCACTTCAGGCCTCGCCAGAAATTCCTCAGGCATATTTCTTTACCCAGGATACCCCTATGGTAGTGCTGCATCCCTGTTAAATCAGCTTGGGGAGGTAAGGCATGAAGGACAATCAATCCTCAAAAACAGTGCTGAAGGGAATTGAATGATCCAACAAACATCAATCAGTGCTAGTCAAAGAGAATTACACAGTGTCCTTTAAAATGGGTTGCTTTATTTCAGTTGTCTCCTTTGGAGTAGTTTGACATTCTTAACTCATTACTATTATTAAAAATTTAATTAATGTTCTAATAGCAGACACTCTGACTTCAGACTTAACCAAAGATCATCAGTGATTCAAGAAATGGTTATACAGCTATAAGAAAAGATTAAATACTGCTATTATTGACAACATGAATGCACCTTAAGAATATTATGCTAAGCAAAATAAATCAATCAGGAAAAGCTAAAAACCATATAATGTCACTCATATGTGGGATATAAAACTGAAACTCATAGACAACAATATGGTGGTTACCAGACAGGAAAGGGTAGAGGATTGTAAAGGTAAAGGGGGCCAAATATATGGTCATGGAGAATGATTTGGGGTGGTTGGCACACAATGCAATATACAGAGAATGCATCATAGAACTGTACACTTTAAACCTATATGATCTTATTGACCAGTGGCACCCCAATAAATTTAATTTTAAAAAATACATATAATAGTGATCCCCTTTAATTTTTGGTTACCAAGAACAAACATTAGTCCTATATAATAAAAGGCTAATATCAGCTGACTGGTGGAATGACCAGCTGTTATGATGCTCACTGACCACCAGGGGACAGACACTCAACACAGGAGCTGCCCCCTGGTGGTCAGTGTGCTCCCACAGGGGGAGCTCCCCTCAGGCAAAAGTCGGGCTCACAGCTGGCAAGCAGTGATGGCGGAAGCCTCTTCCACCTCTATGGCATCACTAAGGATATCCAACTGACAGCTTAGATCTGCTCCCTGAAATTCATGTGCTTGGGGGAGCAGGCCTAAGATGCCAGTCAGACATCCCCCAAGGGCTCCCGGACTGCAAGAGGGCACAGGCCAGGCTGAGCCCCCCTCCCCTACCACAAGTGCATGAATTTCATGTGCTGGGCCTCTAGTAAAATATCCTACATAATAATAGAGGAATATGCAAATTAGCCAGGATGCCATAACGTCACAACCACTCAGCAGGAGGCATGCACTGCAGAAGTGAGTGGGCAGGGACTGTCATCACCAAGAGGGCCAGCCTCGGGTGGCCCCTGACTCTACTATCTTGAGTTTTTGGTTTCCAAGGAAACAGCCAGAAGGGATAAACCCTCTGCAAACAGCACAGCTGGAACCTAGCTAAGAAATAGCTTTGTTTAAATTGAGCCTTTCCTGCAATGAATGACTCCTTGGATCAGGCAGATTCCTATGGAGTGCAATACAATGGGGGCCCCAGTTTCATCCATGTCGATCTCATGCACATTAGCTCAGGACAGCAGGGAAGGAAGGAAAAAGGCATCATGTGGGGCAGCTCTGGCAAGCAAGCAGAAGGAAACCATGCCTGGTAGACATTCCCCTGACACCTCCTTCAACATGTAAGAAGAATCACATAAACCAATACAAACACCCCTCCCCCACCCTGGAAGAGGTCTGAGACTGAGGGGGGTCCCACCCATGCATTGTGTACCTGCTTCCCACCCCCTTCATCCAAATGGACAAGTTAGGGAGTTAAAGGGAGGAGGAGGAGCCTCACAGGAAGGGGATTCCCAGAACCACACCCTTGGCCTCCTTCCAGACCTGACCTTTCAGAGTGCAGGGCCTGACCCCGCCCCCAGCAGATTTGCATATCCCAGACCCTCTGGTGCCTCCAGGCACTGGACATTCCTGTGACTTCCCTGCCTCCCAGCTGCTGACCCCCACGTCTCCTAACCCAGAAGCACTCTGTCCTCCCCAACTTTCGGTCTTTATACCCTAAATGCATGGTGGTCATAGTTGCTTCTCCATGAATTTTATTTGATAAGAACCCAAAGAAGTCATTTAGCAACTTAGCTGCTCAGACGACGACAAATGATACACCTTACTTGGCTTTGATAGCAAAGCAATCTTATTCTTTTATTTTTTTAAATAGATTTTTATTGATTTCAGAGAGGAAGGGAGAGGGAGAAAGATAGAAAAATCAATGATGAGAGAGAATCATTGATCACGCCCTACTGGCGATTGAGCCTATAACCCAGACATGTGCCCTTGACCAGAATTGAACCTGGGACCCTTCAGTCCTCAGGCTGATGCTCTAGCCACTGAGCCAAACCAGCTAGGGCAAGCAATCCTATTCTTGTTTATGATTTTTGTCGTAAACAAGTGAATTTGAAATACATCAAACCAATATACATTTTTTTAATGAAATGTCTCCTCATTTCTACTAATGCAATTCTACCTTAAAGCTTATGTTGTATAATCTACACTAATAAAAGTGTAACATGCTAATTAGACCAGATGTCTTCCGCACAAAGCCATAATGGCAGGGGCTGAGGAAGAAGTGGTTAGGGGTGATCAGGCAGGCAGGTGAGCAGTTAGAAGCCAGCAGTACTGGATTGTGAGAAGGATGTTGGACTGCTGGTTTAAGGCCTAAGCCAGCAGTTAAACATCCCCCAAGGGGTTCCAGATTGGAGAGGGTGCAGGCCAGGCTAAGGGCCTTCTCGTCCCCCCGCCTCCATACATGAATTTTGTGCTCCTGGCCTCTAGTAAGATCTATAAAACTAGAGCAACATCCTGAAAACCAACCTATACTCAAATAGCCATGCTCTCTCAGTCACAGGGATAGGCAAGGTGGCAAGGTGGCAAGTTAGGGGCAAGTCAGTAGTATGCTGTGCTGTCATGACAAAGAATTCCTGAACTTCTGTGGCTGAAAAAGCAAAGGATTATTTGTTGCTCAGGCTACATGCCTATTGCATGTCAGTTGGAGACTCAAACTAACCGGAGCAATATCTACATGAAAGATAATAAACATCACAGCAGAGCATAAAAGATCCTGCAGAAATTAATTACTTACAAATAATTGGCCAGAACTAGTCTCAAAGATAGCTGGACATATTCAGTCAGGAGAGATTTAGTAGCTATACAAAGCCTGGATTTTGACCCTCAAACCAATCCCAAAAGAAAACTATCCATTTAGAAATTTTCCTACCATTAAAATATATTCTACTAGCAAGCATTGTACTAAGTATAATGTAAGTCACAGAATACATTTAAAACATTCTATTTGCCTTGTCGAAAGTCCCAATATAACTGTAAGATGAATCAAGAAACAATAAAAATATTTATACCAATTGCCGAGACCGGTTTGGCTCAATGGATAGAGCGTCGGCTTGGGGACAGAAGGGTCCCGGGTTCGATTCCGGTCAGGGGCATGTACCTTGGTTGCGGGCATATCCCCAGTAGGGGGTGTGCAAGAGGCAGCTGATCGATGACTCTCTCTCATCGATGTTTCTAACTCTCTATCTCTCTCCCTTCCTCTCTGTACAAAATCAATAAAAATATAATTAATAAAAAAAATATTTATACCAATCTAAAGTTGGGTAAATTATATACCAAATCATGTGAAACACAAATCAAACTCATCATACTGCTCCTTTTTCTCTACCTATACATGGAAAACTTGACTGCTGCATCTCCACTGCCCTACAGAAATAAAATGCGAGCCACATTTGTAATTCTAAATTCTCAAATACCCACTTGAGGAAAAGCAAAAAGAATAAGCAAAATCAAACTTATTTGGACCTTTTTAAAAAATACATTTTTATTGATTTCAGAAAGGGAGAGAGAGATAGAAACATCAATGATGAGAGAGAATCATTGATGTGCTGCCTCTTGCACACCCCCGCCTGGGGATTTCAACCCGCAACTCGAGCATGTGCCCTTGACAGAATTGAACCCAGAATCCTTCAGTCCACAGGCTGATGCCCTGTGCTCTGAGCCAAATCGGCTAGGGCCTTAATTATACCTTTTCCTTAACCCAATATATCTAACATATCATTATTTCCACATGTAATAAACAAAGATTACTAATTAGAGATACTTTATATTACTTTTCATATTAAATATTTAAAATCCAGTGTGTATTTACACTTACAGCCAATCTCAGTTCAGACTAGCCATCAAGTGCTCACATAACTAATGGCTATTGTATTGGACAGAGCAGGTCTCTGCAATAACCAAAATTAACCTAGTTATTGCTAACCTGCTTAGCCACAATTTTTTTTAAACTGCTGGTACGTGCCTGAAGGTTTTTTTTTTTGGATGTTTAAAATGATGCTTTTTTATGACCTGTCTGTCCCTTACTTTTATTCTGTTAGGCAATAGAGTTCCATGAACTTAAAGTGGTTAAGATCACATAGAGTGTTCTGGGAAGGAAACCTTAACCCACCCAAGTTAAAGAATTCAAGCAACAAACCAAACACATGTTCTACCAGGGCTGCAGGTGGGGGGAAGGGGTTAAGAAGAGGGTAGGAGTGTTCAGGATGTGCCTAATAAAAGGCTGCTTGTTGGGACTTGTGGGTGTGCAGCCCTTTTCTTAAAAGGTTAAACAAAAAGCAGAGCCAC
Source organism: Pipistrellus hanaki (assembly GCF_964339955.1). Taxonomy (NCBI): domain Eukaryota; kingdom Metazoa; phylum Chordata; class Mammalia; order Chiroptera; family Vespertilionidae; genus Pipistrellus; species Pipistrellus hanaki. Next base: position 29,062,913 of record NC_140508.1, read on the forward strand.
TGTATTTCAGCAGGCTTATTACCAAGAGTGACTTTGACCTTTTCCATTTCTGGAGATTTATGATAGAACTTTTTCCTTTGACATGGCACAGGGCTCTTTGAATCCAGGTTGAGTGTGATCAGGTGTGCTTCTCAGGGAACCCTTTCTGTGCATAAAGGCAGGTCTGTGCTCCCCAGCACCCTCAGGAAGAGTCTTGGTATGGAAGACCTGACACCAGGCTGCTGTCCGTCAATTCCTTTGCAACAGCCTCGCCCTTTGTAGAACCACATTTTACCTTTCGGGCTAAGCAAACACAAAAACAGACCATTTTCACAACAGAAATGTCTGTTGACAGTGAGGGCCTTAACATGAAACCTGAGCCTTGAAAATTCTACCAGAGACCAGTTAATCTAATAAAACTCTTGACATTAATGGGCTTAGCTAGTGGGAAAGTTTGAAATTCCTTCTCAGACCCACAAGGTCCCTTGGTGAGTGAGAGCCTTTCAGGTGGTTTTTGCTTTGGGCTCCAGCATGCCAATTTCACACTACATCTCCCATCATTTCAGGACAGTCACTGTACACTTCAGGGTTGGTTAATTCTGATCAGCTCACTCTTTCAAAGCAGGTGTTCAAACTCACTGAACTTGCTGTTGACTGGCTCGGCTTCTTCGTGCTAATGAAGTAAAAATGTAGCTTTAGAATCCCCGCGTGGGTTTGCTAACTGGCTGACTTCAGTAACCGTGTAATGCTTATGAATCCTACAAAGGAGGGAAATCTGGTAGACAGGTCAATTGACCCAAATACTCTTCCATTCCCAGAAATACACCTGGAAAGGTAAACCCCATTTTAAGAATGGGGCGTGGGTGCATCTTTATTAAAATTCTTCCCTGTATCTGATACTACGGATGCCACACTTTCTTATCTTTGAAAATTAACTCTTTCGGATGGAGCCAGCAGATCTCATTGTACCCTCATGTACTTACAACCATCAGTCAGTTCTGCACCTTACAGCCACATTCTGAAACCCAGGCTAAGGTTAATTAGTTTGTATTAGTAATCTTGCTTAGCTATCTTGGAAAAAGAGAAAAATGTTTACTGGTAAAATCAGCTGGTGTTAGAAGTCACCAATGGTTGGGTTGATGGTGGCATCAGGGATTTAGGATTCTTTTGAGCTTCCTTACTTTCATTTTTCTAAAATTCTGAGGTGAACATTGAGATTTAAATAGAACTGACATTTTGTTAAATATCCATTGATAAAGAGCAATCAAACCTAGTGATAGGAAGAAGCAGGAACTTCCTTCTCCGATTTTGACTTTCAACATATTGGCGCTATTGGAAAGATGAATGTTACTTTGCTATTAGTTGCATTTTTCAGGTCCCCCTTTAAAAAGCTATTGAAAAAAAAAACAAAAAAAAAAAACACAACTCTTAATCCAAACAAGAACTGAGCAATGATGCCCACAGCTCCCAGGGAGAAGCAGGTCATACGACTATTTATAATAATGACAACCGACAGCCAGGGCTTGAAGAATGCTTTCCCTCCTGTTGTCAGTTTTGAAATGGAGTTGGAGGCAAGGGAAGACCTGATAACATTGGTGTATTGTTCCGCAGGTCCCAACCTCAGCAGGCTACATCAGTATCTTCTGTCTGAAGAAGTCGCTCTCTTTTCATCAAACACATTCCAGAAGTCAGCGGTAAAAGCACTGGCCGGGGAGAGCAGATTGATCCATTAACTCTCACCCAGTTCCTTGGCTGAACCCTCGTTTCGCATTCCAGTTACACAGATTTGGTGAGTTATCAAACAGGAAACGAGCTCTGAAAGGAGCTGCTCCTTTGGAGGCTCCCTCTCGCCAGGGCTCCTTCTGGTAGCCGATATGTTGTGGACTGCATGAGAGACCTGCCTCTAACACTTCTCTAGACTTCTCAAATGTTGTGTGCCCAGTTACTACGTGGGGACCTTGTCAAAATGCATAGTCTCATCATATAGGGAAGCCTGAGAATCTGGATCTATGTGCTTCTGATACACTCAAGGTGATACCAATGATTCTGGTCCTTGGAACATATTTTAAGTAGCAAGGAACTAAACTCACCCTGGGAACGTGACAGAAGGCCAGATAGCTGCATTTTCACTTGAGTTTTGGCTCCAGAATTTATCCAACACATATATTTTATTTATTTATTTATTTATTTATTTATTTATTTATTTATTTATTTATATTTACTTATTTATTCTGTTGCCATATATTTGACTACCTTTACCCTTTACAAATCCCACCACCCCTCTCTTCTGGTAACCACCATATTGTTGTCTGTACCTATGGGTTTCAGTTTTATATCCCATATATGAGTTAAAATTTGATAGTGTCCCACTCATTTATTTATACTTCCCTTTGCCTTTGGGATTAAATTCATGAAGTCTTCAAGGCTAAGGTCCATTAGTTTAGTGTCTAAGATTTCTTCTATGTAATTTATTGCTTCAGATCTAATCTTTGGGTCTTTTGAGTTAATTTTTGTACATGAAGGCAAACTCTAGTCTAGTTTCATTATTTTGCATGTGGCTTTCCAATTTTCCAAGCACCATTTATTGAATAGATTAATGTAATACATCACATTAACAAAAAAGATAAAATGATATGCTCTTATCAATAGATGCAGAAAAAGCTTATTAAGATACAATATCCAGCCCTAACTGGTTTGGCTCAGTGGATAGAGTGTCGACCTGCGGACTGAAGGGTCCCAGGTTCGATTCCAATCAAGGGTGTGTACCTTGGTTGCAGACACATCCCCAGTAGGGGGTGTGCAGGAGACAGCTGATGGATATTTCTCTCTCATCAGTTTCTAACTCTCATCCCTCTCCCTTCCTCTCTGTAAAAAATCAATAAAATACATTTTTTAAAAATATACAACATCTGTCTATTATTAGACTACTCAATAAAGTAGGTATACCTTCAGCTACCGGTAATATCAGAGTCAATGATAAAAAACTGAAAGTTTTTCATCTAAAATCACGAATAAAAAAAAATATCCACTCTTACCATTCTTATTCAGCATCATACAGGAAGTCCTAGATAGAGCAATCAGGCAAGAGAAGGAAATAAAAGGCATCCAAATTGAAAATGAAGAAGTAAAAGTTTCACTTTTCATAGATGACATGATTCTTTATATGAAAATCCTAAGATTCCACCAAAAAAAACAACACGAAAACTATTAAAATAAATAAATATGGTAAAATTGCAGGATACAAAATAAATGTACAAAAATCTAAGGCATTTCTATATACTAACAATGAAATTTCAGGGAAAAAAATGAAAAAACAATTCCTTTTGCAATTGCAACAAAAAGAATATAATGCTCAGAAATAAACTTAGCAAAGGATGTGAAGAACCTATATACTGAAAGCTACAAAGCATTATTAAAAGAAATTTGAAAAAGCATATGAAATGGAAAGATATTCTATGTTCATGGATTGGTAGAATCAATATATTTAAAATGTCTATATTACCCAAAGCAATGTACAAATTTAATGCAATCACCGTCAAAATACCAATGATACTTTTTAAAGAAATAGAACAAAAATCATCAGATTTGTATGGAACCAAAAAGGACCCTGACTAGCCAAAGCAATTCTCAGGGGGGAAAAAAAAAGAATGAAAATGGAGGTATCACACTCTCCAACTTCAAACTATACTATATAGCAATGATAATCAAAACAGCACGGTATTGGCAGAACAACAGACACACAGACCAATGGAACATAATTGAGAGCCCAGAAATAAAACCACATGTATATAGGCAAATAATTTTTTCCAGAGGAGCCAAAAACATACAATGGAGGAAAGAAAGCCAACAATACATCTTATGTGCTTGCCCAATGACATACCAGTGGGAATAAATGCATAAGAAACCACAAAGTGGGTGGTTACTCGAACACCTACAACTCAATGTTTTGATGAACAACACATGATAGCTTTAAGCCCCATAGGCCTAATGAGGAGGAGGAATCCAGGCAAAAAAGGTGTGCGTCCCCAAGGTGAGAAGATAGGGGAAGATAACTTTCATACTAGCTGTACTCAAATTCAAAGCCTAAAAAGGAATAATGATTATTTTCTCTTTGCTAAGCTCTGCTTCAGGGTGACTTTAAAGCTCAGGAGGCACTACCCGTCCATTTAAGGGGACACCCCCAATTGGGGTGTAGCCTTTTAAGGCATCCTTCTATGTGACTAAAATGAAGATCAAGGGTGAGATTCGAAGCACAGGAAAGTCCTGTCTTAACAGATCCAAACTTGTGGCAAGTTATTGCTTCTCACGATAGTCCAGGTTTCGTTTCTCTCTCAATCGAAGAACCTGGGGCAACTGTTGAATTTAGTTTTTGTTTTCTCCAAATAGAGTAACTGCCCTACCATGAACTCAACTCATATGAAGATTTGATGTCAGACAGACCTTACCCCAGTACTCTGGCATACCAGCTATAGCATCCTAGACATGGTACTTAACTTTCTACAGTTGCCATTTTCCCTTCTGTAAAATTGAAATGATGGAAACCTATCCCGTAGCATTTGCTATGTATCCTATGAAGCTAATGTACATATCAAGTATGTGCAGTATAAACTCAGAAACCTTAAGTGCACCTGTCCTTCCAACTGTTGAAATACGTAGAACATCTTTGTCTCCTGAGCAGCTTAAAGTTCTATTTGTAGCCCACTGCTACTAGGAATAGAGCAAGCATTAGAAATGCTGAAGGATTTCCCTTCAGTGGCTAATTTGACGGTTGGAACATATTTTAGGAGAGAGAAAACCATAATTTAAAGTATCCTGACATCAATAAATATTTCCTTAGCATTTAGCTGTAATAGCTCTGAATCCTCTGTCTGTTCAGAAATTTCTAATTTCAAAATAATGTGGAGCTTTGGGAGTTCGTGAATCCACACCAACGTCAGAAAGACCAGGTGCCTTCGTAGTTTTCCACACTTAGGGAGAAGTGTACACTACTCTCATTTCTTTGTGAAATGGGGAAGCAAGACAAGTTGATCTTTAGTACCCCTCAGCTCTGTGTACCTTGGATCAAATTTGGAAGTCTCAGAAAGAACATTAGTTATGACCATGGATGAGACTGGTGTTAGGATGGACAACTGCCCAATTACCCAGAAAACACCTTCCATATTCACTTGGCTGCATTCCTAAGTAGCTACTGCAATGGGAATCTACCTCAACCAATTGTTTTCAAGCTCAGATGACCTTGGGGTTACAGAGCTGGAATAAGAGTTTACTGCTAAATATTATTGAAGTGACTAATAATTCCTCAAAATAAGTTCCAGATAAGTACTGAATTGAAAATAAATTTTCTCTTTTTCTGTTCACTTCTGACCTAAACACAAACCCTCATGTATATGCTCCAACCCCACCCCTTTATACCCCTACTTATAGAGGTTTGATTCTTCTCACACTACCCTCCTATGCCCATTCCAGACTCCATACACTGAGATGACCAAGGTGATATCTAGTTGTCTCTGAAAATGCTATGAAGATGATTTGCCAGAAAACATCTTAAAGAGACTATAGCATTGCCTTCCTTCCACCTAAACAATCTCCTCACCTCTACTCCATTCCATCCTCCATCCTGTGGCCAGAATAATATTTTCAAGAAGCAATGCTGATTGTGTCACCCTCCTACTTAAAACCTTTCATTGGCACCCTGCTGACCCTGGAATAAAATTTGAATGGCACACAAAGTTGTTCATGACCTGGCTTCTGCTTATCTCCCAGTCTTGTCTGTCAAACACTCCCCAACCTTCTTCTCCCTTCCCTTCTCAGCATCAGATTCTCCACTGATAAGCCCAGATGCACTCTGGCCTGCCTTCAACACACAGGGTCTGTTGCCTGGCAGTCTTTCCTGTCCTGCCCCTCCCCCATCATGGACTTAACTTGTAACTCATCATTAAGATATCCATTGGGCATCATCTCCTGGGATCAGTGCCTCTCCTATGTATTTCTGTACGTGTCCAGTGCTACCTGCTTACCAGCTGCACATTCTCCTTCTGAACTACTAAGGACCATATACACTGGAATGTTTTATAACCCAGAGTAAAGGCTCTGCAAATATTTGCTGAATGAATGAATGAATGAATGAGCAAAGCACTTTCTACTGGGGTGGGCAAAAATAGATTTATAGTTGTGAGTGCTCAAAACAGAGTTTATTCTTATATTATTATAATCACGACCTGCATGTCTTTTTCTATATGAACAACTCTAAACCTACTTTTGCCCACCCTTGAATGAATAGAGATTCTCAAAGTATGGTGCGCAGATCAGCAGCATCAGTTTCACCTGGTACTTAGCAATGCAAATTCTCAGGACTCCTTACAGATCTAGTGAACCAGAACTTGGGGTGGGGCCCAGCAATCTCTATTTGAGAAAGCCCTCCAGGTGATTCTGAAGCATGTTAAAGTTGGAAATTGCTCTTAGAGCAGTGGTACTCATCTCTGGCAGCACAGTCCAATTATCTGGGCAGCTTTTAAAAATATGCTTGCACTCCCCCCTCCCAAAATATCTTATTCAGTTAGATTAGTGTGTATTATTGAGTACTTTTTTAAAGCTCTCCAAAAGATACAGATATGCATCTGTCCTAGATTTTCCGTTTTTTTTTTTTTTCTTCCCAGCCCTCACATACACATAAGATTATCTATAAAATGGGCATTGACCTAATCCCATTCCACCAGCCCCTGGCCTCCCCCAGGACAATGTGGTACAGTTCTGCATCAGATACAACCTAGCAACCAAAATCTCACTATTCCAAGTGTAATGCTGGAAACAAAGTCTGTAGCCCCAGTATCTTGTTAGAAATGCAGAAATGCTCTGCTCTGAGCCGTGTGGCTCAGTTGGTTGAGTCCCATGCACCCAAAAGTTGCCCATTCTATTCCTGGAGAAGGTGTGCGCTGGGGTTGTGGGTTCAATACCCAGTAGGGGGCATGCAAGAGACAGCTGATCAATGTTTCTCACATTGATGTTTCTCTCTCTCTCTCTCTCTCTCACATTGATGTTTCTGTTTCTCTCTCTCTCTCTCTCTCTCTCTCTCTCTCTCTAAAACAACAACAACAACAACAACAACAACAACAACAACAACAAAACACAGGGAAATTAAAATAAAAGAAATGCAGAATCTCAAGCTCCATGCAGACCCACTGTATCACAATCTGCATTTTCACATTCCCCCATGATTCATGTCCACCTTAAAGTTTAAGAGGCACTGGCCTAGAAGAGGAAACACTGAGTATGGTTTTACAGAGCACAGAAGTAAACTCCTTTTTTGCAGATATTTATAGCTCCGGTATACAGCAGCATATAGTCAAAAGTATTCTGCCATAGTCTTTCAACAAAAATTCTTATCAGAACCAAAAATGTCAAGACCAAATGGCTTCATTCATTAATAGAGTAAAATGGACTTCTTGAGTCTCTATGTCTTTTGACTGTAGAGTAGACAAGGTCATATGCATATAAGATTGAAAAACTGAGCTATCCAGAAAGATCCATGCATATACAACTCAAAATAATGAACAAGTGCTTCTAGCCCAATCACATTTATTGAGTGCTTACTATGTGCCAGGCATCAGGTAAGCACTCAACACATTAACTTATTTAATCTTCCCACACCTGATGAAGCAGGTGCTGTTAATTATCCCCATTATGGAAATGAAGGAAGCAGAGGCATGAAGAAGTCAGGCACAGCTTAGGAGCATGACCCAGAACTGAAATCCCAACCCATTCTTCTCTGAAGCCTGGCTTATTAACCACAACACAATGTTCAACAATTACTCTAAAGGAGAAGAGACAAGGACCCCAAACAACTGTGAGTGTTTTTTTCACATTATTTTAAAAGCCCCTGACTGTTCCTCCTACAATTAGAAGAGCCAGAATTAAACAGAATGGTTGCTGTGCCAACCCACAGAAGTCAAATATAACCAGGCAGCAAATTAGAGTAAACATTTAGGAATCCCTTGCATGTGGCACACGACTCCACCCACCCTTCTTGGCACAAGTCAAGATGTTGATTATATATGGATCCCGCTGGCATTTCACGTCCTCATGCGAGTCATACAGAGTATCCTCCTTACTGCCGAATGCGAACATGACCAGACTTATTTGAGTAATCTGGCACGTTACGGGGATGACTCAACAGTGCAGACAAGGGCAAGAGCTCCGGCTTATGTATCCCTCCATCCCCGCTCCCACTCTGTATTCAGTCACCTGGTGTAAATGGACAGAGACAAGATGTTTGGCATGATGGCGGAGTGCTGAAAATCATTTCCTAAAGAACCAGGATTTCTTAAAGATAAAAGTAACCCATTGGCCTGGAGCCACTAACTGCAACTGGTTAAAACCCTCTGGGAAATACGTATCATCTATACAGTTTTTGCATGTGAAGATAAGGCAGAGAAGGGAGGAGAAGGCACCTTTCTGCTTATATTTGGAGCAGAATTTATGCCCCACATATGCCAGTCAATCAGTTTGGCTCATCTCTCTTAGCATTCCATTCTACTGATTGTCTGCCACGAATACAGTGGGGTTTTCACACACTAATCCAATTTGTAGGCATGGGAGTCTTCCGTGCAAACTCTCTGAGCACAGGTCACAGATGGCAGTCCTGACCATTCAGCGGTCGCCAACCTTTTGGACCTCAAGGACCACCATATAATATGGTCTTTCTTCGTGCTGGGTCAGAAACACTGAAGCTGACAGGCAGCCTCTGACAGGAGAACTGTGGGGATGTCATCCCAGAGCCTAAGCTGATGTATACGGATGAAGTAAGTCTTGAGATATTTCATGTCAGAGTTTGTGGCCCTGGGAGCACATTCTTAATTAAGAACATATTTTTATCAGTGTCTCTAATTCATATCACAACTTTCTTTGCAAGAGCCAAAAGGATTCATAAATCCATAAACATTACTACTGAAAGAAACTTAGATACAGTCTTGTCTAAGTCTTCTGTTTTACAGATGAAGCAATTGAAGTGCAAATTACTTGACAATTTTCCAATATTATGTAATAAATGACAGAGCCAAGGGTAGCATCTGGGGTTTCTGATTTCCATGCCAAGTACCAGTTCCACCACTGGGTTAGACCAAATCTGGCTGTTCCGAATCATCTTTAAAGATACAGATCTCCTGGCCACAATTTCAGATTTGTTGATTTAGTAGAAATCTAGGACGGGGCCCAGGAATCTGCATTTTAAGGGGTTTCCTGAATATTTTGGTGCACACTTATGAATGGGTGATGGACTGTGCAAAACAAATTTCAGGATCAGAATTTTCCTAACTATATCAACAAAAACCATGTAATATTCTTAGATCTTTCAGTTATCAGCTTTTTTGATTGGGTTTCCAAGTAAAACTTCCTAAATGTTGACTTTCCCAAAAGTGACTTTTTTTCTTTTTATCAGAACATCCATATAATCAAAATAGGGCAATTTCTGTGCTTCATAAACTCAGAAAAGTAAAAGATGACTTAAAATCCCAGAGTTAACCAGCGATAAACCTAGACTTGACTCAAAACATTTCCTGTACTTTTTTCCTCCCCTAAGCCAACTTATAGGAGTGGTCCTGGTGATTATGATGCAAACATGAAACTGATGAGAGAAATCTCTCAGAGCCCCACTGAATGACCACTCCCCAGCTCAGGTGTTTTTCCTCTGATTGCCCCTTCCTCTTTACTCTTCCCTTCCCTTTTATAGGATGATGAGGACTACAGGGGCCATCCTTACTAATTTTATGTCTATATTGGGAGATCATAACACTGCCCTTATAAAGTGACCATTGGCCAATTTAGGTGGACCACTCCCACTCATTGCCCAAAAGATACTATTTCATTCCGTTTCCAAAGTCCAAAGACAGTACTCGTGGGTGTTTTAAATAAATGTAAGATTTTTTAATATTTTATGTATACATTCATTTTGCATGATAAACCAAGCAGAGTTGGAGTCTTAAAACAGAAGACTTCATAATTAATTCAATGGTGTTCGCTATAGACGACTATCTTAGGAAAAACTGGGGCTTGTAGGCAGAGACCCACCCATCTCTGTGGGGCCTTAGATTCCCATTTCTGTACAGGCAACTTGCTTGGCTCCATCTCCTTGGACTTCAAAAATCCTTTCAAGAAAGAATCAGAAACTCATTAACACTTAGAAGTCAGTGATTTGGCAACAGATTGGAAGACAGCAGCACTTTAAGACAACAGCTTTGAGTTATCGATGGATATTCCATACCCATTTCTTTCCTGTCCTTCCTTTTTGTCCATTTTGACTTACCACTGTTTACTAGCATCTAGCCAGGAGTTAAAACCCAGCCTACCTTATTTGTTTTGTTTTGTTTTTTCTTTTCTGGCTTGGGGACCAAAGGGATTCTGCTGGCTTCAACTATTCACACAGAGCTCCCAGAGTAGTTTTAAGCACATGACTTAAAACTACTTCAACCCATTCATTCCCTTCCCTTCCCTGGCCACAGTGCTTGGTTCAGAGGCAGTCCTTGGACTAGAGCAGACGAATCTGAGTGAATCACAGGTCTTTTTTTGCAGGGGTGAGGAGAATATAGAGTTCTGGAGCAAAATGCTTTCTCTTTTGTGCTGAACATGAAAGAGGACACATGTTGAGCTTCCAAGCTTCTGGAACCTACCCTAGGAGAAGCAGAACACATTTGAATATAGATTGGTAGAAATGTAACATCTAAAAAGTCTTTACTTTAGTCCATTTTCATCATCATATTTATTCTGCCTCTGTTTTTTCTCTTTCTCATGCTATCTATCTATCTAGACTATTTAAGAGCAGGATATAGACATGATGCCTTTTTACTTAAAGTATTTAATTATATTATCCTCTAAGAAGAAAAGGATATTCTCTTATTTCCTTATCTGGGGTTTTAACATTAATACAATATGTTATCTAAGTTTACAGTTCATTACCAATTTTTGCCAATTGTTCAAGAAAGCCCTTTATATACATTTTATTTTTCCTGCTCCAGGACCCAATTCACAGTCACTGTACTTTATTGCCATCTGCTTTTACATAGCTGTCCTCTGAAACAGTTTCTTTTTGGTGTGTATTTGTCTTGAATACTATTGACCTTTTTTAAGTGTTTAGGTCACTTTTTATTAGAATGCCCCTCAATCAAGGTTTGAAGTAAGAATTATGCTAAACATGCATATGTTTAATGGAACTCAGTACATCTGTGTACATTGCATAAAAGTTACAGATATAGTAAATTGTTCATGTATACTTTAACAGCAGACTATATAGTCTTTAAAGATAAGCATATATTTGCAAAATATTATGTGAAGAAGAGAGAAAGCAACACAATGCAGTTTGACAACTTATTCCCTACATTCCCTCCCTAAAGACCAACAAATTCAGGAATACTAGGAAGCACTGAAGTCCTGTCTTAAAAGGAGTTTAAGACACATTTACACGCAAATAGTCAAAAAGCAGTTATATTTTACTGTACTCTCTAATGAAAGGGACAGGATCAAAATATTAGAAGCAAAATTTTACAATCAAGGGGAGGGACTGGCAAGAACTATGCAACACTGACAACAGCATGCTATCTGAGTGGAGACGTGGTAAGAGAGACAGACTAGGAGTCAAGAAGCCAGGATTCTCACCCTAGCTTGGCTACTCACTCTGAGTGATCTTTGGCGAGATGCCCTCACTCTCTGGAGCACAGTTTATCTATAAAACAAAGGGGGTGGACGAGATGCTCTGTAATGCCCCTTCCAGTTCAGTGTGTCTCTGAAAGGTCCATATCTACATCATTCAAACTCTGATCAAATGCCAGACTTGGCAATAGTTCAGAGAAAAGGACTATCAACATGTGGGGCAATAATGGGAGCTTCTCTCTGAGAGCTGGGAGTGGGAGGTGGACTCATGAGCAGTAAGAAGGAATTTGGTAAGTGGAGGGGGGCGAAAAACAGGGCATACTAAAATGGAAAGCAGTTCAAGTGAATGCACAGTCTCAGAAGTGAACACAGGAATGTTCTTGAAACAGACCTGCCTGATTAGACTGAAGGTGTGAGTTGGTGGCCTGAATGAACAGACAGCTCATGTGTAATAGTCAGCCTCTTCATTCTGACTACTTTTAAGACCATGGAAACTTTCAATGATGTGCTTTGTGGTGACATCTATCTATCTATCTATCTATCTATCTATCTATCTATCTATCTATCTATCATCTATATCATAAATATGAGAGTCAAAGGACACTATATAACTGTTAGTTGGCAATGGCTTCATGAGGAATATCTTTACTCCATTTCACACCTATGTCTATGTAGAAAGTTGTTTTATCTGTACAGATAGCAACATTTCCTCCTTCCCCATCTGAATTACCTGTCTATTCACAGATGAGGAATACAGCACTGTCCAGCAGCAATTCTGATTCATGCACTGATTGCCATTGCTACTGGTGATTTGTGTTCTCAGCAGTGGAGATTATATCCTGTGTTGAAAACTGATCACATCAGCTCCTTTAATGTTCATTAGTTCTTTAGGAGAAGCTATTATTTCTCCAATTTTGCACAAGGTAAAATTGGCTCAAAAAAGAGTTTATGGACCAACTGGTGTGGCTCAATTGGGCATTGTCCTATGCACCAAAAGGTTGCCAGTTCAATTCCAGGTCAGGGCACATGCCTAGGTTATGGCACAATCCCCAGTATGATGCACGCAAGAGGCAGCCAATCCATGTCTCACTCTCACATAGATGTTTCTCTCTCTCTCTCTCTCTCTCTCTCTCTCTCTCTCTCTCTCTCTCTCAAAATTCATTAAAAAAATCTAAAATTTAAAAAAAGAGTTTATGACCTTCCCCAGAGCTGGAATATGAATCTAAAATTATGTTTTTAACATCTGTGTTGATTTATACACAATTTTTCCTTCATCCTTGTAAATAATGCTTTCCTTTGCTGATGTAACCAATGGGGCTTAAGAAGTGAGCTATTCTAAAGGATCCTTTCCCTAAGCAGGCCTGTCTAGCACTAATTTCAGATTGTTGGTGCCAACATCATGTGAGCATGATTTATACAGGCAAAAAAAGGTGATAATTAGAAAATGTCAATGAGCTGGTTATAAATGTTGCCAGCTAATCAATATTATTAAAATCATTACTAAAAAATATTTGCAGGTAGTTTGAGAGGCTTTGATATGTATTTTAGACTTTTATTTATTAGGAACCAGAAAGGTTCTTTTATATTTCTTGGCCCTCCAAAAAGGTCAATTTTATTTATTTTACACATAAATCATGAACCAAAGTTATATACAGGCACTAGGAAGAATGAATAAAAGAAAATTACCTAAAGGGGATGGGGAAAAATTCACCTGTCCTCTAGGGTAGTTTTGAATGACTATTATTTAATAGTAGCAGTGGTTATAGGCGTGTGTGTACTTGGAGAATGTGCATGTGTGTGTATACATTTTGAGAACTTTTAAAAAATGTTTAATATCCTTTGTAGTATTCTAAACTTAGTAGGAAGAAGATTATGTCTACATATATTTTAGAATAAAGCTGTAAATTGTTGATGATGGTTGTGAAGTTTGCTCTTACTTGTAAACAGGGTTCCTTTTCTCCCTTCCTTGCTTCTTTCCTTGCTCCCTTCCTTTTCTTTATTTCTCTTTCATCCTCTTCTTCCTCCTTTTTTATTTCTTTCTGTTTCTCTTTCCAAGATGGTGACAGAAAATACAGCACTTGTAGTAAAATTAGCCAAAAAGTAATTTCCTCAAAATCATCGTTCATCATAAGAGTAAACTGTAAGAGGAAATTATTTGGAGTAGTTGGAGAAGTAATAAAAAGCTCCGGTATAAAATACTGTATTACCTTAAAATAGACAAATGAGTGATTAAATGTGAATAAAGCTTAATTATTTATTTGCATATAAACTGGTGATGTTGGTGTGTAATAAAGTAGTTCACTTTTAAAAAATAGGTCACAGTTTATACCACAATCTTGTTTTCACAATTAATTTAGTCATGATTTTTTTCCCCAAAAAAAGATGGTAACCTCAAACTGTCATGGTTGAATTATCATGTAGGCTGAATTCATGAGTTCTAATATTCTTGTTTATACTGAAGCTCACTGGATGGGTAGTAAGGGAACTCTGACAAGAAAACTTACAAACAACTACAAACCATGTAAGTTCCTTGTTACTAAGCCAGTTCACATTCAACATTTTTTGTTAACTATATATGTATACAGATCTTTGTTAGGCAGCAGTGGCTGTAGTTGGCTAAATTCTCTTAATAAATTTGTAATCCCTTAGCTTCTTTGTTTATAACATTCTTTCACCTTCTCACAGTATAACTCTACTATCCTAAACACACCCTATTATTCATTGATTCAGCATTCAGTAAGACCTTCTCTTGGGTCAGACATTATGCTTGATTCTGAGAATGGGTAAGACATGGTTTCTATGTGCAAGCAAACCTCAAACAAGAGAGGAAGCTGGTGAGAAGACAAACAGTGTGATATGGCCTACAACAGAATTTTGTACAAAATGCTGTGAATGCTTGCCAGGAGTATTGCTTAAGGAAAGTTTTGAAGTTGCATTTTCCAGAATGAGTAGGAGTGTTGAGGAGCATGGCATGTTCAAGTATATGCCAGGAGCACAGTGTGCGCTCCAGGGTTGGAGGAGTCAAAGGGGCACAGATTATGAAGTTCCTTTATCTCTGCTAACAAGTCAGAACTTGAGCCTATAGGGGATTAAGAACCATAACAAGTTTTTAAATTGGAGTTGACACCACCCACCCGAATATAACCCACACCCAGACAACATGTGCTACCCCACATAAAATTCCTCCACACCTCCATTATATTCTCCTCCCTGAAAAATCTTCCCAAGGCAGCTGAAGAAAAACTGATGTCAGTGGTCCTAGAATTCCTCAAGTAACATAGCTCAAAGCATAACATTTGAAGGTGAAAGGCCCGTTGACAGGTCTGTTGCCAGGGTGAGAGGGCTCAAGGCTCTACTCTCTTTCAACCAGAGCAGTGGTCCGCAAACTCATTAGTCAACAGAGCCAAATATCAACAGTACAACGATTAAAATTTCTTTTGAGAACCAAATTTTTTAAACTTAAACTTCTTCTAATGCCACTTCTTCAAAATAGACTTGCCCAGGCCGTGGTATTTTGTGGAAGAGCCACACTCAAGGGGCCAAAGTGTCACATGTGGCTGGCGAGCTGCAGTTTGCCGACCATGGAACCAGAGCAACTTGCTTTAATGTGTTACACATGTTGGTTTTCCTCTATGAGGTTTCTCCCAGAAAGAAAAGAAACTTGGGTACTGAAATAGACATTCTCATACCATCCTCAGACAGTAATGAGGTAAAACACCCACTAGAGAACCGGCTTCTAGTTCTCTACCACCAACTAACACTGTGTCCTTTATCAAGTGGTTTGGAAGCTATACATAGATCAATTTTTTCTCATAGTTCCACAGAATTCTAGAGCATGGAAAGACTTCAGAGGTGCAGAGAAACTGAGCGGTTAGTACACAGCAGTGCTGGAGGAGACTCTGGTTTTTCATGTAACAAGCTAGAGTTCATTCCACCTCTCTCTGTCTGCACATTGCTTCTCCCCACGTCCACTCTTCCTGGCCTGTAGCCACCCCCCATCTCTTGCCTAGACCACTGCAATTGCCTCCTGTTTCTAATCCTGACTATTGTCAACAATAGCAGCCAGAGTCATCCTATTACAACTTCTGGGCTCAAGACCTGAGATAAATGAGATCTACATTATCTGCCTCACAAGATGGAAGGATCAAATAAGTTGAAATAACTCTTTGAAATATCAAAGACAGTTGTTTGATCTCTAACCCAAAGTTTAGATAAAATACAATAAACCTGCTTGAGAAGCAAGGTGAGGCCATGTGGCTTTCCCAAATGTCCCAGGGGGTCCGTCTAATCACTCATCAATTCCTCCCTGGATTTCCTCTTCCATGATCACCTTTAAGGAAAAAAGGACACAGGCTTTACAAAAAGGGCAGTTGGCCAAGTTCCTCTAAGCCAGGGAAAGAAGCATAACTGGGAAACAAAACTGAATACTGCCATCTACTGGGAGGAAAAAGCACTATAGAAGAAAGCTCATGAAGCAGGTGAAGATTAGGAAGGAAAAAATTCAGAAGAGACAGAAGATATTGCTTAAGCTGAAGTACTAAGGACTACAGAGATGAAAGGAAATAACAAGGTGTAGATGGCATAGTAGAAGCAGTAAGTGTAACGGATAAGCTTAAATAGTTCTTAGGAGGCATCTTTCCCACTTATTTCATTTTGCAGGGGAGAAAATAAAGCCCAAGAGGTTTGAATAACTTGCTTACAGTTACTTAGCTATTAAGAGACCCCTAGCTTAAGTCCTAGTGCATTGTTTTATATTATATTTCCAATTAAGAAAACATATAAACAAATGCAGGGAGCAGTGTATCTATTGATACATTTTTGGTACTTGAAAAGCATCTATCTATCTATTTATCTATCTATCTATCTATCTATCTATCTATCTATCTATGCACATAATTACTCACATTCCAATTTGTTGAAGAAGGTATTCTCACTGCCTAAATGAGAAGGCAGTGATTGCTCCCAAGTCACTTATGAATGACACATATGGAGAGAAATTGGGCATAGAGAGAGCATCCTTCCTGAGAGTTATCTTTATGGTACTTACATAACATTGTATAATTAGTTACTATTCTGTTTATTGAGAAACTGAATTGTCTGGCTTTGTGGTGAGGGCAGGTGTGGCAGCTTTCTCCCAGGCAGAATGCTGGTAGAAGCCATTGTTCCTTTGCTGAGCCCTCTCCCCACAGAGATGACAGGCTGGTGCTGCCAAATTTGAGTCTCTATCAACCTGGCTAATACTGTTAACCTTGCCCTGGTGATCCTTGAGACTTCTGCCCCACACAACTTGTGGGCTCACCCAAGCCACTTTCAGTGGCTTTTCCATACAAATAGCCTATCTTTGCTCATGCTGCAGACTTTCCAAATTTTTTTTAAAAGGCTCACAAATCCAAAATAATCAGTATCTGGCCTCAGTGTGCCCCACACTTCCTGCTAAGTGATCACAGGCTGCCAGCCTTGGTTCACAGCTGGCCTCTCCAGGGAACCTACTAGCCCAGTACATGTAGCAGCCATCTGCAGATTTCTCTGTAGCTCATGCCAGGTGGCCCCTGGCAGGGCATAAGCAGTGGCTGACCTTGGCCTATACTTCCCAGGAGGCCCCAGAACAAGAAAATCCAGTAACCAGCTTCATACCACACCAGAGTACCACCTAACCAGCACCTGGGGTGCCCAGCTCGAATAACTGGGGTGGTTGAGCCACTGAGCTCTAAAGGACATCTACTACATAAGGTGAACCTACCAAAACTAGGAGACATAGCAAATATATCTAAATCATATAAATAAACACAAAGAGGCAATCAAAATAGGGAGACAAAGAAACACATCCCAAATGACAGAAAAGGAAAAATCTCCAGAAAAATAAGTAAATAAAATGTAGGCAATGAAACTATTAGACAGAGTTCAAAACAATTTTTTTAAATATACTTTATTGATTTTTTACAGAGAGGAAGAGAGAGGGATAGAGAGTTAGAAACATTGATGAGAGAGAATCATTGATCAGCTGCCTCTTGCACACCCCCTACTGGGGATGTGCCTGCAACCAAGGTACATGCCCTTGACCAGAATCAAACCTGGGACCTTTCAGTATGCAGGCTCTATCCACTGAGCCAAACCGGTTTCGGCAAAACAATTGTCACTCAAGGAACTTAGTGAGAATTTTAAAAAAAGGAAAAAAAAAGACACAGAAACTATAAAAAAGAACCAGTCAGAAATGAAGAATACAAAAACTGAAATGAAGAGCACACTAGAAGGAATCAACATGTTAGATGAGGGAGAGGATCAAATTAGCAATTTGAAAGACAAGGTAGCAGAAAATACCCAATCAGAGAAGCAAAGCTATCATTAATAATCGAAGGACAGATAAAGAGCTTCTAAGAAAATGCTAAAAGAGTTCATTACTACCAAACCAGTATTATAAGAAATGATAAAGTGTTTTTTTAAGAAAGAAAAAAAGACTAAAAATATGAATAATAAAATTAAATGGCAATAAATACATAAATATCCACAATCACTTTAAATGCAAGTGGATTAAATGCTTCAATCAAAAGACATACATTGGCAAAATGAATAATAGAACAAGACCTTACAGATGCTGTTTATAAGAGACTCACTTTAGATTCCGGGGAAGATGGAGGCAAGGTAAACACTTGTCCCTGCTGCCTCTCACAACCACATCAGAGCTGCAACTGGGGATCTTATCTGAGACCTGAAAAAACCACAACTGTGGAGACCACTGAGCAGCTGTGGGGCCCTGACTGGTGCGGACACACATATTCCTCAGAAAGAGACTCACTTTAGATCAAAAGACAGACTGAAAATAAAGGGATGGAAAATATATTTCCTAAAAATAAAAATGAAAAACAAAAACTTGAGTACCAATTCTTAAACCAGACAAAACAGAGTTTAAAACAAAGGCTATACCAAGAGACAAAAAAGACCTAGCAATTCCACTTTCTTGGTATTTATCCTAAAAAAATTAACCAACAACAACCACAAACCACTTCATCAGAAAGACATATGCAGTTATATGTTCACTGCAGCATTATTTACAATAGCCAAGATATAGAAGCAACCTAAGTGTCCATCAATAGATGAATGAATAAAGAAGTGGTGCATATACAGAATGGAATATAAGGCAGCCAAATAATAAGAACAAATGGTGTATATACAGAATGGAATATGGGGCAGCCAAATAAAAAGAACAAATATTGCTATATCCAATGCCATGGATGAACCTAGAGGGTGTTGTGCTGAGTTAAATAAGTCAGATAGAGGAAGACAAATCCCTAGATAATTTCACTTACATGTGGAATTTAAAGCTAAATAAATAAATAAATAAATAAATAAATGAACTAGCAGCTGAAACTGGTTTGGCTCAGTGGTAGAGCGTCGGTCTGCGGACTGAAAGGTCCCAGGTTCAATTCCGGTCAGGGGCATGTACATTGGTTGTGGGCACATCCCCAATACGGGGTGTGCAAGAGGCAGCTGGTCGATGTTTCTCTCTCATCGATGTTTCTAGCTCTCTATCTCTCTCCCTTCCTCTCTGTAAAAAATCAATAAAATATATTTTTTTAAAAAATAAATGAACTAGCAGAACAGTAACAGGCTCATAAATACAGACATTTGGATGGTTGCCAGATGAGATGGGGTTGAGGGAATGGGTGAAGGAATTAAAAGGTACAAATTGGTAGTTACAGAGTAGTCATGAGATGTAAAGTGTAGCATAAGGAATATAGTCAATAATATTGTAATAACTATGTATAGTGTAAATGGATACTAGATTTATCAGGGTGATCACTTCATAAGTTATATAATGCACTAGAGGCCCAGTGCAGGAAATTGGTGAGCCAGACTTCTGGATGAGGGGGAGCACACTGACCACAAGGGGGCAGCTCCTGCATTGAGCATCTTCCCCCTGGTGGTCAGTGCACATCATAGTGATTGGTCGTTCTGCTGTCAGGCGGAAACCAGCTCTTCAACATCCCCAAAGGGGTCCCAGATCCTAAGAGGACTCAGTCCAGGCCAAGGGACCTTACCATTGCATGATTGGGGCTGGGGATGGACGCAGGAGATTGGCCAGCCAGGGAGGGACTATAGGAAGGCTCCAGGGTATTGTCTAGCCCATCTCGCTCAGTCCTAATTGGCTGGACCCCAGCAGCAAGCTAACCTACTGGTCAGAGCGTCTACCCCCTGATGGTCAGTGCACGTCATAACAACAGATCAACTATCTGCCCCCTGGTGGTCAGTGCACATCTTAGCAAGCGGTTGAGTGACCTTAGCATATCATTAGCATATTACACTTTGATTGGTTGAATGGCCAACCAGATGACCAGACACTTAGCATATTAGGCTTTTATTATATAGGATATCAAGTTCCAATGAGAGCACCTGGTCATTGCTAAATTCTTGATAAATGTAGCCATTATATCACTAAGAAATGGCAATTCATTTCAGCACCCATTTCCATATCCTTTGGTTGATTCATCAGAAACTCCTAAATTGCTGGTTTTCTGCATTATAATCATAATGATATTCTAAGAGAAGGCTTCCCCTCATTATTCTCTATAATGAGAAGTGAGCCTATATAAGGACTGATGATTCTCCCTGAGTAAGGGCAGTTTTCTCTTCCAGTAATAATAATTTGAATAAAATAAGGAAAGGAAAGAATTTAGCATGCATTGAACACTTACTATGTACCAAGCCCGTGGCTGAGGATAACATATCTCATTATACCCCCACAACCTGTGCTATGAAACTTTTAGTATCCCCATTCCATGGAAGGAAGATTAAGGCATACAGTGCTTATCCCTTCTCCTTAGGACACACAAAGGAGATTTCATTTTCTAATAAGAATGAAAGTTAGCATTTCCATGCATGGCTACAATTGATGATCAAGAGGAGTCCTTGGAATTGGAATTCAGCTAGTGCCCCCACAGTCAATGACAATTTTAAAGAGATCTTTATTGTAGAAAAAATCTGAGGCCAGTGTTGCTGAAACTTGGGTGAGAATTAAGGGAACTTCCATAAAGCCAGGCTCTGCAAGGTTCCCCAGGGAAGTAGGGGACAACAGAACTTTCTGGTCCCCGCTGGAAGCATAGTAAGAAGTGAATGTGGCCCAGAAAATGTAGTTCCTACCCTAAAGCACCCTAAACTTGATGATGATGATTGAGGTCTGTAAAGACCAGAGGGAAAATACAGGTCTTTACCAACTCAAGAGGTATTCACGTGGTGAAAATTAAAGAGATTGAGTCTGTCTCGGGCCTCTTCTCACTGAGCATGGAACCTGGTTGAGAAATAGTAGTATATGGGTGAGGGAAAGGAAAAGAGGTAGGGCTTTCCCCATCCAGAGCTGTGTTTGTGGATGTATAAAGTTCTGTGATGAACGGAGCATGTGTAAGGAGGAGGGGTTGACTACTGATTGCCTGGATGGCCTGAGAGTGATCAAAGAACAGTGATTGACCTGGCAAGAAAACTATGGGCCACAATAAGGCCTTCCTCAGAACCACTGAAATTTCTATAAGAGTGAGGCAGGGCAGCTGCTTTGACTGCAGAGATGTAATAAGTATGGGCCCATTGTCTTGGGGAACTCATCTCTACCCTGGCCAATGCCTTTCCAGCCAGGGGACCACAGCTCTTGAAGCAGAAGTAGCAGCAAGGAGAGAGCAAGCCCCTACAGGCATGGAGAATTGTACTTCTAGATGGCTAATGTGTCTGTGGGAGGAAGGCAGAAATTGGATAAATACCAGGACTGTCAAGAAAGACAAGAAAATGTCATCTCCAGCAAGACAGGGAAGGCAGCTGGCTTTGATTTGCTATAGAAACTCCTGTCCAAATTCTACTCGCAAAGGGGAGCAAAATCAGGAAAGCTGAACACCCTGAGTTGTGGCAGGTGACCTCCTCATTCTCACAAGACACAGCAGCCACTCCATTCATGTCCCTTTGCTCCCTGGCTCTTCGCTTTGAAGATTTCGTTTGCTGGTCACAGAATGTTCGGGAAGGGAAAGGATTTTGGAGGTCAGGCTGAGTGCAGATTCTAGATTAAGACCCAGTGGAGAAGTTCTGTTTGTTTCAGAGGAGAGTGGGAGCCATAAACAGCTTTGATTGGATTCAACACAAACAACGCCAGGGAGAAGGAGGAAGATGAGAAGCCAAGGGAACCCCTTAGGAAGTTGGTAGGAGGAACAAGCCTAGATAGATCAGGTTGTAGGTGCCTCTGCTCTTGAAGAGCTCAACTCTGATCTTTCCCTAGCTACACCCCTCCCCACAGGGCAAAGAAACTGCAGGGCTAAGTGGATGTACTCTCCAGGGGTCCACATCCCTCCTTCCAGGCCTCACCTTGAGCATCGTGAGACTGAGAATTCTGGGACCAAACAGACCTGAGCATGCATTCAGGACCTTCCCAGTTCTGTCCATCTTAGTGGTGACTACTATGCACAGACACAGGCCCCAGAGGTGGCAAGGGATGCTGTTTGGGATGGGGAGCGCAAGAGTGGGTTGGGTTGTGAATATATATGTGTGACCCCTCTCATAAGGACGGAACCACAGAGTGGGAAGACAAGGGCCCAGGCCACAGGCTGGGGGCTCTATTTTACTCTTGTGGGTCCCAAAGTGTGAGGGCCAGGTCTGGCTGGCACACACCCCTGGTGGGAGCTGTCGCAGGATGGCTGCAGTGACGGGACATTGAAGAAAGAGAACTCTTACACTCGGTTGCTTGCCGGGGGCTGCCCTGCCACTGTGTGGTATCTCTGAGGCTGCTTTTCAGGTCCAGTAATTACAGGTCTAGCCAAGGGATGGGATGAGGTGGAGCTGAGGTAAAGTGGGTGAGGTCCTTTTGGAAAAGGTGGTTAAGTGTCTGAGGCTGCAAAAGCCAGGCACTGGCCAGGTACAAGGAACAATGTTTGGCAAAGAACAAGGGGTGGGGCCCCTCCCGGCTGCCAGGCCTGGCCAGGTGCTGGGTCTGCTGCAGACATGTGGGCAAGAGTTCCCGCACTTTGCCCATGATGAGCCACTCTTTGGCTCTCTGTGGGTGAGGGCTGAGGTAAGAACACATCTGGGAATGCAGCTGACTTGTAGGGAGATGACCTCATTTCTGCCTCCTGTTATATGTGTTCTAAGTGGCTTTGAGAATCACAGCCTTTTGCTCAGTAGCTATATTAATAATGTGATTCTTAGAAGCATCCTCAGAGGATTACAACCCACACCACCACAGGCAAAGTTTCCCCTGCCTTTTGGAAGATGAAATGTTTTACATTAAGGGAATGCAGGTTGGACTGCATGTCCTTGAGGTCCCTTCCGAAGCTGAGATGCCCGGATATTGCTCCCCTGAACTTCCCCACCCAACTGTCCAACATCTTCATCAGTGCTTCTGTGCTGGGTTAGCATACCTCAAGAGAGGAAGTGAAATTAGTGAGTCACTCTGCTGCTACTGAAAAGGTGTCCTGAAAAATTCTGTGATCAGAGGTGGGCATTGATAAAGATTTAGGGCATTTCTGTGGGTTCCAATTAGGCTAATTAGTATATTTAGAGCATTCATTTTGTTTTTTATTGTACAAAAGTATAAGCCATCTACATTCCTATAATTATGTACAATAGTGTTAACACACTGCACAAGGAGAAAAGAAGTTAAATCCTGAAAGATTCAGAACACAGAGGATTCTTTGTTTTGGAGAGATTTGGCATAAAACCATATATTTAAGCATTCCAACATCTTCATGAGAGAATTCCTTTAGAACTCTATGGTTCCACATGAGGCCTAAAATCCAGAAGCAGAAGACCTAACTCTGGACCAAGACAGAGACTCTGGTGAAGAGGGCGCAATAAAAATATGCATAACCAGTATGGGAAGTCCACCTTCAGGAGTGAGAAGGAATGAAGACTAACTTTTCAGAAGAGGTGAGTAGTGACAGAAGCCTTCAACTGCTACCCAGTGGATGGGAGGGGTTTTGGCCAAGCAGGGAGATGCAGAGAGAGATAGCAGAAGGCCTTAGTCTCTAAAGATAGCAAGATTCTTTTTTTTTTTTTTTTGGCTCCACTGAATTTTTATGGTACAAAGAAAAGAAGGAACGTGATGGGGCCACTGCCTATGTTATCTTGCTCAAGGGAACAGTGGGTATCTACCAAGTCCCATCAGTCATTGATTGAAGGATTCCCCTAAAAAAAACTTTAATTTCTCAACACTTTTGGCCTGTTCCACACAGGTGCTATTTTTAACAAGTTCCATGACCCCAAGATAGAGTTCCCAGTCATGGTGGTAACTCTTCTTCTTTCTCCTCCTCCTCCTCCTCCTCCTCCTCCTCCTCCTCCTCCTCCTCCTCCTCCTCCTCCTCCTTCTTTTCCTACTCCCTTTTACTGTCCATCCTCCTCCTCCTTTTTCTTCTTCCTCTCTCTCTCTTTCATCTTTTCTCCTCCCTCTCTCCCAAAACATATCTTGTTTGGTTTCTTAGGGATATCCACTCTGCCAAGTGAATAAGCATGACATTTCCAATACTCAAAAAAGGTGCAGTGGCAGAAATAGGTATCTTAGAAAAGTTATTTTCAATTTGTCTTAAATACATAATCTTTCCTCATGGCCATAAGATCCTCCCCCAACTTCCAGTTATGGGGTTAGTCCTTCATTTCATCCTCACTCAGCTCTACAAGTTAGTTGCTACTATAATGATCACCCTCCCTTCAGAGATGAGGAAAATGCAACTTGGGTTAAAGAGCTTCTCAAAACCACAAGAGCAATTCACCCTCAGGCCTGTCTCCTCCCTGATCCCTGATCCGAGATTCCTAATGACCACATTCTCCTGCCTCTGATAACTGGCAGCTAATTCCTGGTGCCTCCGCGGGATGACACAGTTAATGAAGTTATTCCAAACAAATATAACAAACAAATTGTTATTCTGCATAAATATTTTCAAATAGGAGATTTTTATATAAAACTGTTAATAAAATGCTTAAGAAAAACTGCCCAAATCACAAGTGTCCCACTAGCTAAATTGCCTCAAAACAAACACAATGCAGACTTCAGCAATGCAAGCATGCTCAGAATCCACTCACCTCACTCTCATTTTCCACCACCCTCACAGGTAACTACTATCTTAAATTCTAACATCATAGATTATGTTTGCATAATTTTGAACTTTATGTAAATAAGATGTATTATGCTATATTTGTGAGATTCATCCATGTTGTTGCATACTGCTGTTATTAGTTCTTCTTATCATCTTATGTGGGAAAATAGCACAATTTAATCATCTGCTTTGTGGTTCGTGGAAATTTGGTTATTTTTCAGTTTGGGTCTATTGCAAATAGTATATTTATGAAATATCTCATCCATGCAGCTTGGTGCACCTATGTCTGCATTTCTGAGAGGCATGTATGTAAGAGTGGAATTGCTAGATCATGGTACATTCACCTGGATGCAAAAGTTAGTCTTCTTTGAATGATTTCCCTTCTTTCTAGGACCTAACTGTTTAGATATGGGGACCTTCAAACGCATGGTTTTTGTACTTTATACAGCTTTTCTAGTTTTTCTCAGCAGGAGCCTTTGCTTATACAGGAGGCAAAAATTTACTCCTTACATTTTAATAATTTACTTACATGCATTTATTTAGTTTTACATCTGGGTTATTAATGTAAAAGTAACTATATAGAGTAAGTCTTAAAAGAAAACAAATCTCAGTATGAGTAATATTATTATCATCTTTATTATTATCATCATCATCATTATTGTTGTTGTTACTCTGTGACTAACATTTTTCCTAACTCTGGCTTCTTTGCTTTCTACTTTCCAGTCTCCTTAGCAGCTGTTTAGAGCCTGCCCTTTGATTTCAGACTTAGAAATAGATGTACATTTGAGTACAGTTGTCAAACACCTGATTAGCACTTGTTGTAGTCACTTTTGTTCATGAACTGTCCCTCCAATCACTCCTCTCTGGTCTTTCAAGTTTCCCTGTTTCTTGCTGCCTCTTTCTACTCTTTCCTATGGACTACACTTCATGTTTAACCCCTTCTTGTGTATTGGAATCCCTGGTAGGGGGTGGTGAGGCTGACACAACACAGATTGCTGGACCCTGTCCCCAGAATTCCTAACTCAGTAGGTCAAGTGAGACCCAAGAATTTGCTTTTCAAACAAGTTCCCAGGTGATGCTGATGGTCCAGGAACCACATTTTGAGATATGCTGTTCTAGTGCCATCTCTCTTTTTCTCTAGTAATTATGAGCTGTCTTTTCAAAAGAAGTTATTGTGTCTACAACAGCTGTTTCTAATTTCCTCACGCTGGATTGTGCCCATCAACCAGAGAGTGATAAAACATAGGATTTTAAAGGGGTTGGACCCAGGTTCCATCTGCATCAATTTTAAGAAAACAAAGCAATGGTATAAATAAACAGGTCTTTCCCCAATAACTAGGAATCAAAAGCTCCTTTTCAACTGAGAGTTATATTTAGAGGAGCTTTCTTTAAATGTTGGACATATTTGGGAGGAGGGGAGTTAAATGGAAGGTTCCTGTAGGACTCAAATCTCCCCCCTTTCCGTCATTTCAAAAAATGTCATTTATGACTGCAGGCCTGTGAAGCCAAATTTATTTATAATTCTCAGTAGCCCTCAGGTTCTGGAGCAATCCAAAGACACAAACCTTTCTTTGTTTTTAAGTGAAATATCTGCTGAATACATATTTTATGCATATTTGTCCAGATTTAGTCAAAACAACACAAAGTCTCAGCTACCAGGAAGCGTACTGTAATATACAGTAGGTAAAACAAACATGAGGTTGACTTCACACAATGGCATTCATGGCATTTTCTCAACTTTTAAACCTTGACAGTGTGGAGTGTACAATAGCAGCCTGAAGTTTTAATACGCTGCCTTGTAATCAAAGCCTCGCCTACCACAATGGAAGAGGAGGGTGGAGGCTACTTTCCCCTTGGGTCTGAGACGAAACAGGCAGGGCTGTTTCTCAGTCTCACTCCGCATACTCGGGGCATGACAGTTTCCATGTAAGGGAAAACTACTGCTTTTCACGGAAGATAAATTAAGCCCCGGGGTTAGAGGGAAATCTTAAGGTCAGGATTCAGATGATAAAAAGAAAATGAAGGTTCCCCCAGTTGTGTTAGAGGCTAAGTATGAGGTGAGGTTTATCTGCTTTCCTGTAATGGTGCTAATGAGCGATAAGGAGCTCTAATTTGAAGACACCCTGAAGCTGTTAAAGTGTGTGTGAAATGCAGACAATTCATCAGCAGAGCAATAATCTCCCACACAAATGGAAAAGCCATTTTGGTGTCTTCAAATTTCTGATTAAAGTCAAAATGCTTCCTTTCGCTTTGTTGAGCAAGGGCTGTGGACTATTATGAGTGTTCGTGTCTGCTTCACACTCATCTTGACTGAGTGCGGTGATCCAAGTAGAATCCCAACTCAACAGTTGACTTTATTTAGAATTTTGAAAATATTAACCAATTATCCTCTAGCATCATTTGTTGCTGATGAGAAATGCCCCTTATTTTTTCAAAACTTAGAACCAAAAGCATATAATGAAATGTTTTTGAAGACTACCAAACTGGACAACTATATCTTCTCTAAGTAAGAAAACAGTAAGATTGAGTTTCAAACTTATGGACTGCTAAATTCAGTCCACCTGCTGAGGGAGAGCCCATGATTATCTGAGATGTCCCTCCAGGCCATTCATAAGACTTGGCATGGAGACTGGGAAGGTGTTGGAATATGGACCTGGAGCTTTCCCCCTTATAATAACTTTGCTGATACCTTTTCAATTTGGCAGCAAATGGTATAGTGTTCTCCATTATAGTAAGTTTTCTATCATTTTCCAGATTTTGATAGAGCTAGGGGAAGAGCATCAATGAGTCACAAAAAGGAAGAAATGTAAGGACTTATGCAGCTATTTTATAGAATTCAGCAATGACTTTAGTTGATGATAGGGCTGGCATTACAATCCAATTATGTATGTTTTTTCCAAAAGCCCACAATGCTCCTTAAGATTGAGAAGAAAAAAATGCTGCAGGAGTCCCTCTTCCCACTACCAATAGACACTTGGCTCTTTTGAATTAGCACATTCCTTTAGTCTTTCTGTCTCCCTGTTTCTGCAGTTGTATTCAGAGTGGATACTTTATAATCTATTTTCCTAATTATAACAATCCATTAAAACAACAAAAAATTATAATAAGCCAGAGTGTTTGTCTTTTTAATTAAACTTGTGTTTTCCCAATCTGTAAATCTTCACTGCTAATGCCACTAGACACCACCACGATTTAATCCAATGCAGGTGGTCTGGCACAGACCTGAAACTGGGTTTTCAGTAACCAGAAATTCTGTCATCTCCACCTCCTTTTACACTTGAGACTTTGTCAACAAGCCACCAACATAACGAGATAGAAAATGAAAAAGCTCAAGGCTTTACATATGTAAGGAGGATATATTGGGAATATCTGTATCTTCTGTTCAATTTTGCTGTGAACCTAAAACTACTCTTAAAAAATAAGTCTTTACATTAAAAAATAAATAAGCCCAGGGATTCATTTCAGTCTTTGACCTACATTAGGAAAAATAAAAATATTCTGCCAAACATTTAATGCATATTTGGTGTTGTGTATGCAGAATATTCATATCGATGGCTTTCCTGTGGGATTTTTGGTATGGAAGAGGCAGTGTGAACATTACAATTATCAAAGTATTGCTATAATATGAAACTATTGCTATATCAAACAGATGTTATTTGTTATCAAAAATAAAATTATATTTACATATCTTGAATTTTGTCAAACTCTATTTACTTATAATTATCCAAAATCTAATGACTTGTCACTAACTTCAGGGGCATCAACCTAGATTAGCCATCATTCTATCTCTCCTGTATTATTACAGTAGTCTGCAAATTGGGTTACTGCCTCCTTTCAATCTATTCTCAACCAACAGCCAGTGTGCTGTTAGAACATACATCAGCCAACAGCTCAAAATGTTCCAATGGTTTTCCATTTTATCAGAGTAGCAATGATTTTAATGGTCCACAGAACTCTACATTGTCCTATCACCCATTGTCTTCCTCCTCTAATCTTCTCTTCTCCTTGGTGACTCCTTTTCCAACAAGGAGTGTTCTTCAAACTCTAAACACACCCCAATCCCAAGGCCTTTGCAATTCCTCTACTCTTTTCCCTCATCTTTGCACATGGTTAATTCCCTTGCCCATTTCAGGTCTGTATCAAATTTATATTATTCATAGGGTCTGTACAAAAAATCTCTTTCAAAATTCTCTAATCCTTCCCTAACTAGTATTCTACACAGAACATGCAGAACATATAATATACTTTACTTAAATTGTTTCTTTCTATGAGAATGTAAGCTGACACACAGTAGTAGGTACACAATAAATATTTGTTAAATGAATGAATAAATTACCAGGTGTTTTTTCACAATCACTGTGCCAGGTGGTTTATACACATTTTACATTTTATTTAATGTTTAAAACAATTCTGACATATGGACACTATTATCTTCATTGTAAATAGGGGAAACAAATAGCATCCTCAAATTCACTCAGCTATCAAAATCTGGAGGCTAATACCATGGCCCATGTTCCTCAAGCCTCTTCACTCTCCCTTGCACCGAGAAGGTGAAGGTCAAGGTTGTCCTCACAAACAGGGTAATGCATGAAGCATGGTCAAATGAAGCACAAGTCTGGAGCAGCATGTGAGCCCATGAAACATGAACCACAGCACTCCACAGCTCAGCATCAAGGGAAGAGATGTCTCCCTCCTAGTTCTCACAGCTGCATAGAAACTCTAAATACCTGTCAAAGATCTACAGTGACACAAGTATATATAAATCACCTTTGAACTATACCTCTGTATAGGATGTTATACATTTACTTTACAGTTTCTTCCTTTGAATAACCACAACAGAAATATATCAAATATATACATTTTTCCATCTGTAGTCACAGAGAGCCCCGTTCGTGTGATAGTTTTCCATATATTATACATACACAATCCGTGTTTCAATGGACACTTAATGGGGTCTTGCTCCCTGTTGAGGAAAAGATAGCACAGACATTTTCTAAGGTAGGAATGACCTTATTGTCTGACCTAACTATAGATATTCTTTGCCAACAATGTCTAGAGCTATCTCCGGGCAGGATGTGTTGGGAGAGGGGGGCAAGGGAGTGAATTCCTTTCCACACTTGGCTATACAACACCCTTGGGTCACGTTGGGTCAAGGAAGTGAGATGAGGAAGCATATGACATTCCTGACCCCCTTTCATCTCAGAGACCCAGTAATGATGGTGTCAAGGAATACGAGATATGCATTCATTCACACATTCAGGCATATATTGAATACCTACTGTGTGCTCAGCTGTGTGTGAGGTACAGTGAGGATTACACCGTAGTAAATGAAATGTGATCAGTGTCCTCATGAAGGATGCTGACAGAGAAAGTGTAATATGGACAAGTTTGTCAACTTACGCAGAAATTAAGTGATTACTTGAATATAAGCCAATAGCAAACTGCACACTTTAGGTAGTTGGAAAATAATAACGTAATTTCAGCCTAGAGTTTTTGGAAAAGTTTTTGCGGTGAAGGTTTGGCTTGAAAGGCATAAAAATACATGGTTTTGCAAAGTGGATGAATCAAGTTATTTCAAGAGAAGAAATAGTTTAGGTAAATATTAGTATAACTTTATTAGAAGACAGAAATCCATTTGTCTGCTAATGGAGAGATTATAGAAAAGTTTGAATGCTGCATAAGAAGCTGAGCTCACACATTTATGCATTAATCTAGAAAATTATGAGAAATTGGTCCCCAATAGAGGCAAAGACTCATTATCTTTACCACCAGGGAAGTTCTAAAATGTGTTTCTAAATGTTTCACCTCTAGAAATATTTCCATGTAGATGATATCCAAAAGAATTAGTTGAAACACACCAATGATGTCATATCTGGTTCTTAGTAAATACATGAGTGAATTATTAATTCATTCTAAAATCAAAATTGTTCTCAGCTAGTCATGAACATCATAAAAACAAAAAAGTGGCTGCTTGGCTGACTGCACCTGAGGGATTCCTGTAGCAAACTTGGAGGACATTCAAACCAAATCAATAGCCCCCCAAATGGCTGCCTTGAGAAGTGCTGATTTGAAGGTAACTCTGATGTTTTAAATCTTACTTCTGAAAAATGGAGCCAGTTGTGGCTCTCTATACACCTTATCTCTAAGATAAGGAAATGACAAAATCATAATGGGAATTATTAAAGTGAAAGTAAGAAAAATAAGAAGTTATGACTATTTTACTATATCCCAGACACTATGCTAAGCTGCTACACCAATTAGTATTTTATCTGCACTTCAGTTCATCTTGTACTACCTGCTCAAAGGATGGGATATTATGGTTTGTTGTATTTTTTTTGTTTAAAGGAGGCTTCCCTGATGGTTAAACACATAAAATGTTGAACCCATCCACCTGTTTAGTACATGGAAGAAAAGAAAAAAAAAACCTCTTCATGGGGATATAAAGTACAGCATAGGAATTATAGTCCATAATATTGTGATAACTATGTAGGGTGCCAGGTGAGTACTGGAGATATTAGGAGGACCGTTTTGTAGAGTATATGGTTATCTAAACACTATGCTGTAAACCTGAAACTAATACAAAATAATATTGGAGATACATTGTAATGGAAAATAATAAACAAACAAACAAACAAATAAATAAGCCTTCCTTCGACCATGGAGGATCACAAAGGGCCCCTCAGGGGAAAGTCCTGAAATGTGAAGAAGTTGAGAAATTAAGAACATTCACTGCTGTAGGAAAAACTCAGGATTTTGAAAAAAAAAAATTTTTAATCCAATTGCTGTTGTGGCCCTCGTGTCTAAAGTTCACCTTCCCTGAAAACAAAGGAAGTAGAAGGGAATGCATGAAGATCACATACGGTCTCTCAACTTTAGGACGTAAGGTGGCTTGTAGCCTTAGGACTGGTTTTTCTAGAAGCAGTACCTACACCGGGGATTCCAGTGCCCATGACTTATGGCAAAGAAGGGGCTGATGCTCCTAAGAGGAGAAATGAGAAAAGCAGGATTGAGGCAAGGAAGGAGTTGAGCAAGGAATTACTAGTAGACTCAGCCTAACCCCTGGGAACTCTGAGTGGAAACTGAATAATGGAATTGATTCCACCTTGGGATTGGTCTCTTTTTCTAATTTGTCTATCAGTCATTAGCTATCAGCTGTTCCCAGAGTTAGGAAAAGGTCAATTGTCCTCCAAGGCAAGGTGTCTTCAATGCTTCCAAAGGACAATTTTCCAGAGAGGGGAGCAGCAGGGAGCCTTCAGAAGTGGGCATTGATAGCAGCTGGGGGGTGGGTACATCAGCCCAGTGAAGGTGACCTGAGTGAGGAATCTACAGCATCCGCACACTCACTATTTCCTATCAGCAGGGTGGGAAGTACTCAGTGGGGGCTGGAGAAGGCTCCATGGAAATAGTAGCACTGAAAACTGAAGGATGAAAATACAACTGCAATAGGTTCCGCTCTATTTAGAAAGTTCCTTCCTTGTTTTTTTAATATCAGATGGTAAACACAATAGATATTACACATGTAATTCCAATTCCTCCCTTGGCACCGATTAGTTTGCCCACTTCCATCTTTTCTCCTTGTCCATAGAGCACAGTCGTAACCAAGAGGTGGCTGCCCAGCCACAGGCCATGTTCCTCACTCTCCTTGCAGTGGGGTCAGGCTCTGTGATGAATTCTCACCAATGAGAAATAAGTGACGGGAAGCAAATGTGCCTCTTCCACACACTTTCTGCCATTTCCATCAGCTGCCATAAAGTAGACGGAGCCTGTTGAGAAGGACCATCTGCCAGCCATGATGGTCCTTAAACATGAGCCATTATACAGTCTATTGAATTAAAGCTACTATCCATTGCATCTTAACTAATAGTCCTTGTTAATAAGAAAAATAAATCATTTTTCCAGTAAAGACTAGAAAACACTCTCTTCTGATACCAATAAGTATTTTTCTTCTAGTACATTTTAGATTTTGCTCACTTTCTTCTGTGTATTTAACAGTTTTGCCATGGACTGGCCAGTCATTTCCTTGTATCAGGACACATTTTAAATTGGAAAAAAAAAACAAAAAAAACACAAATGTTTGAAATTAGCACTAAAGAGAATGACTTCATCTATGACATTTTAAGGGGGACTTCACTTTCTGTTACTCTACAGATTCCCATTGCCAGCATTGGGTTCGGCCAGGTGTGCATCTACTTGTGAAGTCTTGTAGTGCTCTGTGATATCAAGATAGTGGCTTCGATATTCTGATTCCACATTATGTTGTATAAGGAGAGGACATTGGAGGATTTGCATGAGGAGAGAAGGGGTGATCCTTTGGCATTTTGGCAAGAAATGTTACTTCTCATTTGTGGATCCTAAATGTTACTTCCCATCTGTGGATGCCCATTCACAGATATTCATTAAGCCCTTGATATTTCTGGAAAAATAAGTAGGTTGGGGATTCAACTGTTTATCAACTTCACACTCAAAGTTCCTTTGACTATGTTGGCACACAATGAATACAATCATTCATTCAGCCTGGGTAGAGTTTTAAAGTTCCTTTTAAATTAACAGTGATTTTATCACTACTGTCAGAAAAAAAAAATATGTGACAAGCAAGGTTGCCTTCTAACTTGGGTATAAACTAAGCAAACAGCATGAATGCAATCATTAGAAATAACTTAGGATGACAAATCTTTTACGTTTACAATTGTGAGTAGTTAAATTATGTCAACTTATTCATAAATATTAACTTTAAACTTTAGAATACATATGGAATAATAATTATGAGCATTCAGACACATGTTCACTCTAATAAAATATTTAATAGAGGTGGCATCTATTTTCCAGGTTTAGCATAGATAGAAATGAAGTCAGAACATATTATGTAACATAATATGATTTCATATTTTATAGTCATGCCCATGTGAATTTAATATTTCACACAGAAAAAAAAGTAGGCATAGAGAAAGGAAATAAAGAAATCAGGCTGATCATTATACCAAGAGGATGAAATACACATGTGAAACCTCAGACCATAATACAGTCTATTGAATGATTTATTTTTCTTATTAACAAGTGGCTCTCTAATAACTACATTACTTTAAATATTTCTATTGGGCTCTAAAACTTATTAATAAAATAAATTACTATTACCAAATATGGGTTAGGAAATAATTCCTAAATCTTTTTGTCTTCTGGGTTAGAATTCTTAGGAAAACTGATTAGAGTGACTGCTTTTGAAATTCTTAAAAAGAATTATTTAACTAGAAGCAAACTCAGTATTTTCTGTCTCAAAAGGGGTGTTTTTATAATAACAATTCGTGATCCATAAGACGCTGGATTTTAGTCACAGTTTAACTTACCATGATTCACTAAAATCAGTAACTTCTTTCCCCAGCCTCCAACCCTGATTGTCACATACTATTCCTTCAGAGCTACTTAGCTTTGAAAAATATGTTTCCTAACACAGTTTGTTTCATAAAAGTCTACCTGGATAATCCAGTGTCTGAGAAATGTCCTATGACCGCTTTTTGACCCACTGACACAGCTGTAGGTTTTACCATTTTCCTTACTACAATGGCCTAGATAGCATTTCAAACACACAGAGTCATGACCTTTATTGTTTGCCAGATGGGCTGTGAAATGTATGCTAATGTTCATAATAGGATTATACAAGGTTGTTTATTGTCTGAAAAATAATATGAGCATTATCCTCTAAGTTTTTTCCTCCAATGGGTTTTCCCTTTAACAGGTATTAGGAAGTCTAATTTTGATTAAGTAAATATCGGTTTTCAGCTTTACAAATGATGGCTCATTTAGGCACATTCTTTAATGGTATTAAGGGTGGAAAACAAGAATTAGCCAGGTAAAGTAAAGTACAAAGAACATATTTAATATAGAACCACGCATGGCAACTTGCAGCACATACATAATTGAATACAGTGATTCAACTTAATTCAAATATGGGACAAAGGGCTATGTATGCTATGAAAGTAACACTTAAAAATACAGAATACAGGGTGGAACTCCAATGCCACTATCCTTCAAAGCCTTTTGCTTTCTGCTTTGTATGTACCCATTCAGAGGTGATCCTATTGCTTTTCTTAGTTTGGGTCCTCACCAAAAACAGATTCTCTGTTCAGGGTTTCAATTCAAGTAGTTTGTTTGGGAGGGGATCACAGGTTTCACGGTGAAGAAGTGGTGACGTGAGATAGGAAAGAAAAAATGCCAATGAAAGTTTGCTATGCAGTGGGACACAGCAGTGAGCAACTGGGGATCGTGTGGAATATGCCTCCAATGACGAGCAAGGAAAGTCAGATATTTATCTTCAATAACTTTCCCTCATTGTTTAAGGGCCACTATGGGGGCCTTACCTCCTCATGTGCAAGTCGAACATACCCAAGTTGTCAGAGAGAGAGATCGGTTATATCATGTGAAATCAAAGATGAAGACAAATAGTTTACAATTAATGACCCTCAAAGTTGCCACCACAAAATAGCAGCTATGTTATAAATGTGAGCATAGTTGACAGGTGGATTTTTTAGGCACACATATCAGTTTAGCATAATTCAAATCTTTGGCCCAACTAGTATGCTCTTATGATTTCACAGTAATCACCACCAGGTGTTTATAAGGAGTTGTGCATGATGCCCCTGCCCTTACTGTAATATCTGCCTTTATTATTCTACTAGTGACCCGGTGCACGAAATTCATGCACATTAAAAGGGAATTAGAGGAAGTATTTTAATATTGCTATTTGCCCTTTCTCTATAATGGAAGTGTCAGAGATGAAAGAAAATTTGTAAAATGTATATGAAAATCTTCCTCTTGTCAGAGTCTGGGACATGCCAATAGAACCAGAGTTAAGTCCCCACCCACCCACATGCACCTCCAAATAGCACGAGACCCAGACCTGTCCTGCCCCACCACCATCCATACCTGGCTGGCCTCAACTCCAGCAAATCCCACAGGGTAGGGGGTATGGCCTCAGGTCACCTGGCCTGGCACCCGGATGGGGGGAGTGGTCTGAGGACCCCTAGCCCAAGCCAGGGCGGGTGGGGGAATGGGGGTAAGCATTGAAGATCCCTGGCCTGAGCCAGGGGGCGTGGCCTGAGGTCCTCCATCAAGCCCCAGCAGGTGGAAGGCAAGCCTCAGGTCCCCTGCCCTGGCCCAGCACCACACAGCCTCAGATCCCTGCTGATTGCTCATTAGGACTCATTAAGGGAATTCGGCCTCCTCTGTGGCGCACCCATCTTGTGTTATAGAATCCTCACCTCTGCTGTGGGCACAGCCATCTTATTACAGTGTGACAGTCAATTTGCATATCCCCTCTTTATTACATAAGATAATCTTGAAGAGCTATTAAGTATGTAGCTATCACCAGAAAAACAGAAGCTTAGCCAGATCCAGCCAGACTTCCTCTTCCAAAAAGTTATGTGTTTCACATGTTGCCATTCCCCCATCCTGGCTGCAGTCATCTGAATCCCACAGAGACGTGGAACTGTTGGCTCTCCCTCTGATATCCAAGGTACAGCAAGAGGAGTAAGGCAGAAATTTTAGATGATATCTTAAATGATCCAGAGAGCAACTAAGGGTCTTTAAAATGTGTCTTCAGTGAAAGAAGAAAAAAAGAGATAATTAAGAATATGCTTTATTATTTGCCGAAACCGGTTTGGCTCAGTGGTAGAGTGTCAGTCTGCGGACTGAGGGGTCCCGGGTTCGATTCTGGTCAGGGGCATGTACATTGGTTGCGGGCATATCCCCGGTAGGGGGTGTGCAAGAGGCAGCTGGTCGGTATTTCTCTCTCATTGACGTTTCTGGCTCTCTATCTCTCTCCCATCCTCTCTGTAAAAAATCAATAAAAAATATTTTTTTTAAAAAGAATATGCCTTATTAAAAATTGGCAAAGATATTGTTCACAATAGTGATATTTTATTTTATAAAGGATTCATGATGGCATTTATTGAAGAACATTTGATTTCTAAAAACCTAACCATGATTAGATGGAAGATTCAAATAGCAGGATCTTAACATCATGATGTCACCAGAGGAAATATATAAAAAGGCAAGAGACAAGGTGTTTTCCAGAAAAAAATATAATCATTATGAGGGTTAGTAATTTTTCTATTAAGTTATACTGGTCCAAGATGAAGTTCTAGAACAGCACTGTTGAACAGAAATACTAAGTAAGCCACAAATGTGAAATATACATGTTATTTATTTTCTACTAGTCATATTTCATTTAAAAAGAGTAAAAAGACTATATCAAACTATAAAGCTTCTGCACAGTAGGCAATGTACAGAATGAAAGAAAATATTTGCAAATTATATATCTAATGAGATTAATATTTTAAAATACCCATTTATATGTATATGTATAAATACCTGGTTAGCAAAAGTAGGTTTACTGTTGTTCATATGGAAAATAATAAAATTAAAAATAAATAATAATACAAGGATAAAACCATGTTTTGCATACTCAAAACTGTAAACCTACTTTGCCCCACCCCATAACTATCCAAAATACAATATATAAAGAATTCATACAACTCACTAGCAAAACAAAAAAACAATGCAATTAAGAAATGAGCAGAGGAACTGAAATGACAGTTTTCCAAAGAAGACACACAGATGACCAACAGGTACATGAAAAGGTGCTCAACATCACTAATCATCACCAAATGCAAATCAAGACCACAATGAGCTATCACCTCACACCTATTAGGATGGCTATTATCAAAAAGTTCACAAGTGTTGGTGAGGATATGGAGAAAGGGAATTCCTTGTGCCCTGTTGGTGGAAATGTAATTTTGTAAAGACACTTACAAAACAGTATGAAGGGTCCTCAAAAATTAAAGCTAGAACTACCATATGATGCAACAATTCTACTTCCGGATATTAATCTGAAGGAAATTAAAACACTAACTCAAAAAGTATATGCACTCCCCACGTTCACTGCAGCATTACATACAATAGCCAAGACATGGAAGCAACCTAAGTGTCTATCAATAGATAAATGACACCACATACACAAACACATACACAATTGATTATTCAACCATAAAAAAAAGAAGAAAATCTTGCCATTTGTGGCAATAAGGGTGACCCTTAAGCGCATTATGCTAAGTGAAATAAGTTGGACAGAAAAAGGCAAATACCATATGATCCCACTTACATAAGAAATCTAAAAAGCAAAGCAAGCAAACAAAAACAACACCAAACTTACAGCTACTGAAAATGAATTGGTGTCTGCCAGAGGAGGGGGAGGAGGTGAAAATGGGTGAAGGTGGTCAAAAGGTATAAGCTTCTAGTTTAAAAATAAAACCAGGGAATGTAATATACAGCATGGTGATTAATAATTTATAATACTGCATTGTACATTTGAAAACTGCTTTTAACATGTAGATCTTAAAAGTTCTCATCACAAAAAAAAAAATTGTAACTGTATGATGATGGATGTGAACTAGACTTATTGTGGAGATCATTTTGCAACATATACAAATATTGAATCGTTATGTTATATTACATCTGAAACTAACATAGTATCATATGTCAATTATATCTCAAAGAAATAAAAGAGACAGGTAAAATTAATTTTAATGACATATATCCTTTAATATGTCCCAAATAAAACATGTAATCAATGTAAAAATCACTGGAATAGTTTAGTCTTATTTTCACACTCTTTGAAATCCTACAGTACATCATAATTCAGATTAGCTAACATTTCCAGTGGAGAATAACTTTTCATATTGTATAGAGCATTCTACGAGTTATAGGATATTGCACAGAGCATACTTTTTCCCCTATAGTCAGTGGGTCTCTAGTCTGCATATTTCACTAAATACTCAAATGTTTAGTGGAACACAGACTTAGAAATCTCTAGTTACCTTACTTGGTACCATCGTTCTCTTTCCCTTATTTGTGTTGCTGAATATTTTATCAAATTATTTTATGTAACTTCTTGAATACATAGCATCTTAGTAAACATTTTAGAGATAGATTACTATCCCCATATTAAACATTAGGAAATGGGCTCACAGAAATTTAGCAACCAGCTCATGGTCTCAGAGCTAGGAACAGACATAAAGGTCAACATTTTAGTCTATTTCTCAGCTGAACTTTCCTGTGCACAACCCCAAATAGTATGGGGTGAAAAGAGTAATGGCTTGTAGTTGAGGTGAAAGGTGGGACCTAAAGTGACTCAGAAAGGCCTGAAAATAAAGGGGTGGAGTGATAAGCCTTGCAGAGCTCTTTCCTCCAAAGGGAAAAGAATGAGAGCACTGGGAAAGATTTGAAAATCTATTTGGGCCTTAGATCTTAGGATAAGAATAAGGCCAGCACCTTACACTGGTGAAGAATGGAACTATTATTTTCAAGTCATTTACCCCAATTCATTTCCATCCACAAAGTCACATTTCATGTTAATTCCTGGGAACTTCAAACCAAGTCTCCAGTCATTTGAGGGAATTACAGTATTGGAACCAAGAGCATCTCTTTAATCAGCCTAGTGTTTCCAGATATGTCAGGCCATCAACCCCGTGGAATTTT
Source organism: Pipistrellus hanaki (assembly GCF_964339955.1). Classification (NCBI taxonomy): domain Eukaryota; kingdom Metazoa; phylum Chordata; class Mammalia; order Chiroptera; family Vespertilionidae; genus Pipistrellus; species Pipistrellus hanaki. The sequence goes on from NC_140508.1 coordinate 29,102,113, forward strand.
TCTCATCCTTTACCAACCTGGAATTCTGAGGTAAACTATTTCAGGGAGTAACTTGGTCACAGTCTTTAAACCCTGAAAAATACAAGCAATGGGTTGACTTCTTTGTAAAGACGAGGGGCCTGGTGCATGAAAACACATGCACTGGAGGGTGGTTCCCTCAGCCTGGCCTGCCCCCTCTCACAATTCAGGAGCCCTCAGGGTGGGGAGGCGACCTGAGCATCATGGGAAGGAGACACCCCCATCACACCTCTGCTGCTGCCATTGCTGGCAGCACAAGCCCCAACCAGCCCTGGTTACCTGAGCCTTGGGTGGCCCTGGGTGGCTGGGCAACCAACATCCAAGGCTTGCCTGGGCCTTGGGCATCAGCTGAACAGCCGCCATCTGAGGCTTGTCTGCACCTCAAGCCAGCTCTGGGCAGCTGGGGGGCTAAGGGGACTGGAGGATTCCAGAGGCAGGTGCACAGCAAGACCAGGCCCTTCAGGCAGGCCTGGCCTGATACTCAATTAGCATAGTCCCTCCTTATTGGCTATGGGTATTGCCATCTTTGAGGGTGTATCATCCAATTAGCATATTCCCTCCTTATTGGCAGTGGGCGCTGCCATCTTTGTGACATTGTGAGGGTCATTTAGCATATTCCCTCTTTACTAGATAGGATTAGATCGGATAGAGTTAATAACTAAATCCCCTGCTAAACCAGTCATACCCCATGGCCTATTGGTTTCAGTGACTCCTGGACTTACTCTGCTGATTTATTATTTAATCAATTACCATAATACTAGCACTTTAGGTATTTATTGGCATTATATTGGATTGTTACTTAACAGAAATTCCACTAGAAGAAAATGGTATTGTAAAAGGGCAGGCAAATGGACACAGTAAGGACTTGGTCCTTTATATTAGCAGTTCTCAACCTTGATTTCACATTGGAATCGCCCAAGAAACTTAAAAAAAAAAAAATGCCAGGCCTCCCTCTAGAAGAGATTCTGATTTAATTGGTCCAGGATGTGCTGTGGGCACAGGAATTTTAAAGCTCCCCCAATGATTCTAATGTACAGCCAGTATTGAGAATCACTGCTCTATATTCTTTAAACATTACCCCTTAGTTATGCTAGCAGTGTAAGCATGCAAAGTAAATGGACCATATTTCCTAAGATTCACATAAAAATGCCTTTAGACAATAAATAGGCAATGCTATGCCTGCAGTTTTAATAGGGAGTAAATGAAAACATCTAGGGAGACAATAATTTTGCTGTGGGTATTTTGTAATATAATACTTGCGATAAATTCTTCCTTAGGAAAAAAAAAAATCTCAGAAAAAAAAAAAAACGAGTTTTCTCTACCCAGAAAATGTTATATTTTACTAATCAGATGAGATAAAAGAACCCTTTCAGCTGAAACCGGTTTGGCTCAATGGATAGAGCGTTGGTCTGCGGACTGAAAGGTCCCAGGTTCGATTCCAGTCAAGGGCATGTATTATACATTGGTTGTGGGCACATCCCCAATAGGAGGTGTGCAGGAGGCAGCTGGTCGATGTTTCTCTCTCATTGATGTTTCTAGCTCTCTATCCCTCTTCCTTCCTCTCTATAAAAATTCAATAAAATATATTTTAAAAAAGAACCTTTTCACTTCAGGTAACTGAAATACTTATAATTTTGCTCCTTGTTATTTTTTCCTTTAAAAAATTTGTCATGTGTTGTGCTCAAATTCATAAGAATTATTTTTGAAAGTGGATGGAATAAAATAAAGAATGTCAATCCATGTTTTGTTTTGTTTTTCATTAAATAGAACCATCTAATTTTATACACTTTTCCCCCTGATCTTTACTAGCGAAGGAAGATTATCCTGTTTGCTACATTTATATTTGTTACATTTTCTCATTATGCTCAAAAGTAATAAGGAAGTCTCTGGAATATTTTGGGAGAAGGTCCCTAGTCTTATTTCTGAGTCTTGGTCAGCATGCCATGCTCTGAGTCTTTCTTCTCTTTCTCTTTCCCAACACCCATTAGAGTTTACTATCCTGAATGTCAATTTCATCCCTAATAATATCCTACACACGAAACTTCATCTCAGAGTACACTTTCTGCAAATCCCATCTGATATACACTCATGAGGTTGGTGCAAATACTACACCCATTTTACAGATTAGTTAAACTGATACTTAGATCAAGCTACCCTAAGTGAGTAGGCGAAAGAACCAGAATTTAAATCCAAAAAGTTTGGCAGAGCCTATAGACACAAGAGCATTGCTATCAAACCAAAGCTATCAAATGGGATACTTTCAGATACTTTAAAAGCAAGCACTGGAAGAGACCTTTGGAAAGTTCTTGGGTTCCACACCTGTAGAAGGGATGGGAAAGAAACTGGATTGAGCAGATGATAAATTGAGCTTCAGTGAGGCTCTACCAAAGGTTTCAGCATTTGGAAACTCAAAGGAACTGAGGTGGCTCTTTAGCTGGGGTGAGGGAGCTGGGCCCTTATACTCCTAGTCATTGGAAGCAGGGGGATCTGACCTTGGGAAAGATGCCAAGGGCCCTTTCCTGAAACATCCTGCTGGCTTGGGAATCAGGTCTCCTCCATTCCTGAAGGGCGATCTTTAGGGAACCTCAGAGCATTCATTCCAAGGTTGTTCTAAGGTGCCACATCTCAGTGGTTTTCCTAGAGACATACCTGCCCCCACCCCCACCTCCCACCCCCAAGACTACTTACTGACCAGGCTCAACATGACCAAGCCAAGTAAACAGAACTCATAGCAAAACAGAGCATGTGCACAGGCTGATAATGCACCCCCCATCCATCCCACTCCCGTGAAACATCTGCTACCAAAGCACAGTCCAACTCGCTAACTGTAAGTAATCTAGCCTCTCCCTAAATTAAACCAAAATAGTCAGATGAACAGTAAAAGTAAAAATATATACACCCTATTTTTTTTCTTCATCATCAGCTCTCAATTAGTCTTACCAATGAGCTATAAACGACCCAGTGTATGCACTGGAGGTTCAGCCTCAGGATACATGTCCCAAGCCGCCTCCCTCCCACTACCGTCTGTAAATAAGGAAGTAATAATATCCAATCGAATTCTCCTAGAATCTAAAATAGCAGTTTAAATATAATATGAAATTTTACTTAAATATTTATTTTTCTTATTTTCAACATCTGGCTCTTGTTACTATTGGGAATAAGAATTCCAACTAACATCAGAACTTTGTGAAAAGACATTTCACTTTTGGGGAAAGCAGCCTTGGGGGTCTTGGAGGACAGTATCCCAGTGGGCATGAACCTTGTTTATTGTTAAATGAAATTGGATTATAGGCTGCACATTGCTTTTGGCTCAAAAGCACACAGATGCCCAATTCCTTACACATGAGCCCCAGCACAGGTGGGCTTCTATAGTAATGAGTAACAGCCAGGATTAAAGGAATAGGGAGCAGGGGTGATTGTAGTGCAGCTGAACAGTCCACTGACCAGGGAGTGTCTGACCACAATGAGAGGTACAATGGGGGTGACTTCTGGAGTCACTGCTACTATTCTTGGAATTATGGTCAGGTTGCTATTTGGGGAAGATAAAGTTAAATCGGATACATATGACAAAGCAAACTATAAATACAAAGATTTGTTTTTAAAATCTATAAAAAAATGTATAGCCTGCTGTGGTAGACACCATGACCCTCTTTCAAGGACTAGCTGTCCAGCTCCTGGGAATGAGAGTGGCAGAAGGCCTTCAGCTTTTAGCATCTTCTGGGATTGCCTCAGCCAGAGAGAACTGCCCTGTCCAATGTCCAAGGCCACGGTCCTTCCCAGAGCAGTTCACACCCAGTGAATGATCAATATGGGAAAATAAAGGCCTGGCCATCTTGGCCCAATTTGGTACAACTCCGAAAGGCCACTCTAGCGCCACCGTCCCTATGGGTTTGCCAATGCTAGCATTGGGTCTGCATTGCCCTTAACTTCTCGCTTTGCTCACTCCTGCTTCCTTCTCGCTTTGCTCACTCCTGCTTCCTCCAAATCAGTGTCTGCTTCCCAGGGAAACCAACTTGTAATAGGAGCAAAGATGATAAGCACTCAGGAAAGGATCATTTCCTTTTGGTCATTTTCCAGCCAATGTCCAGAACTTTTTAAATAAAATTTAACTACAGTTACTATACAATATAATATTAGTTACATTAGATTCAGGTGCACAATATAGTGACTTGACATTTTTATATCTTACAATGGGATTACCTGACCAATCTTAGTAATCACCTGTCACCGTGCAAACATCGCATTATTGACTATATGCCTCTTTACCTTTTTCACCCCCCTTCCCCCTTCTGGCAACCATCCCTTTGTTCTCTATTTCTGAGTCCATCTTTGTTTTGTTTGTTCTTATTGATTTATTTTTTATTTCAAATACTATATTTGTGAAAACATATGGTATTTGTTGTTCTATGACTTATTTCACCTAGCATAACATCCTCTAGGTCCATCCATATTGTTGCAAATGGCAAGATTTCATTCTTTTTTATTGTGGCGTGATATTTGGTTGCATATAATACCACATCTTCTTTATTCATTGACTTGTCAATGGACATCTAGGCAGCTTTCATACATTGCCTATTTCTAGCCCTTTTTAAATTACTCTTAAGTGGAACCATCTCAATTTACTATCTCACCTTTGGACAAAGACCGAATGTTCTCTGACAAGTTGAAATTAGTATTCCTGTCACTTTCAGCCTTTATGATCTATTTTTCCTCTTAAAGTTGAATTTTGCTTTCAAAACATATTTCTTCACACCTGTTGTATAGGGTTTTTCAATCTAAACATTTCCCTGTTTAACTTTTCTTCAGAGGTCAGATTATACAAATCTTTCAACATCCTAGATGCTCTTTCCTGAAAAACATCATATGAACACCAAATCTTTCAAATGAGGTGCTGCTGAAAAAGAAATTAATATCTCTCTGTAAGGTATGACTAGCATGTAGAGAAGGACAATAACTCACTTTGTAACAATACTTTTAGTATGAATGATCTAAATGGCATTTAGCAACCACATTAAAGTATTACACATTGAGCTCATTAAATTTTAAAAGTAAAGGAAAAATTAATACTTGAGACTATATTGAAACTGAAAACATATGTTTGTCAAAAGACTCTTAAGAAAATAAAAAAGCAAACAACAGAATGGGACAAAATGGGGCAAAACATAAATTATTATATATATATATATATATATATATCTTATAGATATACATAAATTTTATATATGTGTACATGTGCATTTGTCTATGTATGTATGTATATAGGGTATGGCAAAAGTAGGTTTACAGTTGTGAGTACACAAAACAGAGAACCTATTCTTATATCATTATTTATTAATTATTGTATTATTTTCCATATAAACAATTATAAACCCACTTTTCCTCCCATCCTGTATATCCTACAAATTAATAAGAAAAATATAGATTCCTCATTAGAAATAAGGGCAAAGGGCTTGAGCAAATATTTCACAAGAGATTGTATCAAAATCATCAATAAGCATGAAAAGTAGCTCAACTTCATTAGTCATCAGGAAATGAAAATTAAAACTTCACAGTGAGACAGTACTATACACCCACTAGAATAGCTACAATGAAATAGAGACAGAAAATAACATGTGTTTTTTATAATGTTGAGCACCTGGAATGTTCATATATTGCTGATATGGTTCTAGGTACAATAATTTTGGAAAGCTGAACTTATATATGTCTTATTATCTAGCAACTCCACTGCAAGACATGTATGCAAGAAATGTGTGTGTGTGTGTGTGTGTGTGTGTGTATATATATATATATATATATATATATATATATATATATATTCATCAGAAGACACATAGAAGAATATTTATAAAAGCACCATTAATAATAGCCCAAACATGAAAATAACCCAATATCCATCATAGTAAAATGGATAAATTATATAATAATAAGATGTAATGCTATACAATAATGAAAAATGAACAAACAATTGCTACCCAAGACAGTATGATTGAATCTTATAAGCATAAGATTGAATGAGAAAAGCCAGATTTTTAAAGTACATACTATAGATTCCAATTATATAAAATTCAAAACAAAGTTAAAATAACTTATATTGTTAGAAGTCATGGTGTCCTTTTGGAGAAGGTAGTTCCTGAAAGAAAATACAAAAGGGGTTTCTAGAATGTTCATTATATTCAGTTTTTCAATCTGGGTGCTGGTTATAAAGGTATGCTCATTTTGTGAAAATGCAGTGAGCTGTATCTTTTATTACTTGTGCACTATCCTTTAACACTTCAATAGAAGGGATTACTTCAACATGAACTGCTACTGAAATAAATGAAATACTTAATTGCAGTGAACCTAAGTTATTCCTCATTTGAGTTTCACATAAATATTGAATTCATAAACAAGAGGTATTATGGTAACAAGAGTTAAAGCATATAGAGGGCTAGTAGTAATAAGAAAAAATGTATGCAGTTACCATTTAATCATCACCGCTTCTGGTGTTCTTCATTCCCTGGTATAGATTAAGATTTCCATCTAGTATCATTTTCCTTCTCATTGAAGGACTTTGCCATTTCTTTTCTGTTTTTAAAAAAAATGATTTCAGAGAGAGTAAGGAAGATGGAGAAAAAGAATAATTGATCAGTTACCTCCTGCACACCTCCCCCTACCCTACCCCCATAACTGGGGATCAAGCATGCAACCCAGGATTTGCCTTGACCAGGAATCTAACCATGACCTTCTAGTTCATTGGTTGACACCAAACCACTGAGCAACACCAGACAGGATACTATTTCTTTTAGTAATAGGTCTGCTGTGATGCATTATTTCAGCTTTTATATGTCTGAAAAAGTCTTCACTGTGTTTATTATTAGAGGTTAATATGGTGGGGTTTTTTTAAGTTCTTTAATAGTATTTCACCACTGCCTTCTTGCTTCCGCAGAGAAAACTAATGTCAGACTTGTCTCTTTGTTCCTCAGTACATAATATCTTTGTTGCTCGATACAATGATCTAATCATTTTTAAGATTTTCTTTGTCATCAGATTTGAGCAATTCAATTATGATATGATTTGATGTAGTTTTATTTTACTTGTACTTGGATTTTGCTCACCTTCTTGGATCTATGGGTTCATAATTTTCATAAAATGTATAAAATCTAGGCCATTATTTATTCAAAGATTTTTTTCTGTACTTTTCCTTTGCAGACTTTGATTATACATATATTAGGTCATTTGAAGTTGTCATACAGTTCCTTTATTTTTTTCCTTTTTCAAATCAATTTTTTTTTCTGTTTCCTTTCAGATAGAAACTGCTATGTCTTCAAGTTTACTTACTACTCTTCTCTTCTTAGATGTCTAATTTGTAATTAACCCAATGCAGTGTATTTTTCACCTCACACATTCTTCATATTATGGGCCATATTTTCCTATTTTTGAGTGCCTAGAATCATTGATGTGGATGCCAGACATTGTGAGTGCTATCTTGTTGGATGCTGGATATTGTTGTGTTTCTCTGAATGCTTTTTGGCTTTGCACTGGAATTCAGTTAAATATCTTGGAATAAGTTTGACCCTATTAGGTCTTGTTCAAGTTTCATTAGCTGGGTCAATAGCCATGTTTATTCTATTGCTATTTATTCTTCCACTATTGAGGCAAGATCTTCCTGAATGATTTACCCAAACCTTTGTGTGGCTGGTAGACACTGATGCTTCTTCTTGTCCTATACAAGTGTCAGGTGCTAGTCCCTCTAATCTATATATATAAAAGCCTAAGCAACCATCCGACTGTTCAACCATCTGACCCGTAGCTATGATGTGCACTGACCACCAGAGGAAAGATGCTCAATGCATGAGCTGCTGAGCCACAGTGACTTGGCAACTGCAGTTCTCAGGTGACGCACCCAGAACCAGAGAAGAGGGAGCCCAATTCTGGGGTGCATCACCCAAAAACTTCCCTCTCGCAATTCGGGAGCCCTCAGGGGATGTTGAAAGCCAGTTTTGGCCTAATCTTCACAGGCCAGGCTGAGGGACCCCACTGGTGCATGAATCTGTGCACCGGGCCTCTAGTTCTTTCATATAAGTGCATTGCTCACACACCTCGCATACATGCACTGATCTGTACTGAGTTGAGTAATACTGATGAGCATAGCTGCATACTGAAGGTGAACCCTATGCAGATCTCTGGAGTTCTTTCATGCAGTGCTCTCCTCTCTGGTGCCCTGCCCTACACACGGTAGCTGTTTTTCATCTCTTTGGTCTCTCAGCTCTGTTTCCTCATCTCAGAGAGGCCACCAGGCTTTGCCCAGGTGCTTTTTTCTGTGCCTGGAAACACTCTCAAGGCAGTCAGCTGGATGGGTAACAGGGTTTTCCTCATTTGTTTTCCATTTTTCAAAGGCTACTGTCCTTTGATGCTGGATGCCCCGTGTCTTTAAAAATTGTTACTTCAAATATTTTACTTGAGGGTGGGTTGCACTCTTGGGGGAGAAGAAAGAGAAGGATGGTTCAATTAATGAGATACATGTATTTCCTGTTACTCCATCTTGGGCAAAGGCAGATCTACTATTTTGTGTGAATATTACCTCTGAAAAACAGCTTCAGAGAATATATTGTATAAATGCAGTTTGTTTTAGTAAGAAAAATCTCAAAAATGGATAAATGTTGGCTAAGAACTTAGGCCCCAAGAGCTATCTTGTGCTCATCTACTAAGCACTATGCTAAAGACACAGTGAGTTTTTTGGGAGAATTATATCATTACATAATACCCTTAAAGTTCATTCATATTGTAGTATGTGTCAGAATTTCCTTATTTTTAAGGCTGAATAATATTCCATAATATGTATATATTACATTTTATATACTCATTCATATATTGATGGAGACTTAGGCTGCCCGATGCCCCAAGGGAACCCCCACCCTAATCCAGGACACCCTTCAGGGCAAACCAGCCAGACCCCACCCATGCACCAGGCCTCTGTTTTAATAAAAGAATAATATGCAAATTGACCATCACTATACCACACAAGATGGCCATCCCCATGTGGTTAAAGATGGCTGTCCCATGTGGACACAAGATGGCCACCACAAGATGGCCAGCAAGGGACAGCAGTTGAGAGGGACCAGGCATGCAAGGGAGGGCAGTTGTGGGCAATCAGGCCAGTGGGGTGGACAGTTGGGAGGGACCAAGCTGGCGGAGGGGGGAAGTTGGGGGTGACCAGGCCTAAAGGTGAGGGCAATTGGGGGTGGGGAGGACCCAGGCCTGCAGGGGAGAGCAGTTGTGGTAGAACAAGACCTGCAGGGAGGCAGTCAGGGGTGACCAGGCCAGCAGAGGAGGGAAGTTGGGGGCAAACAGGCTGGCAGGGGAACAGATAGGCATTAATCAGGCTGGCAGCAGAGTGGTTAGGAGGTGATCAGGCTGGCAGGCTGAAGCAGTTAGGGGCAATCAGGAAGGCAGGCAGGCGAGCAGCTGGGAGCCAGCAGTCCTGGTAGAATTGAGCCTAAACAGGCAGTTGGATATTTCTCGAGAGGTCCCAGATTGGAGATATTGCAGGCTGGGCTGAGGGATAACCTCCTCCCCCATGCACAAATTTCATGCACCAGGCCTCTAGTAATTATATAATTCTCCTATTAAGTATCACCATGAAAGGAAGAGGCATATTAGAAACACATCTACCTATATTTTAGAAGAGGAGACTTATATCCACAACCAGGAATCATAAATCCTGATTTTCACTTTTTAACATAAAAGGAAATAGCGGGAATAACAAAGACCAAGACAAAACAGAGAAAATCCAACTCTGGAGCTTCAGCTATTACTTCATGAACAAAGAAGGATTTATCAGCATTTGAATTAATATTGATAGATAGATCACTTATCTATAAGAACAGAATGGCACAGAAAAATGTAGGATGTAAGCATTTCTTTTCTTTTTTATTATACTTTTATTAATTTCAGAGAGGGAGACAGAGATAGAAACATCAATGACGAAAGGGAATCAGTGATTGGCTGCCTCCTACATGCCCCACACTGGAATCGAGCCTGTAACCTAGGCATGTGCCCTTGACTGAAATCAAACCCAGGACTCTTCAGTCTGCAGACCGACGCTCTGTCATTGAGCCACACTGGGTAGGGCAGCATTTCATTTTTCTTGACTTAAATAAATGTCCTGTACAATTCACTTGCATTCATTTATTCAACACATACTGCCAATAAGGTGAGCCTTTGTGAAGAGGCACCCTGAATGAATAGAGATTGAGCTCTGTGCTCTTTAGTACCCAGAAACCTCTGAGTACTCAAACTTCATTAACACAACTGTCTTTGAAGCATTTTCATTTTTAACTCAAAAAAGAAAAAAGTCATGAGTATTTAGCCTGGTACAACTAGTGGGAATCATTAATTAAAGAAGAATAAGATTAGTAGATTAGAAGTTTGCTAATAGTCTTGTTTCTAGAAAAAATAACATTGATTAATATTCAGATCAATAGGAGAAATGTTAGACACTTTAAGAGTAAAGTCTAAGACAAAAACAAACAAACACATATGTAAGTCCCACAAAATAACAACATCAGTCCTGTTAAAGAGAGTATACAAAAAGAAACAAGGAAATAGTAAGAGAGCAAATGTAAAAACCAAAAACAAGATTTAGAAAAATGATCAAATATATCAATTATTAAAATAGATGTAAACTAAATTGGAACATAGACACTTTTACTTCTTGAGATAGGCTAAAAACAAGGAACAAGAAAAAAGTTTTAAAAACCAAATTCATCTCTAACATAATAAGGAAAAGGACACTACTATAATAGAAATAAAAACTACAAAGAAGACATAAGCCCAAACAGTGATATTTGGATCCTAAGGCAGAACATTGGTGAGGGAGATGCAGAATCCCTGAGGCACTGATCAGAAAACTGATCAGGTTTCTTGCTTCATAAAGTACAATATTGAAAGGCCTGTCTAATGATTCTTTGTTAGAAATGAAATCAAAGTCTGTGGACTGGGCAGATAATGTCCCTTAAGAGACCCAACCTGAAACCAAAGGACAGCAGGAGAGGTGTGGTTGGAAAAATATGCATGCCATTTCTAATTGTGTACGACCCAACCATAGGAGCCTGGGAGTCCTCTGGAAGTGAGACACAGCCAAAAAGGAGAAGAGAAAGTCATCTCTAGGTTACAGAGCCAGAAGTGCGACTAGAAGGGCATTGCTATGAGCTACACGGAAACGATGCTTGGTCCCTAGCAAAAGATTAAAAACATAGAAAAGATTTGGTGAGGAAATGTTTAATAAAATAAATCCAAATAGAAATATAAGGCTGGCCTGGCCAGCATGGCTCAGTGGTTGAGCATCATCTATGAACCAGAATGTCATGGTTTGATTCACAGTCAGGACACATGCCTTGGTTGCAGGCTCGATCCCCAGTGTGGGGTGTGCAGGAGGCAGCCAATCAATGATTCTCTCTCATCATTGATGTTTTAATCTCTCTTTCCCTCTCCCTTCATCTATGAAATCAATAAAAAAGTATTTTTTAAAAGACATATAAGGCTGTTCTACCTCCCTGTTCAGCCTCAAAACACACTTGTAAAAAGTCTTACTCTTCCAAAAGAAGGTAATAATCAGAAAAGAACCATCTATGGACTTATGGTTAGAACCTGCAAAGCAAACAGCATAAGTTAAAAAAAAAAAAAAAAGACATGAAGCACACAGCCTAAGAAAAACTATTTAAGAAATCAGATAGATTATAAACATGATTTTAAAAAATTTTAAGGGCACAACATATATAGATTCGGGTTTTCAAATAATAGGAGAAAGTAAGAAGCAAAGCTTCCAAAAAGAAGACTAAAAAGAAAAGAAATAAAAGAAAACGGAAGTGCTCTCTAGTTCTATGTGACTATCACTGAAAAATATTTTTAAATTAAAATATTTGTAAGTTGGCCTAAGGGCATACAGCAAACAAACAAAACAAAAAATTCATTCGAGAAAAACCTACTAAATCTTGGTTAAGAGCAGTGTCACCTTGAGCCATGATCTGCTACCTCCCACCCTCAGTTCAATGTGATTGAAGCTCCATTCCAGCTCACAGTCAAGGGCTATAGTACCTCTCCACTAGGGTCAGCCCATCATTATTTTATCTCCTCCAATATCGCATTGAAGAGACCATCAACTGCAGGTGAGTGTAGCCTTCTCCACCCAGCAGGACAGGGGCTCTATACCAGGCTGAGAACCCTAGGGCCCCAATCACTCTCATTTTTGTTCACTCATAGTGTGGAGGTTCCAGACAAGGAGGATCAAGCGGAGAAAATAAGAAGCTACTGCTTCTACCTAGTGCCCTGCTGATAAATCAGGAACATTATTCCAAAAATAGACACTGTCTCTGTGGAGCAGAGATTTGCCCAGGAGAGAGGCAGGCCATAAGAATCGAGAGGTTCTAAGCCCCTCCCAAAGAATCTGACTATTTGAAACAGAGTGTGGGGAAGTTCAAGCCTAAGGCCACTCTCAAAATCAGTGGAGATATTGGCAGTAAGCAATTCAGGTAAGAGCAACAAGCTAAACTGTAGGTCAGCTAGATTACCAGAGAGAATCAGGGGAGCGGACAGCTAAGAGCCCTCCTGTGGTAAGAACAAACCACAAAGACTGGCCTAAAACCTAACCCTGAACTGGGGATGGAAATTAATTGGATGAGACGGTAGTGCAATTTATGCCCCAGGGTACTGTCAAAAGCAATATTGCAATCCCTAAGCGATTAGTGGAGCCTAGCACTGTGCATGATAGCAATAGAGGCAGATAGATTAGCAGAGATCAGTGAGAGACACAGTTGAAAACATCCCTGTTAAGACAACCCTGTCATCAAAGATGACTGTGGCAATGCCCACGGATGTGCCCTCTGATGCACAACACCAAAGCTTCACATTGGGAGTGGGAGCAGAGACTTCCCTAAACAGTCCAGCCAAGTCACTAAACAAATAAATAAGCAAACAGCAAATACTGGAGGGGAGGTCACTATCCAGAGCTGCTAAAATATATGCTCTTAAATGCCAAGATTTTTTTTTTAATATATTTTATTGACTTTACACAGAGAGGAATTGAGAGGGACAGAGAGTTAGAAATGTCGATGAGAGAAAAACATCGACCAGCTGCCTCTTGCACACCCCCCACTGGGGATGTGCCCGCAACCAAGGTACATGCCCTTGACCGGAATCGAACCCGGGACCTTTCAGTCCGCAGGCCGACGCTCTATCCACTGAGCCAAACCGGTCCCGGCTTAAATGCCAAGATTTTAACAACAACAAAAAAACATGCAAAGAAACAAGAAAGTTTATCTGTATGTGTCTCATACATGGGGAGTGGGGAGAGCAGACAACAGAAACTGCATGTAAAAGGCCACAGATGTCTGACATTATAAATACTTTAAAACAGTCACTATAAACGTATTTGTTTAAAAAAATATAAATACATTACAATGATGAAAATTATATTTGATGCCAAAAAAATTATAATTAAAAATAACTACGGGCAAATAAAAATCATAAAAGAAAAATAACAAAGATTAAAAATAACAAAAGTAGAAGACAGACAAAAGGTATTTCAACCACATATAACTGAATTATAAGAAAATAGGAAAAATAAAACAAAAAAATAGGTAGAAATATAATAGAAGAAAACTTGTCTGAAATAAAGTAAATCTGAATCTTCTGCTTAAAAAAGACATGTTATGTTCCAGGAAAAACTGATACAAGCAACATATTGGTATTACCTGGTTCAGTAACTAAACTTCAATGAGAATGAAATGATTATGTGGACGTCATATTCTCTAAATCTAGAAAAACAAAAATGTAGTTTAACAATAAAAGTATTAGTCATAAAACCTTTCCATTAAAATTTTTCAAAATAATTTATAAATAACTTAGGATATAGAGGAACTCATAATCGAATTTTTAGGTACTGGCATAAGGATAGGCAATGATCAATGGAATGAAATTGAGATTCCAGAAAGCAATCCATACACACAGATACACACACACACACACACTTGGGGGATATTCTCTTCAATAAATAGTCCTAGGGGAACTGGATACTCAAATGAGAAATAATGAAGTCTTTACACTACAAACAATAATTAACTAGAAATATGTTAAAGACATACATAAGAGCTAAAATTATAAAAATCTTAGAAGAAAACAAAGGATCAATCTTCAAGACTTTGGATTTGCAATGATTTCTTACACATGACACCAAAAGCACAGGCAAAAAAAAAAAAAAGTAAGTAAATTAGACTTCATCAAAATGACAAACTTTTGTGCATAAAGGCATTATCAAGAAAGTAAAAAGACAGAATGAGAGAAAATATTTTAAAACAATATATCATATAAGGGTCTAGTATCCAGAGAATATAAAGAATTCTTAAAACTAAACAATAACAAAAATAGTCAAAGAATCTAATTTTAAAATGAGCAAAGGATTTAAGTAGACGTTTCTCTAAAAAAAAATATGCAAATGGTCAATCAGCACATGGAAAGATGTTCAACATTATTAACAATGAAGAAAATGGAACTCAAACCCAAAGTGAGATACCACTTCTTATACATTAAGATGGCTGAATAGAAAAGACAAACAATAACAAGTGTTGGTAAGGATGTAGGGTATTTGTTAGTGAAAATGTGAAATGATGCATCCACTGTAAAAAAAAGTTTGATGGTTCCTCAACAAGTTAAACGCAGAATTATCATATGATTCAGAAATCCTATGGGAGTTCCATTTTATGTTCTCAACCTCAAAGAAACATTGTGGGCAGACTAGACATATGAATCTCATCCATTGCTAGGTAATCACTATGCCCAGTAATTGGTAATTTTTTTCATATGGTTTTATACTCTTCCCTAATTTTTAAAAAACAACAACATCTGAACCCTAAGCAATGTATCAGAACTAGTAATACCTAATTAAAGAAACTTAGTCTATAAGAAACCTGTCTTCTTTCTTAATGCTTTTCCTTACTCTATAATTATTTGAATAAAAAAGGGAATATGAGTTCTGACTTCTGACTTGAATAGAAAAAAAAACAAAACAGTTTTCTGGCTTATGCATTAACAACATAGAACTGCAGAACAAAACTAACAAGGTAACACATTTTAACTAAATCGGAAAATAAGTCCATTTTCACCAATCCCACTTTCATGAGGTTTCTCCCCAAGGAATACCTAACCCAACTTGTTGAACCCAACAAGTACCTAACCTGATACAAAGATAGATCTGGATTGAGGCAAATTAAAACATTTCATCCCCAAATTGTCAAAATCTCAACCAACATGTTGGTTTGGGTCAAACATAGAATGTTCACTTTTGCAGCCTCTGGGGAAAATGACCCTGTTTGTGTTTGTGATGAAACTGTGGAAAGAGCTTGCGGCTTCCCTGCTTTTACCGTGCGAAGGCTCACTGACACTCACCGCGCTCCACAACAGCTCTCAGTTCCAACCCCTTAGTCCTGAGACCTTTGCAAAGCCACACTCGGAAGACAGAAAACAACAGTCCAAGTCCCCCCTCTGCTTTGCGGACTACACGAAATAAAATAGAATCATCTCAGAGGGTAGGAAAACCACATGAACTCAGGCTGCTCAAATGATCCAGCGCATCCCAGATGACCTGAAAACCAACAAGCAGCATGCAACACTGAGTGTTTATAAGGCGCTGTCAGGAAAAAACAACCTGGAGCTGAGGAAGAAAGCCTGTGCTCCGTGGCCCCAGCCAGCACATTGCTCCACAACCCTCTCCTGCCATTGTTTTGTGCTGAAGGCACACAACTCCCAGACCTTTTCATTGGCTCTTAAATCCACTGCTGCTCAAGCATAAAATATCTTTGGGTTCCATTAAAAAAATAATAAATGTGCTAACAAGCTGTTAAACCACATTTTACAACAAAACGCATCAAACTGATGACTTCGCTTCAAAAATATGAACTAACCGGGATAATAAAGGCTTTGTAAAACTTGAAAAAAATGAAGTGATTACCTCACAGTGAGGAAAATCTGTGGGGCACATCCATGTAATCAAAAAGAAAAAAGAAAGAAAGAAAAAAAAATGTTCACGGTTTTCAGAGAGCTCAAAATGCTCTGCCTTGCCTCCCAACAGTCCTGAGCCCAAAGGGTTTGGACAGGAGGAAAAACAGCGCAGGTACAAAAAAAGCAGCGGGCAGGGGTGGGAGAAAGAAAGAAATTCAGTCAGTTCTTTGATTAACAAGGCTTCTTGCTGGAGTTAAGTACAAACAGCTGCCTGGACTCCAACAGCCAAGCCTAAATCTAAACACTCCACTGTTTACATAACCCAAACTTAATCAAGCGACCATATAATCCACCAATTTAAAGGATCCCAAAGAGTCTCAATGTAATGTTGCTTTTCTCACCAGCCAGCCCATCAACAAGCTGGTTAAAAATGCCAGCTACTCCAGCTCTCTCTCTAGTCCGGCAGCATCTCCTGCCTCGTCAGGCTGCAGGGCTGCTCAGGGCAGAATCTTTGAATGACTGGGATGATAGATCATTTCCTGTTATTCTTCTGTTGACATAGTGCACAGTATTTGTTTAATAAATGCAGATTGTACTTTTTTAAGTTTGGGTTTGATAGGATTTAGTATTATAGCAATATTGATACTAATAAGAAAGGAAGAAAAATTCTTAATTTTTTCATAGTAGACATGCTCTGAGATAGATTGATGAAGGTAATTTTCCCCATGAGGAAAAAGTATGAGAAAAGAGAACTTATCATTGGAAAGATGATAGAAAAACATGCTCATGAACATTAAATTGAGACTAAATGCCAGCAGAGGCCAGTCATATAACATAAATAGAGAAGCCAGCGGGCCCCTGTGTGTAGAATCAGTAGAGTGATGGGGACTGTGGCAAACTAGAGTTCACCTAAAGATGGTATATGTGGTATACGCTTCCTAGCTTCAACACGTTTTTTTTGTTTTTTTGTTTTTTTTTAAAAAAAAAAAACCACCAGTATTGAGATATAATTCACTTACTATGTAGTTCACACATTTACAGTATACACACATTTACCCTGGCTGGATTGCTCAGTTGATTAGAGTAATGTCCTGATATGCCATAATACAAGAAGCAACCAATGAATGCTTAAATGATTGGAAATAGAAATCAATGTTTCTCTCTCTCAAATCAATTTTTTTTCACTAAAGCATACAATTCAATACTTTTTAGTATATTCACAGATATATGCAACTGTCACCATATTGACTTTTAGAACATTCTTCTCTCCCAAAAGAGACCCTGTACACTTTAGATTTACTCCCTATTTCCCTCCAACCCCTTCTACCCCTGGACAACCACTAATCCACCTTCTAGCCCCACAGATTTGCCTATTCTGGACATCTCATATAAATGGGTTAATACAATATGTGGTCTTTGGTGACTGATTCCTTTCATAGCACTATTAGCATAATGTTCTTAAGGACACCAACACATTTTTGCCACAAATGTGGGCCCGGTGTAGCAGATCTTCCAAACTTTAAGAGAAGCTGGAAATCTGGAGTCTTATACAAAATTTTCAATGTTGAAATATTAGTCACTAATTAAAATTACATGCCAGCTGGTTGGTTTGGCTCAGTGGATAGAGCTTCGGCCTGCGGACTGAAAGGTCCCAGGTTCGATTCCGGTCAAGGGCATGTACCTTGGTTGTGGGCACATCCCCAATAGGGGGTGTGCAAGAGGCAGCTGATCGATGATTCTCTCTCATTGATGTTTCTAACTCTCTATCCCTCTCTCTTCCTCTCTGTAAAAAAAAAAAAAAATCAATAAAATATATTTAATAAATAAATATAAAATAAAATAAAATAAAATAAAATAAAATAAAATAAAATAAAATAAAATAAAATAAAATAAAATCACACACCAATGTAAGGCTTCCCCATGATGCAGGCCAAATGAGCAGGTCAGATTCACACATGGGCCAGCATTTTGTTTCTTCTGTGGTTCATGGGCAGGGGTGATACTGGGGGTGATAAAGAGTGAGGCAATATTAAAGAAAATAAGAAAGTGTCAAAGTCACATAGGCAAGGAATGAAGACAGTAAGGTCTGGAGAGAAGAAATCAGAGACCTCACATAGATAATGAATCTGAATCTGCTTAGCAGCCCAGGAAAAGCTCAACAGACTCCTCAACCTTCCACTGCCTCAGCGCAGCCTTCTCTCTCCGGCTTTGTCCTGGGAGCAAGCCATCTGGGATGTCAGAGAGTGAGCTCATTTTGTCTATCACACTCATAGGCCCTGAAAGAACTAATTTAGATTGTCTCTAGGGAGAATTGAGAGGATCTACCATCTTTCACAGAATAATTAAGATATTAATTTGTGTTTCCAATCCTCACACCTTCCTTTTCTCTCCTCCTTCTCCCATCAAACACACACACACACACACACACACTCCCCTCAGGATGGCCAGGCTCTTTCTGCTCTCTTGTCTTCAGGGATGTTTGGGTTTATGTAGCAGCTGAAAAGGAAGTTCTTCCAGATCATCTTTCTAATTTTCTTATATCTCTTTAATTATCCTTCTAATGATTCTAAACTTTTAAGGTAATAATGCCAGATGGTCAGTACACAGGGAAAAGTTCCTAAATAAAGATGAGACCAAAGGAGAGGAGTGGGAGAGACTTCCTCAGACTGGGTAAATGGGGCTGGTCAGCAGGTCCCAGAGCATCCCATACCATCCACACAGTTAGAGCATCACTGGAAGACCTTAGAGGAGAATGGCTGCGAGCAAGGAAGGCTGGAGCTGGATACTGGGTTTACTAAAGTGAGTATAGAAGTCTATGCTTAAATTTATCCCAGAAAGGGCAGACGTGTGTCTTTAAAAGTCTCATAGGGGTTTAGCCAGATGAGGACACAGCAGTGATCTTTAAGCGGGAGTCGGGAGGCTCTTGGCTCTACTTTTGGATTAATTTACTATACCCTAGAAGAAGGTTATTTCAATAGTACTATGATTGGTTTAATCGATATCTGTTTTTCTAGGAATAGAAAACTCATATTCTAGGCCAACCAAATTCAACCTACTATTGAGACTGAGCTCTTCAGATGACAACTTTATGGGGATAGACAAAATATCTGTGTATGTTTGGGAAAAGGAATAGTCATCAGATCCATATCTGAAGTTATGTCACCTTCTACTCAATGAGCATAAGTCTAGCATCGAAGACAATATTTTCTTTACTACTTCTAGGATTTGTTCTCTTTAGGAATTTTCTCTTGCAGGTATTCACTGAGTTTACTTGGTTAAACTTCAACTGTATTTTAAAAATGTTTATTGTCTGCAAATCATGTGCCAGTATAAGGTATGAAGTTTATATCCAGAAAAGCCATAGGCAAGTACTGTACACATCTCACTACAATTTAATTAGTGGATATCATTAACACCAGCCAAGTGCTAATAAGGTACTTTACACATTAAAGAACCTAGAATATTACCCCCAAATAAAAATGTTACCAAGTAATTTTTTAAGTTTACTAAACTTAACCATTTTTAATAATGGAAGATTAGAATTAATATAATAGATAAGTTAAACAACATAATAAATATCTTCATTGTCAGAATATACTGGACACTGACTAAATTTAAGTTCATATTGAGTTATAATGGAAAACTCAATAAATGAAAAAAGTATAGAAATTGCAAGAAGCAATAGTTTCTGCATGCAATAAGTTTATTAAAGATTGGCAATTTAAAGATACCATAATAAATAATTACTGGGCAAAAAAGAAAATAAAAAGTATAGTTTATAATATGATAAAAGTGGCAATTTAAATAAGTGGAGGGAATTGATATCAGTAAATAGTTAGGGACATTGGCTGTTTGGATACATAAATTTGGATCACTACCTCATAGTAAGTGATTAGTATACCTTATATACTAAGACTTATTTCAAAATGATTAAAATTTTGATATTTATCTCATCACAAATTAAGGGATATTTGTCCAAGCAGGAAAGGAAAATGATGGAAGCATTTAAAATTTATATTTTTAAAGAAAAAAATATATATATAACTGTAAATATTCTATATATTATAAACAAAAAATTCTAATTTTTTTGAAAATAAATTTGCAACTAATGACAAAGAGTTAACATCCTTTATATAAAAATCACCATGTAAGCTTACTAGAAAGAAATGAATGCCCCAAAAGAAATTATATAAAAGGTAGGCACAGACATAAAAGGAAATACTGACAAGCAATAAACATAAGAAAAGCATTAAAACTCACCAGTCCTAGAATCAAATTCAAATCAAGACAATGTGCTATCACATTTCACCAACCAATTCCTGGTGGTCTCTAGTTCTTTGTGAGCTTTGCCATAGAAGGTAAAGCAAATGGCCTCCACAGTGTTGTAAGTCAAATGGAGAACTCTGAGTAGAGCTGGGCTCCAAGTGGCATCTAGAATTCCCATAGATAGAGCTTTAGGCACCTTAAGATCATGATCAAAAATCACAAAACATATGAAGAAATAAACCATATTATTTCTTGGTTAGCAAGGAACACCACACATAATCTGAAGGATGTTGGAATTATAATAATATATACATAAAATGCTTAGCCAAAGGTAAGCATGTATCAAAATTATGTGTTAATAGATAAATTAAATAACATCAAGGATAGTACTATGTTTAATTTGATGGACATGAGTGACCAGTTAAAGATGAAAAGTAACAAAGTTGTAAAAATAAAAAGATATTATTCAAACCAATGAACATTGAGTAGAATTAATTTAACTAAAAGATAGATCTAAAAAAAAATCACTAAAATATTATGGAAAGTAAGATGAGTCAGTCAGACAAAGACAAATAGCATATGATTTCACTTATGATGTGGAATCTAAAGAACAATATTAATGAGCAAAGAAAATAGAAACAGACTCATAGAGATAGAGAACAGACTGATGATTGCCAGTGGGGAGGAAGGTTGGAGGACGGGATGAAAAAGGTGAAGGGATTAAGAAGTACAGCTAAGTAGTTATAAAATAGTCAGGGGGATATAATCAATAGTATTATAACTAGATATGATGGTAGGTACCATACATAGTTATTATTAAAGGGAACACTTAGGAAAGTATATGATTGTGTAACCACTGTGCTATACACCTGAAACTAATACAAAATAATATTTTATGTTAAAAATAAATTATAAGTAACCCCCCAAATTCACTAAAAATACATTTCAGAGATAATGGTTAGAAAATAGAAAGAACTGCTAAAACACAGGGAGTCTAGAATGAGAAACTCTAACCTCCATTTGATCCAAACTCCAGAGAGACATAATAGAAAGACAAGAGGTAATATTCAAAAATAAAACATTTCCAAAATAAATGAAAGACATATGTTCTTAGATTCATGATGCTGAGGGTATCCCAACAAGGATAGTTAAATGAAATACACACCCAGATCTAGTATAATTAAATTACAGGCCACTAAAATTAAAAAAGACCGTAAGGGCAACTGGAGGTGAAGTGGGTATGCCGTGGGTAAGAGAGATGAACTACAAAAATCAATTATACTCCTACCTGGTTTCTCTGCAGCAACAACAGAAACACAAAGCTGAAGACTTATCTTCAAACTGCTGAGACAAAATATCTGCCAACCTTGAACTGTTTTCAAATAGCCATTTTACAAAAATCCCTCCACGTGAAGCAGCAGCCATGAAGAGGTGCCTGACCCACACTGGTCTGTGCAAGGCAAAGAATACACTTCCTGTGTGTTAAGCAATTGAGATGTGAAATTATTTTCTTTTTTTCTTCTTTTTCTTTTTTTAAATATAGTTTATTGATTTTTTTACAGAGAGGAAGAGAGACATAGAGAGTTAGAAACATCCATGAGAGAGAATCATTTATCAGCTACCTCTTGCACACCCTTACTGAGGATGTGCCCACAACCATGGTACATACCCTTGACCGGAATCGTACCTGGGACCTTTCAATCGGCAGGCCGACGCTTTATCCACTGAGCCAAACCTGTTTCGGCTAGATGTGCAAGTATTTTCTTACTGTGGTATAACCATCTTAAGTGATATGTACAGCACTGACTACCAACATATCTTCTGTGGAGGACAGAAGATGAAACTAAAAGAAAAGATTAAAAAAAAAAACTAGAAAGACCAATATAATAATTCTTTAATAAATAGGAGACAACAGTTAAAAAAGGAGGAGAAACAAGAGGAGGAGGAACATGGGTGATGATGGAATTTGTCTGTAACATATCACAATGAATTATAAAGCTATGACTAACGGTAATAGTTTGGAGCAGAGGCAATAATCAACATAGTATTTCATATTGAAATGTATTGAATATTCCCTTTCTCATCCCAGATGTACTCTTCACTCTTCTCCATCTTCCTGGGGGCCCCAAGAGACTGATCTTTAAACATCACATCAAAGGCTCCTTTCCCCTCCTATAGACAGTCACCTGAGAAATGTTGTATTGAGAGAAATGTGTATCCTGTGGCGTGTGGCTATTAAAAATGAAAAAAAAATGTAGCCGAAACCTATTTGGCTCAGTGGATAGAGCATCGGTCTGCGGACTGAAAGGTCCCAGGTTTGATTCCAGTCAAGGGCATGTACATTGGTTACAGTCACATCCCCGGTGGGAGGGGGGCGGGGGCAGGAGGCAGCTGATCGATGATTCTCTCTCATCGATGTTTCTGGCTATCTATCCCTTTCCCTTCCTCTCTGTGAAAAATCAATAAAATATATATATTTTTTAAATGGAAAAATGTTAACCAAGTAAATATTTTGTCAGCTACAATTTTTCTCCTCCTAGTTCATTATTCTTTTCTAAGGCGAGGACACTAATGCTAGCAGACCCGAAGCAAGTAGGGTACAGCATCCTCACACTATTAGAATTGCAATACGCTTTGGTAATTCGCTTGGCTTTTCACTTACAAGAACGAAGAGTCCAAATACAGCATACTCTATCTTTAGGGTTAGTTAATCAAAGCAACAACAAAGGGACTGCAAGCAGGGCCTTCATAGGGAAACATGAACATGTCATTAATTCTCATTTTTCTCTTAATGAAGGTATTTCCCACATGGGTTGTCTTTTTCATTAATCTTTGCATTTTGCAAATAATAATAGTTGCCAAGAGGGGGCTAAGAAGGTCAATATCATAAGAAAGGAAGAACCCAGCTGTGGACATTTGATAATTTAGCTAAACATAAAATGTCTGGATTGTTAACATTCTGCAACCAAAGCATCAACCTTCAAATATTAGCACTAAAACCCAGTAGATTACTTCTCTTTACTGCTAGACTAGTGTCCCAACATTATCACAATAATCACATAATTTCATCTACTTTTCACCTGTTTTGATTAGTGCTATCTTCAATGTTGATGATCTCTTATGATTTCACTGCCGACGTTTACCTAATTAGTGATTGAGTGGCCAGAGGTTACATTAAAAACCTTGGTTCCTGTGGTTTCTAACTAATCCAGCTATGTTAATTTATCCTTGCATGCACTTAACATACAGCTTGCCAACTGCAGGTCTATATATTCCTCTTAGTCAAGCGGAAGTGATATATATCTGTTAGGTCAATTTCTCCTCCAATGAAGGATCTTCCTAACTGAATACAATAAAAGTTGATCAAGAAAAAAACAGTTCTTTTTCACATGATTGTTACCTGAGTGATGATTCTTAGCTTGTCTATAGTGATCAACACGCAGTCATGGGTTTTAAAATAAATTTAAAGAATTGCTAACCAGTATTTGCAGCATTTTAAAAAATAAAATAAAATAGTACAGAATAGAAAACATCAGATTGTATTCAAGGAGTAAGGTAAACATTAACTCAAGAAACATGTTTCAGTTATACATATGTAACTATATAAAATGTATGTATCTATAAAAATGCATTTTTATTCTGGACAATAATCACAGAAATGTTTTCACCTAAATCACTTTTAAAATGTTCTCCTGTGCTATATTACAATAAATACTATGACATCTGATACATTTCCTCACATTTTTAACTGACCACAACTTCATCCAATGAACAAGCACCCCATTTCTGACAGACATTGTCAGTGTCCAGAACATGGTCTGGCGTATACTATGTTCTCAGAAAATATCTGTTAAAGGAATTCACAATTGGGTGGTGGTTGTAAATCTGGCCAGGCAAAGACTTGGGGGAAATTCTTGATTTTCAAAGGTTAGTATTTTACTGACATGAAACATTTCCTGGCTGTACTTAGTTTTGGATAAAAAGAAAATAATAGCAAAACATGTATTAACGAGTAATTAACTGGTTCTGGGCCCTCTACCATAATTTTAGTTTATTATTTGTTTCATCAGAAGCAGGCAAGACATAAGGATACAAGCTCCTATTGAGATTTTAGTTTGGAAATTTTTCATGGTTTTGGAATTGAGGAGTCATTAGATATATTTTGCCCAACAATGGACATCTATAACACTATAGGATTATCATCTGCTGCTCTAAGGAGCCATGCTGGGCACAGCAGGAGATTCTTACTCATCAGAGAAATATTTGTGTTTAGCATACTCAATTATAAGACAAAAAAAGTGGGCCTACAAAGGTTTCTAGCAAACAAATGTCAAAACACCAAGGATTTTCCATTTAAATTCATCAGACGTCATCTCACTGGTGGCAAGGATTAGAAGTCAGTATAGATCATATGTTTATGGAGCAGCTACCCTTGGAGCAGGCAAACACTATTTAGGAGCATTTCATATTTAATTCTAGCCTTTTAAACCATTTAAAAAAAAAAAAGAAAAAAAAAAGGCCCTGGTCAGTGTTTCCCAGTGGTTAGAGTGTTGGCCTGTGCACCAGAGTCGCAAGTTCATTTCCTAGTCAAGGGCACATACCTGGGTTGCAGGTTTGTTCCCCAGCTCTGGTCAGGGAGGCAACCAGTTGATGTGTATCTCTCGCATTACTATTACTCTCTCCCTCTCCTGCCTGCCTCTACTCTCTAAAAATCAATGGAAAAATTATTCTTAGGTGAGGATTAAATAAAGTATGTGGGGAGGGGGGGGAGGAGGAGGAGGAGGAGGAGAAGGAGGAGGAGAAGGAGGAGGAGGAGGAGGAGGAGAAGGAGGAGGAGGAGGAGGAGGAGGAGGAGGAGGAGGAGGAGGAGGAGGAGGATTTATATATATAGTAGGATTTTTATTCTCATATCAAAGAATGGGAAAGTGAGTTTCAATGACGTTAGGTGACTGCTTAAAGTCTCCCACTTAATTATATTCTCTCAAGCCCATTTTCTTTAAACTATACCATGATAACCACAGATAGAAGGAAACTGCTGGTCCACGCATTATCATGAGAAAGGTCTAAGTTTTGGCCCTGCTGATATTATATTCTCCTAACATGACTTTTTACACTTTACTAGTGTCTTGGTCCTGCCAGTCCTGCTGCTTATTTCTGAATCTCCTCTATTCCACCCCTCCCGTGACATTAGAATCAACCCCTACAGAACCTTTCTTAATTTTCCAAATAAAATTAATTAATATATATCAAGATTTTCTTGATTGAAAGCAATAGAAAACCCAGTTCATGCCAGCTCAAACAGGAAGGCACCAATGTCAGGGTCATAAGGACCTACCTACTTTTTCCATCTGTCTGTCGTCTTCTGTGCTATTTCCATTGACAAACAGAACATTTCCTCATCATGGTAACATGGATGTCAATAATGCCAGGCTTCCACCTCACAATCCCAAGTCCAGGAGAGCATAAAAAGAATCTCTTCCAGAAATTTAACCAAGTCTTAAACCTGATTTTCAGTCACGTGCCCTTCTCTGAAACAAATAATGTGCTCTGCTTAGCCAGGTCAGAGTTAAATATCCAATTTTGGAATCAAGAGTGAAGTCAAGATCACATAACAGTGGTTCCTTAGATGAAAATAAAGACACTACTCCCCAAAAAAGTTTCAAAAGTAATCATAGAGTACTTCTGCCACTTGTTCATACCTCTAAGATAATCCTTGTCTTATTATATTGTAGTTTTACATGTTTATCTCTCCTCCATCAGTTTTAATGATAATTTTACTTTGCTATACAAAATAGTAATTGGAAAAGATTTTTCCTCGGGTCAGTTTATTAACATTCAGATTTTAATTTAATGTATTCTATAATAATAATTATAAATATTATTGCACCTAGTATATGTACTATTTATTATATGCCAGATATAATGCTAAGTGTTTTTCACATATTCCCTTTTTTAATCTTTATAACAACCTATGAGATGAGTATTACCATTACTCCCAGAATACAAATAGGATAATAAACTTTAAAATGTCAACATACTCACCCAAGGTCATTGCATCAGTATGCGATAGGGTCAGATTCTAACTTAAGTTTGAGTCCAGGGAGCCATTCTGTTAACTAACATGTACACTTCCTTTGACTCATTCCCTGTTACCACCATCAGCTAAATTTAAACAGTTCATTGTTCTCAAAGATCTCCAAATACCCCACAGGCATCCTACTACTAATTTCACAATGTCTATCAAGAGTTGGGTTCTTGCCGAAACTGGTTTGGCTCAATGGATAGAGCGTCGGCTTGGGGACTTGAGGGTCCCGGGTTCGACTCCGGTGAGGGCATGTACCGTGGTTGCGGGCATATGCCCAGTAGGGGGTGTGCAAGAGACAGCTGATCGATGACTCTCTCTCATCGATGTTTCTAACTCTCTATCCCTCTCTCTTCCTCTCTGTAAAAGAATCAATAAAATATATTTTAAAAAAAAAAAAAAAGAGTTGGGTTCTTTAGCCGAAACCGGTTTGGCTCAGTGGTAGAGCGTTGGTCTGCGGACTGAAAGGTCCCAGGTTCGATTCCCAAGGTCAAGGGCATGTACCTGGGTTGCGGGCACATCTCTCTCCCTTCCTCTCTGTAAAAAATCAATAAAATATATATATATATATATTTAAAGTTGGGTTCTTTAACTTGTGAATGGCAATATTAAGTTCTTTCAAGTAGAAAGAACTTAATATCATCTTGACAGAATTCATCTGCATGGAATCCCACTTTTCTGCATCATACAATGTTTATATATCCTTATGTTTAATGGAGACATTATACATATAAGCTTATGAAGAACATTATACATATAACCTTAGTATATTAAATACATGTTTGCCACTAATGAGGCAAACACGTATTTAATATACTAACTTTGAAAAAGTTTTTACTACCAGGCTATCTAAAAAGTGTTTCCCACTGTGAAACTTCACTGCTTTAGAAGACCAAATGCTAGTAATGGAAAAAATGATTCAATTAAAATAAGAACTTTGTACAGGAGAAAATAAATGTGGGACCAATAGTTGAGGTTTTTCTGCAGCATTTAAAAGATCCCTGGTAATTATCAGATGTTTCAGTAGCAACAGAAGTTAGGTAAACAAAGGATAGAAGTGTACCTTACTCTCAAAATAATCTGAACAATCATGACTCAGAAAAGAGTCATACTGCAGACTTGAAGAAATCAACACAATATGCTCTTGTGGCCGAGAAGGCTGCAATGAGCATCATCAGAACAAGCATTGGAAGCAGCATAAAACGTAATCCATCCCATCTATGGAAACATGGTTTACCCACACCTGGAGTCATGAGTATCATTTGGTCATTATGGCTCAAGAAAACTGAGAACTGGCATGGAGAAAACCAAAGAAGAGCTATTAAATTGGACAAGGAACTTCTTTATGAGAACAGACTGAGAAATAATATTCTTCAGTCTGGAAAGACAAAGACTTTAAAAGAACATATCAAAAAGTCTAAAAACAGCCGGGACCGGTTTGGCTCAATGGATAGAGCGTCGGCTTGGGGACTGAAGGGCCCCGGGTTCGATTCCAGTCAAGGGCATGTGCCTTGGTTGTGGGCATATCCCCAGTGGGGGGTGTGCAAGAGGCAGCTGATCGATGACTCTCTCTCATTGATGTTTCGAACTCTCTATCTCTCTCCCTTCCACTCTGTATAAAAATCAATAAAATATATTTTAAAAAAAGAAAAAAACAAGAAAAAAAAGTCTAAAAACATAATGCATTTGGCTAGAAAGAATACAGAGTTTTCCCTCAATGTTTTAAAAACTTAAATTTATGAATAAATAGAGCCCTAGCTGGTTTGGCTCAGTGGACAGAGCTTCAGCTGCAGACTGAAGGGTCCCAGGTTTGATTCCAGTCAAAGTTACATGCTTGGCGGGCTCAATCCCCAATAAGGGGCATGCAGGAGGCAGCCAATCATAATCAATGGTTCTCTCTCATCATTTATGTTTCTATATTTTTCCCTCTCCCTTCTTCTCTGAAATCAATAAAAAAAAATATATTTTTTTAAAAAGAATAGAGAAAATTTCTTTGTGGTTAATAAGCATATCAAGTTTATTTTTCCAATAGATGTCATAAATTAAAAAGAGTTGTTTCAAAAGATTATGACATTGATAACGCCATGATTTTAGTCAGAAGGCCAAGAAGCAATTAATTTATGGATAGTCAATTTATGATAGGTTACTACAGATCAGAGATCATTAGTCTATGTTTTTAGCTCTAATATTGACATGAAATTTAAGGGTGGGGGGCAGAGGGGAGAGATTAACCAGGAAATTTATATGCATATACACATAGCCCATGAACACAGACAATAGTGTGAGGAAGGCTTGGCAGGCACCTGTGTGGGAAGAAGGGGGTCAATGGGAAAACAAACAAATAAAAAAAACAAAGGGGACATCTGTAATACTTTCAAACAATAAAGATAAATAAATAAAAATGTAACATGAAATTACTTCTACAAGCAATCTCTCTTACTATTGATAAAAGTAGAAAACGATACTCTTAGATTAGAAAACTAAGTTAAGTAAAATTGGCAAACCCAAGACTCTCAATGGGATCCCTCTAAGGACTTCAGTTCCCTTCCCATATTAGTAAACTCTCTAAACTCATCTCTGGATGCTCTCCTTTCAACTGTTGTCAGAATTATATCAATGGAGCCCAGATCTCCTTGTCGTACAGAAGGCATACTGAAAGGCCCTCTGACTCATTGATTATGTTAAAATGACCCGTGATTCCCACTGTGGTTTCCTCATTTGTGTACATGTTCTCATTTCAGTGTATGTTCTCCTCATTGCACGTCACATTTTGTTGGGAGTATGAGAACAGTAACAAGTCTATTCAGAGCCCTTCTATCTTACCTAATAATAGACAAACATGTAAATTGACCGTACCTCCACTATGCCCACAGCCAATCAGAGTGAATATGCAAATTAGAAGTCCAAAAATGGTGGCTGTCCAGCTGCTCCAGGCAGGGCAGGATGCCTGCTATGAGAGGGAGGGTGGGGGGCGAAGGGATCAACAGGAGCAGAGTGTTGCAGCAAAGAGAAGATTGCAGACTCCAGAGTCTGCAGTGAAGATGGCAGACTCTGGTGGGACTCTACAGCAAAGACGAAGAAGGCAAATTCTGGCTGGAGCAAAGGCCTGAGTCGTGGGTGATGGAGGAAAATCGGTGCTGGAAGCCAAGGGAAGGAAGGCCTATTGCATGAATCTCTTCATGCAATGGGCCTCTAGTAATATTATAAAAGTTATCCCAAAAGAAAACTCATAAAAGAGGCCAAGTACATCACAGTTTTTATGGGCCAGTTATCCAAGTGTCATTATGTCTTGGGCTAATGCTACTGTTCACAGCTCAGACAGAGATAGCAGGGGAAATCTTGAAGGCAGATCCAATGATCAATTTATAGTTTCTTCCTGTTACCTGAAATGTTATTGTGCTAATGGACATCTGATGAATTGACTAACAAAGGTCAGGAGTAAAACTACCATGCAGATATGAAAGGGAAATAATCACATAGAAGTTGCAATAAAGGAACAAACACAGATAGAAGGAGGATCAGAATGGACTTATATACAAGCATGAGTTACATAGCTTTGCACCCTACTTTAATTGAGTTGCTGAGTCTTCTGAAGACCACCTGCTGGCAATTTAAGGAAACAATAATGCTTTTGGAACTAATAACTTAGTTCCATACATTCCTCAATAAAACAAACTCCAGGTTTCAGGGCTGAGTGTTAGCTACTGCTATTAAATAGAAGAAACAAGCCTGCTAAAAGGAAAAATCATGTGTTTGGCTAATGTCTACATGTTCTCTTCAATATGCTGTGATTGAAATGACATCTCCAGAGGTGGACTTGTTTGTTTGTAAGATTGTTGCTTTAATTCGGTCATTATGTCTAAAGTTTCCAGGGAAAAAGCCTGAAGGGTAGCTTTCCCCTAAAATATAATGTGTTTCATTCTTTAAACATTTACTACTACAAGCTCTGGAATCCAGCTTCTCTGTTATTTGGGGGGATGGTTGGCTGTTTCCCAAGAAGGCAGTTTGATGACTGCAAGACACCAAGTACCCAGAATGGTTCTACTGGGTAATTCAGTAAGTGCCAGGCATTCTCCCTTGAGGCTATTAAATGTGAACCTTACATTGTAATATAAGTGGACAAAAGCTATTTTAACAGTAGACTCTTAATAGTCAAAATTGCAGCCACACAAATGGAAGAGACTGACAATCCAATAGCCAAATACATTTAATTTTGAAACAAGTTATATATTTATTTCAGGTAAATTGGCCTCTCTGATTATGATTGCTTGAGAATCGGGCCTTGGAGAAATAGAAAGTAAAAGATCTCAGGAGGATTCCAGGCAATGAAACCAGATTCCAATCCACTAATTATGCTGTTTAGGGAAGGAAACACAAATGCAATAGCAGTCCGTCCATTCCCAGATATTTCAATTTTTGTACAGCCATTATTTCCAGTGTTTTTGTCCATCAACATACCATAAAAGGTTTCTGCTAAAGAATAATACTGCCCAATTAGACTTTACTGCCTTTCCATTTGTCAACCTACCCTTCAAAGAAATGATGCTACTGGAGGGATAGGCCCACCCAAAGAAAGTCAAGATAGCCATTTGACTTAATGAAGCTCTGGGATCTTGAAATAATCTCACCTGGAAAATTCAGAATTTAAGACTTTTGGCACAGTTTCTTTAAGACTTTTGGGTAAATTATGCCAAGCTTCAAGTTAAAAGATAAAAACTTTCACCCTGCTGAAACCGGTTTGGCTCAGTGGATAGAGCGTCGGCCTGCAGACTGAAAGGTCCCTGGTTTGATTCTGGTCAAGGGCATGTACCTTGATTGCAGGCACATCCCCAGTGGAGGGTATGCAAGAGGCAGCTGATCAATGATTCTCTCTCATCGATATTTCTAATTCTCTATCCCTCTCTCTTCCTCTCTGTAAAAAATCAATCAGATATATTTTATTTAAAAAAGTTTTGCCCTGGCCAGTTTAGCAGAGTGATTAGAGTGCCGGCCTGAAAACTGAAGGGTCCCAGGTTCAATTCTGGTCAAGGGCACATGCCCAGGTTACAGGCTCGATCCCCAGTGTGGGGCCTGCAGAAGACAGCTGATCAATGATTCTCTCTCATCACTGTTTCTATCACTCTCTCTCCCTTTCCCTTCCTCTCTGAAATAAAAAAAATATTTTAAAAAAGAAAAAAGGTAAGAAATTTAAAATGCAAGTAATTTATATTTCTAACTTTCATATCTCCTTCAGTTCAAGGTAGCAGCTAAGAATTATTCATAATTTTATGAATATATACAAAGCAACTAAGGTTAGAAACATTAAGTAGCTTGTTCAGGGTCACAAAGCTAATTAGAAGCAGATCTAGAATTCAGTTCCATAGTTATGGTCATCATTGGAAGGAGAACCATTGGTCCTTCTCAATAAAGACCTTGGTATAAAGAATATTCCCAACATTTTAGTGTTCCTTTAGAAAAACGATGGTTCATTCAAAGTCTACCGCATTTGAGTGTCCTTGACAGTAAACAATTATCTCAAAAATTTTCCAGATGTGTATGGGTGCCTGCTACAGTGAAGGCACTGTTCTAGGCACTGAACTGAGTGCTGTGTAGAATTCTCTCTAGACTTTAGAACTTAGGGGGACTATGGAAATTATCAAGCGTGAACATCACATTTTTTTAAAAATATATTTTTATTTATTTCAGAGAGGAAAGGAGAGAGAGAGAGAGATAGAAACATCAATGATGAGAGAGAATCATTGATTGGCTGCCTCCTGCACTCCCTACACTTGGAATTGAGTTCATAACCCAGGCATGTTTCCTAACTGGAAATCAAACCGATACCTCCTGATTCATAAGTTAACACTCAACCACTGAGCCATGCTGGTCAGGCCGAACATTGAGTTTTTAATTTAGAATATTCAGAACTCAAGACATTAAATTGCTGGTTCATAGCCACAAAGTCGATTAGTTGTAGAACTAAGACTATAACTCAGACTCCTGAAATCTAGAACAGTGCTTCCTCTATGATACAATTCTGAGAGGTATGACAAGTTTTTGTTCTAAAGAAACTTGCAGTCTACCTAGAAAGATAAAATACAAACATGAAGTGATAAATAATGGCATGAAATTTAAATTCCAACAAAGATATCAGGACAAGTTGCCCCACGAATATATTATGATTAAATAAGAGTTGCAATTCAGGAGCAAGAATTTAAGGTGAGCTGGAAAGTCATCCTTGAAAAGATAAACTTGGCCTGCTGGAGTCTTACTCAGTATCTAGAAGGTTCAGGAATCTGGAAAAGGGGCTATGCATAAATGGATTAAAGAGACTAGAGAAGAAATATGAATTTGGAAGGCATTTAGGGGGAGCCAGAGAAAGCTTAAGTGATTAAGCTTCCTAGTGATTGAGTTCTTCGAATCTCTGCACCCAGGGCTCTTTATTCACACATTTTTCCCTCTAGCAAAGCAGATATACATATCAAAGTAAGGCCTGGTAAACAATAAAGGACCATCAGATTGGGGGAGCTGCCCTCAGCTATCTGGCAGCAGGCAATAGTAATAAATTTTCAGCCCTGCTGAAGCTGTCCATCAACATTTGATGGACCTCTTGCATTTATTATGCTAACTACTGTTCCTAGCCTCCAGCATTGGCCATTTGGAAAATCATTAGTGGGTAATTACTTACCTGGTGAGAATTGTATAAGTAAAAGTGTAGCAGCAAGAAGACTAAGATACAATGGGGATCAAAGTAGGGCTACTATGAATCTCCGATACTTGATAATAGGATGTTATCACTGTGATTGCTTTATATTTCTATAGGCTCCATCTTCCCATAAACTCTAAAATATTAACATACCTGGTACATATTAGGAGTTCTGCAGTATCTCAGATGATGAATGGATGGATGGATGGATGGATGGATGGATGGATGGATGGATGGAAAGTAAGGGAGGAAGAAGGGGGGAGGGAGAAAAGGAGGGAGGGAAGGAAGAAGGAAGAAAAGAAGGAAGGAAGGAAGGAAGGAAGGAAGGAAGGAAGGAAGGAAGGAAGGAAGAAAGGAAGGAAGGAAGGAAGGAAGGAAGGAAGGAAAGGAAGCTGTGATTAGAAGTACATATTGAATAACACCAGGAAAGATAAGAAAATAGTGCCCTTGGGATTAAAAAAAAAACAACACAAAAAACACAAAAAACACAAAAAACACAAAAAAACATAAAGGACTTCACTCACTTACTGCTCATATCCAAAGTTAAGTTATCAACAGTCCCAAAAAAGCATAGCTAGAGCCTGCTATCAGCAGAGTCCTAACAACAGCTTACTTATCAGTCCACTGACATTGTCTATAATAGTAAATTGCTTCAGATTGTGGAGGGCATTCATTCACCAGCTAAAAAGCCCTTTCCAACCTGAGGTAGGGAAAAGGTGTTTAAGAAAAAAGAAAGAGGAAGGAGTTTAAGAATGTGTGTTAATGAGGGATTTTTCAAACATCCATACACACTTTGTGATAAAGTGCTTCTAAACTAGGGTCATTTCCTGCACAGACAATGTTGCTTTTCTTAAACCTATACCAAATTGCTGCCTGGCTGAATGTCTAAGCTAATCTAAGGCTATGTCCCCTCAGTAGAAGGCCCGAGCCTATGAAATGTTTCATAATTAACCATTTGGAAGTGCCCTGCCAAGGCCACAGAGCTAGTAGTATAGCTCCTCCTCTATACTGGATACAAATACATCCAGTAGTGGATACTTAACATTAAAGTATGCTGATGCTAAAACTGGTTTGGCTCAGTGGTAGAGCATCGGTCTGCGGACTAAAAGGTCCCGGGTTCGATTCCAGTCAAGGGCATGTACCTTGGTTGCGGGCACATCCCAAGTAGGGGGTGTGCAAGAGGCAGCTGATTGATGATTCTCTCTCATCGATGTTTCTGGCTATCTGCCCCTCTCTCTTCCTCTCTGTAAAAAAAAAAAAATCAATAAAATATATATTTTTTTAATTTAAAAAAATAAATAAATTAAATAAAAATAATAAAGTATGCTGACAAGACATTCTTGGGTGCTGAGCTACACTGAGAAGTTGATAAAGTTTGATATTAAATGATTAGTATTATCTTACACTGGGAGACCAAAATAATCACCTTCTTTCTAACAGGATATGGGGTTAGAATTCTTCAGCTCAAATACTGATGGTTTGAGAAATCTTCATGTTGTGCTAGCTAAAGTGGGGATGGGACAGACAGGGCCCCTCGGAGATTTGATTAAGTACATATTGGGGGAAGCATGCCTAGTTAATTCTGTCTGTGTGGGGACACTTATACAGACTGGAGGCGAGACAAAGACTCTATTCTTTTACAATATGTTTTTATTGTTTTCAGAGAGGAAGGGAAAGGAGAGATGGAAATATCAATGAGGAAGAATCATTGATCGGCTGCCCCTTTCAAGTCCCTCACTAGGAATAGAACCTGCAACTCGGGCATGTGCCCTGACTGGGAATCAAACCGTGACCTCCTATTTCATAAGCTGATGCTCAACCACTGAGCTATACCAGCTGGGCCAGACAAAGACTCTTAATAAGTCCTGGTACCTCTAACCTGTAGTCTAGCAGTGACATGGAGTATTGTCTAATCATTTCTAAATGGATGCCATCAGCAGCTCAGGAGAGCTGAAAGGAATGTTTGAACATTGACTGCAAATGTTGAACAAGTCAAGACAGTCATAAAGTGGAGAGTGGACCAATCACAGGCAGGGAGGATAATTGTATGTGAAGATAATTACATATTGTTTCTTAGAAGTGAATTTATGGATGAAGTCCAAAAAAAGTGGCCCCTAAATCCAGCCAAATCCAGCAAATACCTGGAAGCTTAGGAGGATTTGCTTAAAAAGTTTTTTATGAAATTGCTTTCATAACAAAACTCTTAAAAGGATGTGCTGGGAGAAATAATTTATTTTAGGAGGATAGTGCCTTTTATCCACAGATAAAGCCTTTTGGTTTATTTCTCTGATAGTGGCCAGGGATTTGCGTTTCCCTAAAGAAATATTGAACAGTCACCTGAGAGCTCTGGAGAAGAACCAGTCAGCACTGTATGGGGGGGGAGGGGGAGGAGGGGAAAAATGTCTCCTCTTGTACATAGACCTCCCCAAACTTCCTAGCTGATAGTTCTTTACCCCAGGAGCTCCCTTCTCCCTCAATTCTGTTGGCTTTCCTTTTTTAAGCACAGAAATTGCCTGTTTGTATATATAAAAGCCTAAGCAACTGTTATGATCGAATGACCAGGACAACTGGTCAGCCAGTCACTATGACATGCACTGACCACCAGGGGGCAAACGCTCAACACAGGAGCTACCTGCTCAGTGCGCTCCCACAGCCAACCTCCTATGGCCAGCCAATCTCCCCCAGTCTCCCCCATCCCCTGGCCAGCAAACCTCCCAAGGTCCCTCCCCCATCTCTCCAGCCCTGTCTGGCAGGCCCTATCTGGTAGCCAGCAGCCCTGGCAGCCAGTAGTCCTGGCAGCTGGCTGCCAATTGGCACTAGACGAGATGGCCCAGATAGGCCCTGATCACCAGCTAGGCCTAGAAATCCCACCCATGCACAAATTTTGTGCACCAGGCCTCTAATATCTTTAAAATTGAATAAAATCCCCAACCCCTGGCTTAGGAAACAAATGCTTTTTCAGCTACAGAGACCCTCCCTCCTCTCTCATACCCTTAAAAGGCAGAAGAAATTATTTTTTAAAAGATTTTTTAGCCTCTTCTTTGCACAAGAATTTAACCTGAGTACCTACTGCAGACATCTTCTGAGTCAGCATACAGTCTCTGAGAATGCCCTAGTGTCAGGGATGAGGCTAGTGCAGGAGGCATGCAAGCAGTCCACAAGTGACAAGCTTTAGCATGAGGCTGCTGAGTTAGAATAAGTTCTTGGGTACATCATTATAATACCTTAGCTTTATTCCTGCCAACCATTTCTCCCCTCCAGAGTGATTTCATGTGACACACATCCACAGCCACCATGCCAGCCTCATACATGGAACAAAAACCCCACAAGGTTTTATTAATTCAACAAGGAAAAAAAAAACTGCATCAGAAAAGTTTTCAGCAAATTCCATGAGGTGTCCAAGAGATTACTTAAAAAGCTTTCCTTTTTCATAATTTAATCCCAAAGCAGAGAGCCGTTTATCTTCTTTAATAATTCATCACAGGTTTTTTTGATTATCAAGGTAGTTCCTGAGCAACCACTAAATTTCCAGCTTCATGCTGGCCATAAGAGCTTGGCAATAAATAAATGCCCTGTCTTTGTTTTGTTATGGTTTTGTTGGGGAGGGGGCACACTAAATGGGAAAGCATTATATATTTCTATAATTTTTCAAATTTTTCAAATGTTAAATAATTTCAAATTTATGGAAAAATATGTCTATATACTTTTTACCCTAAAACAGAATTATCAATATTTTGTTACATTGGCTTTATAATTCTCTCAAAACACACACACACACACACACACACACACACACACACACACACAAATATTTTTCTGAACCATTTAACAGTAAGTTGCAGACATCATGCGCCTTCACCCCTAAATACATTGGTGTGTATTTCCTAAAAACAGGGACATGTTCTTGCATAATTAGGATGTATAACATTGATATATCATCATCTAATCCATAATCCATATTCAAATATTTTCAATTAACCCAGTAATGCTCTTTATAGCAATCTCCTTCTTGACTCCATACAGAATCCAGTCCAGAATCACCTATGGCAATGAGTTGTTCCGTCACTGTATTCTCCTTTAAGAGACTAAAGGGGAAGAGTTCCTCAGTCTTTCTTTGCCTTCATTTTGGATGAGTAGAGGACTATCATTTTATAGCATGTCTCTGAGTTTGAGTTGCTCCGTGTTCACAAATGATGTGATCCCATCAGGACATACTAATGTTAGCTTGTTCATTGCTAGTGATGTCAACTTTAATAATTTAGCTACCATGGTGTCTACCAAGTTTCTCCACTGTAAGTATCTGTTATTTTTTGTAATTAATATGTAAAATCTAAGAGATAATTT
This sequence comes from Pipistrellus hanaki, assembly GCF_964339955.1. NCBI lineage: Eukaryota > Metazoa > Chordata > Mammalia > Chiroptera > Vespertilionidae > Pipistrellus > Pipistrellus hanaki. The sequence continues at coordinate 29,139,480 of NC_140508.1, forward strand.
GAGGTTTATAAATGCTCTTTCTCATTAAACTTCCACCTTTTATTTTTAAGCACTCATTGATAAGTCTTACAAAATTATGATTGCCAATCTCCTTCAAAAGAAAGGAAACTCCTTCCTTACAATAGCATGCCAACTAGCAAATGCACTTTTCAATGTTAGGGTTGCCAAACAACCTGGCATCTGCTTTAGGAGGTAACCTGTTGTGTCAGGATTTTCTGGCTGGCCTCTGAGATTTTTCTAGAATCATAATTAGACCTTTTGTTGAGAATTCCCCAGGATATATTAGATTTCTTTTGTATAGCAGGGTTGAGTTACAGTGGGTATACCAATATATTTATATCCCTACCTGTTTGTTTTAATTTAACAACACTTAAGCAGCATATACTATATGACAGACTTTTAATTGCTTTACAAATATGAACCCTTTTAAGAGATTATCATGATCCAATGAAGAAGGTACTATTGTTATTCCCATTTTACAGATAAGAAAATGCAGGCAATGGACTTGAGTAATGTGTTCCAGTTCAAGCAGCTTATAAGATCAATGCATTGGACCAAAGCAGTCTGGCTCCAGAAATGTGCACTATCAAACCATTATAAAATGCTACCTCCTCCCAGTGCACCAATTCTTTCTTCTCCAATTCTAAGATGCTTTAATTTTATACCAGTATAAAGAAACTACCTGTTTCAACAGCAAAGATATGGCTTGGCATTTTTTAAACTAAATAAAATCAAATGATGTGTTGATAACGTTCCCCCATAAGGGAAGGATCATAAAGACAGAGGTAACCCAGAAAACCCAATCAGGGGGTGGAGATAAAATTGACAATGGATTGGGGTCTGGAAGGTAAAAGCAAATTTGCGCTGGAGATTCAGGGAGAGATACATTTCAATATGGCCTCAGAGCAACCAGAAGTAGAGAGAGACTGAGTTTGTGAGGGAGTCTGTTGGTGTGCCAAGGCCTGGGGAAGAGACTATGCCAATCTGTGCTGCTCGTTTTCAGAGACAGAGATGTCCACAAGGACAGTGATAATGTATAAGCAGGGAAGGTGACAATGGCCAGGGTGAGGTTTGGGGCGTTGAGGTAAGAATGTTGGCAAGAGCACCAGTGTGCTGACTGGATCACTAGTAACCGGCTCCTCAGTCTTGTCAGCTACAAGTGACTGACTGCCAGGGCAGTTGAGATCCCAACAATTTTGCTAATAAGGACTCAAGGAGAAATTAGACCTTTCCTAGCCTATGAGCAGGTATACTAAGCACATCCTCCCATTGCTTTTTTCTAGGCAGTGTAGCCACTATTACCACAAAATCAGACATGGTGTATTCATTCAGAGCAAGTGGTTTAAAATACTGTCAGTCACAGGTTTGCAAAGTGTGTTCTATGCTCCCATTAGGCACTGTGATTTTGTTTCTTGAGCTCATTTATTTTAAATCTTTGTTGTTGAAAATATTACATAAGTCCCCTTTTTTCCTCCATTGACCTCTTTTACCGCCCCCAGCCTACCCCCAAGCCTTCACCACCCTATTGTCTGTGTCCATGGGTTACTCATAAATGCATACAAGTTCTTTGGTTAATCCCACCCATCTACCTTTTCTCTAGGCACTGTGATTTTGGAGGATTAGAAGAGCCAGGGACCATCCCCACTTCAAGGACTCCAGCTCACCTTTCAATTGCTTTTACTCTGGACTTTGCTGGAGACTTTTTTTTTCATTTTTTTATTAAGGTATTATATATGTACATATCTTACCATTTCCCCCCCATTCCCATACATGCCCTCCCTCCCCAGAGTTTTGTGTCCATTGGTTATGCTTATATTCATGCATACAAGTCCTTCGGTTGATCTCTTATCTCCCCCATAACTCCCTACCCTACCTGCTGTAATTTGACAGTCTGTTTGTCGCTTTACTGTCTTTGTATCTGTCTTTTTGGTCATCAATTTATAGAGACTTTTGAAGAAAAGGAGGTGGAGTGGGACTTATAAAAAAAAATAGTGTGAAGCAGCTAAGATGATATCATGGTGATTTGTATTTGTATAATTTTAATAGAAAGTAAAGCACAAAGCACACAATAAAAGTAAATCAGAGTCTTGGAAGGTATTTCACAGTGGTTAGAGCATCAGCCTGCACACCTGAGGGTCACCGGTTCAATTACTGGTCAAGGGCAAGTTCCTAGGTTGCAGGTTCAATCCCTGGCCCTGGTAGGGGTGCAGTCTGGAGACAACCAATCCATGTGTCTCTCTCATATCAATGTTTCTCTTTCTCTCCCTCCTCCCCTCCCTTCTCCTCTCTCTCTCTCTAAAAAAAATCTATTATAATAATAATAATAATAATAATAAGGAAAAATATCCTCAGTGAGGATTAACAACAAAAAAATACACCTTTCACCTTGGCCTCTCCCAAGTTGGAAGATGAATATTCCCACTAGGCTTTCACCATATGCATCCAAATCTCCAAGTTGCAAATGTTTGGTGTGGTTAATATAGTAATGTTCACCAAATTGTCCACATGCTTCCTGATGTTCTCCAGATCTAGCCCCCTTACAGTTGAGAAGACCCAACTGACTTCAACTAGGTCACATCATGGTCTACAGAACTAAGAGAATTATATCACTTATGGGCAAATGCAGTAAGAGCTGATGTGAGTTCTCTGTGTTTTCTTAATATGTCTCCACAATTCTGAGGCCTGGTATTATGATGGTGGAATTCAAATGGAAGCAGACTGGGCCATTCAATCACTAGATGGAGGACATCTGCCTCAGAACAAGAAATGAATGTATCCCATTAAAGCCACTGACATGTGGAGTTTGTTAATGCAACCCTACCTATCCTATACTGACTAATACAGCAGAAAAACAGATTGACTTGGACAAGAGAGAAGATTCCACTCAGTTATCATATACATGTTCCTAAAGAAATGGTTCTCAACCAGGGGAGGTATTTGTCTCCTTACCCCATTCTCCAAGGGATATTTGGCAATTTCTGAAGACATTTTTAGTTGTCACAACTAGGCATAAGGGAGCAGTTCTACTTGTGTTTAGTGGGTAGAGGTGAGGAATACTGCCAACTATCCTACAATGTGCAGGTCAGCATCCACAACAAAGAATTAGATGTCCCAAAATGTCAATGGTGCCGAGGTTGAGAAATCTTGGCCTAAAGAATAGGGCTATCATTTTCATTTTATACAGGAAATTATTTACTTGGTACACACACAAAACCACCAAAAAAAGATATACTTATGACTATTATGTTTTAAAGGCTAACCAAAAATCATACATTTAAGAGGTTTTTAAAATTTTTCCCAATATAGCAAGTTTTTATGTCTTAAAATTTCACTACACTGCTTTTTCTCCATTTTCATAAAACAATGAAACATAAAACAGCAGTTTAAATAGATCCATATTGTATACTTAGCGTGTCCTCACTTCTTTTCATAGATTCAATAGTTCTTATTCAAGAGAGATTTCTTAATCCAATACCCACTTATTAAAAAAAAAAAAATACTGCATGTGTCTATACCAGGACTAGAAACTACATTTCTCAGTTCTCATCTCACTTCATCTCACTGTTCTTTCCACTACATCACACTGTTCTCCTTCATTTATAAAAAATAAAAAAGCTAGGTAGAGGTCTGAAGAAAGTAAACAGCTGCTCAAACCATAGGTAGGGTCGGAAGGGTGGTGGAACATCGTGTTCGAGGATGATGCATAGTTTCCAGGTGAGAGTGTTTGGTTTAGATGGGAAGGGCAGAATAGGAAAGGTAGAAAGAAAGCTTCCACAGTGAGCTCACCAACACAGCATGTCCTCATTCAACCACTGCTCCACAGACCCATTGGACCACATCTATCTGCATCATCTTGTTTCCCAGGTAAGAATATTGGTAGGCAAGGTAGAAGTGAACAGTTTGGCAGGAGCTGTGAGGAATTTCAAGAAGTAATTGAATGAAAGCTGGATTTCAAATTGGAATTATCTCTTGCCAGATCTAACTCTTAACTCTGTGTCCTTGATTAAGCCACCATGAGCCTAAGTTTTCTCACCTTGAAATGAGGGACATGAATTAAATAGTAGTGATTACATTATCGATAATAATAAAACAACAGCTACTATTGTTCCCTGCTTTCTATAAGCCAGAAACTGTGCCAGATGAATGTCATTACATTCTCAAGACCAATCTGGGCATTATTATCCCCCGTTACAGATGAAGAAACTGGGACTCAGAGGTTAAGCAACATACATGATAAACACGATTAATAACCAGGATTTGAACCAAGATGTACTTGACTACAAACCCAATATCTTTAATGACTATACTTGTTGCCACCCTCCCCCAATTCTCCATCCCCTCATTTTAGGATACCTCCCCAAATGGTTTAAATTTCTGTGAGTGATTTGTATCTCAATCAATTGGAAGGATAAGCCTGAGTCCTTTGGCTGGGATTAACCAACTCAAACTTTTTTATTACTCATCCACAAACTCCAAGGGTGAAACAAGTTGTTTGTAAACCTTAATTTGTCCAGTTCTCATTATCTCTAGAAAAACAAAATGCAAATAAAATATTTAGAAGCCAGAAGGTCACAGGATCAAAACTTAAATTAAAATTTTGCAGAATATCAAGGTGAGCTGGAAATACACAGAATATCTAAATTACTAAAAATCGTTTATGGCAATTTGCATGAATTGCCAATAGGGCTTATTTCCTACTAGAGGCCTGCTGCACAAAGAATCTTGCAAGATGGGCCTTCCTTCCCCTGGCTGATGGCACTGCCTTCACTCTGGCCAGAGCCACCTTTCCCCCTCCCATGCTGCCAGCCCTCAGCTATTCAGCGCCTGTGTATGCAAATTAACCTGCCATCTTTGTTGGGTTGATTTGCATACTCACTCCTGATTGGCTGGTGGGCATCACAGAGGTACAGTCAAATAATATGTTACTCTTTTATTAGTGTAGATTGTGCTATATGTGTGCATTTTGTTTCTTTAAAAATAAATAAAATGGTAGCTCAGCACAAAAATAAAATAGGTGTTACCTCTTAAATATCAACTTTCCCAGATAGCAGAAGTCACCTTGTATCACAACATTTAAAAAAGATGTCCAAGTCCACAAATTTTAAAATTATGTCCCAAATTCAATTTTCTTTACCCACACCTTCTATATACTTGGGATTTCTCCATGGAGACATGGGATTAGGGAACAGGTGAGATGAGTTATCTTTCTCCTACTCATATTTTGTTCCAATGTTCTTCTTTTGATGTATTCTGAAAACTTTCTCATATCATAGCCCCTGGCTGGCATTCACCTCTTTCCATTTTGTGTTAACCCAAATGTTAAAATATACATGAGCAATTTCCTTAAAACGTCACTCATATAAGGCAGGATTTATGCAGAATTATATTAAAGAGTAAAATCAATGGTAAGAGAGGGGGAAACAGAACTCAGAGCAGAAAACATCTTAACTTTAGTGTAAGCCAGTGGAGTTTTTAAAAATGCATAAGCTATAATCACATCTTATAATTGGATCTGGTTTGTCCTTGGGGCCCCAGTGGTCTCTAACCACCCCACCTTTCCCTCATTTTCATGAACACTGCCCCCCTTCCCTCTTGGGTTGCCTGTAAAAAACTATAAAAATTCCTTTTACTATATGGTGCAATTTTGTTCCTACAGTCTCAATCTAATCTATCTTGAGCAAGCCTGAGGTTGTGAACTCTGTTTTGAAGGGTCTAGGTTATAAAATAGGTCACAGACCAGGTTGGCACGTCCCAGCAAATCACCTTCCCTGGGAAAAGTTGAACTTCTTAACTGGAAGATGTTAGTGGTTAAAGTGACAGATGTTATTACAAAGCCTTCCAGAGATAAGTGTGACAGAGGGGCTATGTGAGAAAGTAGGCTGACTGTCACTGCTTGGGAAGGTCCCTGTTTTCATGCAATGCTTTCAGCACTTCCTTGGTGTTCAAATGCCTTAAAGCATCCCCCATCATTAGACTCATTTGGAAGGGACTTGAGTTTAACAAGTAAAAGCAATCCAATAATAGAAATATACAAGGCCTATATAAAACATTAACTTATACCACTTTCATCATTTAGCAGAGAGTGTACTTTTTGGGTTATACTTACTGAATCATAAATATAACTGCAGATATATAAAAAGCAAATTAACATAAGTAGATAGATAAATAAAAAATCATTGCAATTATTTTAGTCTGAACTAAGGTGAAGTACAAAGTAGATACAACACAACACACACACACACACACACACACACACACACACACACAAACGCAATCTGTGTTCGAATCAGGAGATCCTATGTTTCAGGCAAGAGCTGTTTTGTTGGGATAAATGATCATGTATACTGTACCCTTTCATCCATTCTCCTTTTGATGACTAACTTTGTCATCTTACTCTCTGAGAAAAAATAGGGTGGAAAAGAAATCAGATTTCTGGTGATCGGCCAAACCTTTTGGAGGGGTGGAAAGGAAGAGACCCTACGAGGCATTGGATTACCTGGGGCATCACCCTCAGAGATGCTCTCTGTAACTCTCCTTTTAGCCAGTTTCTGACACACAAGCTCACTGATAAGCAGAGGGGAAGCCAGCCAATTTTCCTTTTATCCAAGCTAGTGCCTCTGAGCCACTCATTATTTACAGCACTTCTCTTGAGACCTGAGAGCTGACCTCATGCTTGTAATCTGTCAGGAGGGTCCTGACCTAATCTTGCTCTCCATTCCAACCATTTCCCAGTGATAACTAGCAGTAACTGAGATAACTTCTTTCTTCTACAGCTGGTAAAGTCTAAGTTGTAAGGTCCTTTGCTTTCCTTCTCTTATCCGCCTTCTCTCCCCAATCCCCCAAAATATCTATCTTCTCTCTATTGGTTACAGGTCCTAACCAAGCACCCATGTAAATAGCCCTCATGCCCTATTCCCTAGGTGTTATGAAAAACAAGAGCAAGAGCCACCATCTCTTTCTGTTCTTATTTTGAGCAAACACAGCCTACTGTGTGTAAAATCTTCTAATGGTGACAGGGGGCTTGGGTCCCAGGCCACAGTCTGCCACTCATTCATCATGCAGCTGAGACCAGTCCACTTAACTTGTCTATATCTTAGATTCTCAATCTTAAAAATGACAGATCAGCCCAACTGGTGTGGCAAGGTGTTTGAGCATCAACCCATGAACCAGGAAGGCACATGGCCAGGTTGTGGGCTCAATCCCCATAAGGGGAAATGCAGGAGGCAGCAAACCAATGATTCTCATCATTGATGTTTCTATCTCTCTCTGAATCAATAAAAGCCTTTTTAAAAATGGCAGTCCTAAAAAGGACTCACCAGGGCTACAGAATACATAATAGGAGTGTCTATATATGTCACTTAAACAACTACCTTCACAGTAAGTCCCATTCTTTTTCATGGCATTAGGAAGGACCTGGATAGTTTCAAGACTAAATTAGAATAAACAACTATGATTTACCAGAAAATTCCACTAAACCCTCACTCATGGACAGCTGAGAAGACTGTTGAACTGCTAATATGAAGTGCAATTGTTTATTGATTTTCTGTGATCTTACTCACACTGTGAATCACTGAACCATGCTTCACTTGTGCTCTGGAGTTTGGCAGAGAATGGCAGAGCATGGAAGGATGTTTTTTCCTCTGTGCCCCAGGACTCTGAATCATCAGGTGTCTTTCCAGGCCCATCTGTCTCCTGAAAATGACTGTGCTCTATGGTGTATGAAGCCCTGTTGTTTGGAGCATGTCAATTAAATGTGTCCAGTTATTGGACTCATCCGAAAAGTTTAGAATAAAACTAGGTTATGCTGCAGTAACAAAACAAAGAAAACTCTTTGAGCTAAAACATCAAAGGTTTAATTTAGTATTCAGGCTGGTTGGCATCGTGGGTCAGCTGGAGGGCTATGTGCAGTACTGTCTTCATGCTGTAAAAAAAAAAAAAAAAAAAAAATAGCCTCTTTTTTTCACCTGGAAACCGCTTAAGGGCAATGAAGCTGACAATGTTGCTTTAATGAAGAGGAACAATCACAAATCTTAAACAAAATTTTATACAGCCTTCAAATCAAGTTCCTAGAAGGCTATGCTCAAAGATGAAGGCTTTCACTTAAATAAAAATACACCAGACACTAACTGGTTTTATTATTTAGCAGTGTGCACATTTAGGATTTTATTTACTAAACTATAAATATAGTTGAAAGAAGGTAGAAAGGATTATAATATAAATAAATCAGACAAAAATAATTGGAATTATTTTATTCTGAATCAAGGCAAATTTAGAAGTAAATACATATACAAATCAAACTCAGTTAACAAAATAAGGCATTAGTAGCAGGACTGAACGAGAGTTCTAGTTTTTCACATGATGGGCATCACTTGATGTTGTTATTTTACATTTTGGTCATTTAGTTTTACATTTTCCTGGCTAAAAATGTTGAGTAATCTTTTGTTTAATGAACTAAACAATAATAGAGCAGAAGATTACTGATGGATGAAGAGGCCAACAAAGTATTCTCAAAGGGAGGGGTGACATTTTGAATTTGAGACTGAGTTGTCTTCACATTGCATTTCATTTCGAGCAGGGCTATTCTTTCTGGTATTTGTGCAGAATAGCCTGATTCTGCCACCATCATGAAAACATAAAAAGTTTGGTAAGAGGTAAAGACAATGTCAACAGCCAAAACAAGAACCGATGGTACCAGCATCTTCGTTTTTGCCTCTCTTGTCCATGGTCTTCCTTTCCACAAGTCACATAGGAAGCCAGATAGGACCAGAACTTATTTACTAGTAAGAAGCCTAGGCTGTAAAAAGATCATGATATTAAAATGTTACCAGAATATTGAAGTGAAAAGTGCTTTCATAAAACAGTATCACAGAATCTTCTGTTTTCAGAGTAGTGATTCATCTGGGAAACATAGAGTTGGCATTGGGAAGTACACTAACAAAATTGATATTTGATATTTCTATGATTGATAGGTATGGAATTTTAAAACAGTGATTGAAATGAGTGTGAATATTTTATTATCATACACATTTGGGGCATAGCACATTAAGAATGAATATCATTTTTTTAATTAAAAAATTCTATTGAGATACAATTGAAATATAGCATTATATTAATTTCTGGTGTATAATAGGGTGATACACACACACACACACACACACACACACACACACACACACACACGAAAGGCCCGGTGCACAAATTTGTGCACAGGTGGGGTCCCTCTGGATGGCTTGTGGGGATCGGGCTGAATCCTGCAGTTCAACACTTCCTGCAGCTTCTACCTGCTATTTTCACTCCTGCTCATCCTAGCCCCACTGTACCTACTGTGAGCTCGTGCCCAATCAAGTCCCAATTGGGAGAGACTCACACTGCCACAGCAGTGCTCACCAGCCATGAGTCCTGCATCTGGCTCCCTCCCAAGGAGAGTGGCCTGCAAGATCCGGCTGAAAACAGCTCTCTGACATCCCCTGAGGGGTCCCAGATTGTGAGAGGGTGCAGGCCAGGCCAAGGGACCCCACTGGTGCATGATCATGAAACCAGGTTGAAAAATAGCTTCTTTTTTTCACCTGGAAACAGCTTAAGTGCAATGAAGCTGACAATGTTGCTTTAACAAAGAGGAACAATCACAAATCTTAAATAAAACTTTATACAGCCTGGGGAAGGGTCATAGGAGAGCTCCATAGGAGTAGTCCAGGGTGTGTCCAGCCATGTCTTGATCAGTCCCAATCAGGGCTGGCCAGGGAGGGACACAAGAGGTTGGCCAGCTGGGGAAGGTTTGAGGGAGGGCTCCAGGGCATGTCTGGAACATCTTGCTTAGTCCCAATTGGTGGGACCCCAGCAGCAAGCTAACCTGCCAGTTGGAGGGCCTGCCCCCTAGTGGTCAGTGCACATCATAGAAAGCAGTTGAGCAGCCTTTATTACGTTTTGATTGGTTGAACAGTGAACAGGTCACCGGATGACCAGACACTTAGCATATTAGTCTTTTATTATAAAGCATATATATTGCAAAATGTAGATATCATTTTATAGATGTTCTAATGATTGCCTGTTTACTTCCATTATAAATGACTCTCAAAATTTATAGAATTTGAGTAATTTGAAGAAAAAAATTCCTTGTTATACAAATTCTAAGATCCCCAAAGAAGTTCTTCTTTTGTAATTTTGAGTGACAAGGTTAACATAAAAAAAAATGCCACATTTCTATAAGCTTAATATAGGGAAAAGTTACTGCTTTTTTTTTTAAACAAATAAAAAGTTGTCATTCCCCTGAGTTCCAGTTTTGGGGAACTTTTTTGGTGTGTCTTTTTTGGCCTACAATAAGTTGCTACAAGAATTAAGTATTTCCAAAAGCCAAGACATATAAAGAATACTCTAAGACAGATCTAGCCGACTCACCTATAAAATTAATTATTCAAAGAAAATTAGTTTGTATTATGGGCTAATAAATGAGCAAGTATTTTTCATTTTTTAAAGTAATCTTTTGCACATATAGACATATTATGCCTATGGCAACATATATATTGCTGCTTCATTAAAACAAAAAAGAAATATCCAGTGAGAAATCTATGTATTGATTTACAAAATTGCTTTAAAAATGTTAATAACTATATATTTAATGTAAAAGAACTACTAAATGCGACTTTATTTTAGTTAAAAGGCCTTTAACATCAACAAAAATTTGAATGCTATAAAAATTAATTTCTACATAAAAACTAGAATTTAGTTTTCATGACTCTTATCCATTGTTTTCTCTAAGTTCTAAAAAAAACATTATTTGTTTCACATTTTCCAATGTTGCTTACTATACAAAGAATGGTTGGTGGACCAAATGTCCCATTATTTCATGGTTCACAAATATTAAGGTCAAGTCAACCAAAATTAAAATGGGCAATAGTGGTGGGAGAGAAAAGCAGAGGGTAGAAGAGGAAAATGGACCCTTGAGAAGGTCAGGTGCCTCTGCCCAGATCCAGGATTACCTCCCAGAGGGCAAAGAAAGGCCAAGTGGTCCTTCAAATACTCTTTAAAGTGCCACTTTCTAGGTTGACCCAGAGGGCAAGGCACTGCTGAGCATTATCTGCTGAGATGCCCTCCTCAATGAGCTGTGTGTCAGAAAACATCATCAGGCAGTTTCTAAACTAGTCCTTAATCACCATTCCCTTGAACTCTGAGATCCAAGCAATCTACATCATTGAACAATGTTAAGCATCACCATAAGATACTGAACAAACAAAACAATGTCTTCTGAGACATCCCAATTCATGTTGGGTTGGTGAGTTAATGGCCTCTGCAAATGAGAATGTATAGGAGAGGAGTGTTGGTGAATTCTCTTGGTTTTGACCCTGATGTGCTGCCCAAAAGTTCTTTTAATATTTGGGAATATTTAGGATCCATACATTCAGATTGTAGAACTGATTATCTTTAGAAGTAAAAGTGAGATAGAGCAGAGTCAAAGGCAGAGAAGAGAAACAGGATGAAATGTTTAGGGTGAGAGTCGAGCTATTAGCATTTAGCAGAATGAGTGAGTCAAACTTTTTTCTAGATATTAAATATGGTGGCAGAGTAGGAGGATGCTGCATGGACATGCTCCCAGGAACAAGATGTAATTATAAGTGAAATATAAAAAGGCTTCCTGAATAATCAATGGAAAACTCACAAAAGAGAATCCTGATACCCGAGGATCGAGGGTAGAGACCACATAGAGACTGGTAGGAGAGGCAGAGGCATGAAAGAGCTGCCTGGGCATCCATAGACAGCAACTGAAGACCTGGAAAGATATCACAACTGTGGGGGGGCAGAGGGTGCCACTGCAAACTCTGGGATCTAATACCAAAGCTGGGCTCCCCAGCAGAGAGCACCAAACTGAGGAGGGTACCCTCATAATATTTAGCTGTGAAAAGCAGTGGGGTGCTATCTGCCAGGGAGTAGCAGCTGAAAGTTCGGGCATCCTCTTAAAGGGCCAACACACAAAAATTCCCTGTGGAGCCATCCACCTTGTGCTCTGGTAGAGTGAAAGTGAAGTGAACTGGAGCTGTGAGAACAGAACACAGAACTGGGGACCCAGGGGATAGAGCTCAGAAGGCAGACATCCCAAGTTTCTGGGGCTGGGTCATTTTCTCACACAGCAGAGGACATCTTTCCCATATAGACATCTGCCTGGCCTCGGGAAGAAGACAGTCGACACACCCTATTGGAAAACACCTTGCCCTGAGGCCACTTAAGAGATTAAAAGTAACAATTAGCCTCCAGACAGAAGCAACTGCCCCTGAAAAAACTCCCCACAACTGAGGATGATTGCCTGGAGGCAATTCAAGTCAGAATCCTATTAGTCCTAGTAGACACAGGCAATCTCTGGAGGTTTTGAGTCTTTGCCTGAACCAATTAGTCAGAAACAATCTTTAACACTGTCCTGCACTAGAGATTGAGAGGTATAGAGGATATACCTAAAACATAGTCACAAACCCAATCAGACAACCAAAATGAGAAAACAACCCCCAAATGAAAGAACCAGCAAATTCTCCAGAAAAAAAAAGATAAATGAAGCAGAGATAAGAAATTTATCTGAAACAGAGTAGAGTAATATGTTAAAAATACTCAACAGTACAAAAAAAGATATAGTATCTATGAAAAAAGAAAGGTCTGAAATAAAGAATGACATAACACAAATAAAGAACACATTGGAAGGAAACAGCAGATTCAGGGAAGCTGAGGAACTAATCAGTGAATTAGCAGACAGAGTAGAAAATATCACTCAATTAGAGAACCAAAAAGGAAAAAAAAAATAGGAGGACAGCTTAAGAGAGCTGTGGGACAATTTGAAATGTAATAATATTAGAATATGTGTGCCAGAAGAGGCAGAAAGGGAAAAAGGAATAGAGTAGGTGTTTGAAGAAATAATGATAGAAAACTTCCCTTACCTAGTAAAGGAAAAAGTCACACAAGTTTAGGAGGCACAGAGAACTCCAAACAAGAAGAACCCAAACAAACCCATGCCCAGACACTTCATAATTAAAATGCCAAAAATTAAAGGCAAAGAAAGACTCTTAAAGGCAGCAAGAGAAAAGAAAACTGGTACCTACAAAGAACTTCCCATAAGGCTGACACCTGATTTCTCATCAGAAACTCTACAGGCCAGAAGGGAATGACATGAAGTACTCAAGGATCTGAGACCAAGGTCACTATATCCAGCAAGATTATCTTTCAAAATAGATGGTCAAATAAAGAGTTTTCCAGACAAAAAAAAAAAAAAGGCTAAAGTTGTTCATCATCACCAAGCCAGCATTATAAGAAATGCTAAAGGGATTGCTGAGAAGAAGAAACAGAGAGAGAAATGTAGCCATACAGAATTAAAATGGCTATACATAAGTACTTCTCAATAATAACTCTAAATGTAAATGGATTAAATGCTCCAATCAAAAGATGTAGGGTAGCTGAATGGATAAAAAAACATGACCCAATTATATGCTATCTACAAGAGACCCACCTCAAAACAAAAGACACACATAGGATCAAAGTAAAGAGATGGAAAAAAATCTTCCATGCAAATAGAAAAGAAAAAAAAGGCTGGAATAGCAATACTCATATCCAAAAAATAGGCTTTAAAAGCATCATGATAAGTGAAACAAACAATTCAGAGAAAGATGAATATCATATGATCTCATTCATTTGTGGGAATATAATTAGCAGCATAAACTGATGAACAAAAATAGAGCCAGAGGGGAAAATTATTCTAGAATAGAAGTAATCCTGTTATTTGCAGATTTTTAATATTTCCTACAACTTTTATGATGTCATACTATGTTAGTGCAGTTCTGGTAATATTATTATACTTAAAATCCTTTTATTCTTGAAATATTAATGTTCATTGCATATAATATTATATGTAAGATTATTTTTCTTGAATAATTGCTGCTTATTTTATGTAACATTATCATATTTAAAAACATTGAGATATTAATGTTTATTGCATGTAACATTATATTTAAGATTGTTTTTCTTGAAATATTAAAGTTCACTGCATGTAGCATTATTATATTTAAAATTGTTTTTTTTAATAAAAAAAATTTTTTTAGTTTTTAAAAAATAACTTTTCTTCATTATCCTATAGAGTATGAGAAATAAAGAGCTGATGTTCATGGTAAGAAACAAGAGACTGTAGGAACAATGAAATATATACCTTCTTAATGATTAGTGAGGCAATGATATCCATAATAGGGAAGGATAGAGAGAACAGAAAGCAAGGTCTAGAGAGGTCTTTGTTTTGTGTGTAGATATGGGGATCCAGACAAGAGATTGGGAACAACCAGGAATAGAGGTTTCAGGATGCAAGTGGGGATTTTGAGAATACAGCTCAGGTGACATCCATTATAAATACTGTTCAGAACCTCTTCCAGGAACACAGGTAAATATTTTATCATTGGGGTTGAGTTAAACTTTTAACACATTTGAACTCTATCTTGACCACTTAATAAGGTTTCCTTGGGTAAGTCTTCTAGTCTTCTCGAGCCCCCATTTCATTATCTGTTTATTGAAGCAATAATAGAGCCAACTCCATAGGGCATTTCTGAGGATTATGTGTGATAATAAAAGTTTAGCATACACAGTTTTTTTAATTATTCCTAATTCTCCACCCTTTTCCATATCCACATCTTTTCCCATATGACTTGGCAACTCCTCATACCAAAGACAGAGTTTATTTCCCCTTACCATTGGTGCAGGCTTGGTCATGTGGTTTATTTGGCCAATGGAATGTGGGTAGACATTTCCACATAAGCCTTCAAAGGAACCCCCTATGGGAACTTCTAATTTCTTCCATGAGAAGAATATGCCCACAGTGACTGCTGCCTCTTTGATCTGGGGTGGGGATGAGGATGGGGGTGTCTCATAATGAACATACCTGTGTCAAATCTGCATAAGTCTGGATGTATGAGTAAATGCTTATTGTACGCCACTGAGTTTGTGACTAGTTTGTTGAACAGCAATAGGTGACTGACACAGCCCAGTTTTGAGGTATGGCTTGGGAATCCAAATTTCCCAGGTTATGCTCAATAATAGAATTTGTGATCCACTGCAATGCCCTTACTGTTCTAAAGCCATATCACTTTTTTACTGAATTTATTTTATGCTAAGTGAAATAAGCCAGTTAGAGAAAGACAAGCACCATATGATTTCACTTATATATTAAGTCAGTTAACAAAATAAACTAACAAACAAAGTGAAGACAGATTCATGGATAGAGAACAAACTGACGGCTGTCAGAGGGAAGGGTGTTAGGGGCTGGGTGAAAAGGATGAAGGGAGTAAGTAAAGGAAAAAAAAGAGAAAGACTCATGTACACGGAAAACAGTATGGTGATTGCCAGAAGAAATGGGTAATGAGGGGAAGAAAAAGAAAGTAAAGGGGGATAAATGGTGATGGAAGGAGCCATGCCACTTTTAAAGCACCACCTGAATTTTAACTTTGAATGGTGCCCATTGACTGCTAGATGACTTTGTGGGGAAATTATCCTATATAATAAAAGGCTAATAGGTAAATCGACCAAACAGCAGAACGACCAGTCACTATGACGTTCACTGACTACCAGGGGCAGATGCTCAATGCAGAAGCTTCCCCCTGGTGGTCAGTGTACTCCCACAGGGGGAGTACAGCTCAGCCAGTAGCCAGGCTCTCAGCTGGCAAGCACAGTGATGGTAGCAGGAGTCTCTCCCACTTCTGTGGCAGAGCTGAGGATGTCTGACTGGCATGGGATATCCTCAGCACTGGGAGCGGACCTAAGCCATCAGTTGGATATCCCCCAAGGGTTCCCAGGCTGTGAGAAGGTGCAGGCCAGGCTGAGGGACCCCCTCTAAGTTTACAAATTTCATGCACTGGGCCTCTAGTATTTTCTTCAAAAGAGTTTTTTAATTTTCTTTCCTATGTTTTAATTCCAAGATTATTTTACCCCCTCTTTCTCCACAGACCTCTTCTAAATAGATTTCACTTATTTCCCATCACCTAGATTCCCCTGTATTCTTTAATCCTGGCCTTACATGTGACTTCTTTATACACCTGACTTTATTACTCCAACCCACACAGACTTCCCCTTTCTCCACACATCTGCTGCTCTTGTCATCAGCCATATGTAGTTAAGGCTAACACCATAGCGATTTATTGACTTTCTTTCCTCCTCCTGGCTAAACTGACAGTTCCTCCAGGTAAGAGCTGTCTTTACCCCTGTATCTCCCATGATATCTAACATAAAGAAAGATATACAGTCAATGCCGAAACTGGTTTGGCTCAGTGGATAGAGCGTCAGTCTATAGACTGAAAGGTCCCAGGTTCGATTCCAGTCAAGGGCATGTACATTGGTTGCGGGCACATCCCCAATGGTGGTTGTGCAGGAGACAGCTGGTCAATGTTTCTCTCATCATCAATGTTTCTAGCTCTCTATCCCTCTCCTTTACTCTCTGTAAAAAAATCAAAAAATATATTTAATATATACGGTCAAGGCTTTCACATCAAGTCAATATATATTACTCTATTATTGTGTGGATTTTTAAAAGCTAGCTCTGAAAAAAACTGAATGTTTCATTTATAAGAGAAGTTAAAATTTATTCCTTTGGACAACAGACATGAAATTGAATCTCAAAACTGCAGAATATCACCTTTCCCCCTTTTTTGTTATGGTGTTCTAACATCTAGTTTTGTGTTCTTATTTGGGGTCATGGTCTGTGAGTTTCACAGAAATATGATAATTATATCTAACTGGAAAAAGGCTTCTGTTTCAGTCTATCCCACCCTCTTTTTTTGTTGTTGTTGTTGTTTGTTTGTTTGTTTTTTTGTTCCTTCAAAGATGTAGAGTTGCATAATCCTTAATATGGTTTCAACCTGCAGTTTTAGGAAATAGTGATAAATCATGGCTTGTCCCACAGCTTAAAATGCATGGAGATAATGAAGCCAAAAGAGTTCCAGCTAATTCTAATTTGTAAACAACTTTTATCTATAAAGCTTTGAATCAGATGAACAACTACTTATGGAAAATGGCATTCAGTCATCATCTAATTTGCTAATCATGATTTTTGAAATTGTTTTGGAATAAATATTGACCCAGAGTGGAATTTTCCTCCTAATATTGGGACTAATATAAATGTTTTAAATCTATCTATCTTATATTTAGATTGAATTTACATTAATAACTTCTTAAAAGAACCTTGAACTATTAGACAGTATCTCTTAAAGCTAAACATATATGCCCACCCTACAACTTAGCACTTCTAAAACTCCTGGATATATCCAACAGAAATAATTGTATATATTCACCAAAAGACTTGCAAAAGAATTCTCACTGAAACTCCAAACTGTAAACAATCCAATGTCTATCAATAATACAATGGATAAATAAATTATAGAATAGTTAAAGTATTATACAGCCATGAAAAAGTGTGCAACAGCAAGGGTGAATCTCATGGACATAATTATGGTTTGTCTCAAAAAGACCAAACACAAAGGAATTAATTCTGTAGTATTCCATTTATGTGAAGCTTAAGAGGAGGCAAAATATACATATGAGAGTAGAAGTTAGAATAATCTTTCTTGGGGTGGAGATACATATTGACTGGGCAGTGGTAGAACGAAGCCTTTTGGGCTGCTAGAAAATTCTGCATCTTAACCTGGATGGTGGTTACATAGCCTTATATATTACAAAAATTCATCAAGTTATAGACTATAAATAGATGCAGTATATCTATTATACATATATAAATTAGTGGCCTGGTGCATAAAATTGTGCACATTGAAAGAAAATTAATTAGAAGAAATATTTTAATATTGCTATTCATCCTTTCTCTATAATTGAAATGTTAATCAAATTCACAATGGACAATGGCAGATCAAAACACACATGTGTGATTCGAGCCAGCAAGAGCTTTATATGTATTGTGTATGCATGAGTCAACTTAGCCTTTTATATACTAGTATATAGAATAAACTTGCTTAATTAGACCTGCTTTCTGATATAGCTAAACTTTTTTCAGCCCAGTGAATCACCCCAACTTCTCTTTCAGGTAATTGTCAGCAACACAGCAGTAAATATCAACACAAAGCATGTTATTATTATTATCAGGGAGAACAAAGGGTAAAATATTTAACTACAGCTGTGTTTAACTATACTCTGTGCAATGAGAAAACTTGGAGTCATTTTCAAGGTCCACTATTTCTTCTTTTCAGTCAGGTCAAGTTTCTAAACTTTGTAAATCTCTGTTTTCTAACTAATGAAAAGAAAATAGAATTCCACTGAATCTCCTATATACTAGGTACCTACTCCTGGAGGATCAAATGAGATGAGGCACGGGAAAATGCTTCATAGACATTTTTGTTAAAGTGTGAAATGTTTCCACCTGGCTATAAAGTAAATAGTGTCCCTGGGCTGAAGAAATTGCAAGGAAGCTAGGAAGCCGGGCATTGCTATATGATGTTATTACCTGGATGGACACTTAGCATATTAGCCTTTTATATAGAGAGATTTTTATAAAGGAAAAAAAAAAGAAAGTCTTACTTGAATTAGGAAAAAATAAATATTTAAATGTCAATATTCATAACCCACCAAGTTTAGTTTGCCAAGCCTTTAGATTTCAGCATAGCATGATATTAAGACAGAACTACTCAACGAAGGGTTAACTGAACCTCGTGATAATTGGTGTCTAGTAAATGTTTCAGTTACTTATATACCTAGTCCAATAGTGCACAAAGATACATATCAACAAGAGCAAGCTATTTAGCACACTGACTGGCTAAATATCCACCTGTCTCCAGATTGACAAGATAGTGTTAATGCTGCAGCAAGGGAAACAGAAACAAAGGCAGGTGGTGATGCCGCTTTAACAATGAGGGCCTATTTTCTCCCATGCACCTGAGAACACCAGTGAACTTGGTCATTGTTCAGCAGCAGAAACCTCGGGGTTTCTCTCATCCTTAGTTCTTTGTCATGTGAACACATTATTGACTTACGAGGTGATTCTGCCCTATGTCTCTTGACAAGAGATTCCTCCAAACCCATAAACTGCGTCATCATGATTGACCAACCAGAAGTCATCCTTCCTCACCCTCCACCCTTTCATCCCAAGCTGTTTGCTCTTATTGTTCATTTAAAAAAAAAAAGAAGAAGAATGGCAGAGAAGGAAAGACAGCAGTCCAAGTCCAGTAACAAGCAGCACAAAAGATTCATTTGTGAAGGGCAAACATTAACAGCACGAATAGCTGCAGGGATTTGGGGAAAGCCTGTCTGCTTCGGAGAACCAACAAGGAAAAGTTGAGTGCAGACAAATTGCTTGCTCCAAAGAGAATACTATGTGGGAGGGTATGGAAATAACTGTGTCCTGGGAGCCTGTTTTACTTTCTGTGGTTTTTCGCCAACATGAAATGCAAGAACAGCCAGAGTGACAGAATAATACACCTTAAAGCCTCAAGTCACCAGGCTTAATAATTGTCTTTTTCAAATTGGTTTCTATGCTGTACCTTTCATTTAATAGGGGGGGGGGGGGTAACATATACATTTTCTTCCATTATAACTTGAGTCCTAGCATTTTATGAAAATTTATTATCCGAAAGATTGCCTAGAGGACCCATAACATCCTCACTGAAGTTTTCTAGATTAATTGCTTTGGGTAAATGCTTCGTAAGTAGGGTTTAAATAAGAAGGGCTTGCTGACTAGTGTTTAGTTAATTCTTATATCGTCATTGACACAACATCCTGGGTAATAACGAGATGATTATTTTTACTCTGTTGTGTCTAAAATATTAAGTGAGCAAAACTGTTGGAGACAAAAGTGAACAAAACATGAAATGAGAATATGGTGAAGTGGTCTCTTCAAAGTATTGTAGTTTAGGAAAGGAAAGCCTCCCAAAACTAAGTCTTTTCATTATATTCCTTCAGATAAACAAATCTCACAAATCAGCATGAATATCCTTCCTGGCATATTTAAAGCAATGCATTCTTTTAATTATGACAAGGGAGTATGGTTTACCTCTGCTGATACCACTTAGAATTACCATTTCTTTTAGGAAAGTGATTTTATTTTATTTTAATTTCCCCTATCACCATTTATTCCTCCTATATACTTTCCCCCCCTCTTTCTTTTTTAAAATCATTTTTAGAGCTTTATTGTTGAAAGTATTACATATGTCCCTGCCCCGTCCCATTGCCCCCTTCTAGCCCACCATCACCCCGCTATGAAAGTGATTTTGAAACTTTGGTAGAAGTTAGAATAATTGGAGGTGCCCTATTAAACTTATGGATTCCAATGTCCTCATCCCGATTCTGTGAGTAAGCAGGTCTGGGGTGGGCCTTGGAAATGCATTTCTGTGAAACATTCCAGGTCATTCTGAAGCTCAGAGACTGCACTCTGAGACTCCATAACTCCATTCCACATTCCACTGGTGCTGAACTGCTAAGTCTTAGTCCCAGTGTCATTGACTTGAACAATTCCTAGTTAGCATGAAAGTTTGGAAACTGCAAGCCACATCAACCTTGTTCCATTATTTGTGACATTAAGCTAAGGAATGTTCAAGAGCACAAATAGGGACTTGCTCATCTTATCATTGAAGGTCACTCCCATAAATCACCTCCCACCCTGCCTGCTGATTGGAGTCAATGACAGCATTACCCCAGCTCCCCCTTAGTAACTACCTGATTGAGAAAATGCAAGAAATTCAACTGCATGGGAATAGTGAAAGGGTTTGAGAATTATTTAAAAAAAAAAAAAAAAAAAAAAAAAAAAGCTAGAAACCTATTTTTTTTCCGTGCACTTTGCCTCCAGATTAGAAACATCACACAATACCCACATGTTTAACAGAAGAAGCAAATGTGAGAAGACACCATTACTTAATTCAGAACATTCCATCTTCCCTACAAAAAATGGGTTTCCAAAATTCACCTTAACTTTGTACTAAAGTCCAAGTCCATAGCAAGTGCTCTTGAAATAATGTGAAACTATGGTCCAGGGAAGATCCCCGTTTCAATTGAATCCTCATTAGGGTATCAATTAAATGAATGCAGTGGTTTTGTGGGGTTATTTTCCTTCAGCTCTTCTGGTCCTGTGCAAATCGCTCCAACAGGCTTCCCCAGAAAGGGACTTCAGAAACAGGAGCTGTCTTCAGGGGAGGAAGAGTGAAGTGTTGATGTGCTGACCCCTGGGCAGAAAAGCCCACTGACAGATGGAAAGAGAAAAAAAATGCTGAGAGGATTAGATACAAAAGGATCTTATAAGCAGTCAAGGTAATAGCATGTCCCTCTGTAAAGAGGCCACCACATATTAATAGGACACAAACCATGTGAGGGGTAAACAAAATGCCTAGGACACATGTGGGCAAACAGGGGAGATAGCGGCCATCCGAACAGCCAGGTGCAAGCTCTGCCGGCAGTCTGTTGGGCCTCTGGAGGTCGGATTTGAAAAGCCTAAGAGGGTTATGCCGATTTCAACATCCACTGTTATCCCTGGGATCTGGAGGGCAATTATAAAGTCATCTTTCATAGCGGGCTATCCCACAAACATTAGTCGGCTGCTATTACGCCTGACAGTTGGGCCAGCTTCTGGTTCAAAAATAGCCCATTTGTCAGTTTCCTCTATTCCCTGCTATTGTGAAAGAGGCAGAATTAGAAGGCATTGCTGGGACGCCGGCTGAATCACTTTGAAATTGTGGCATTGGTTTGTCAGAGGAAAGAGGGGACTTCGGGGCCCCAGGGGCTAGAAAAGGATCGTGGGTTGTGCTAAAGGAAATGCCTACTTTGGGAAAGCTGTCTGCGGAATTCCCTGAAATGAATTGCACATGGGAGCTGCACAAAGACTTCAGAGATCTTTTAGATTCACGGCCCCATACCCTTGTCTAGCTCTGCCAGGCCTCACTCTCTCTCTCCTCTCATTCTATTTAAAGTGATGGAAATCAAGTAAACAAGACAGGAGTTTGCACCAGGGCCCTCAGGAAAAGCACAATAGCCATTGACAAGTGCTCAAGAAACGTTCACATGTCATGAGCACACCATGTGCCTTTACTAATGACTTACTCAACAGCCTCTGAATCACTCCGCTTAAAGAAAACTCCTTTTAGACTAGGAGAGCCCAGCCCGAAAGTGTACAGCTCACCAAACACACAGCCGCCTTTCTAAGAGACAGAACCTCTACACTAAACCATGACAAATATTGCAAGGGGATTCCAGTCCTTAAAGGAATTATTTGTAACGCCTGTGTTTCCTCATCTATTGGGTCGGCAGCTAAGTAATTGCGGATTTTTTAAAGAAAATCAAAGACAATTTTTTCATGGAACTAAATAACTTTATTCTTTAATGTATTGCCCATTTTGATCAATGACCTTTTGCCATCTTTCAGGCAGCATCATAATCCCACGTTAAAAAAACTTCTGTTTTTTATTAGCAAAAAACTGAATCAGGTACGATTTGACATCATCATCATTATTGAAATTTTTACCATTCAAGGAGTTTTGTAAAGATCGAAACAAAAAGTAATCAGATGGTGCAAGGTCAGGACTATATGGTGGATGTGGCAAAACATCCCAACCAAGCTCCGTTAATTTTTGCCGAGTGACCAAAGATGTGTGTGGCCTTGCATTGTCATGATGGAATACAACACCTTTTCGATTTGTCAATTCGGGCCACTTTTCTTCAACTGCATTGTTTAATTTCGTTAGTTGTTCAATGTAGATATCAGAATTGATCGTTCGGTTGGGTGGTAAGAGTTCAAAGTAGACAATTCCTTTGTAATCCCACCAAACTGATAACAAAACCTTCTTTTGATGAATATCAGCTTTTGATGTTGTTTGAGTTGGTTCACCTGGCCTGCTCCACGATCTTTTCCGCTTGATATTGTTGTAAACAACGCATTTTTCATCGCCAGTTATCAGTCGTTTTAAAAATGGATCATTTTCATTACCTTTCTTTAGCAAATCGCAGCTGCTAATGCGTTGCGTTAACTGTGATTCTTTCAGTTCGTGAGGAACCCATGTATCGAGTTTTTGAACATAGCCAAGTTGTTTTAAGTGATTTTCAATGCATGTATGTGATACATGAAGCTTCTCTGCAATCTCACGTGTTGTACTGTGACAGTCCGAATTGATTATTGCTTTGATTAGGGCGTCATCAACTTCAACTGGACGACCAGAGCGTCTTTCATCTTTGAGTGAAAAATCACCAGAACGAAATTTGGCAAACCAATTTTGACACTGCCGTTCTTTTAAGGCTTCGTCACCATAAACAGCACATAACTTTTTATGAGATTGTGATGCGTTTTTCCCTTGCGGAAATAAAAAAGCAAAATATGACGAAAATGTTCCTTTTGATTTTCCATTTTTCAACGAACGCCAAACAAAAACTACAAAACAGATCAAAAAACTTTTTTTACTGATTAACAGCTGAATAGCCAACTATCAAATACAAAATGTGTTTTACATTTGTACTACGTCTGCAAACCTAAAAATTCAACTGAAGCCATATACGTGTGAAACCCGCAATTACGTAGTTGCCGACCCAATAGATACGGAGGTGTCTCTTAGTGTCTGGAACATGCTCACTGTGGACTCTTGATTTGAGTCACAATCAAGGCAGCAGGATGATGAATCAATGAAGTATCCATGATGAGAAAACACTGCGGTGGCAAAAGCCATCATACAAAATCATGTCAGTGCAATTGTCATAGAGGCCCAGGAAAAATGCACCTATTGATAGATGGAGAATTTATATACAGTTGACCCCTGAACAATGTGGAGGTTAGAGGTGCCAGCCTCTGGACAGTAAAAATTTTTTAAAAAAAAATCACTGTATAGCGTTTGACCCTCAAAAACGTTAACTACAGTCATACTTCAATATCTGCAGGGGAATGGTTGTAGGACGTCCCACAGATAACAAAATCCACAAATGCTCAAGTCCTTTTAATAAAATGGCATACATCAACACATATAGTTAACCCTCCACATAGAGTTAACCTTCTTTCAATAACAGATTGAAAATACTGTTTTTGATGTGCTGTTAGTTAAACCCATGGATGCATAACCTGGAGATATGGAGGGCAAACTGTATATTTATTGGAAAAAAATCTGCATGTAAGCGAACCTGTGCCATTCAAACCCATGTTGTTCAAGAGTCAACCATGTAGAGTAATGGTGGCACTCCAGGGCCGGGGGAAGGCTGGTTAGCTGCCTTCCTGCCTCCACCGAGGATGAAGCTTATGTCTCCCACCCAGGCCCCAGGGTCCCGTGGGACAGGCTAGCAGCCATGAGTAACGGGGAAAACAAATCCTGAAGGAACTAGATGAGTATTATGAAAAGTTTAAATGGGAGACAGACAGCAACCAGAAGAGGAGAATGCTGCATTGCATTCAGAGAGCCTTGATCTGGAGCCAGGAGCTGGGCGAGGAGAAGATCCTGATTGTGAGTCAGATGGTGGAGCTGGTGGAAAACAGGACCAGGCAGGTGGACAACCACATGGAACTCTTTGAGGCACAGCAAAAGGTCAATGATACCACTGGTCACAGTGGCAAAGTTGGCCAGGATAAATCCAAGAACAAGACAATCACACAATCAGAAAAGCCCAATAACAAATCTGAAAATCTGGAGAATGCAGGCAATAATCACTACAACAATGAGATCACCTCAGGAATGCCTGAGGAGAAGATAGCAAAGGCCTCCAAGAAGAAGAAACGCTCCAAGGCCAAAGCAGAGGGAAGCATCCCCTGCAGACCTTCCCATCCCAGACGTTCCCATTCAGAACGAGCCCATGTACTGAAATGATCGGCTGTGATAATGATGAGTGCCCCATGGAATGGTTCCACCTCTCCTTTGTAGGACTGAATCATAAACCAAAGGGCAAGTGGACAGTCAGAAACCAAATGTCAAGGGGAGAACAAGAAAACAATGGGCAAAGCTCTGGAAAAATCCAAAAAGGAGAGGGCTTATAACAGGTAGTTGGTGGGCCTTGCTGAACAGACAGGGGAACTAAGCCAGTGTATTTATTACATTTCCACCTTTGGTGAGGCTCAAAAACTGTATACTGTATATTTTTAAAGAATGTTATAAAAGGAGCCATTTCTTTTGTAGGGATGGCAGTGATTCTCTGCCTTCTGCTTTTGTTGGTACATATGTGTAACAAGAAAGTGGTCTATGGATCAACATTTTAGAAACTATAAATATAGGTTTGATTTAAACACTCTAGTGAGTCTCAGGGGGAAAAAAAGAGTCAACCACATTATATATATATGTGGTTGTATATAATATATACACATATATATACTATATATACTATATAATATAAGCCTAATATGCTAACTGTCTGGTCAACTGGTCAGCCATTCAACCAATCAAAGTGTAATATGCTAATGATATTCTAAGGCCACTCAACCGCTCTCTATGGTGTGCACTGACCACCAGGGGGCAGATACTCCAACTAGTAGGTTAGCTTGCTGCAGGGGTATGGCTAATTGGGACTAAGCTAATCGGCACTAGACATGCCCTGGAGCTCTCCCGTGGTCCCTCCCTGGCTGGCCAACCTTCCAAATCCCTCCCCAACCTTGATCATGCACCAGTGGGGTCCCTTGACCTGGCCTGTGCCTTCTCACAATCCGGGACCCCGTGGGGATGTCAAAGAGCCAGTTTTTGGCCCAATCCTGCAGGCCAGTCCAAGGGACCCCACTGGTGCATGAATCAGGCCTCTAGTGTGTGTGTGTATGTTCTCTCTCATTTAGAGAATGGTACCAGCTTCCTTTGACATACTTAAGTGTGGAAACGAAACCTTGCACCTTAAAAATCTATTTGATTATGTATGTATGTATGTATGTATGTATGTATGTATACATTTATAAGGTGTGGTGGAAGTTTATGAACACATGAAATATATTTTAATCATATATAATATAGTATGTATATGCCTGTATTAGTATGAACCATATGAAACTGCCCTTTTTGTAGATTAAAAATATTTTTATTGAACATTAGCAACATCACATGATTCAATCCAATACACATGCATGGTGGCCATTAAGCTACTATTGTTTCATCTCCAAGTCCACCCTAAACACTGATTTGGATGCTGGGGCTGGAACTCTACAGACCTTATTTCTGTGTTGCCATCTGCTCTCTGCTAGGCTGTAAAGTAAGAGGCTCTAGAGGAAGACTGAAAGGTGAGAAGAGACTAGAAAGTCATGCCTCTTCCTATTGGCTTATTGTTTTGGTGAGCATCCCCCTAGCACTGGCTTTTGAGTACAGTCTCCAATCCTATAGTTTTACATACGTATTTTTGCCCCATATTCCAAGAAATAGTCTCACTGCATCCCCTCAGATCAGGTTCCCCACTCCAAGCTTCTGATAATCCCAGCTCCTTCTTAACCTAAGAAATAGTAACTGCTTACACATCTGTTATTTATTTAGCAAATTTTAGTATTCTAATATCTGTTTAATAAATTCCATATATTAAATTTTCTCTGTTAAAATAACTGGAATGGTTTTTGCTTTCCTTACTAGATTTTTACTGACACAGTATGTATATGCATTTTAAATGTCTACTCCCTATATATATTCTTATTTTTTATATAAATAGAGAGAAACATAGAGATAAAGAGAAATATAAAAGCCTAAAATAACAATGATGCCACATATATTTTAATATATTCAAACAATACTGGCTATTGGAATTATGTATTTCTTCAAGACTAGCCTCCCTCCAAGCCCACAGAAAATTCATCCAAGTGGCAAGAAAACATGTGTAGCCTTTATACCAACCCCATTTAAAAATCATTAGGTCACCAACCTGCCAAACCAGAAAGACTTTGATGACAAATAGTGAAAAATGATGAGTTCATTTTTTGTCTATGGGTCATTTGAAAAAAGTGGTTTTGATAGCTAATTCATTCTGCTTTTCCACTCATATTTTTTTTAATTCTGCCCAGTTTTGACACAAAAATATTTCTAAGATGCTCACTCTGATTAATGGGACTGTTTCTTTCAACATTATACATTGCTGGGTTGTCTACCCTCTCTTTGGTCATGAGAAAGAGAGACTGACTTCAACATCATTGCCTACATCGACTCTCATGCCTCATGACCATTACCAATGGCCTCAAATTTCAGTATTTGGTGTGGTCAACTTTGCTGTTCCTAATTTTAATACATGGACCACTCAGTAAGAAACAGTTTTTTAAAAGGCCCAAGAAAAGTAATTGGTTTCTATCCAGCAACTACTGATCTCAGATCTATTTCAAAAAAAATTATATTAAACATATCACATTGCACAGAAGGCTATTTTCTCTTTTTTAAATATATTTTTATTGATTTCACAGAGGAAGGAAAAGGTAGAGAGAGACAGAAACATCAATGATGAGAGAGAATCATTGATAGGCTGCCTCCTGCATGCCCCACACTGCGGATTCAGCCTGCAACAAAGTCATATGGCCTGACTGGGAATCAAACATGACCTTCTGGTTCATAGGTTGACACTCAACCACTGAGCCATGCCAGCCAGCCTAGAGAGCTATTTTCTAATCAAGATGTTGTACCATTTTCTTGTAAGTTTGCATGCTCATAATAGGCATGGTGTGTTATAACATAGATGCATTGGTATGTACAACTGGTCCTCCTTCAGTAACTAGACTTACACATACGAGTATGCAAGCACTCACTCAACGCATGCCATAGCCTCCCAAACTAATTTTAAAATATTAAATAAGCTCAAGGGGGTTTAAAATTAACATATAAAAATCTCCTATGCCAAAATCATAATAATGGGAGTTATCAGCAGTGTACAAATATTTGCAAGCTGGTTTTCCCAACATCCTCAACTCTGCATGAGCAAACCAGTTGAGCAGACTGCCCAGCATATCAGAGGCACATCTTAGAATTAGATTCAATGCCCTGCGGACTTCCCAATGACATCCTTAGCAGCTGCCTTCTAACTACCCTAGAAGACATCTAAAGTTCACACATGCATCTCTGCATTCGAGTTAAATAAGAAATGAGACTTGGGATTTAAATAACCCAATTTCTTTGCCCCTTGGTTGAGGGTCCCTAGCAAGAGCACACCCAATTGCCCAGTCTCATAGTGCACTCATGAACACACCGTTTATTGGCTCTCCTATCTTCCTCTCCCATACATCCTTCCTGGCATCCACTCCCAACGCGTTATTTGAACCCAAATTTTTACCTCAGAGTCCATTTTGAGAAATGAAAACTGAGAGAGGCACTTAACACTTGAGCCTGTCCCTGGCCCAAATGCTCAGCATCACACATTCATTGCTGATTCTCCAAGGGTTAGAACACAGCAAAATCCTCTTTCCTGAGAGGACAGTTTCTTGACTCCCTCACAATCACATCATCTTTTATGTGAAGAAGATGAGGTTCCTAGTGTGGTCCCTCTTCTGGAAGTTCTAGGAATATAATGTACAACATGGTAACTATAGTTAACAACACCGTATTGTTTATTTGAAAAAATGCTAAGGGAGTAGATTGTAAAAATTCTCATCACACACACACACCCCAAACTGTTATTATTTGAGCTGATGGTTGTTAACTAATTGTATTGTGGTAACCACTTTGGAGTTTATACATATATCAAGTTATTATGTTGTATACTTTAAATTTATATAAGGTCATATATAAAGCATATCTCAATAAAACTGGAAAAAATAAAAATTAAAAAAAACACACACACACTTATCTGTGACCAAAATAAAAGGAAATAGGTGATGGTAACCAGAACAACGACATTTGCTTCCCTGCTGTCCTGAGAATCAAGTATACTAACTGCAGCTCCAGCCCAAGGAAAATACCCACACGACAAATGGACACTTAATGCCCTCTTTCTCATAAAATGAAAACACACGCACGCATGTGCACACACACACACACTCACACATGCACACACACACGCATACACACACACAAATTGTTTTTAGCATATTCACATCATTTAAGTAACTGCAAGTGTTAACCATACTTTAACCTATCTTCTTTATCTCCAAATTGTGGAATAAAATAATACAGTTAACTTCAGACAGTGTGGATATGTTTACTATACTGTGTAACAATGGTATATGGATGGCAGTAGGTACTCATAATCTCAGTGTGTAATAGGCCAATGTCCTCTATCTCCTGGCTGGTATTTAGATATATTTCCTAGAAGAGCTACTGACTTAAAGTGTCATTTTTTTTTTGTCACCTCCAAATATATCAGAGTGTCGGGTCCTCCTGTTTCCTTGGCAGGTGACAGTTATCATCTGCTTCTCACAAGACCGATTTTAAGCTCTATCTTCCGGGATCATTCTTATCTGTGTGGCCAAACTGGTGCCGTGCTCTTAAGAAGGTGAATTTGACAATGTGCTGCCTCGCTGTGATAAATAAAGTTAGCTCAATGGGATATGCTTTGGGAAGAAGGTTCTCAACCCTCAGCATACGGAGAAAATCCCAGTTGTCCAAGTTGCACTCAAGGGTCAACACTGAAGAATCTCTGGGTGACAGGTTGACCCTGTGATTTTGAGATTTCCAAAATTCTCCATGGAAAATTCTCCAGGCATCGCAACTTCTATATACTGCAGAAAACTCTGAAAAAGAGACCATTTAACTGCACTGCAATCTTCAATGCCATAGAAACCACTAGCATGCTTTTAGATAAATATTTTTCTCTATCCCTTAAATTTTTTATCTGTAAAATGGATATAATACCACTCACCCTATGTCCCTCAAAGGAGAGCAGGAAAAAATCTTACACAATTGTTTTTAAAATAGAAAAAAAATGAAAAAGAAGTCATTGTTTGGGGTGCAAAAACACTAAGTAGCTTAAATAAAACAATTTTTCAGGCCCTTTTGGAAGAATAAACATTTAAGAAGAAGAAAATAAGATAAGAGATAAAGGAAGGAGGGAAGAAAGGAGAGAGAAATAGAAACACAAGCTAGACTAAGAGTGATAACATGAGTGTATTTTGTTTATAAGAAAGTCATAAAGAATAGAATAGAAAGTTTACTTTTTTTCTGTAATTACTAAAAATTTGAAATATTGGGAAAGTCAGTGAAAGAGAAATAGAATAATGGTCATAATGTTGTAGTGCATTTAGAAACATAAAAAATATTGCAAACAGTATCGCATCATATCACACTATAAAACATTCAATGCCAAAGAATTTGGTCCAGAGCATAAGAGACAGTTAGAATGCCGAGGTAGGATTCATATAAAATTTTTGAGTATAACCATGGACATGAGTTCTCATGAGAATGTCTTCTGACATAGAGTCTCTTATTTAAAAAAAAAAAAAATGAGAGCCATTAAACTAGCCAACTGGTAATTCTTAACATTTAAAGCTGAGCAACAGCCAAAAAATAAAAATGCATCTTTTCCCTCGAAGGTTTTCTGACCAAAACCTTAATGACATTCCTTGAGTAAGTCCTGGAGCCAAGCCCACTTATATGTTAAGGCCTATCCCAGCATTTCACTATCCATAAAGCCCCAGAGGCACCAGCTTATACTAAAAATGCTTTCCCTTTTTGGTCTATCTGGACACTTACATTTTGGTGCCATCCCTAGATCTCAACCAGCCACCAAGGTTGTGTTAATCCTATGGTTCCCCTCAAATAATTCTATGGGCTCTCACTAAGTAAGTAAAAGGCAAAAAAAAAGCTTTCCTATAGCTAAATATATTGCAGAAACACAGGTTAAACAATTTTTGCAAATTCTCAACACATTTGAAGATGATGACTCTGCATGAGAGAATAAAATGGAACTTTTTTTGAAGGGGAGTTCACAAGATTGGTCCCCCATGAAACAGACTTTATGGAACTCTTTCTGCACCACTCCATTAGCACAGCTGCAGCCTGAATAGAAGCTAAATAAATTGGAATGGCATAACATGGAGTGTAGTTGAATCAAGTTGAATGAAGTGGAGTGGGGTGCCTAAGAACTTGCCAGAAGAGCACAACAGAACCCCAGTTTCAGCTTCTAGGACAAAGTGTACACAAAATTATATCTGCTGCCTCCCCTCACTGTCAAAGAAGACTATATTGTACCTACCTGACCAGATAAATGTTTGATAAACATAGGCACTAATGGAGCAAGATACCCAACAATGCAATAATGTGCACTACGTTGCCAACAGGCAGATATTGCTAGAATCAAGGAAGCCTTCAGAGACCTGTCCCCATAAAAACATGGAAAATCAGCTATGCTTTGTCCCCAGTTTTTGCAGGTTTCCCTCCTCTGAGTGTTGAAATCCTGTGCCAGTCCTTTCTGGAGCCTAACCACATCCTCCAAACCAGCAAATACTGGCTTTTCGGAGCCCTTGCCGACTGATCCCCAGTTGGTTGTTTTCATTCTTGGATTCCTCATCTTTTGTTCTCACTGGGGCTGCACTAGGAGGCCCTTGGTGAAGCTCACATCCTAGAAACATTTCCTTCACCAGTTGTATCTAATTTCCGAGAGTCCTCTGACTTGTCCAGGACTAGATCCAGTTGTCCCTTCCAGAACAGGCCCACCGCCAACCATTTCCACTCTGTCAAAGGAACTTCCACTTGATTATTCTAGTAGGCAGGAGGCCAGGGAAAGGGGAAATCTTCCTAATCCAAGAAAGTTTTTCTCTCAGGTCATTTTCCCTGAGCCCCTTCTCCCCGACTCTGCCACATCTCAGGTCTGAGCCAACTTGTTTCCAAAGTCCAGGAAATAAACACACTTGCTAGAATCCAGGTTTGAGGCTATTCTGCAAGAATCCATAATTGGATCTAGCTGCTTCCTCTAAGTTCAAGAGGTCCTTTTTTTCACAATTTCTTTTTGCCTGTAAAAGATAGTACCTTCTGGTGACTCAGAAGACAGCTGAAGTGACACTGCCCTGGGACCTAAAGAATGGAAGAACAGTTATATTGAGATCCTTGGGTCCCTAATTGTAATCACTTCTGGTCGCTGGTCTTTATTCCTTTCTAGACTATCCCCTTCCATTGCGACCCACAATTCTAGCCCCATATCTGAGTTCCAGAGTTGATTGGTGTCTCCTGTCTTTTACACCCACCCCCACCCCCATGTTTCTAGGAACTATAGTTCTACCCACATGCTCCATCCAGTCCCCATAGAAAACATACATATACCATTTTCTTATTCTGAATTCCCACTTCTGAGGCCTCGGGCTTTTCCTTCTGCAAAATGCCCCTCATTCTCACCCCTCATTGATTTCCTTAGACCCACTAGTACTTCAAGGTGCTGTCGATCCTCACCAGGCTCCTGAGGCCGCTGCTCATCCTGGACTCAAGCCTTGACCTATTAGAGTTATGAGTAAGCCCTACTTTTCCCACATCTGACTCCATTCTGTGCATATGGGCAGCAAAGCAGGTAGTTTTGAAAGGGAAGACAATTAAACCCAGATTCTAGAAAATCCAGCTTATAGTCTATATACGCACAATTTCTTAAGCGATCAATTTTTCAAAGTCAGAGACATACCCACCAACTAGCCAAGAGATTCCAGTTCCAGGGAATTTGGTTTCACAAGCAAGGCCTTTCAGGCGAATGATTTATGTTCACATGGAATGAGCACTCTGTTGAGATCTGAATTTCCAAGGTGAAATGTATCTCTTGGCTGCTTAGAGGTCTCCGTGTCTCTAATTGTGCTCCTAGCTTGGAAGCTGTTGAACTGCTTGGACCAGCAGAGAATTCCTGATGTGTGATGCTTCCATGGGAAGTCCTATTGGAATAGCAGAAGGCTAACACATCTGATGGGCAGACTGCCCACTGGGCCATCTTGTCTGCCAACACTCCCACATTTATTAAGGTTCTTTTGTGAGATAAAGAAGTTGGACACCTGGATCCTTCTAAAAACAAAACAAAATTAAAGCTGCAATTACCTGTCTGCCCCATGCAAGGCAATCTACCTTGCTGTCCTTTTGGTTTTACTGGTGACAGGCAGATGTCACCCAGAGCAATTTGGAAACCTGAGCAAAGAGAATTCAGATAAGATTCAAAAGAACTTAATCCAAAAGTACAACCTTCTTGCCAGACAGTGAATATAAGAGCTAACAGACGGGGAACTAGAAACAAGTAAAGAGACTCATTATAATTACCAAGTCTCACCCCTCCAGCACTCCTTTCCCCTCCTAGCTGAGGCTGACCAGGTCCCAAGCCACAGGCTAGTCCCACTCCAGATTCTGGGACCTTCGTGGGGATATGATATTCTATACAAATGCTTGGAATTAAATATCAGATAAAATTTGCTGCTTCAAGTTTAATAACTAAATCTTCTGTTTTGTCCCTACAATCAAGGCATAATCTTGGGTCTATGTCTTGAGGTCCATGCTTGATTTTCCTGTTTTGCTCATAATATACAGACCTGAAGCCAAACTCAGTTCTTTGGGTAGATCTCTTAAAGAAGTACTGCTATATCTCTTTAATGTGAGCAGATACTTAGCCTGCTTGGAACCCCAAATGAAGACCTTCTCCTCATCAACCCATCTCTGTGCCCTGCTCATTTGATGAGATACACTTGTATTTCTTGAGATTTCACAGAGTTTAACCATAATAAAAACAGCTATTGGTCATCCTCAGAGCATTCTGCTGTCCCTTTCTAATGACTCTCTGTTCTCTGAGTCTGCTCCTGAAGTTCTCCCCAGTTCCTGGTTCCAACTTCTCCCACATTGCTCCTTTTATTTTCAACAACGCATAGTTTCCATCTTCCTGAGAGAGCTACAATACTCCATTCTGCCTTATATCCAAGTGAGTTTTTTTATAAGGCTATTCTTTTTTTTTAACAACCTTGAAGAAGGGAGCCAAATGTTATACAATGTTTTAAAAGTAGTTTTTTTACATCATAGATTCTTAATAAGAGTTTGTTGAATAAATGAATGAATGAAAACATGAATCAGAAACTCCCATTTCTATCAGAAAGAAGTTCAACTGTGGCTTGGATGTGACCAAGGCAAATATAAAGTATGGGTTATATGCAGTACTATAGATATTTGTCCAAAGAGAAGGAGGTCATCAATATTGGCTCAAGTACACTAAGAAATTTAGGTCAACTGTAATGGCCTATAGCATTAGCTAATTTTCTAAAGGATTGTAGTGAATTCAAACCTACTGTATAAAGACAACTATGAGTGTGCTAGAAAGAAAGAGAATTAAGTCCAAGAAGAATAAAATTTGAGAGTGGGACTCCTCTGATAATGATCCTATTGTAACACCTGGCCACACCTTATATATGATACTGGTCATCTATACTAGAGAAAGTAAAAATGGCTAATAGTGTCAGATACTGTTTTAAGTGATTTACATGGGATAACTCATTTTACTTTTACAAACTTTCATGTAAGGTTTTTATAATATTTTAAACCAAATTTACAACCTAGGAAATTGATACATAACAACAGCCAACATTAAATACATTTTGAAGTGCTGCTCAAAAAGTGCATAAACTTTATTCATTTTACAATTTTTCCTAGAACCAGTTAGTTCTCACATAAGCCCCACTAATAAAAACTTAGTTCAAAACAAATGAGAGATAAACAGAACAAATGTGTCTGTTTCCAAGTTTATAAACAAAAGCTTGATACAGCTCAAAATATGGTGGTCATTAATACTTATATATAATATTCTGACATCTTCCCTTGCCTATGTTTCTTTTTCCTAATTGAGGAAATCTAGAATGAAGATAAATTTTATTGAAGTTTTCAAACATTGTGCTAAAATTTAAAAAGCCCATCACAGATTTCCACATATTGTATGAACTCCATTTAATTAATTGTCCATGATAGACACATCTGTAGTAAGAAAGTAGATTAGCGGTTGTCAAAGGCTGAGGTTAAGAGATAGAAGAGTTGGGGGTTGAAGTAGTATGTGAAAGCTAAGAAGTGCAGGGTTTCTTTTGGAGGTAATAAAAAGATTTTAAAATTAATTGTAGTGACAGATGCACAACTCTGAATATGCTAAAAGTCATTGAATTATACACTTTAAATGAATGAATTGTATGAGATATGTGTTAAATCTCAATACAGTTATTTAAAACATTCAACTTTACTTCATGTACATTCTCTCTAGAGAAAGAGAGACTCAAAATTACAGGAAATGACTCAAGCATGCTGTTTCCTATAATATTTCTTTTACATTTTCATTCCCTGGGAACAGAGCTTATGTAAATGTGGAAGTAAGCAATGGGCATATCATTCAATAAATATCAGTCCCTGCAAGCCTAGTGCTTTCAATGCAGGAGTGTAGACAGATGTTAAGCAAATAAACACAAATTAGAAATGTAAGTACAATATTGTGTTGAATGATTACACAGATGAATTATTGGGCATTCGGCCAAGTCTTCCTTTTATAATGAATTTTCACTCTATTTATGCCTCTGTTGACTACCTTTGTCATATTTTGTCTTTAAGACTCCAAGTGCTTTGAGGGTAGAAACTGTACTTTACCCAATCTTGGGTACAGTGCTCAGAACAGCAGTATACACATAATAAATTCTTATTACACATTTTTAGTGAACCCAATTAAAAAATATCTATCATTATCAGAAATACACAACTCTGGCTGAAAATAGTGAAATGATCTACCTTCATTAACCTCATACCTTATCTAGTTGACTATGCACACCAAAACACAGAATAGTACTTTACTAGGTGTACTAGTTAATAATGGTGGATTTTGTAATCACAGAAAACATGCTATTAGTAATTTCAAGAGAAACATCAAAAGTGCTTTATTCAAAGTAATGTCCATAGCTAGCTACACATTTCCCCCATCTTTCAGGTAATTTGTGGATACTGTCTCAATAAAACTTTTCTTGTTTTGAGGCAAACCATTCAGAGACCAAATTTTCCACTTCTTCATACATTTTGAAGTACTGCTCAGAAAGTGGTGTTCTGAAGGAGCAAGGTCTGGTGAATATGGCGGGTGGGTTAATACTTCCCAGGCAAGATCTTTTAATGTATCTTTAACTGGTTTTGAAGTGTGTGATGGTGCATCAACATAAAGCAAAATTACATTGCCATGTCTTCTGGCCCATTCTGGTCTTTTCACGATCAAAGCATGATTCAAATTGATTATTTGTTGTAGGTAGTAATCAGTATTTACAGTTTCACCTGGTTTTAGAAGCTCATAATACACCACACCTTCCTGATCCCACCAAACACAGAGTATTGCCTTCTTTCCAAAATGATTTGGCCTTGTAGTGGATGTTGATGGTTGACCTGGATCAACCCATGATTTTGTGCATTTGAGATTCTCAAAATAAATCCACTTTTCATTGCCAGTCACAATTCAATGCAAAAAAGACTTTTGTGTTATTGCAGCAACATTTTACTGATGACTTTTCTGTTTTCCATTTGTCTTTCATTCAGTTGATGAGGCACCTATTTTCCTTCCTTTAAAATCTTTCCCATTGCTTGTAAATAATCAGAAATTGTATGCTAAGCAACATTTAATATTTCTGCAAGTTGTTTTTGAGTTTGACAAGTATTTTCATCCAATAATGCTTGTAATTGTTGGTCTTCAAACTTTTTCAGTTGACCTGGACGTTCACATCAAAATCATCTTTCAAATCAAAATTGTCTTTCACATCAAAATCATCACTTTTAAAGCATTTCAACCAGTGTTCACAAGTGTCTTGAGATGGAGCATATTTACCATACCCTTCTCGAAGTATATGCTAACTTTCAGCAGCACTTTTCTTCAAAACAAAGTAGTGAATTAAAACTTTCCACAAATGCTCTTTTTTTGGCACGAAATTAGACATTTTCAAGTGTAAAAAGATCTATGATGTTAACACCTTCAGCAAATTTGACACATGAAGTTTTGAAGCTTGCTTTCAATACAACAAAATAGCATATATATCAAATCACATATATATCAACATAGGTGTAACTCCACCTATTGGAAAAAATCTGCATTATTAACTGGTACACCTAGTAGGCCACTTTAAAGTTTTTTGCTGGCTCTTACTATTGGATGTCTATGACGTTTGGACTATTCCCTTTCTTCTCCATATAAGTAGATTTTAAATCACAGATGCTACAGGTGTGAAGAATCTGATTTTTCCCCCTCAATAGGCAAACTCAAATAATGCTTCTCAAACTTTAACATGCACTCCCCCCCCCCGCCCACACACACACACACACACACACACACACACACACACACAGCGATTTTTAAATATTGCAATTGGATAACCGCAATGAAAATACAGATTCCTGGTTTCTCATAAAAAGTCAGAAACCCTACTTCACTGCTCCCACAAGACAGCAAGAACATACACACCCTTGTGGTCCACAGTCCCACTGTGAACCACTGGCTACTGCGGATGTTAGGTGTTTAGTTTCCTTTCTAAACAGGAAGGAAATTAAGAGACTGGCTTGAAGCCCACTGCTCTCTTTGTACCACAAGGTTACCAAGAGGAAACAAAATGATGGGGATCATTCATATCCTCGGTGTTGATCATGCTAATACACTGGGTGACCTAACAGAAATTTGGTGCTGAAGTTTAAATCTGAGTTTTGTGAAACTCCATTTGATATGTTACATCCAAAAAAAAAAAAAATGTTCTTTTGAATTTCAAAAAGAAGAGTTAAAGGGAAACCCAGACTCTTCTGAGAAACATTAAACAACTTCTACAAAGATAAAAAAAATGTACTCAAATTCCTCTGATTTATAGTCTCTTAGTTAGGATCTAATTCCTCACACTCTGGGGGCCTTGCCCAGCCATGTTGACTTACCCATGGTTTCGCTTTGATTAAAATAAATTCCTGTGTGGTTGGAATGAGGGTAAACAAATTCCTTCTCCTCATATCACTTCCTGGTTTCCCTTTGCTTGGGATGGTGTTCTTTGTTTATGGAAGATTCTGAACTATTCTGAATCGAATGGTACTTTCTATTTCCTTTTGACCTTCACCCAGAGATACCTCCATCAGCATCCTGTTCAACAGAGCTTAGGACTATATCTAAAACACCCTCCAACAACTTATTCAAATGCTGGAATTAACGAGTATGCAATGAGTCTTACTGTGGTCATCATTTAAACACCACATACAATATATGTTATTCTCTCTTTTCCTTGTGATGAATAGAATAAAATAAAAGGCATCCTGACGAGCTATGTAATGTAGGGAGAAACACTATGACACTATAAATCAAGGTGGTAAACTCCTGGTGCCTTCCAGACAGTAAGTACTATTTGGGTATAAATACTTGGGCATTTATTCATTCATTCATTGAGGACTGTCTGAGATTGGATTTCCCAAAACAAGGGGATCTGAGAAAAGGATTAGAAAAGAATTAGTTGGGAGGTGATGCCAATACTGCTAGGATGTAGAGAAGTGAGGTAAGAAAAGGAAGGAAGAAAATGAAGATTCCAGTATATCTCCCCTGCCTTCTGCCTTGGATAGCTAAAGCAGCAGGGCACCCAGTGCTGCCATCGTCTGGGCCCACATGCAAAAGCGGAAATCTAGGCGCGCGCCCCCACCCCCCACACACACACCCACCCAAGACACAGACTCACAGAAACTCAATCTCCATAGCCCACAGGGCACCTACATTTCCAAGGTATACATCCAGATTCCAAAACAAAGACTTGAGGTCCCCTGATCCCAGACTATGGAACTATGACTCAGTAGAAATTCTCACAACTAGACCTGGGTGCCTTTCCCATTCAAAGAAATGCCTTTCTCTGCAAAACTTGGATCAAAAGAAATCCAGCCCTTTCTCCCAGAACACAAGGTACCCTCATGAGCACACAGGCTCTGGCTGGTGCTAAGGTACTAGGGCTACCATGCTGAGCACAGCTGTCCAGAAGGAGCTGCTCTCTCTTTCCACCCAGCACCTGGCCATGGGAGAGTTGACCCGGGGTTCACCCAGCCCCTCTTTGAGGAAATGTTCTTCTCTTGGAACAACAGGAGTGACTGCTGAGCTAGCTGGGCTAAGGCCTGGTGTGGCGGGGAAGGAG
This sequence comes from Pipistrellus hanaki, assembly GCF_964339955.1. Lineage (NCBI taxonomy): Eukaryota > Metazoa > Chordata > Mammalia > Chiroptera > Vespertilionidae > Pipistrellus > Pipistrellus hanaki. The sequence continues at coordinate 29,178,397 of NC_140508.1, forward strand.
TATGGAGAGTGGGCTTCCCAGGAAGGCAAACAGGAGCCCTGATGCTCTACGTGGCTTAACGTGGAGGGACAGGGAGGGTAGTAATCACCAGTCCTGATGAAGGGGCATGGAGAGAATGGGTTGGGATGTGCTGACTGTCAGAGGAGGCCCAAAGTACAGTGATTTCAAGGCTGAGGGCGCTCTGACCACTCTTCACTAAGGATGCTCCAAGCTCCTTTTTGTGGGATCTCTGGAGATCTGAGGGGCTGGCTGGGGAGCCCTGGAATGAGAAACACTTGGATACCCTGGGTCCTGAGGCCCTTCCTCCAGGACTCCTTCTTAAGCAGTCAGGCTTACACCACCTATCAACCAAATCCCAATCAATACTTCTTGCCGCCTCACTGCCCCCCATCTTCAGAGTCTTAGTGCAATAGCACCTGTCCTGGGGGCACAGCCAGATGCAATAACCTCTGCAGAAACAGAACTGTGGAGGCCAGAACAGCAGGCAGCAAATGTAGAGCCTCCCAGGAGAACTTAAGACTCTGGTGGTGGTTGCGAGTTTCTGGAGCAGAACTCTAGGGCTCCAATCCCATGCCTGCCAGGGTCCAAGGCCATGGCCGCCAGAATGAGCCTTCCCATTCTGAAATCAGAAAATAAAGTGTGAGGCTGACAGAGGATGTGAATGGGAGCCTGCCTGATAATACCCAGTGCTGCCCACCCCTGTCCACAACATTCTCCTTTCTTCTCTTCCCGCAGACCGGAGTGGGGGCCTCCAAATAACACGCTTCCTGACACATCCAGACAACAAGGATGTCCATCATGGCTTCAACAGTTTATTCTAATTCATTGCTGCCTGTTATTTGAACAGCATCATTTATTTGTCCAAAAGCAGAGCCTGAGATAAAGATTCCCTTAAATGAGAGTGAGGAATAAGGAGAGTAGAACAGGAAAGGACACACCAATACAAGGGTCATTATTGAGGTCACCACTATGGGCAATGGGGACTTGATTTTGACCCCCCAAAGTAGGCACTTAATAAACATATTTAGTAAATGAATGGGCCCAGAAAATTGGCAATAGATATAGGACTTTGAGCTTCCTAAACTTGTCCTTTGCTTAAGTTAAGATGCCACAGGATGACAAAACCAATAGATGGGAGTGAGAACCAAGTAGAATGCATATTTGAGTGTTTATGTGGAATGAGAAACCTAAGTGTGAGCGGCTTTTGGTGGGCAAGGATTCTGTCATCTGAGACAGAAGTTAGCAAGTTCCAACTTCCATGGATTTGTGTCAAATGATGAAATGATGAAAAATAACAACTACCACAGCCGTGGTTTGTTGTGCCTCCTGCTGAAAGAAATATCTCCCCTTGGATGTTTTTCAAACATTTTAAACTTATATCCAAAACCAAACTCCCAATTCCTATCCCATATTTTAAATATTCTCCCTGAGTCTTTCGAGTCTCAGTTAATGGAGACCCCATTACTATCCATCCCCCTTCATGTACATCAGTAAATCCTGTCATCTCAGACTATAGCTAATGTCAAACTACTCCCCACTCAGGCCTTCCATTCTCCAGTCCAAGACACCCCATCATTGTTAGCCTAGATTTTTGCAATAGCTTTCTGCCATTTCCACTAGAATAATTATATCCCACCAAGATCACTTTCCTGGAAGACTTCTCTGATCTGTATACCTTTATGACATTATTAAAGGTCATAATTCCATGTGGCTGCTCTTCAATAAGGCACGAACTCTATTTACAGCATCACTCGGGCCCTTCACTTTACTGCCAGCTTTGTTCCTGGCTTTTTGGATTCCACTTGGCTCCTAATTTCACCTCCTAATTCCAGATTTTCTCATGCCTCTTGGACGTGTTGACTGATCCTAGTTTCCTTGGGTGGAACCTTGCCATTTTTAGAATACTAAATTTAGCTCACACTGACCTTCCTGGTCCATCATTTCTTAAGTCCCCTAGAGTAGACTAATGCATTTTGTTCCTGTTCTCTGTAGCTATATGTCATATGCCTCCAAGAATAACAAACACCTAGGCATAGTCCGATCCCTTCGGGGAAAAAGCACATGCCCAGAAATGAGGACCAACATGAGGGTTTTTTGAGACAATAGGGGATCAAGGAACTTAGTGGTTATGCCACTCTCGACTTTAAATGGGAATTCTTGTATGTCAGGAACCAAATGTTTGGACATTTAATGTCCTAGAAGACTTCTCTAGCCATTAATTATTAGAATTACCAATATTTTTGAAGGACATCTGTAAAAAAAAAAAAAAAAAAAAGACTATCACTAGCAAAACTGAGAAATCAAGCATCAACAACCAGAAAATCTGAAGACTGTTATTTCTCATTTACGTTCTGAGGGACCTGCCATTATACTATTGCATCATTCTCAATTAGAAGCACCTTGAATTTTTTGAAAAAAGGTGTTGAACTCTGAAAATTGCCAATAGGGCATGAACTACTACTTCCCCCCCACCCCCCCACATCCAGGCAACTCAAATTTAAAGAAGAAAGAACAAGGTATTTGGTGTGATAAGTGATGCTACCCACAATCCTGTATATAGTGGAGAGGTACATTCTAAATTTTTTGATGGCCAGGGTTCTTTATAATGATGAAGGAAATTACAAGTCCTTGAATTAAAAAAAAAACATAGTTTCCATTTTTTTACATATGCAGAATGAATACAAATAGGTATAAAATAACCCAAATGAAACTTCTTTTCTTTGAAGATGTTTTAGGCTTTATTCTCTAAATTGCATTGCATTTCTCATTATTTACTTCTTCAATCAATATTCTGGGACCACACTTTGAGACACACTGATGTCAGATGTCAGTTAACAAGGAACTCCATCAGACTGAAGCAAAAAAAACATTAACTGCTCGGGTAGGCAAGAGCAGTATGTCTTGCTACTCAGGGCTTGGTTTTAATCCTCGTCTGTCAATGCCAATTCCTGCCACAAGGATCTTCCTGATCAGTGAAGAGGGAAGGGAGATACTTTACATTCTTCTATTATGTGCAAAGTGGGGAAGGTTTGAGGGAATAATGTCATGACTGCCTTTACAAAAGAGTGCAGAGAGAAAAAATACAGGGTACACAGGTCAGCAGAACAGGTTCACTGTATAACCTGAGAGTATTAAAATGGATTCAGAGAAATATTAGAGGGGAAAGAAGGTAACTTTCCAACTCAAAGATTTGAGTCTAAGAAGGTACCAAGAGGTGAGAAAAAGGGATTGGCCTGACACAAGATTTTCTCACTTGAGGCTTCTGTTAGAACCTGGCCAGAGACGTTCCTTATCTATTCTAACTACTTCTAGCAGAAGAGGTCCATGCAGAATGTTGGGCTCCAGATAGCTCTTGAAGAACAAGGGGATTTCCCTGGCAAAGAGCTCTGGGCAGAATGGGAAGATATGGCTGCCAGACAATCCATTTTATTTTATTTTTTATCTTTCTGCTGAGTTCAATAACAGAGACCCATGAGGAGGAGCGAACAGAAGAGCTGTGAGTGAATGTTAGATCTCCTATAATGACACATGGCATTTTTACTAGTGAGTGGCACAGAGGCTCCTGGGCACATTAAGAGAATTAGAACCAGCTACTGTTTCAGCAGGTAAATTATAGTATGCTGACACAACAAATGCAGACTGAGGGACTGCCAGGGGGGAACATTCTGAGCTTCAGCTAACAATCCGAGAGCCAAACAATGACTTGATACCCACCATATTTGTTTCTTGAGATTTCCCATTGCATATTGACTCTATCATTCCCCATCTGGGTCAATCAGATGTTAGACTGTAGCACACGCCAAAAGACAGGAATATGGATGGAGTAGCACTGAGTTAACATTTTAATAAACTGAGTTACTCAAAGGCATGGGCAGAAAATGAACCACTCGGTAAGAGATAAAATGGGTTCTTCTTACTTCCTGGTTTCCTGAAAAAAAGAGGAGAAAAAAAAAAACCTAATCCAGTTCCAGTGGCACAAACAAGGCCAGATGGGTAATTTGGGGGTAAAGAATGCTTTTATATTAAGGGCAGTGTTTGTCCCTAGCATTCTATTACCTACAAACCAACATGGTTTCAATTTAAGCTTCTGCTCATTCTGACCATTGCTTTCAAGTGTTTATATTTAAAGTAGAAAATTCCACATTGAATGTTTTAATAACATTAATTGTCAAAGGCAGCTATGATCGGTTTTTCTTTCAATCGTCTGCCAGATGTAGATATTTGTGATCATTGATGCCCTTCGCGTTCCGCCCTTTCGCTTATGAAATAGGTCATTAGTAAAATACAAGTCCACGAGAAATTGCTTTTCACGAGACTCTACTAAGAGGAAGAAAGAGCCAATGCAGAGAGAAGCTGAAGGATCACTGCAGACAGCCATCACCCATGGAGACGGATGTTGAGAGCATTACATTATTGTGCTGGTAACTTAATGAGGAGTTATTACTTTATGGTTTCTTCCATTGTCAGAACAGATGTTTTTGCCACACAGGCCACAAAAGACAGGACAAGAAAAGTGAGCGTCAGCTTATTGCCTCAAAATGAACCATATGCTCAAATATATGTTTAAAGGCTATTTAAACATATGAACTTCAAAAATGTTCCCAAAGAAAGGCCAGAAAGGCCAATAAACAGGTGGGCCATGTTAAAAAGGAGCACTGGAGAAACCATATGCAATGAGAAATGAGCAAGCCTCCCAAAAGAAATCCAAGGTCATCTTACTATAAAGAGAAAACCGGATATTTTGTAAACAGTATTCTGGGAGGTACAACTGCTTGCAAACTTCATGTTTGTGATGGAGTGTAATGGAAACTGGTGGAGAGAAATCTGGAGAAAGCTAATATGCTGGAACCTTCATCCTCTTCACTTATAAGCATGAGGGAATTACTTTGTCCAGAGAATGGTTCCTCCTATTAAGAATACTGACTAATATTAGCATCACACAAGGTACACCCATCCACATTGCTGATCTCATCAACACTCTCCTATATACAAGCTTTGGTCCTGGAAGTTCTTCTATATACCATCACCTAATGAGACACTGCACTTCCTACCTCATCAACCTAGACTTCATTACCCTCTCAAATGCATGCTCTCCCTCTCTCCATCTCACCCAACTCCAGGCAACCTTCCAAGCTTGCCTGGCTCAAATTCCACCACTTCTGAGGAGATTTCAACAACCACCCACTTCTGAGCTTGTAGGTCACATACTGTTTGAACTCTGCCTGTGGAATTTAAAGCACATCCTTAGGATATTATATATTTTTTCTTATACATTTGAAAGATTGTTGGGAAATTCAAATGGAGACAATGAAACCAAACACATTACATGGATACCGTGGATGATAGCCACATAGTGGCATGGTTACCAAACCAGTAAATGTTTACCAACGAATTGGCAGTGTAACTGTTATTTTTCAATATTTCATAGCCAAGACTATTAATCTACTGATCCCTGGTATGATTTTGCCATACCAACTAATGTATAATAATAAATGCATAATATGCAAATCAAGCAAATGGCTGAACAATGGGATGACCATCCTGATGTCCTTCCAGACAAAGTCGGGGCTGCGAGGGCCTACTCTTGTATGAATTTTGTGCATAGGACCTCTAGTACTAGTAATAACATAAATTGGTTGCAAGGAAAAAAATGTGCCACCAAAAAGCTAGAATGTTGGGTAAAACCTAAAAAGATAAAATTTCACATGAGCAATGTTTAGTCCTGCCACTAGTCAAAAAAAAAAGTGCAGGATACATCTGTTAATAGTAGCATGTGTGAAAAAAAAAATGTAGAGATCATAGATTACTATAAACTCATTATGAGTCAAGTAAGGTATGGCTGCCAACATATTTGAATCCTGGATTACCTTAAAAGGATTATGCCCAAAACAGAGGAGACTGCCACATCCTCTTGGGCCCTATCCCATTCTGTACTGCTCATACATTGAGTACGGAGTTTGGTTTTTTGGAAACTTCGTACTCAATGTATGAAGCGTGTTCATTGTAAGGTCACCATAATAGTAATGGAGAACAGTGTGGGGAGCTTTGACAGTTCAGTCTAATGAAAAGAGGCCTTAGGATAAAACTATCTTTAAATATAGGGTTGCCATAGGAGTGAAAGATTAGACTTGTTTCAACTGGCTTCACAGGAGAGAACTATAAATAAATTGCAGAAGACATGATAAGACAGATCTAGATTCAAAATAAAAACTTTTGTAACTATTAAATTGTCCCCAAATTGAGTTATATAAGGAGCATAATTGCTGCAGGTAGTCAAGGCAGAGGCATCTGGCTATAACGTGGGAATATTAGAGATTCAAATTGAAGATTTCATCAAACCTTGAAATTCTCCTTCATGAATGAGGATGGGGGGAAGACTATGTAAGAAATCACTATGTCTGAATGTTCTCCCTGCCAAAAATCATGTTGAAATTTCAGCCCTCAAAATTGTTGGTATTAGGAGGTGGGATGCTTGGGAGATTCTCAGGCCATGTGGGTGGAGCCCTCGTGAATGGGGTAGGGATGTATATCCCCTCCTGCCATGTTAGGTCACAGCAAGAAGGTGCTGGCCATGCACAGGCAGAGCCTTCACCAAAACATTGATCATGGACTCCCCAGACTCCAGAACTGTGAGTAATACATTTTTTGTTGATGAGCTGCCCAGTCTGTGATTATTTGTCATAGCAGCCCTAACAGACTAAGACAGAAATAAAATTCATTTCTTCTGACCCAGCTTCTCACAGAAGCAAAGCAGAGCTTCAGGGGTTCCATGTCCATCAAATCATACATTTCATACTTAGAATGGGCCTAGTCTACGTTCAGTAAGAATGATATTTACCCTGAAAACACTATTCACAGAAGCATTATTACTACCAACGTTTAACAATTTTCACTCCAAGCAACTTGGTCTATTCCATTTGTTTTAATAAGATATGCTTATGTCCCTAAAAAGTTTCTTCATACTTGCTAATATGAAATTAATCCCAGTGCCTTCCCCAGGTATTCTACAAGTCACCCCAACTATGAATAATGATTATAGTAAAGGAACATCATTACCAAATTTTATAATTGAAGTAGTCCATCTTGATTAAGGTTATAAGTGCCTATAAGCTATAAGCATTGTGCCTGATATCAACTACAAGGGAGGTACTACTGTTACCATTTTATGTAGGAGAGAAACTGAAACACAGAGGCCAAGTCTCACATCATGGGGTTTTAAAGGGTTGAAATGCATTGACTACCATATGGGTCAAATATGTATTTTATCTCACATATACAGCCAGCAAGAGGAAATTTTTGAAGACACAATCAAGAAATATTTGTTTCCCTGGCTTTAAAAACATCAAATTAAACAGAATAGCTTATCAAAAAAAAAAAAAAAAAGCCAAGATAGTACCAAATTATTATAACATTAGAGGCCCGATGCATGGTGCGCATGCTGGGACCCTACAGGGGATATCCGCCTAAGCCATCCTTCTCACAGTCCAGGGCTCTTGCAATCTGGGACCCCTCACTGCTTACCACCCACCTGCAGTGGAGGCAGGAGATGCTCCCACCATTGCCACTGTGCTCGCCAGCCATGAGCCCGGCTTCTGGCTGAGCACACTGACCACCAGGGGACAGCTCCTGAGTTGATGTCTGCCCCCTGGTGGTCAGTGCACATCATAGCAACCAGCCGTTCCATGGTTTGGTCAGTTTGCATATTAGCCTTTTATTATATGGATAAGCACTTGTATTCACTCCTAAAATAAATAGCAAGCAAACTAGAAGAGAGTAAATGGAGAGAGAGGAAAGAATTATAATTCAACATTCTTTTGCTATACTGCATGATATTTTTATTTGAGGCAAGCATATTTTTGACATGATCAAATCCTTCTTCCTATATTTTCTATCCTCTGAACATTGATAGGATAAGGCAATTATTTAGTTGCAATAAATCATTTCCTTTAATATGCTTCTTCCTACACACCACCAACAGAAATGTGAAACAGGCTGAAACCGGTTTGGCTCAGTGGTAGAGTATCGGTCTGCGGACTGAAAGGTCCCAGGTTCGATTCCGGTCGATGTTTCTCTCTCATCGACTTTTCTAGCTCTCTATCTCTCTCCCTTCCTCTCTGTAAAAAATCAATAAAATATATTTAATAAAAAAGAAAAAAAAGAAATGTGAAACAGCTTTGGTACACTTGCCAGGTGGTGCAATTGAAATACTGTATTGCATATGCAATTTCTGATCTTTGCACTTACTCATCAAAGCCAAAAAATGAAACAAAATCTTTGAAATGGCACTGCAAAGCCCATTTTTCAATCAGGGACTATCCCCAAATGGATACAAGCTGGCTGTACCACTTAACTACAATTTTATTCCTGATTTACATCGAGCCTCCCTTACAATTTGGAATATTTTATGGCACAAGTTTGGAAAGAAGGTGGAGGAAGTGGATGGTTCAATAAACAATAGTAAGTGTCTAATCCTCAAAAAATTACCATCTTTAAAAATGACCAGTTTTTCTGTCAGATGACATTTTCTTAAGTCTCTCAGGAGACAATTCTAGATAAATAAATCTCAAGACCGTGGTTAATCATAAAATCTCACCCAGATGCCCAAGAACAATGCTTTCAGAGTGGAGAACCTTGAAAACTTTGGAAGGAAAGACAACTTTCCATTAAAGATCTGAAATGAACATCCAACTAATGATTTCATGGTTAGACCCCTGATCTCTTTTTAATCTAGTGTGGGGGTGCCGATACAGAGAGTTTGGGGTTGTTTTTGTTGTTGTTAAATTCATAAATTCTTATAAATTTAATCACATTAGGTTGAGCCATTGTTTCCTCAAACTTACCAGTAGGACCAACTCTCAGGCCTAGACCAGCAGGCTTAGTTGGCCTGGAGGGCCAGATATCAGGTTGATATTTCCAAGCAGATATATAGACTTAGGACCTTAGGTGTCACCTTATATGATACACTGTCCCTTGACTTTGTGTGTATAGGAGAGGTGACACTTAATTTGAAGGGAAAAAGATTCCACTATAGAAAACTTAGGATATGTACACTGAGGAATGTTCATCTTACTTACATGAATTTTAAGTAAAATCAGAAAAATATAGCAGAAAAAATGCAAAATTTGAGCTTAGATGGAAATGAGTAAAATACCAATACCATTAGATATTTCATTTACCAAGCAGGGATTATCATAACTTGAATAGATGATGGGAAGGGTTAACTTTTTATGTAATGTCTGACTATGTAATAAAGAAGTTAATTTTTTATGTAATGTCTATGTAATAAAGAAGTTTTTTTTAATAAATGACAATGATTATTACTGTTACTATGACCATTAAAATGTAGAAGCTGAATATTTTCTCTGCATCTAACTTTTTCTTTAAGAAAAATACAGGCTCTTTGCTTTTATCAAGTTATGCCAAAATTAGCAATAATGAGTTACATAGCTTTGAGACTGAGTTTTAAGTCTTCTATTTAGACCTTTCTGCTAATAATGGATTTCACAAATATTATTATCATGACACAGATTGCTAGGGATTCATTATGTCTGTTCTACCATATCCTATCACTGTTCTTTATTACAACTTCTGTGAAAACTTTCCAGTAGGGTTTCTTGACACAATATTGTCTGCCCTTCCTTTGGCACCAATATAATTATATACAAATTAAATCATCTCTGCATTTTTTTCTCTCTTGAAGATGGGACAATTATAACTAGAGACGCAACGCACAAAATTCATGCAAGAGTAGGCCTTCCTTTCCCTGGCTACTGGCACCAGCTTCCCTCAGGCACCGGCTTCCCTCTGGCACCTGGGACTCAGGCTTCCCTCATAGAAGGAAGGACATCCGGACATTTGGTCTAATTAGAATATTATGCTTTTATTATTATAGATTCTTGCTTTTTTCCCCAATTATAAACTTAATAGTTATTCAGAAGATGTTATGGGTTGAATTTTATCCCCTCCCCCCCCCCAACAAAAAGATGTAGTTCTAAGCCCCAGTAATCATGACTGTGACCTTATTTGGAAATGATCAAGTTAAGATAAGATCAAGTTAAGATGAGATCACTAGGGTGAACTCTAATTTGATATGACCGATGCCTTTAAAAAAAAAAAAAAAAAAGGAGAAATTTGGGCACAGAAACAGACAGGCACACAAGGAAAATGCATGTGAAGATGATTGCAGAGATCTTTGGCATCTACAAGCAAGAAATGCCTAAGCAAACCACCAGGAGCTAGGCAGCAGGCATGAAACAGCTGCTCTGTCACAGCCCTAAGAAGACGCCAAGCCTGACAGCACTTTGACCTCGCATTCCTTGCTTCCACGACTATGAGACAATAAAGTTCTACCTTTTGAGCCACCCACTTTGTGGGACCTTGTTCTAGCAGTGTTGGCAAGTTGGTGCAAAAAGTGACCACCTGTCAGGTTTTTCTAATATGTTCATGTCAATGTTTCTTACACCATCCTCAACATTGTAAAATCTATAATAACCTGCATATCTCTGACACTATGTCCATAGGCCACAAGGATCTACCGTTTCCAGTTTGAGAAGCAATGTAAAACAGAACTTAATACTATTGATACCACATGTGACATATGCACCTCCCCATCTCACTGGCAACATAATCCAAAGGCAAAAAAGACTTGTGTTAGAAGCTCTTTGGCTTTATGCCAGATCCATGCACAAACTATTCTAAAGGGCAAAGGTCAGAGAAGGAAAAAAGCTAATGATGTACTTTTTCAAAGTGGTCACATCCATTACACTTCAGTCCTTCCCCATGGTCCGGCAAGACCACACACTGGTTGCCATTTGCCAATACAGCAATGAGTTACTGTACCATTGGAGGCCAGCTTAGGTTTTAGTCTAAAAGAGAGAGAAAAATAGGTTTTAAAAACCACCAAAAGATTTTAGGAGAAAATCTGATATCCATCAGTTTGTTTCCTGCAGTTAGCGGAAACCTGCTTATTTGTTTAGTTGTGGGTATGTGATATTACTTCCCTGGATTTTTTTTTTTTTTTTAATATTCTAAATGCTTCGGTCTGAAGCCTTCGGGCTCTGCTGCATTCTGTTTAGCCTATATTTAGAACAAAGCAAACACATGTGATTCTTTAGAGCTAAGCACTTCTGCCAGTGGGCCCTGGAAAATTGCTAACCCCAAAATAAAACAATACCGCTTTCTTTAAATACTTCTGCTTACACTTACAGTGAGGAGATATTGACAGGGAGCGTCAGTTTGAGTGACTGAAAATAAATAGAAGTGAAGAAAACAGGGACTTTGGTATTAAAGCCAGATTTATTGAGAGGAAATATATGACAAGTATCATTATTTTCTCAAATAGCAATCTCAGGATATCTCACCCATGAAGAAACGTTATTATGTCATTTTCATGACTTCTAAAGGCTTATTAACACTCTCCCCGATCAGATTGTACTGACATTGATTGTAAATCAAGACCAATGTGGAAAGGCGAGGAGGATAGCTTGGATTACCCAGAGGCACAACCTACAAGAAGAGAACGCACCCTAACCAATGAGCAACATCTACAAATATTGGACATCCTCACAACGGGGCACCTTGCACAAAACAGCAGGAAATCCCATCCAGTGAGTGGCCTTCATGTTTTTCCTACAACTTTGGATCTACCACAACTTCAAAGTTAAGGGCCTGGGCAAAGACTGAGGTGTGCACTCTCACTCTGATCCCATCCTTGCCTGAGGTTTGAAAACTCACAAGCCTTCTAAGCTTTCCTTTCCCCATCTGTAAAATAATCGCATAGGATCAAAGATTCTAAAGTTCATTCTAGTGTTACAATTTAGGGAGTAAATCCAATTACCCAACTCATGGCTGCTAATTCAATTTGCTGTGACACTCTGTTGTATGTCTTTCAAAGTTCAGATTCAACCATCATTTTTATTTCATACACTCTGATACATAAAATTGTGTAATTCATAATGGTTTCCTTGAGACACCAAGTAAAATGAAGCTTTTATATAACTTCATGATAGCTAAAAAAAGTTTCTACATATTTAAAGTGCTTTAAAATGAGAGAGTACAGGTAATCTTAAGTTATACATATTTAAATTTTCTAAAATTTTCACCATGAACATATTGTATATATAACATTTGTAATAAAAAAATAAGCAGAATTTTTTAAAAGTCTGTCTTAAACAGTGTCACCAATCACATTATCACTCAAATTCTCCTAGACCACTTGGTATTTTGTATTTACTTTATACTATCATTACTATTAATAGTATCATAAAAATATTATGTGAAGTTACCTTTTTACATTCAATATATTTATTTTAACTTTATTAAGATATATTTATAAAATCCATCCATTTCAAGTGTACAGTTCAATGACTTTTAGTACTTTTAGTACTGAAGTTTTTTGTGCAAACTTCACCTTAAGCCAGTTATAGAACATTTCATTTTCCCAATAAGATCCCTCTTGCCCATTTACAGTTACTACCTGTTCCCTCAACAGCCTCCTTTAACCACTAATTTACTTGTTCCTGTAATTTTGCCTATTCTGGACATTTCATATAAGTGGAATCCTATAGTGTGATGATTGTGCCTGGCTTCTTTCATTTCACATAATGTTTTTGAGATTCATCTTTAATGTAGCATGTGTCAACAGCTCATCTTTTTCATTGGTGAGTAATATTCCATTGGGTGGGTCTGAGGCCTGCTAATAGCTAGAACCAGCATGCCAGCCAGGCAAAGGAAAGTCATCTTAGAGAAGGTCTTTCAGCCCAGTTAATTCCCAGAAGCTTCATGAGAAGCCTTGGGCCACAGCCACCCAGCTAAACTGCTCTCAAATTACTGACCCACAAGTGAGCTAATAAATGTATGTTGTTGTTTTAAGTCGTTTAAGTTTGGGGTGAGTTGTTATGCAGCATTAGATAACAAATGTCAACACCAGATGGTCTTTAGTCTTCTAGACATTATTCAAAACTGGCTTGCTTATGTCTTCCTAGATCCCTCCTCATCTACTACAAGCAGCGTTATGAATTTATTCCTCTAATCTTTCACTAAAGGAATAAATTCATAACGTTGCTGGTGTTTTCACTGTAATTTTATTAGTTTTGGGGAAAGATGCAGGAATATTTTCATGCAGTCCACCATCTTGTACCAAAACTCAGATTATTTTATTCAAAATGATGAACATTTTTTTAAAATGAGACCTGAAAATAAACTGCTAGGAGGGATGGGAATCCCCATGAGCCTCATACCAGAGTTGATGGCCACAGTCCGTCCTTTTGTACTTGCTGACAATCTCCTTTCTTGACATAATAAGAAAGTATTGTAAAAAAAAAAAAAAAAAAAAAAAAAAAATCTCTAAAGGAGTTGGAATGGAGCAGATATATGGACATGAAAATCACCTGGAAAATATCTAAAATGCAGATTTCTAGGCCTACTCACAAAGATTCTTGAATGGGACATTTTTTTGTGCTATGTTTGAAAGGAACAAACTAAATAATGAAAGAGAACAGTGGAAAAGATGAAATTGAGAGTCCATAACTAGCTCAAAGTAACTATTGAATTTTAATATGAAATGAAGATGCCATCTAAAATCATTAGGGCAAAGATGAATTTTATTTTTAATTAAATTCTTTGATGTAACATTGGTTAATAAAATTGTATAGGTTTCATAAACTTTTGATAAATGGTGATGGGATAACTGGTTTGACATTTGAAAAAAGATAAAATTAAATCTCTACCTCACACCATACATAAAAATAAACTGCTATGAAATGGAGGATCTAATATAAAAAGTAAAATCATACAAGATCTAGAAATAAACATGGATGAATTCTATCACCTGCCTATAGAGAAAAGTTTTCTGATTATGAGTAAAATCCAGATGCAATAAAAACACCCCAAGATTCTATCGCAAGTCATCCTCAGATGTGATGTGGAAAGACATCAAAGATACATGTGGCTGAGAAAATATATTTGTGTATCCTGTCTATTAGGCTTATATGAAAAATTCACCAACTTTTCATAGTATGTATTATATAATTTATTAGTAGAGGTCTGATGCACAAAATTTATGCAAGAATAGGTCTTCCTTCCCCCAGCTGCTGGCACCAGCTTCCCTGTTACCCAGAACCCGGGTTTCCCTTGCAGCCCTGGCTTCATCAAGAAGGTCATCTGGAAGGATGTTCAATCTAATTAGCATATTATGCTTTATTATTCTAGATAACTAGCGGCCCTGAACACGAAATTCATGCAAGGGGCATGGGAGTGTCCTCAGGCCAGCCAGTACCATCTCCAATCCTGGACCAATCAGGCCTAAACTGGCAGACATCAGACATCCCTCTTGCATTCCAGGACTACTGGCTCCTAATCACTTGCTTGCCTGCCTGCCTGCCTGATTGCTCCTAACCGCCTCTGTCTACCTGCCTGATCACCCCTAACTGCCTCTGCCTGCCTGCCTAATCACCCTTAACCACCTCTGCCTGCCAGCATGATCACCCCCTAACCACTCCCCTGCCAGCCTGATCGTCCCCTGGCTGCTTGCTCCCCTTGCCAACCTGATTGAGCCCCAAACTGCCCTCTCCTGCAGGCCTGATCATCTCCAACTACCCTCTCCTGCTAGCCTGATCATCCCACTGCCCACCCCTGAAGGCCTGATCACCCTTAACGGCTTGCTCCCCTGCTAGCCTGATTGCTCCCAACTGCCCTTCTCTGCTGGCCTGATTGCCCCCTAACTTTCCTCTCCTGCGGGCCTGGTCACCTCCTAACTGCTCTCCCCGGCCAGCATGATCACCCCCTAACTGCTTGCTCCCTCTCACAGGCCTGATTTCGTCCCTAATTGCTTGCTCCCCTGCCAGCCTGATGGCCCCTAACTACCTCTGCCTTGGCCCCTGCCACTATGGCTTTGTCCGGAAGGAAATCAGATGTCTGGAAGATGTCCGGTTGACCCGGTCTAATTAGCATATTACCCTTTTATTAGTATAGATAGGACAAGGCTTGTCCAACATTTGCCAAGGTCAGGGTTGTGGCCCTTCCTCTTTTCGAGTGTTTCCTCTGTTTCTGTGAAAATGTCTCCCCCCCACACCATAAATGGTTTTCTCTATAATCAAGAGGAGCTTTTGAGTTCTGCCTCATTGCTTAAACAGATTAAAATGTCTTACTCTTCTAGGAAAATGTCAGCCTCCAACAAAACATAAAACTTGTCACTTGAATCCATAAAGCAGGCTAGAAAAAATTCCTCCTCTAAATCCAGTCAATACTTATTAGTTGAAGAATGTAGAATGGCTTTTTAGCTAAGTATTATTTTCAAAGCAGTGAATTGTATAGCTTTACGTTAAGAATTTAATTACCATTTACATATGTACTTGTAAGACTTGCCAGATTTCACTTGGCAAACCAACAACAACATTAGCACTTAACCTTTTCTTATAGAAAAGGAAATGTACTTAGAAGTGACTAGGATTTAAAAATGTTACTTGGAATCACCAGGGAATTGAATCCAGCATTAATTTGTATATGCTCTTTATATTACAACCTACTGTTGAATTCCTGAACAGCTGAGTCAGAAGCTACCTTCTGGTCGCTGAAAGCTAAGTTTCTCTATTTAGGGCTTTTCTTCCATGAATCTCTAGAGCAATCCCTTGTCCTGTGGAATAAAACTTATGCTATTTGCCATTGTCCCAATGGTCACTGTGACAGGAGAAAGACCTTCAGAAGCCTTAGGGAGAATAAGACGAGCAACTTATGTATATTTGAGATAAATACACATTTATTTTCCTTTAGACCAGAGAGAACCAATTGCTTCAGTATCATTCAGTGAACAATTGATCCTTTCCCATTTATCTGCATGCCATCTCTGTTATATATAGGAACGTAAACAAATTTTGTCCATTCTCTTCACATTTCTTTCCTTGCTCATCCTTATACCATACCACATAGTCTAAATTATGTAGTTCTATATTAAATCTTGATATATTGAAGGACCATTTCTCACTCCACCCACACACACCTTATTTATATTCTTTGGGAGACTCTTGGCTATTCTTGGCTATATTTTTCTCCTCCATATAAAGTTTAGAAACAGCTTGTAAAGTTCCACAGAATGCCTTTTTGTGTTTTCACTGGAATTATACAGAATCTGCAGGTAACTTGGGAGACACTTGAATTCTTACAAATATTAAATATCCCCTTCAAAGAACGTGGTATTTCTCTACTTATTTCATTCTTTTTTAACATCTTTCAGTAAAATTTTATAATTTTCTATAAAAAGCCCCACATTAAATTTATATTTAATCTAGATATTATCATTAGATGATAGGTAGGTAATGGATAGATAATAAATAGATATAAAGTTACTATGACACAAGTTACCTTTTGAAATTAATTTTCTATTTCCTGCAAATATATAGAAATGCAAATTCCCTTTATATATTAATTTGATATTAGATATTGTATAGTTGCTCCTTTGACTTCCCTGATAGTGGTTTTTTCCCCCTCATGTGTTTCATAATTTTTATGCAAAATTCAGATTCCTTTGAAGTTAATATTAGGAAATAATTACTTGGTGAACCTGGTAAAATGGCTTTCTAACAGAAAATATTTTATCTAGTGCACTGTAAATTTTAAGGATTTGTTTTGTTTTGTTTTTGTATTTAAGTAATGCCTAAAAATTTTTCCAACACTAACATGAGTCACCTAACAATAGATCCAAGAAGCCCAAAGAATATCAGGTAAGGTAAATAGCAACACACAAATACATACAGAGACACACACAGAGCTAGGAAAATCATATTCAAATTTCTAAAAACCAAATATAAATAGAAAATCTCAAGGACATCCAGATAAAAATAATATATTATCAACATAGGATAAGAATAAGATTTATCATCAGAAATAATGCAAATAAAAAGAGAGTGAAGTGGCATCTTTAAAGGGCTAAAAGAAAAAACATGTCAAGCCAGAATTCTTTACCCAACAAAAATATCTTTCAAAAAACTTTCTCAGAAAAACAAAACTAAGGGAATTCATTGATATCAAACTTACTCTAAAAGAATTATTACAAGAAGTTCTTTAGGCTGAAGGAATATGATATCAGTCAAAAGTCAGAATATGAAGTAAGAAAGGAATAAATGAAGGTAAAATCATTTTTTCTTATTTGTAATTACTGTAAAAGAAAAATCCTTAATGTAAAAATAGTAACATTGTAGTTTTCATTTATCACGTATGTCAAAGTAAAATATATGACAATAACAGTATGAAGAATGGGAAGAAGAAATCTGAAATATACTGTTTTTAGGTCCTCATACTATGTGTGAAGTGATATAATAGTATTTGAAAATAGACTCAAGTTAACTTAAAATGTATGTTGCAAATTTCATGGTGGTCACACATGTAAAAGGAGTTATACATAATAACTCAATAGAGGGGATAAAATGGAATCATAAGAAATAATGAATTAACCCAAGAGAGAAAAAATTAAAAATAGCAAGATAATAGATTTTAATAAAATCAGATTGATAATCACTTAAAATATGGATGATCTAAACTCCTAGGTAAAGATAGAAATTGTCAGAATGGGAGAGCAAGAGAAGCAAGATCCAACAACATACTACTTATAAATATAAATGGTCCCATTCTAGCCTCTCTAGGCCACTTCTTTCTAAGATCTATCCCTTTAATGATTAAAGACAAAAATCAGATAGTTTTGTATAAGAAGTTGACTCAAGTTTTTGGTATTACTTCCTAACTTTTATACTTCTCTATGTCTGCTCAATTCTGGTGATAACAAGACAACAGAGATTCTTTAAGAAATCTTATGAAAAACTAAAAAAGTTAAGAAAATACTTTAAATTTAGGTCAAGATCTATAAGGAATTTACACAAGACTTTAACAAACTCTTTGCTTAAACCCCTAAATCTTAAGGAATAGTTTATAAATAGCTGACATAAGAAAAGGAGATTAACAGACTCACGAACTTCATGTGAAAGAGGAAGAGACAACTCTTGATCAATTATGTCACAGAGAATTAAAAAATTATCCATTCAGTAGAATATAATAACAGTAATGCCTTTTTAAATGAAGAAGATGGGTTCCATATTTCTTTGTCAGATACAATAACTACAGGAGGAAAAACTCTAAACCTCAATATGGGAGTTGAGTTAAGGGCAATTATGGTATAAAAATTATTAAGCTCAAACAAAATAACATCAAACATTTCATCCAACTTAAAAATGCACATGTGTGTCAAAAAGTAAAAGAATGGGGGCTGAGACAGAGATGCTTTGGGCTGAAAGAGGGGCCAAATTGTCTACGGAAAGAAAATAATCAGAAAAAAAAGAATAATAAACACTTAGGATGCTTGTTACTCAGTTATTAGGGACTTATTTAAGGGAAGAAAATGTCTGAAAGAAATGACTACTGTTATCCACACCACCTCTTACACCATTAAAATATCTATCATTCTTTATCTTAATGATTTGTTTTTAATTTCCCATATTACCTATTGGGCTGTGAGATGGATATGAAAAAAAGCTCATATCTCTCATATGCCCCCAATGTGTTCCCTGGCATTGTTAAATACATGAGAGCACTTACAGGGTAAGGAAGACATACCACTTATTTAACAATATTATGCTCAAGTTATTCTGAAATAGTTGAGTCAGAATAACTATTAAAGTCAGCTAAGCAAAACTGCTTTGAGATCCTCATTGCTTTAACCAACCTTCACAAACACACTCAGTCCCAAGTTCTGTATCTGCTCAACATGCTTGAAATTCCTTTCACAAAGAAAAAGAAATAAAAAATGAAAAATTCAAGGACTGGTTGAGAATATTTTAGCGTATAATTAGCCAATCAACCAGTGAGAATAAAGAACATCCCTTTGTGTTATTTAGATTTCTCTTACAATTATGCTGTGTAACAATAATTCAAAAAACTCAGTGGTTTATAAAAATATATATCTCTTTTGTTTCATTCTAATGTCTTTAGGATGGCTGATGCTGATCTAATTCCATCTTTGATTGGCAGTATTTGGTTTATGCTGTCAGTTGAGGTTAAGTCTCCACATCATGGTTAAGCAGTGGCTGGGATTTATTCTCTTCAAGGAGGATGCCAGAAATATAAGAGATAAAGTGAAATAATGAAAACACTATCTCAATTTATACACTCTGCTCACATTATAGTGGCTCCATTCCTTTAATAAAAACCAGTTACATATCCAAGTCCTGTAACAACTGAGTAGAGAAATATAATCTACCTCCTCAAGGGAGAAATACAATAATGTCTGATATATGGTTTGCAAATATTCATAGGTTTCATTGTCACTGCATAAATTATTTCTTTAGCTGTGCAGAAAACTTTTAGCTTGATGTAGTTCCACTTGTTTATTGTTTATTTTGTTGCCTGTGTTTTTTATATACGTATATCCATGAAATCATTACAATATTAGCGTTCACATGTTCACTGCAGCATTTTTTACAATAGCCAAAATATGGAAACAACCTTAACATTCATCCACATATGAATAGATAAAGGAAACAAATACATCACAATGGAATATTATTCAGCCTTAAGAGAAAAAGGAAATCCTGCAATATGTAACAATATGAATGAACCTTGAGGACATTTAGCTAAGTGAAATAAGCCAGTCACAGAAGGACAAATACTGCATGATTTCACTTCCATAGTCCGACTCAGAATGAGAGACTGGAATGGTGGTTGCCAGGGGCTAGAAAAGGGGGGAGTGGCTGTTGAGTTATGTGAGAGGAGTAAGTCCTAAAGGTCCACTGTACAACACTGTCCCTATAGCTAATAATATCATATTGTACACTTAAAATTTCAAGAGGGCAGATCTCATGTTAAGTGTTCTTTCATGAAATAAAATTACAAAATTTTTAAAGCTACATGGAATTAGGGGAGACTATATTGAATAACACAGATAAAGAGCACTTCAATCATTGCAGAAAATATTGGACAGCAATGTTTCAGAGAAAACATTCAAATGAATTAACTAAACTCTTCTCTGTTAAGATAATCAAAAGCAGTGTGAAGCCTCCCAAAATGTCTCATATATAATGACCTGTTTAGAAACCTGGAGATTCTGACTCAACATACCAAAGCACACTTGCTCAGCATGCAACTCCTTAAGAGGTATTTACAATTGAACTTGGTAATCTTCTTAAATTTAGAAAAATTAAAAAAAAAATATTTGCCATCAATGCTTGCAAAATAATATTGTAGTTTACTAAGTGAGGCTAGTTATTTGTCTTTGCAAAAAATCAGCTCACCCAGGTGTGCAAATTCCACAGTTTCCTGTGATTCTCTCCCTCCCTCCCTCCCTCCCTCCCTCCCTCCCTCCCTCCCTCCCTCCCTCCCTCCCTCCCTCCCTCCCTCTCTCTCTCTCTCTCTCTCTCTCTCTCTCTCTCTCTCTCTCTCTCTCTCTCTCTCTCTCTCCCCCCCTCCCTTTCTCTCCCCGCCCCCACAATTTTATTCTATAATAGTAACAACTCAAATCTGTCAACTAGTCTCTTTTGAATTCTCTCTGTGTGTCTCTTTTCTTCCATATATGCTGTGCCACATAGAGATCAGATTCTTGTAAGCTCTTGTTTGGATGATTTGCAATTGATCTTGCTTCTAGATACCCCCCTACTTCATTCTATAATCAGTTGCCAATTAAGTATAGCCTTAATTGTATCACTTTCCTGCTCAAGAAACTTTCAAAGATACTTATTAGCAAGCACTTAAGACTTTTAACAGTCTATGTTCAACTTGCCTTTCTTACAATATGCCCCATCTCTCCCAGCTGCTGCAGCCAGATTCATCTACTCATCTCCCAAGCACACCAAAGCCCTTTCTGCCTCAGCACATTTACTGCCACCTGTTCTTCCACTGATAGTTCCTTTTCTTCCTTCATAATGTCCCCAAATATCTCTAACTCCACTTTTGAATAACTTTTAAAAATGTTCTTATTTATATTTGCTACTTTGATTCTGAATCATATTCTACCTGTGTCACCACTTGCAGTAATTTATTATCACAAATTATTATTTGGCTTAAATAACAGTATGTTGAGATATCTTTTCCTCTCCTGTAAAATAAGATCTTGATATGAATTTTGAATTACTTCTTTTATCTCCCACAGAAATTAGGACAACATAAGGCTATCAGGAGAGAGAGACAGAGAGAAGCAGAGAGAAAGAAAGGAATATATATATTTAAATGTGTGCGTGTGTGTGTGCGTGTGTGTGTGCGTGTGTGTGTGTGTGTGTGTGTGTAAAATATATATATATATGCAGAAGGCTTATTCACTTATTCATTCATCCATGCATTTCTCTGATGGATAAATGAATAAGCCTTTCTGCATTCTCATAGGTTTGCCTTGAGCATGTGTCTTTAATTTTTCTGGTAAATATTCAGGATACCATAGAGGAAAATTATGTATCATGCCAGAAACCACTTCATGTGGGTTCAAAACTGCCATGCAAAGGCAATTACTTCCTTTAAACTGTCTTATTTGCTCCCTTCCTTTTTCCTTAGTAGTTCTTCACAGACCTACTGCTCTCCCCTCATTAAAAAAAAAAATCTTAAAACCCAAGTTCTGTGGTCTGAAACCTATTTTGTAAGAAAGATATTTCTTTTGGCAATCGGAGATTAAGGAACAGGGTAGAAAAAATACAAAACTACATCACCAGGATTCAACTGTGCATAATGCAAAAAAAAAAAAAAAGAAAAGAAAAGAGAAAAATGTAATCCCTGTATTCACTCAGTTCAAACACAAGCTTTTAGGCAGCTTAAAGGGAGATGACATAGAGATACATGAAGTCATGTCGGGGCCACCTTTGAGCATGAATGAAGCCCTTCTGTCACTGTGCTGACAACCCTTTCTAAGGTTTCCATTCTTAAATTCTTTGGAGAAAAGCACTAGAGCCAAATCTGAAGTATTCAAATTGGGGGTGAGGGGTGAACATGACATTTGGATAATTCCACATAGCAGAGTTAATATTATATAAATTTGATACTAAAATATGCCCTAACATTTTAATGTGTGCACACCAAGCTTTCTATAAATTCTATATCAAATAAAACCCTGACACTAGATTATGAAGACCTCAGTGAGTTTAAAAGTTGCCCAGAATCTTTCACACTTCCCCATTTCCCAACCTTCTCCCCAACTCTTCACTCCCCACCATTCCTCCCAGCACCCCAACCTGACTGGGAATAGACTGACAAAAGATCTGCCTTCTTTCCTGAGTAGTGAACACACTATAGAGTATACAGATGTCATATTATAAAGTGTGTCATATTGCATGTGAAATTTATATAATGTTATAAACCAACTACTGCACCAGTGCACAAATTTGTGCACATTTAAAGAAAATAAATTAGAAGAAAGATTTGTGCAATGATTACATTTATTGCAAAAAATTACATTTAGAACTATAAAAAGCCAGTGACCGGAATGCCATAACAACTAGGATGACCAGT
This sequence comes from Pipistrellus hanaki, assembly GCF_964339955.1. Taxonomy (NCBI): domain Eukaryota; kingdom Metazoa; phylum Chordata; class Mammalia; order Chiroptera; family Vespertilionidae; genus Pipistrellus; species Pipistrellus hanaki. Next base: position 29,200,864 of record NC_140508.1, read on the forward strand.
CGCTATGATGCCCACTGTGGCCAGCAAACGGACCCAATTGGGGGGGCATCTGGTCGGCTAATCTCCAACAGCCCCTCACCCCACCAGGCCCCACCCCAGATCAGCCCCCCCCACACACTTTCATCAGGGCTGGCCAGCCAACCACCTATAGCCCCTCCCTCATGGCCAGCCCCACCCCCAATGAGCCCCCACTACCCTGATCAGCCCACAGCCCCTTCCCATAGCCATCTCTGCCCCCTGATTGGCTCCCCCCAAGCCCAATCACCCTCAGCCCTTTCCCCCAGCCGATCCAATCCTGATCAGACCCTGATCAGGGCGGCTAGCAAGCCAACCTCCCTCCATCTCCTCCTCAGAACAAGCCCAGCCCCCATCCACCCTGATTGAGACTGGGCCGGCTGGACCCCATTCATTCATGAATTTGTGCACTGGGCATCTAATACATAATATAATATAGTATTATAAAATGAAAATACAAAATATTTTAATGTCACTAGTCACACTTTCTCTAAAAGAGCAGTATCAGAGATGAAAGAAAATTAGTAATGCCCTGGGCAGCATAGCTCAGTAATTGAGTGTCAACCTATGAACCAGGAAGTCATGGTTCCCTGGTTCACAGTTTGATTCCGGTCAGTGCACATGCCCGGATTGTGGGTTCCATCCCAGTGAGGGGCATGCAGGAGGCAGCCGATCAATGATTCTCTCTCATCATTGACATTTCTCTCTCTCTCTTCCTCAATGAAAAAAATATACTTAAAAAATTTATTCAAATGTATATGAAAATAACATATAAATTGATTACTAAATAAACAATATTTTGTCGACGACATTGCTTTCTTTCAGCTTCAGAGGTACATTTTGCCAATAGTTGGTCTTCAGGTACATTCTGACGTCACGTGCTCATGGCGCCCGAGAGCTTCATAGGTACCGTGCATGCGTGAGTCAACGTATACTTTTAACTTGCCAGTGTGCATTATATATACCGGCGGCCAGTCAGTCAGATGGTCTGATGGATAGATGGTCACTTAGCTTTTTATGTATAGAGATGTTACCTCAATAAATTTTATAACAATTTAAAATGCATAAGTCTGTCTTCTTCTAAATTTCCCTTCCGTAAGAGAAACTGAAAATGGTCAAGGGACTCTGTTGAATAAAAGCACAAGCAAGTAGATATTTGAGATGTTAAGAATATAAGAGTATTTATTGTATTTGATCATATTAGGTTCAATCACTTAAATAGCTCTCCTCTGTAATTCTCTCTTCCCTTTTCCTTGTCATTTTTTATATATCATTTCAACCATTCCTGTTGTCGTCGTCGTCTTCTTCTTCTTCTTCTTCTTCTTCTTCTTCTTCTCTCTCCCTCTCTCTCTCTCTCTCTCTCTCTCTCTCTCTCTCTCTCTCTCTCCCCCCCCATAGATAGATAGATAGATAGATAGATAGATAGATAGATAGATAGATATGATATAGAGATAGAGATAGAGATAGAGATATAAATTTAGATATAGTATTCTGTGGCCCTAATCTTTCTTTCTAGAGTTTACTGTCTGGACTAGTCAATGAAACATTATGAGTAAATTCCTCAGTAACATCATCCAATTACAAATTCTACTTTTCTGTGAATAATCAGCTAGACGTTTTTTAAAATTTCAGTGACTATATATTTCTTTCATATCTAGTATTTCTAACATTTTTCTCCATATCTACCTGCCTCATTACTTAGCTGACTATTTTTGTTTTATACTAGTAATTTTGCGGGGTTTTTTCCCTCTCACTCACTTATTATAGAGTCATTTTGCATTTTATCAGTAGTGATTTTGTATGCTGATTATTGATTTTGTTGGCTATCATTTTGGTACTAGTTATTCTCAGGTGCTTTAGTATTATAGTTTTCAGGTTTATTTCAAGGTGAAGATAGATAGTGTTACTAATTCTCCTAATATGCCCAGGACTGATGATGTTTCTGGAGCATAGGAATTTCAGCGCTAAACCTGATAAAAAAAAAAAAAAAAAAAAAACAGTAAAACCAAGAGGAGTTGGTGATTTTAGAGGAGATTTGCTTCCCCTCTCTCTGGCTCATGGTTTTGACTTTGCCACCTCCAGTCTCCCAGAACTGGTAGATCCAAAATGAAGTCTTCTATTGGCAGCTGAGGATTCATCTACAAAAGGATGCATTTTGGGAACCAGTAAAAGTCTTGGCCTCGCCATAGTTGCAGGGATGTCTCTTTCCAGCAGCTTTACATGAACCTGAGATGTAATAAGCACTGATCCTGGCTCGGGAGCTGTTTTTATGACAAAGGAACACTGATGCCACCTCCAGTTTCATATACGGAAATGAACTCAGTCCTCAGACATAGGTTGGTCCTACAACCATCCGCTCTTAAGTGTCCATCTCCTGGCCCCATGCTTGTTTCCAGAGCCCATCCCCTCTGTCTCACCTTACCAGTTTCCCTGCTCTTCCTCTGTTTCACAGTGTGCCTGCATCTATTCAATTCCCAAATAACATTGCCCACTATATCTTTTTCTGGAACAGAAGGTAGACTTTGAAGTTCAATTTCACAAAACCATTTTGTTCAAAAACCTCTATCATGGAAGTGGACTATTGAAGCACCTTGCCAGTAGAAAGCTTTGTGGAGTCTTGCAAACCCAATGTTGCCACCAACTCCTCTCAGTATTTTCTCTGTTCATCCTATTAGGCAATGGCCATCCATATGTAAAAGGCACTTGTCCAGTCTTAGAAGTTTATAAATTCACTGACTTCAAGTAGCAGAAATGCAGCTGAGAATGGAAATTTTAGAAAGAATGCTTGACAAGCAATGAAAGCAGGTGTCTCAGCATGTACAGAAGAAATCCTAGTCTTATGAGCCACAGGAAGGTTTATAATTTGCCAGCATGTGGATCCTTGGGAGAAGAAACTTTATTCATCTTTGTATCCTGAGCACTTAGCACATACCTGTCACAGATTAGGCAGTCAACGCATTTTGAGGGAAATTGTTTGAACTATAAGGCCAGCTCCTTGGGCCATTCCTCAGAGCCTAATTACTTTTACTTTATAAATATTTGTAATATGTTTGACAGCACATCAGAAGACAAATAAAAGCAAGAGAGAAAACAATAAAACGTTAAAGGCAGACACGAGATTCAAACAGACTAGTGTAAACAGACAGTTACGCGTTAATAGATCCCAAGAGCGCACTATATTATGACATGATATAAAAACGAAAATGTATAATGACTCTCTGGTTCAGGGGGGAAAAAGGATTAAGTTACATAAGTATGTTTTGCTTACAAAGACGGAGTAACAAAATGTATATTTTAGAATGATTCCATATACAATGGGTAAATTTTTTAAAGAGGTGTTTATACTTGAAGGTATTAAACCTTAAACTCTTTGGACCACTCAGCTACTAGTGAACAATGCCCTCCTTGAAAGCTGAAAACAGTTGAAATCCTTCTGCATAATGAAGCCTTAGTTACCCACCATCATTACGGGATGACCAGTTCCAGAAAAGCATTTTCTTCCCATTAAGAAGTGTTTAACTCCTTCAAGCAAACCACAATGCTACCCTTGGTGGTATTTAAACTATAAGTAACTTTTTGGAGCCCCATACCTTTCTCAGAACCGTGACTGTGCCTTAAGGATTACAGAAGTAGTGGGAGCTTTCTGGCCTCTGCAAAAGTGTTTGGCTTCACTTTTCATCACGGATTTTCTTTGGGGCTGCTTGCCCACCTCAGCATCCCTTTCGGTTTCCAAATCTTCTGCCAGCCTCTTGCCTCCTTGGCTATCACCACTAAAATCCTTTCCTGCTCCTTATTGATTGCTCTAATTAAATAAGACACCTTGCTCAGCATTGATGGCTCATGACAGACCCTGAACTTGAGCTAGAGGATGATTACACTAATTCTCATACCATCATTTCATGGATACAGAAACAGAACCTAGGAGGTTAGTAACAAGATGCTTTAGACAGGAAGTGACAGGGTGAGAATATACTCCAGGTCTGAATGATTTCAAGAACTCTGGGTGTCAATATAACATGGCTTCTATCCATCTTTCTGCCCTGCCTCCCTGGAACTAGCAGGAGAGTGTTTGTTATGTGCTGCTGAGAGGAAAAGTACCTGTGAACAGAGTGGGAGAAGAGATAGCAAGAAGGGCGATAGATGTAACCAGAAAGACATGAACTTTGGTTTTCAAGTATCTGCAATATATAAAAGGTCTTTAATTACAAACATACCTTTATAAACTGCCTAATCAATAAGATGATTTTATTTTCCATGTAAGTATACATCACTTCCTATACTTCTCTCAAAGTTAGATTTTTATTATCTGTGGACCCAAAAAGAACCTCAAGCCAAAGAAACAATATATTAGGGAATTTTTTTTTAATTATCTGTTCTGTTTCTAGGTGGGAAAATAGTTCTAGGGAGGTAAACCCATGACATCAGTGGGCCTTTTACAGTCACACATAGGACTAATGCTTTAATAGCTGTGCAGGTTCTTCGTTGAATTCATTTTTTAATGTACTTTTCACAGTGTAAATCTCATACCTAAGGAATATGATCTTCCAGTCATCATGGATTAAGGTTTTTGGGACATTTTTATCATGTTTCTGTTAATAAATTATCTTTAAATGTGAACAAAACTCACCTAGTTAGTAGATAAAAATTATTATAATAAATATATATTATTCATAAAATTACAACAAATTGGCCTGAAGACCTCTTCAAATCAATAAAGGGCGGGGGGGAAGTAACCACACACAAAGGGTTTGGTTGGAGGCAATTCACAGAAAAAATCCCAATAATCATTATAAATATGAAGAGTCTTCAATCTCACTAGCAATCTGTTAAATAGTGAAATACAAATTAAAACAATGATTAGATACTACTTTATACCTATCTAATTAACCAACTTTAAAAGTCTGAAAGTAACAATTGGCAGTGAAAATAAGGTAAAATAAAACTGGTGTATAAATTAATTCCATTACTTGGGAAAGTAATTTGGAAGTGCCTAATACATTTGAAGATGTTCTTGCCATACAGTCTAAACATCTAGATATCAACTCTAAAAAATTATCAGATGCATTTACAAAGAAATGTGTAAAAAATGTTCATTACTAAATTGTCATAATAGTAAAAATTATGGAAGCACCTAACATATCACAGGCAAATTGGTCATATAATTGAGACTATTAAAAAATGAAATACCATAAAACAGCGAATGGACAAACTAGCTGTATTTGTACCGACATGGACACATTTCAAAAACTTTATAATGATAACCTGCACATGGTTAACCCCATAAGACAATCCTATGCATTGTTTGTAGAATCATAGATTGGTAGGAAATCATGAATGAAAACAGAGAACAATTTCAGGAGAGAAAGGGAAGAAAGAAGTAGAATGAGTTTCGTGCTTTATTCACAATATCTCATTATTTAAAAACAAAAAGATCTACCCTAGCCAGTTTTGCTCAGTGGATAGAGTACTGGCCTGTGAACTGAAGGGTCCTGGGTTTGATTCTCGTCATGGGCACATGCCCAGGTTTTAGGCTCGATCCCCAGTTGGGGCATGCAGGAGGTAGGTGATCAATGATTCTCTCTCATAATTGATATTTCTATTTCCCTTCCCCTTCCTCTCTGAAATCAATACAAATCAATAAAAATATATATGTATTTTTAATCTGAAACAAGAAAGAGATCTGAAACAAATATGTCTCTGAAGTATGAGTGGTAAGTATCTGATGCATGCTATGTTATATTCTATATTTTTCTGGAGATACAACATTCTATAATTTATCATTAAAAATGTATGTGACATATATCTATCATCTATATTACATAGTTAACATCATGATATAGAAAAGGAACATGCACTGAAAAAATATAGCAAAATATTAACCATAGTGGTAAAAATGAGGTAAAATTTTCTCCTCTATTCTCTCAAATTTTCACTATGTATATATTACTTCTAAGGTTTAAAAATGTATTGATTTGATCATAAAATTTAACCAGTATATTTTCTTATCTTTTAATAAGAGAAATTTTGCCTTTTAAAGAGATAAAACAAGCGATACATACTTCTTTTGAGGCTACACGTTAGTAATGAATGCTTGTAAATTTAGCATTGTAAATATTGAGTTCAGCAGTCACAATAACCTACATGAGTCAGTGTTTATTTACCCAGACAAGCCATTGCTTCTAAAATAGTTTTGGCTGCCATTTAGAAAAGAAATGCTACTTCAAGTTGGGGCCATCACAAATTCTTTTTTTCAAGTAACTGCACCTTCCTCAGTTTGTAAGTTTGCAATACCAACCTGAAGCCATATCAGATGGGAAAATCCTTCATACTGATGAGCGGACAACTTAAACAAATGCATTTTATAAGAAAAGTCATATTAAATGGCTGTTTTTTAAAAGACCAACATGTGCTCTGATACATATTCATAATACCAACTCTAGACAGAAGCTGAGAAATGAGCTCATTTAACCCTACACTCTGACACGGGTCCCACTGACATGCCAGGAGGTTAAGAGGTTAATGTTACACAGCTTATGAGGGGCACTGCCACCACCATATCGCAGAAGTTTGATCTTCTCATGGGACACCCTGTCCAAGCTACCAAACTGCTGAGAATGACTTTTAACATCCCCTAACAGCTAGGCTATAATGCTTCTTTTCTTTTAAAGTACATTTTTATTGATTTTTAGAGAGGGAAACATTGATTGGCTGCCTCCTGTACACCCCTTACTGGGGATTGAGCCCACAGCCCGGCATGTACCTTGACCAGGAATGAACCGTGACCTCTTGGTACATGGGTTGATGCTCAGTCCATTTAACCATACCAGCTGGGCTATAATGCTTCTTAAAAGCACTCATCTGCATCATAGTCTGAAAACATGGAGAAAATAGGATGTCAGTGTGGATTTTTGTGGGTGCGCTAATGTTGCTCAGGTTTTGTGGAACTTGGATATGTGCTTTACAGTGTTTATCACTGTATTGTTGAAACAACTTAAAATTTTGTTGTAAATCAAATAATGTGAAAAATTCTACTCTCATTTTTTCAAATATTTTCTATTTTTCTCTTGTGACTTAATGTTAGATTGTTAGGTTGGTATTGTTCCATAGGTCACTGTGTTATTTGAAGTCTTTTTCTCTCTGTGATTCACTTTGATAGCTCCCACATCTGTGTTTTCAAAGCCACTCATCCTTTCTCCTGCAGTATCTAATCTCCTGTTAATTCAGCAAAAATTTCATTTCAGATATTGACATTTTTTAATAATCAAAGTTTCATTTGTTTTTTTTATATTTCCTCTTCCTTCAATATGTCATATTTTCCTTTAAAATTGTTTGTTAGCCCTATAGATCCTATATAATAAAGAGCTAATTTGCAAATGGTCATCACGCCCTCATGCAGTCACACAGTAACAACTCAGATACTCAACACTGAAAAGAGAGGAATGGGAACCAGCCAGGCTCCGGCCCAGGAGAGGGACAACCTGCCCGCCCCATGATCCCGGACACCAGTGCCTGTGCCTGTGGCCTGGGAGAGGGACAAGCTGCTTGTCCCTCTGAAGTTCAGGCCTCCAAAATCTCCAATCTGAGTTAGTGTGCCTAAGTTATTGTGATAAAGCAGAAAATAACTTCTCTCATCAAGAAGTACATGGTCCCAGGGCTCACCACGCTTTTAATAAAACCAAGGGTCCTTATAACTTTGATTACATTTAGTTTTAAAATCCTAACTCTAGAAATAATATCTTTCTCTCTCTGCATATATATCCCTAAAGGCCTAGTCTTCCCCCAGATAATCAGCAACCCTTGAGGCAGCAAAAGACAGTAGCCAGGACCTGACTAATGGTGTCACAGTCCAGAACTCTGACATGCTAAAGACAACATTTTGACCTAAGTTATGTTTCAGGTCTTGAGCCCTAAGGTGGAATGGCCCTTAGCTACTTTCCCATAAGACTGGACAGAGGTATGTAGGAAAAGACCTCAGAGCTGTCCTTAAGACCTGAAGAAATTATTCATTATCCTCACCTCATCTCTGAGCAATAAGCCCCAAAACAACCTCAAACCTTTAACCCACAATGTCTTCTAGTTTTCCCTATATAATCTGTAACTACACACTATCTGAGAATTTGGGCTTTGGAGCATTAGTTTCCTGTTCTCCTGGGTATTGACATCCTATATAATAAAACCCTAGTATGCAAATAGACCAAACAGCAGAATGACCAGTGGCTGACTCACACGGGGCAGACACTCAGCACAGGAGCTGCCTACTGTGGTCAATGCACTTCCACGGGGGGAGCACTGTTCAGCCAGAAGCTGGGCTCATGGCTGGTGAGTGCAGCAGTGGTGGCAGGAGTCTCTCCCACCTCCACTGCAGGTGGGTGTTAAGGAACAAGGGGGCCCAGACTGGGAGATGGCATAGGCTGGGTTGAGGGACCCCCCCTCTTAGTGCACAATTCATGCACCAGGTCTCTAGTTTATCAATAAAATAGCCAATGTTTCACTACTGCAATTCTTGGTTCCTGCTATTTGGTGGACAAACTCTGTGTTCTGGAACACTAATTCCCAGCCACACATTTGTCTACTTGTGAGATTGCTCCATCCTTACTCCCTCTCACTCTTTATCCCTCCCCTCTCCTCCCTCCTTCCCCTTTTCCTCCTTCCCTTCTTCTCTTCCTTCCTTCCTTCAATCCTTCCTTCAACAAATATTTTTTAATGCCTACTATTATTCAGGCACATAATGATTACCTATGTGGTCCCTACCTTTACAAAGTTTATAGTCTAGAACTCTGAAGTCCAATACAGTCACAATTAGCCACATGTGAGTGTGTAAGTTAACTAAAATGACAATTTCAGTTCCTTAGTAACACTAGTTGCATTCCCAGTACTCAATAGCCACATGTCAAAGTAGAACATTTCCATCCTTGAAGAAAGTACTATTGGAAGTGCTGGTCTAGAAGGAGACTATGGGAGATTAAGCAACCACGGTATATGTTGTTAGTACTGTGCCAGGGGAAGTTCAGGAAGCAACAGAGCACCAGAAGAGAGTTAAAGATGGTAAGGGGAAAATATCAAGGAATAAACAAAACGGTTTATTTCATTTCCTCCATCTGTTTTAAATTTCTGGCTATCTCTCTGGCCTTCTCTCTTTACCCTGCCTCTTTGTGGCAGGGTTCAAAGAGGAACTTGCTCTGACACTCTTCTCATCATTTCTTTCTCCTCCTTGTTATTCTGACTGGTGAGAGCATGAGGTTCAACCCCAATAGACAAAAATAAAACACCACCTCATCAATCCTGCCCAATCTTCTCTCAGTGACTAAATCCACCAGCTTAATGCTTGCTCATTCAAAACAAAATACTTCCAACAAAGGTTCTAGAGGAAGCACTTTGTCCTGATGCCAAATGACCAGGTCAGACCTGAAAGAGATGGAAGTTTTATTAGGTTTTCAAAAGGGTGCTTCCTTGGAGCTCCTGTAACAATATAGCAATCTCTCCTGTCTGGCTTACACTGGCAATCAACTAATTATGAGATCTGTTTACTCACTGCTTTTTAAATATTCTAATCATCCCCCAACTGTCCTCAGAGCCAAGAGTTAACTCAAACACAGGTGCAGGAGAGCTAATACAAAGGAAAAGAAATAATATACAAGATCAAGTGAGAAATCAGACCCTCTATGGTTTGCTTATGTAATGGCTGTTGTCATGTCCATAAAGGACACACCAGAGACAAACATGTGACTGCAGTAAGCCCTGCCAGTCAGCTTGGGTTCATGGAAGCCAAAATGGTAGTAAAAAGTGCGCTCAAAAAATATTCTAAAAGCAAGACGAATTCCATTGCTTTCCAGTCAGACAAAGTAAGATTAACAGACTTTTGTAAGTATGTTTGCTTTGCAAAAAAAAAAAAATGATAATAGTTATTTAAAATCCCAAGTCAATTATTTGCATGTTCATACCCTCAAAGGGCTTTCATAATTTTATATCAAGAAGGTTCAGTGACACCATGCTACCTCAAAGCAATTTTATTTATTTGATTACAGAGGAAACCTTTCTCTGTTCTAATAGAATGAAGTTCAACCTAATTCTGGCTTGTTTCTGAAGGGCCACAAGTGCAAAACTATTTTATTGTTGGAGGAATTATTATTACTGTCAAGTTAGTGTTGCTAAACGTCAGTGTGACTAGATATTCTTCTTCTGCCCCTCCACATCCATTGCGCAGCCTTCTCACTCTGCTCTGTTCCCCGGAGGCTGACCTCTATAAACTGCAACAACGGGCCCCTTTGCCCTCTTGCTTCCAGTTGGGTTTGGCCAAAGGGAGGCACTAAACAAGCATGAGCTGCCCGGAGGGAAGAATAGGGAAAGGGAGAAGAGAGGGAGGAGCTGACTAACTTCTCCCTCCCTGTTGCTTTAGGTATAGGGAAGGCGACAACTCCCTGATGTTAAAAGCTCCAGGTGCTTCACCATCCCCCTCTGGTTTTTCTCAACCTCTTGTAAGTTTGTAAATAGTCTACCTTACACTCTGTTTAGCTCCCCATTTGAGGGTGCCATCTGTTTCCTGTTGAGTTGCTAATGAAAACAAGACTTTTGCCAAAACCGGTTTGGCTCAGTGGATAGAGCGTTGGCCTGCGAACTGAAAGGTGCCGGGTTCGATTCTGGTTAAGGGCATGTACCTTGGTTGCGGGCACATCCCCAGTAGGGGGTGTGCAAGAGGCAGCTGATCAATGATTCTCTCTCATTGATGTTTCTAACTCTCTATCCCTCTTTCTTCCTCTCTGTAAAAAATCAATAAAATATATTTTTAAAAAATAAAACAAACAACAACAAAAAAAAAAAAACCACAAGACTTTTTCCAGCTCTATCTGCTCCTAAGGGAATGTAGCTAAAGTGAGCATCCAGTCTTGGATAAAAAGAGAACTAACCTCAGGTACCATCTTAAATTCCTTGAAAAAGCCCATAAGCTCCATAGAAATAGACAGTAACTACATGGGGTATTGAACAGAGATTTGCAAGAATGGAAAGATGCTCATTGTTTTACCCTGAAGACAGTCACAAAGAATCTGAGAGAAACCAGGCACCAGTGACTTTACGTCCTTTTCCATTTCCCATGCATCTCTAGAGATGTCCTTCTAAGAAACCATTCTGGTGGTTTTGAGAAAAGGAGTGACGGGTTTCTATGGCATCTCTAATATATTCTCCTGCCACAGGTCCCAGCAACAGATCTTTCGCTTTTTCTCAAACCCTTCAGGCTCATTCCTATCTTGAGCTTTTTTTCTTTCCTTATAAAAGCTAAGGACCTGATGCATTTTTGTTGCTGTCTTATCTCCAAAAACTAACACTAGGAGGTGCTCCATTAGCTGATTTATTAATAAATGAAGTGAATGAATAGAATCATGTGTTTGATGGATTAACGCAAAAAAATTTTTTAACATATTTTATTGATTTTTTACAGAGAGGAAGGGATAGAATAGAGAGTTAGAAACATTGATGAGAGAGAAACATCAATCAGCTGCCTCCTGCACACCCCCTAATGGGTATGTGCCCGCAACCAAGTCACATGCTCTTGACCAGAATCGAAGTTGGGGGCCTTCAATCAGCAGGCTTTATCCACTGAACCAAACTGATTAGGCCAAAAAAAAAAAATTTAACCACAATGGATGATCCTTTTCATATTTCCATTGCTCTTCAACCTAATTAAGAAGGTAAAATGACTATTAAAAATATTGATCACATATTAACCTATTATTTGAATGTTTAGATGAACCATGCAATTGCTGTTTTCCATCAGAATGGGTAATCAATTGCAAATTATTTAATTACAGCAATTTCAAAATGTATAGAGTTGTATTTGCATTATCCTAGTTCTCGTTGTGTAACTCCATACCTTGGGATCTGAGAACACCAGCTCCTGCCTTTGTTGCTCTAGTCTAGACCCATGGATAGCAGCAGCCTCCTGATCTTGATCATCTATAAGCTGTCTCAGGTTCTTCTGTTTACCTTTTAAATTCTCCAACACCTGTGTAATTAGTTTACATATTAGATTTCTCTATTGAACAAGCAGGTATATTAGTTTTCATCATTGGATACTAACTGAAACATAATTTTAAAAACTACACTTTGTGTTTCTGTGGCTCTATTTAACATTGATGGTATAATAGAATGGACACTGATTTGGAGTTAAAAACTAAAATTTGACATTTCTGCTGCAACCAGTTGTGTTGCAGACAGACAGAGTTAGTCTATCTCCATATCTTTTTTGTTCTTTCCATTGCTGTGTGCAATTTCCATCTGGCAAATGCAAGAATTAGCATACCTCTGCACACCTGCACATAGAAGAGGGCAGAAGTACTGGAGAAATAATTACCACCTTGTTAGATTTCCATTGCTTCTATGATAAATTACCACAAATTTAGTGACTAAACAATATATATATATTGTCTTACAATTCTGGGATCAGAAGTCTGAAATTAGTCTCACTGGACTAACGTCGAGGTGTTGGCAGGGCTCCATTCCATTCTAGAGGACCTCAGAAAGGATTCATTGTCTTGCTTTTTACACCTTTTAGAGGTTTCCCACATTCTTTAGCGCATCAACCCTTTTTGTCTCCAATGCCAGCAATAGACAGTTGAGTCTCATATTGCACCTGTCTGACTCTGACACCATTGTGACATCTCCTGTGGCTCTGACTCTTCCGCCTCCCTCTTTCACTCATAAGGACCCTTGTGATTAAATTGGGACCACCCAGTTAATCCACGATAATATCCCTATCTCAATGTCTTTACAAAATACACATAATTTTATCTCCAAAGTCCCTTTTACCATGTAAGGTATATTTTTGGGTTCCAGGGACTAGGGATAAACATCTTCCAGGGACCATTTTTCTGCCTACCACAGCACACTCTGCCCTAAAAATATTCACATCTGTCCCACATGAAGAATGAATTCACCTCATCACAACATCCTCAAAGTTTCAACCCATTCTAGCATCAACTTTAAGTCCAAAATCTCATCTAAATTTCATCAGTTCAAAAGTTGAAAAAGAAAAAAAGACTCATGGGACACAGACAACAATATAGTAATTGCCAGAGGGAAAGGGGGTGGAGGGAGATAGGAGAGGGTAAGGGGTGATTGAAGGAGACTTGACGTGGTTGGCTAACATACAATACAATATACAGATGATGTATTGCAGAATTGTATACCTGAGACCTATATAATTTTATTAACTAATGTCACCCCAATAAATTCAATTAAAAAAATTTACATTCTAAGTCTCATCATCTAAATGAGATATAGTTGATCTGAATATAATCTATCCTGAAACAAAATTCTTCTCCATCTATAGACCTGTGTAAGTAGGAAACAAATTATCTGTTCCCAACATACAATGATAAAACAGACATGGTAACCACTCTATACATTCCCATTCAAAAAAGTGAGAAAATGGAAAGAAAAAAATGAGTCACTGATGGCAAGTTATTTCAAAAGCCAACCAGGTTTTCTGTTTGAAGGCCTAGTAATAATCCTCTGTGGCTCTGCCCTTTGAATCATTCTTCCTTTCTCATGAAAGGTCACAAAAGTTTTCAGCTGAGTCATTTATTAGCCTTTTTCTTGCTTATAGAATTGTGGTGGCCCAACAACCGTCTTTCATTTTTGTCCTCTTCCTGTACCTTTTATTCCAAGCTGGAAGTGTTTCTGCTAGTACAATATTCTCAAGAATCTCGTGCATCTGCTGTTTATGTGACTAAAATTCACTTCATTGGACAAGCAGCTCTACTATATACACTGAGTGGCCAGATTATTACGATCTCTGAATGCATAATAATCTGGCCACTCTGTGTATATCCGATATAATAAAAGGCTAATATGCAAATATATATACCACCTCAATTCCCAGCTTCTACTAAGGCTGCTGAGGTGATCCATGAGCAATATGCCTACTCTCTTCAAAGAGCCCTCAGTGTGTTTACATTCACTGAATTTTTCATCCTTCTAAAATACTATTATAAGGTTGGTGTGCCACATGATTGGCTTTCTATCTGGAGCATGCTTTCTTAGCCATGAATCTCCTAAAGGAAGCATTTTTTTTTTCTTTTTTTTTTTTCAATCTGGATAGGCTGGGAAGTTCCCAAATCATCAAGTCGTAGTTCCTCTTTGCTTAACATTCTTCTTTTTGTCCATCTCCCCTAACTTCCTTCCAAGGACTGTTAATGAATAAGAAAAGAATAACACTTGTGAAAGTGCTTTGGAAAAAATGTTGAATGAAGGGGCACAGATGTATGGCATCTTGATTTAAGCCTAGCCAACATTGTTTTCTTGATAAAGTGAATTGGTAAACATTAGTCGGTGCATAGGAAGCAATGGTTCTCCCCTGGGGTCAATTTTGCCCACTGGCAACATTGGCAATATCTGAAGACACTTTGATTGTCACAACTGAAGAGGGAGGAGGGTCTTGCTATTGGCATCTAGTGGGAAGAGGCCAGGGATGCTGCACATCCTATGACTCAGAGGAACCATCTGAGGAAGAATCAGCCCATTTAAACATCAGTAGTGCAACTATTGGAAAACCTCGCTCGTAAGTCAGAAGATTAAATTGATCTATGTTGTTATTAAGTTTGTAAGCACAAGAATTATTTTTCTATCTCCTCAAAGTTTACGGTTGCTCAGTTCATTGTTTGAGAATTAGTTTTACTCCAACCATTGGCTAGAGAAGCCATTATATAAACGATTTAATGGCATTCTTCATCAACACCTTTTTTCATGACATTGTTTATGTTTTTGTCACAGGACCATTGCAAAACACAATGTAGATGAATTCCAAAGTTATTCAAACTGGATTATAAAAGCTGGTGCTATATAGTAAACAGAGGCCAATATGCCATCAAAACCAGGTTCTGCCTTACCAGATGGAATAGTGCAGATTTGAACTGCTTAAAGTATTTCCTTTTACTCCCCTCACCCAACCATCTACACTTAATATAACACAAAGAAATTAAACTGAGACACTAGTTACTAAAAAACCTGAGCATATTTAGAAGTATTTTTTTCATTATTTCTACATTCCATTTTCATCTTTCTTCTTCCCCCTTTCTCTTTCCTCTATTTATTTTACTACTTCAGAGTCTCCCATTTTCAACCTCATCATCTTTTCTCTTATTTTCTCTCTTCTCCTTTTCTTTCCTACCTGTCCTGTCCCAAGCCTTTCAAAAACATTTTTCTCATCTTCAGAACTAAAATCTTCTTGTTAACTGAGTGGCACTTGCAGGATTTAACTACCTTTCCTAGTTTCTCTATAAACATCTAAACTTGAGCCATCTGGGTATTTTAATGTTTCCTATAAAGCCTGTCACTGGCCAATCATCTATTTTGACTGGCTGCACAAGAAGTTATTGTAAACTAATTTTTCCCTAGGGCACCTCAGTCACTTTATTAATTGTTTTCTTCATCATGAATGTCTCTTATTCAATAATAAACTGGGGCATTTTTTTTTTTCTTAAACACAAGCTGAAGTCTCTTCTAATTGTTTGCTTGTTTTTTTAAAACTTAATTATACAATGCCCTCACAGCTTAGATTTATAGAAATCTTAACAAGAAGAGGATCTTCTAAGGAAAATTGTTTTAACATCATAGGATGCCAATCTTACCTCAAAACAAACAAATAAATAAAATCAGAGGATGAAACTACTTCTAGATTTCATTATGTCAAAGAAGTCAGAAAAATATTTTTTAAAGCATACAAAAAGTAAAAGTATGAGGATCTTGACCTTGATGTTCTATGGTAATCCTCTTATTCTTATAGATAAATATTGTTTTCATTTTTTTAATTAGTTTAATAGAGGCCAGGTACATGAATTCATGCATAGGTGGGGTCCCTCTGGGTGGCCTGAGGAAATCTGGTGGAAACCTGCAGTCCAATGCCACCTGCAGCTTTTACCTGCCGCTCCTGCTCATCCCAGCCCCACTGTGCCTGCCAAGGGCTCATGCCCAATCAGTCCTGATTGAGATAAGCTCACCAGCCATGAGCCCTGCGTCTAGCACCCTCCCGAGGGGAATGGCCTGTGGGATGAGTCTGAAACTGGCTCTCCAACATCCCCTGAGGGGTCCTGGATTGTGAGAGGGCACAGACAAGGCTGAGAGACCCCACTGGTCCACGATCGAGCCAGGGTGGGAACATGGGAGGACTCCAAGGTGTGTCTGGCTCATATGACTGGGCCGATTGGGGCCAGCCAGGGAGGGATGCTGGAGGCTGGCCAGCTGGGGAGGGGAGGGACCAGCAAAGAGCTCCAGGGCATATCTGGCCTATCTCACTCAATCCCAATGGGCCAGACCCCAGCACCAAGCTTATCTAACAGTAGGAGCATCTGCCCCCTTGGTGGTCAGTGAATATCATAGTGACTGGTCAACTGTCTGCCCCCTGGTGGTCAGTGCATTTCATAGCAAGCAGTTGAGCTACCTTAGCATATCATTAGCAGACTATGCTTTGATTGGTTGAACAGTTGACCAGTCACTGGACAGCCAGACACTTAGCATATTGGGCTTTTATTATATAGGATGGTGTTCATTTGGAATTATTTTTATTTTTTTATTTTTTTTTAATATATTTTATTGATTTTGTACAGAGAGGAAGGGAGAGAGAGAGATAGAGAGCTAGAAACATCGATGAGAGAGTCATCGATCAGCCGCCTCTTGCACACCCCCTACTGGGGATATGCCCACAACCAAGGTACATGCCCTTGACCGGAATCGAACCCTGGACCTTTCAGTCCCCAAGCCGACACTCTATCCATTGAGCCAAACCGGTCTTGGCTGGAATTATTTTTAATGTAGGAGCAAGTCTAAGCAACCTCTCTTTAAATGGCAACAACTTAATAATCCTGATCTCACATGAGTAATTTGGAATAGATAAATAGCTTAGTGGCAAAATATCTCATAGTTGCAGTCACATATCAGGTCAAATTACATGTTCCAACCTCCAACTACACATAGAAACATAATTATAATAACAGTAGCAGAAAGGCCAATTTTTAAGTATCTGCTCCATGCCAGGTATAGAGCTTTTCATATAGTAATTCCTAACTGTCACAGCCTTTTGTCTATCTCATCTTTTCTATCTTGCAATTTTTCTCTCTTACCTCTTCCTTCTTCTCCTTTGTCTCTGTATTTACTGTGCTTCATTTTCTCCATCATTTTTCTTACCTTATCTTCCTCATGTAGCTATTATGATAAACAGTTTTCTGATATGGAAACAAAGGCTTTGTCACTCATACAAATGAAAAAAATGTGTCTACAATCATGCACATTACAGTGGAAGGTGACATCCAATGCAGGTTTCTCTGATTCCAAAATATATCTTTTTTTTTTATAAGAATGCTTTTAAAGGATCATGTCTCTAACTTTATTCTCTACTGTTTAAAAACTTAGCTTACTTGGTGTTTTTTGTTTTCCTTTTTTTAACTTTAGCCACACAGATTGTATGTGGCAGTATCTCATTGTGGTTTCAATTCACATTTTTCTAATGACTAATAATCTTGAGTATCATTCATACATTTATTTCCACGAATGTATTGTCTTTGAAATGTCTGTTCAAAACATGTTTCCATTTTTAAAGTGAGCTGTTTCCTTTCTTATTACTGCATGATGAAAGTGCTTTATTTATTTATTCAGGACACAGATCTTTATCAGATATTTGTTTTATAAGAGAAGTGAAAAATATATGACTATACAAAGGCCTCTACAAAATATTTATAGCAGCTTTATTCATAATAGCCAAAGTCTTTAAACAATGTCCATCAACCAATGAGAGGATAAACAAATTATGGTGGATCCACAATGGAATATTTCTCAGTCATAAAAAGAATGAACTATTGATACAAGCAATAACATGCATGAGTCTCAAAAATATTATGCCATATGAAAGAAGCCTTACACAAACTACTCTATAAATGGTATAACTGCACGATTCTGTCTAGGTGACATTCTGGAAAATGTGAAACTATCAAGAACAAAGATCATCAGTAGCTGCCAGGATCTGGGGTAAGAACATTGATTATAAGAAAGTACAAATAAATATTTAGGGTATTTGTGGTGATGGCAATATTCTACATCTTGACTCTCAGTGGTTAAATAACTATATTTGTTTATCAAATTCATAGAACTATACACCTAAAAAGGGTAAATTTTGCTGCATGTAAAGTATAGTTCAATAAACCTGACATTTAAAAAGCATGATATAAAAATCTGGGTGTGACAAATGTTGTGGGAAATGATAAAAATATAAACTTATATATAATTTATACAAATATATTAATTATATTAAACATAAAAATCATGAATCTACAGTGCAAATATTCAGATATCTACAAAACATTACTGAAATAAATTAAATGCCCAAATAAAGGAAGGAATAAACACTGTTCATGGACTGGAAAACTGAACATAGTAAAATATAAATTATATTTAAATGATCTATAATTGGAACAATTCCAATTAGAATTTTCATTAAACTTTCTGTGGAAATTGGCATGGTGATTCTAAGATGGAGATGGAAATGCAAAATATCAAGAATAGTTAAAGAGATCCCTAAGAAGAACAGGTTGGAGAACTTACCCAGTCAGATATCATGAAGACACAGACATAAATGTGAAAGGTAAAACAGTAATGTTTCTGGAACCTAGTAGGAATTATCTTTATTCCCTTGCAGTGGTGAAAAGTTCAGACAATAAGGACAAGGATTGATAAATTGGAATTCATTAAAATTAATTCACCTAAAAATAACATTAAGATAGGGAAAGGAAGCATATTGAAAAGAAGGTATTTTCAATATATATCCATGAAAGGACTCCTCAACAAGAGAGACAGTACAATTTTTAAAATGGGTCACACATATACTTGAAAAGACATTTCATAGGAGAGAATATCCAAATGATCAATATTTATATAAACATGTGCTAGGCATCACTGATCAGAGAAGTGCAAAATAAAGCCACAATGGGATATCATTGCACACCCACCAGCCTAACTAAAGTCACCCAACAATGGTAAGGATGGAGCAACAGGAAGAATTGTAAATTTAAATTGTAAAAACTATTTTGCTTATTTGGAAAAGGTGAACATATGCTTACTCAATCATATAAGAATTCTATTCCTAGGTATATACCCATCATAAATAAGTACTATGTATAACAAAAGACATGTACAAGAATGCCAATTAGCCCAAAACCAGAAACAACTCTGACATTCATTTGAAGTAGAATGGATAAACTGTAATATATTGGTATAATGAATACTACACAACAATGAAAAACCATGAACTATGGATACATCCAACATCATGGATGATCTCATAAATATGATGCAAAGTCAAACACAAAATACTATGTACTATAATGGTTCCATTTATATGAAGTTCAAAATGGCGCAAAACAAGTCTATGTGATTAGATGTCAGAAAGTGGTCCCCTTTCCTCAAGATAATGACTGGGGTGGGATAAAAGGAAGGCTAACAGGGACATAACAGTGCTTTTCTCTTGATAATGGGTATTGTTTTCCTGAGAGTGCCCACTTTGTGTAAATTTATAAAGATATACAATTAGGATTTGTACTAGTTTCTGTATGTATCCGATATTTCAATAATAAGTTTACCAGTAAAGAAAATACTATAGGTCTCTGGAGGATAAACTAAAGTACTAAGAAGAATGACCATTGGCTAAACTACTTTCCTAAAAGAATGTAATTAGGGTTCAAATGTGATACTTTTCAAAGTAACACTTTTGATAAAGTAAATCCTTTTCCTTATATAAACATTGGTAGGTGGGAACCTCCAAAACAGTGTCTGCTGGCATGCTGAGGGACTTAAATAGTACTCCTTCACACAGCATTATTTCACAAAGGGGTCAAAACTTTGAGGGATGCTAATTTTATTGAGGAAATCTTCTCCAGTAGAATGATGACTTACTGGTAGTATCTAAGACCTACTACACAGCTTTTCAAACTTGTTGCTGGTTCTTTCTACACAATCCTCCCTGCCCAGTTTACTACAATTCACTTCTAGGAGAAAAGTACACGTGACAGAGAGTCGCCTCTTCTATAATTCAGGATCTTCATAGTCAGCTGTCCTTCCTTTCTGCTTTCCTCTATTTCTTGGAGATTACATAAATACCTGGAATTGAAACATTTGTGTTCATGAATTAAATTACCTATGGTTTTCCTTTGATGGGAGTCTATACCACTTGCCAGCACATAACACTATTAAAAAGGCTAAATGGTTGTTGTTTTGAGATAGCAGAAGTCTCACAATATTGGTCACTTTCTCCATTCAGTCAACCTGAAGGCAAGAATTCATCCCAGAATATGTTGATGAGCAGATAAATCCACCAATCAAAAGGCAATGCTTAAAATACAGTGCATTCCAAAACCAAAGGAACATGAAAGCTTCCTAATTTCTAAAGTTTTCAATTCCTTCCAACTGTACAATACTTTTACCTCCTTTTGACTTTTGTAAAAGAAAAACCATAGCTTATGCCTGAA
Source organism: Pipistrellus hanaki (assembly GCF_964339955.1). Classification (NCBI taxonomy): domain Eukaryota; kingdom Metazoa; phylum Chordata; class Mammalia; order Chiroptera; family Vespertilionidae; genus Pipistrellus; species Pipistrellus hanaki. Next base: position 29,221,383 of record NC_140508.1, read on the forward strand.
TTTATCAGAACTATATAATTATAAACTCATTCACACATACATACACACACACACACACACACACACACACACACACAACTTGTGGTAGGTGAGCTAAGACACATAACACGACATCATTGCCTGACACTTCTTGAAGTGTTTCAACTAGGAAAAATATATATACATATAGATTTTATTGGGCCAGTCATAAAGAAAAACAAGGAGCTGAGAAAGCCAAGAAAAATTTGTTTAGCAAGATCTTAGGATACTTTATGTATTGGAGGAATCAACTCAATTAGACAATCAACCTAAAACAGTTAAGGCTCACCTATCAACAATCTCTGATGTGAGGGACTCTTAACCCAGCAAATGTTTATTAAGTACCTGCCACCCACCTTGGGTGGATTTAAAAAAAAAAGTATAAGAGTTCTTTATAAATATGTCATTAGTGATACAATCTACTTAAATGGAGAATGCAAAGTTGCATTTCAGCACCTTAAAAAACCCAAGTCTAAAGTTTACAACAGCTAAAACATGAGCTCTGCAGATTGGTGTATCTGCTGAGTCCTAACAGCTACTTCTGGATTGTCACATGTCATAACTTCTTCTCAGAGATTCCACGACTACGAATGGGCCTGAATATAAGTTCCACTTTACCAGCTGTAGTAGTGGCATGCAGCTGCCAGACCTAAAACTCAAGCGTACTGTATTCGCACCACACCTTCTACTTTACCCCTGGGCTGCATAAATTACTCTGCAACTCCTGGGGGGTCCTTTGCAAAGGAGGTGTTCTCATAGACACTGAACTAGTTTTCTCTCCACTACTTCTTATCCAGGGTTCCTTGCTATCGTCATAACAACATCAAGTACATGAGCCCCTTTCCACCAAGTTACTGAACATACACATCTCACCTACAAATCCTTGTGAGTGTACATATGTTGGAAGCCACTTGTTGCCTTCACTAGCAGAGAGATGTGGGCAAGGAACCCAGAAGACTGGTTAACCTTGAAGGCTCTGAAAGGTCAGAGCCAAGCACCCACTATCTAGATGAGACAAAGGGAGCTGAAGCAACTTCCACCTTTTAGTTTTATGTAAATCCTTGCTGACAGGCTATTATTGGAATTGCCTGCCTAAGGGCTATGGGAAATAGAATGTATGAAAAGGGTATCAAGTAGGGTACCAAAAATACCTCATTCTAAGATGCAGCCCCAGGGTGGGGCTGGAGGACGTGCTTAATAATGGGAAGATGCTCATTTCATCAAATCCCTGGGATGATTTCCTTCTTGTCTGCAGTGAGAGCTGATGCTGCTAGTCCAGCTCTGTGGCTCCAGAGCACAGCTGAAGCACAGCTGCTTGACAGCTTCCAACTTCAGAATAGAGAGACTGACGTCTGTGACTGAAGAGTTGTGTATTATAGGCAGAGGGAGAAGGGGCTTTCTCTGGAGAGATTTTGGTTTTCTTTCATAGTAGTTGTTTTGGGTTCAAATGTGCTTTATTTCTCATTCGTGCAGAGGACATCCGTCTTTCTAACCGGCTTAGACTGATATTTTTCACAATACTGGAGGCTCATTAAGCACCTATTGTCTTCCTAGTATTTAAAAAAATAAAACAAGAGCTGTATCTCTTCTGTGTGTCTTTTTGCCTCTTGACTTCGTGCTGCAAGGAGTCTACAGTGGCCTAGCTCATGTGTCTGAGGCTGGTTGGTCCCCTAGAGACGGACATCTGGAGGCAGACTCCCCTCTGGCCGGTCAGCGCTCCAGTGGTAGGTATTCCAGATGGCGGAGCCAGCTCACTGCAGACCAGGCCTCTCCAAAAATAAACTAACGTATCTTGCTTCCTACCTTGAAATTGAGGCTCAACTCATTTCAAACAGCCTGTTTACATAACAGCCTGGAGAATGGCAGGAGCTGTAATCCCTTCCCCGGTAAGAACCTCAGCATGTCCTGTGTGCAAGCTGTTTGGGTTCAAATACAGGGCAAGGCCCAGAATGGGAAAGCTCACTGGGTCCTACACCCACAGCCAAGAAGTTGGGCCTGTTTCTGCGGAGTTGCCACCATGCAGTCCCCATCCACCAGCCTTCAGTTGCCCAGCACCGATCGAGAAAAACGCCCATTAGATCAACAGGCAGAAGCCGACTTGCATTTCCAACCTCAGCGACCGACTCTCATCACTGCCTTTCACATGATGCTCTTGAACTAATTTTTTTAATTTTTAAATTTTGAACCTTTACCTAAATTCTGTAAACCCACAAGCTATTTCTCTTCCTCTCTTCTCCAACTCTTAAATAATATATTTGCAAAAAATATATATTTCATCCCAGCCATTAGGCTCAGTGGTTGAGTGTCAACCTATAAGCCAAAGGTAATGGTTCCATTCCCCATCAGGGCATATGCCCAGGTTGTGGGTTCAGTCCCAGTGGGGGGCATGCAGGAGGCAGCTGTCCAATGATTCTCTCTCATCATTGATGTTTCTATCTCTCTCTGCCTTCCTCTCTAAAATTATATATATATATATATATATATATATATATATATATATATATATATAATATAAATATATATATTATATATATATGCTATGCATCTTTATTAATCCTGGTTTGTGAAATGAAGTTTTAAAATCTACTACATATCTTCTTATTCAGTGATTTTCAACTGTTTTTCATCTCATGGCACATAAACAAATTACTAAAATTCTGCAACACATAAAAAAATACATTTTTTAACCAACATGGCCAAAAAAATAGGTATAATTTTGACTCGTTCACATCAGATGGCTATTGTTGTATTGGCTTATTGTCATTTTTTAATTTGACAATCTAAGGGGAAAGATTCTTGCAGCACACCGTGGCACACCGGTTGAAAATTGCTACTGTAATTCACAGAATTGCTCTCATAGAAAGAGATAACAACTGCTTTATTACTCAAAGACCATGTGCTTATATACAATCTGTTTTCTATTTTTCTGTCATTGCTTCATTGGCAGCATGCTTGCTTTCAAATATAAATGAGTCCAATTTTATAACTTCTGTACACCAGTCACTCCTCTGAGTGATGTGGGTGACCAGCTGTCTGAGTATCTAATATCCAGGGTTGACTTCTGCATGCTACAGGATGTCTTCTTCCTAGTACTGTGTATGTTTACAATATTATTTTTTTAATCAAAAATATATTTTTTAAAAAATAAATATACCTCAAACCTCAGGAAATTATGAATATTCAACTCTTTTTGACCTATAAAATGTTTCATGTAGTTCAATCTAAGACCCCCAATCTGTAAACAGTACTTATTATGGAAGGAATGACAGAGGGATGAGGGGATCTTGAATGGTCATTATTTTCTGTAACACAGTAAAGCCAGATGGACATTAGCCATTGTTGTTGTTATTGATTCTTAGGTTAAGGCACAGAACCAGGGAAAGGAGGGGACAGTTGGAAGGTGACCAATGTCTGCAGTTGAAGAAGACATTGTAAAGCATCTTGGCTTATCCTTGATTAAAAATACAGAAACAATTGAAGCCCTTCTATCCCTAGTTACTTTAAAACAGAATGCATCAAACAGAAAGAGTCTTAATTAAATAGGGTATCAAAAGGACTTCATTAGAAAGATTCCAGTATAAGCTTCAGCCTTAGGGGTAGCAATGAGACAAGATTTCTGTGTCATCAAACCCCTGAGAAAATGATTTTCTTGTCTGCTGTTGGAAGTTCTAAAAAAAGAAAAAGAGAACAAAGAAAATGGCAGAGAAGAGATTTTATCAAATGCATTAGAGGCCCGGTGCATGAAATTCATGCAAGGAGCTAGGCCCTCGCAGCCCCAGCTGCCTCAGCCCTCAGCCTCAGCTTCATCCAGAAGGTCATCTGGATGGTCGACCAGAAGGTTATCTGGATGGTCGTTCTGCTGTTGAGTCTAATTAGCATATTGGCTCTTTATATAAAGGATAATGCAAGAAAAATGAGATAATGCTAGAACTTGAGAATGTGTACCTATAGGCAAAAGGATACCACAGAGTAGCCAGCAAAGTAAATAATGAAAAAAGCATTCAAAGAACTCTCATGAAGTTTCAGAATACCATCAATAATAAGAGCATCCTAAAGCTTCAGAGGGGAAAATACAGAGCTCACTCAAAAAAAAAAAAAAAAAAAAAAAAAAAATAGGAGTCAGACAGCACTGGATTTCTCAACAGTTCAATATATAATAGAAAATAGTGGAACAAATGTCTTCAAAATTCAAAGGAAAAATCATAGTTAAATAACAATGATTTACTTAAATGAGAGTATTAACACAATTGAGAGAATATTCCCTGGGTTTAATCACATGGGAAACTGTTATTCTACTATTCTATATCTAGCCAAACTATCAATCAAGAGTGTAGACATTGCTAAAGCCCTAGCTAGTTTTGCTCAGTGGATAGAGTCAGCCCATAGACTAAAGGGTCCCAGGTTCAATTCCAGTCAAAGGCATGTACCCCAGAGTACCAAACTCGATCCCAGCCCTGGCTGGGAAAAAACCAATTCACATCTCTCTCACATCAATGTTTCTGTCTCTCCCCCTTCTTTCCACTCTCTAAAAATCAATGGAAAAATATCCTCAGGGGAGGATTAACAACAACAAAAAGAATGTAAGCATTACTGATTCCACTTATATATGGAATGTAATGAACAAAATAAACTAACAAACAAAATAGAAACAGACATAGACACAGAGAACAATCTGTCAGCTGTCAGTGGGGAGGGGTTTGGGGAAGCTGAGTGGAAAAGGTGAGGGATTAAGCAAAAATAAAAACACAACGTTGTGATTTAGGTCTGGAAGTAAGGGTAGACCTAATGTTTTTCAAAATTAGATTTCAAGTATTATTTTACTTTTAACAAATCTTTCACTTAGATTGAAGTATAGATACAGTTAATAGTATAGAGATTACCAGACAGATAAAGAGGTGGGGAAAGGTAGAGGGTAAATGTTGATTGAAGGAGATGACTTGAGGTGGTGAACACAATGCAATATACAGATGATGTATTATAGAATGCACACCTGAAACCTATGTAATTTTATTAATTAACATCAACCCAATAAATTCAATTTTAAAAAAATTTAAAAAGAAAACAATTGTACTAAGGAGGTAAAAAGAGTGCGAACAGAGTAAAGACATTTTTCAAACATTCAGGATTTCATGGTATTTTCTCCCCAATCCACCTTTCTTTTTAAGACAGGTAACAAAAGGTATTCTTTACAAAAATGGGATAATAAGCCGAAACCGGTTTGGCTCAGTGGTAGAGCGTCGGTCTGCGGACTGAAGGGTCCCAGGTTTGATTCTGGTCAAGGGCATGTATCAATACATCGGTTGAGAGCACATCCCCGGTAGGGGGTGTGCAAGAGGCAGCTGGTCGATGTTTTTCTCTCATCGACGTTTCTAGCTCTCTATTTCTCTCCCTTCCTTTCTGTAAGAAATCAATAAAATATATTTTTTAAAAGGAATAATAAGTCAAGAGATTTATTAGTAAATAATTTTCTAGGCAATAATTGTTGAGGCATTTGGGAGAATAGCTACAGGTATTTATATAAACCCAAGCAAATGATAATAAATGTTGGCAAGGATGTGGAGGAAAGGGAACCCTAATGCATTGTTGATAAGAATGTAAATTGTATGGAAAACTGTATGGAGGTTTCTCAAAAACTTACAAATAGAAATACTATATAATCCAGCAATTCCACTCCTAGGTATATATCCAAAGGAAAAAATATCACTATCTTGAGCTATCTGGACCCTATGTTTACTAAAGCATTATTACAATAGCCAAGACATGGGGGGAAAAAGTGTCTATCAAGAGATGAATAGATAAAAATGTTGCGATATATATCCATAAAAAATCCTGCCATTTGCTGGACCGTGGACAGATTATGCTAAGTAAAATAAATCAGACATAGAAAAACAATTACTGTATGGCCTCACTTACATGTGAAATCTTAAAAAAAGAACTCATAGAAGTGGAGGGCAGACTGGTAGTTGCCTGAAGTAAGGGGTGGGAGTTGGGGGGCGTGGGTGAATGTAGTAAAAGATACAAATTTACCCTTATAAAGCAATTAAGTTCTGAGGATCTAACATATAGCATGGTGACTATAGTTAACAATACTGTATTGCAATGATTTTTAACCTATTTCATCTCTGGCACATGTAAAGTAATAAGTAAAATTTTGTGGCACACGCGCACGCACACACACACACACACACACACACACAAATATATATATATTACATATTTTGCTGAGCTGATAAATAAAAAGGGTATAATTTTGATTCATTCACACTGGGCAGCTATTATTGTGTTGGTTTTGTCTTTTTTTTATTTTTAATTTGACAATCGAAGGGAAAACAGGTCAGTGCTCCTGATTAAATAGTCAGATATTGTATGTCTTAAAAATTCTTGTGCACACCCGTTGAAATTGCTGCTGTATTGAAAGTTGCTTAGAGAGTAAATCTTAAAAGTACTCATCACAAGAAAATAATTTATAACTGTGTGAGGCAATAGATGGTAACTAAACTTATTATTAATATAATTATTTCCCAACATACAGATATGTCAAATTATTATGTTGTATACCTTAAGCTAATGTTATATATCAACTATATCTCAATAAAAATGGAAAAATATGAATACATACATACATACACAGCATTAAATAATAGGCAAATAGTATAAAAGAGTAGAAATAAAATTGTTATTTAGTAATTTTGTGATTTAGGTCTGGAAGTAAGGGTAGACCAAATGTTTTTCAAAATTAGATTTGAAGTATTATTTTACTTTTAACATATCTTTCACTTAGATTGAAGCATAGAACCTTGCCATTTTTATAACCATGATTCAGATAATTTTACTATTGCTAAAATAACATTTGACAGGTCTAAAATCAGCATGCTTCCTACCTGTCACTAAAATATTCCCTGGCAGCTAGAATCTATTTATGTTGTCTTGTAGCAACCAGCCACTATCTTGGGTGGTGCAAGAAGACAGAAATGTCCTCTATTTTATGTTATTGACATGGATATAAGTTAAGAAGAAATACTAGAAGAGAGATACTATGTTGATTCATCCCACAAATACTTATTTTGAACTCTGAGGCTAAACCACAAAACATAATGCAAGATCCTTGCTTTCAAAGAGCTCATGTTCAATTTCAGAACTCATATTCAGTTTGAAATTGAGTTGCATACTGAATAACAGACCGCTGAAATGAACAACACCATAAATGAATCTCAGAGATATTATGTCGAGCAGAAAAGCACATACTAAATGATTCTATATATAGTAAGTTCAAAAGTAGGCAAAACTGGTCTATTATGAGGGAAGTCAAAAGTTAGGTTACCCTTGGAGAGAGGAGTATACTTCTTTCCCTCTTTCAGTCTATTTCAGTCCATGCAAAACATCTAGAGTGAATACTAAAACAGTAATCAGTAAGACAAAAAACGTGCAGTGTAGAGGGTTCTCAAACTCTTTTCCATAGCAACAGACACTTAGATGAGAATCTTCTCATGACACAAGAGATAGTAGGGTAGGGCCACACACTCAGAGAACTTGTACTTCCCTGAGTTAAAGCTGTATGTAACTCACCTTCCTTTTCCTAACATAGCACATACTTGATTGAGGTTCTGCTCTGTTTCAGAGAAACAGAGCAGAACCAACCATTATCTCTCCAATTTTATAATAAAAAGATGACTTTGTGAAGGTGATTTAGTTTATGGTTTTGTCTTTAAAGGCAGCAACAAATGGAACACTGACATTAGTTTCAATAAATTAGATAAAACTGAACTGATGTTTTTGTTGAAGCTTAAATATGACATGGCTTCTGGCCTTCTTTTCCCAAATTCAAATTAGAACCAGTCCAAACCCACTGTCACCATACTGTCCAATCAATTCCTTCCTACTCTAGTAATTCCAAAGTGCTTTCCTTTTTGTTTTGTTTTGTTTTTTTTTTATTGCAAAAAATAAAATAAAATAAAATAAATGGGTTTTTCTTCAGTTTCCAAAATTGTTCTCATTCATGTACACTATCCTATGTCTTTGTTTCCAACTCTAAAATTATCACAAATTCAGTGTTGGTAATTCTCCTACTTCTACCATTGAGACTCTTTGTGCAGCTGAAAAAATTAAGGAAAGAAGGCAGAAGAGATATTGTTAGAAGTGGCATTGTTACTTACGGGATGGGAGTGATTTAAGTGGTAGAAGGACCAGAATCTCCAATAAGTTATTTCTCCCAATGTTCAGATAAAACCTGAAGAACTCTTCTTAAAGCTCAAACTCTTAAATTCAAACCCCATCCATCACTTCACCTCCATGCCAACAGTTACTCTCTTTTACTTTAGTATGAATTAAGAATTAACCGAGTCATGTAAAAAAAACAAACAAACAAACAAAGGTGTGATAAGAAGCTGAAGCAGCAGTGTCCCTTGTGTGAAGAAGGGTCCAGAAGCAGAGAAACTCAGAAATATCATATCTTTTAACTGATTTTGTTCATGATAGTTCTGAATAAGAGAATAAGGCAATAGAGCAGGGGGATACAACCATAAGTTTTAACTTTGTTGCTTCACATCATTTTCAATGATTTTCAGGGCTTGTCATATGACTTAAGTTTCAAAGTAAGCTCTGTAACTCTGCTCTTATAATAAAAGAATTTGGTAACCTTTTTGGTCTTCTCTGAATTATGAAAGATGAGTTAAAAACATAATTTAATCCTAAACCATGGTTCAAAAAATGCTTTTCTCAAGAAAGGTGAAATTTGAGAGGGGTGAGGGAGAGGAGACTGTCTTTAAAAATAAAATTTTCTTTTCCAGGTTGCTTCTTCAAAAAGAGCCAGGAGCATGAGTCTAGAAAGAGAAAAGAGGGCCAAGGCCAGGTAAGAAATGTCACTGTCCTTAACTATTCCACAAAATGGAATTCCGTAAACATTAAGAGTTTCATTTTTTTCCCTAGGCTGTCAAGTTTCCTAACCTGAAAACACTATCTGAGAGTCCCATTTCGATGGTTTGGGGCCATGAATTAACTGGCATATGAAAGGGAAGAGGAAGAAAGATAACAAGAAAGTTTCCTCCTCTTTGTTCTCTTCTTGTCTACCTTTCTTCACATAAAAAAACAATAATAATAATTTTTAAAACATACAGAAAAGGAGAGAGGAGAAGGGGGGGGGGGTACAAGAAAAAGAAAAAAAAAACACACAAAATGACTTTGCAGACAGCATCTTCATTTTGAAAATTTCCAGACCTGAGATGCAATCTAGTAAAAAGTTTGTATTCCTTCGTGGCTTAAAGTTCCTGAGCCTTAAGGGCAGTTTGCAAAATGGCTCAGTAGGCCCTGGGAGTTCACTTTCCATGGTTGGTTTCCATAAAGTACGTCTCAGTTGAATCGGTTGCTCCTGCCTAGCTGCTCATTCAGATCCAAATACTTGTGTGTCCTACATCATCTGCCACCAATGACCACTGAGTGCTTGACCATCTCAAAATCCATTGATCAAATTCCTTGTGGACTGATTCAATGAGAGATACTTTGAGTGATATCCTTGCCTAAGAATCATAAACAGCCAGGATTTGATCAAAGAATCAGAAACACCAGAAAACAGCTAATAAATTATTTATTACAGAAAATTGACATAAGACAATGGGAGATGGTTAAATAGCCCACATGAATCTGGATCTTCTGTGTTTGCTGCTGAGGCCTTCTTCCACAGGGCATGTGGAAGGGTAGGGAAAACATCAGGAAAACCTGGTTTTCAGTCCCTTCTCCACCTCAGGCTGTTTGGCCTTGGGGATGTTACTGGACTTCTTTTAGTATGTTTCTTCACCAATTAAACGGAAACAATAATGTCTTCTCACAAAGTGTTTGTGAAGATTAAGTGAGAAAGCAAACATAAGACATCTAGCACAAAGCTTGATATGTATTGAGGGCTCAAGAAATGTCATTTGAATCTAAATATGAAAATTCTGGAGCCAAAGTATTACATACATCAAGACTCGAATTTCTGAAGAGAGGGCGAAAAAAAAGATCAGCATCCATTTCCTAAACCCACATTACAGCATGAATATGATATTACTCTTTTTTAAAAACAAAATATATATCTGTATTGATTGCAGAGAGGGAGAGTGATAGAAACATCAATGATGAGAAAGAATCAGATTGGCTACCCACCCCCCCACTTCCCCTACCAGGGTTCAAGCCCAAAACCTAGGCATATGCCCTGACAGGAAATTTAACCATGACCTCCTGGTTAATAGATCAATGCTCAACCACTCAGCCACACAGGCCAGGCTTCTATCACTCAACCAATAGTGAAAAGCATTTGGGGAGCCTGATCCACACTCTAAATAAATTATCACTTATTTTATGGGCATTTTCAGCCAAAACCAAAAGAATAGCAATATCAACAGCAGAGCAGTGGTGACCTGAGCTGGGTGGGTCCCCAGTGAAAGAACACAGTCCAGTGCCAAGTCAATACAAAGCTCAGTCCCATAGGAACATGTTTGTTGCCTTCAGGTTCCTGTGGCAATTATCTGCGATAGGCTCCCTGGGATGGCTTGCCTGGTACTGCCAGGATGAGCTCATGGGAGTAGGTAATCTGAATGCATGCACCACCCCTACATTATTAAAATCCAAAGCAGATAAGAAAACTCCATTCTGCAGACAGGAGTCTGCAAACTGTGGCTTCAACAGGGACTTACTTTTCGTTTTTCCCCAAAGATATTTGCTGGGATGCCAACAAAGCTGAGCATTTCTCTCTAAGCATCCAAAGCCATATTGACGTGGTGACCAGAAGACATGCAAACACACAACAAAATGCAAGAGAAGTGGGGCCAAAAGCAGGCCAGTGAGCCACGTGGAATTGTCTGGGCAGAAACACACAAGCGACAACTACTGTTTGGTGCACATTTAGAGAATGCAAACATCATTCCTCAGAGGCCAGAGGCTGGCATGACTATGTAGAAGCCAGCAAACACTTCGCTACTTGGCTCATCAAAGTCTACTTCTCTGCATGGACTTTTACTCCGCCTGTTCCCTTCCTCTCTGTTTTAAACTGCCAAAATGTTAAAAACCTTACATTACAAAAAAAAAATCAAAAAGCTACTTTGTTTAGGTGCTGAGATGATAAATTAAATGTACTTTCACTCTCTCCTTTTCTACATTTTTCGAAGTTCTACATATTACTTGTATAATGAAGAAAAAAAACAGTATTTTTAAAAACACCTATCTGATGGTGATATGCATTCCCTCTGTTTTTAAGTGATTTATGTATTTTTACTTTTCTTCCAGGAACTCTGGGCCAATATTGTTTCACCATCTGGCATGTCCACTTTGTTCTTTGATGCTGGATTCTCGCCTCTGTCAATGCCCAGTGAAGTTCCACACTCAACATGAAGCCTTCACTGACTGCTCAGCCTCAGTGATGTTACCTCTCTCTAAATTCTTACTACCTTATTTCCCAAAATGTGTCCCACAGTACATGAATTTTAAGTTTAATTTTTTCAGTTTAATTCTCTAGAACAGTATCATGAACCAAGAAGTTTGGTAAATGCTCTCTATTATATTCGCCCTCTAGAAGTCACAATTCACAGTTGGATACATTAAAGACTCTGAAAAGTCCTGCAGCAAGGTAACCTTTTCTTTTTCTCCAACTTACGTTTTTTATTCTTTTTTCATTTGCAAAAAAAGTTTGATTTCAATGTATACAACGTTATATACCAATTATATCTCAATTTTTAAAAACTTGTTTTTAAGCTTTATCTTCTGTGTTGACAGGGTATAGACAGGGGTTGCCAAATGTTTTTCCATAATGGACCGGTAATAAATATTTTCAGCCCTGTGACAGCTATTTAACTACTTTTTTAAAACAGCCATAGATATTGGGCTTGGTTGAGTGTCGACAAAATTTTATTTGTAGAAACAAGCAGCCAATTTGCCTACCCCTGTTGTAGATAAACAAGCATTCACCTAACGTGCCAATCAGACTGTAAGCTGAGGGTAGTCAGGCATTATATGTGGTGTCCCAAAAATGTATACACATTTTGAATAATCATTAATTCCAATGGGTTAAATCTGAAAAGAAATAAGTATCAATTTAACTATCAGCAGTTGTGTATATGTATTTATGAAGACACCCTGTATATCACCAGCTAAAGTATATTTTCTGATCTAGAAATTCTAATTCTGGGTTCATAGGTATACTCATATGTATGAGAAATGGTATAACAATAAAGATATTCATTGCATCCAAATATAGAATTAATTTAAAGTTATCTAGATTGTAGAATAATAGTCAACTGCTAAAAAAAAAAAGAATAAAGATACCTCGTTTATAAATATAAAATGAACTTCTAAGCTATAATGTTAAGTGAAAAAAGCAAGACGCAAAACAGAACATAAATGATGCTATCATTTGGGTTGGAATGCACACATGCACATACACACACACACACTTATTACTACATGAAATATCTTATCATTGGAAGAAGAACTGAGTGACAGAAGACAGGGTAAAAGTGAGAAATGACTTTTCACAACGTGAACCCTTCTGAACTCAGAATTTTGAGCTATGTTTTTATATCTTATATGAAAAGAAAGTATAAATGAGATTTTACTCAATCAGACTCATTTAACATTAGAGAGACATGTGGTGGAAAGGAATCTCTGAAAATAAATGTGCCCAAGAAATTTGTATTCCAGATTGTTCTTGCCCACACTTATTTTCTTTGGATTTTGTTCTTTTGTCTTCTACCTTTAAGATGTATTACTGCCTTAATTAAATCACAAATGTTCTGTCTCTCTTTCAACCTATGCACAGAGTGTGCCTGATTCACCCGTCCTGCCTCCTCTGCTCTTTCTCTGCTGAGGGTTCACCTGAGGTAAAGTGGTCATCAAGGGTTCATTTGTCAGGGTGAGTGGGTCTTGGTGAGTGCCAATGCCAAAGGAATAGGGCATATAAGGACACTTGTGAGGAGCAAACCCTGGCCAGACCAGCTCCCATCACTCACCTGATTGGGAAAGGGCATCTTTCACAAGTCTTCGCAAACACCTGGCACTAGATGGAAAGTTCAGGAAGGAATCAATAAGGTGACTATGGGAACGAGGTCAATACACCCAGGATGACCACAGATACAGACATGTTTGTTAGCTAACAATACGATAAAGGTAGCAGATGAAAGAGAAATTAGTGTACATGTCAACTCTACCACCTCAAAGTTTCAGGTTGCCACACCTTAGCACCTGGCCTCATTCAGCCTTGGCCTCAACCACCTGAACCATGTCTTCCTTCTCCTTAATCTTGTGTACTGCATGGGATGGCCCTGTTCTTTCCACTTTATCCAGGAGCAGAGCCTGTGACAAGGAGGTAGTGCGGGTGTGCTCTCAGAAGAGAAGAGAGAAAGGAGGACAGGCATGGGAAATTGCAGGACAAGGATGAGGTCTCCAGTTGACTCCAGACTCATCTAGATCCTATGGGGAGCTTTGATGCACAAATGACAACAAAGAGTTAGACTCCTTTGCGTCTATATACTAAAAAAGGGGAGTGGGATGCCATAGCTTCCCTAATAAAGGGGTTCCTATTTGTCTGGGGCAAATCCATTGCAAACAACAGATACAGTAGCTGGGAAACAAGTTCCCCAGCCTGGTAAAGAAGGTCAAGTCACTAATAGTACCACCTTTTGCATAATTGGTGAACTCTGAAGAGCAGAGGGCTGCTGCTCTGACTACAATGAGTTTCCAAGGGGAAGTCACAGATCCACCATCCACACAGTCTTCACTCATCAAGTAACAAACATTCTGTGTGACTAATGCCATAGCACGCACTATCCAAATGTCAGCAGCTTTTGGGTAATGTAGCCGTTTGCTAGGGCTGCCACAACAAAGCACCACAAACTGAGGGGCTTAAACATGAAAAATGTATTGTCTCACAGCTCTGGAGGCTTGGAATCCTAGATCAAAGTGTCAGTAGGTCATGCTCCCTCTGAAACCTGGAGGAAAGAATCCTTTCTTGCCTCTTCTAGCTTCTGGTAGCTCCAGATGTTCCTTCAATGGCATGATTCTTTTGAATATGTCTAGCTCCAAATTCCCTTTTTTAATAAGGACACCAGTCATATTGGAGTTGGAACCCACCCTACTCCAATAGGACCTCATCTTTAGTAATACCTGTAACACTCCATTTCTAAGTAAGATCACATTCTGAAGTCTTGGAGGTTAGGACTTAAACATGGGAATTTGGGGATCGGAGGGGGGAAACAATTCAATCCATAACAGTTAAGTATGCATTCACATTAGCATTTTGCACTTCAGAGTTTTTGCTTCCAGTTTGGGGTTGCCAACTATACCATACTTCTACCTCAAATCTGTTAACTACAACCCAGCCTTGTGTGACCCATTGTTAGATTATAACTCCTTATTTAACCTAAGTTATAATTAACTTAGCCATAAGAATTCCAAAGGAGGGCCCAAACCAGTCTCTCTTCAGTGTGATGGCAGGCCTACCCCTAGCATGCACACAAGGCAACAATTCCTCTTATTTGTAACTTCTGTCTTGGTTTGACCACTGTCTAGTCAAACCAAAGATAGGGATGCCAGCTACATGTAGATAAAACATTAAAAAAAAAAAAAACTTTTTCATTCTTGGAGGCGAGGGAGAAGAGTGAATGAGCTATATATAACATTTTCTGAGCAACATGTTTATTTTAACATTCACTGTGAGGTATATACAGTTGTTATTTATTTTTTTTAAATCTAAATTTTGAGAGAACACAGAAGCGTAGGGTGGGTCTTTATTCCAATATGTTGGATATCAAGAGAAAGGGAGTATAGACATGAATCATAATTGTTCCTGGCTATGAATCAAAAGGTCAAATGAAGTCACTGGAGACACACCTGTGCAGAGGTGCAGCATTAAAACTTCCATTCTGGAGATAAATGCTAGGAGGGCGCAATATCAACAAAACGTTTAAAGATTTGTGTATCAGATCATGCATTAAAGGAATGAGATGAGAGTTACATGTATGAGTGAAAAGATGAAGTGACCCTCCCCGTAATAAAATATGTATGTGTCCACTCTCAGCAGCCTTCACATTGTCCCTCTCTTCAGCCAAGTGTTAGCTTGACCCCAAACTTAGGTTCTGAACATCCCACACTGCTGAGTCAGAGACTTGCTTCATTGTCAAGATGCTGATCCTGGCAATCAGATCCCCTATTAGCTTCTCCTGCCTGTCTTAAACTTCCTGACCTATCACTTGGCCCTGACTTCTGGAAACAGTGACACCTTACTCCCACTTGCCTGCCCAACCTACTGCTGCCTAAGCTAACCAGTGCCCTTTGATCTTCCACACTATGTGCCTGCGACTCCACGGGTGGGTATAAAATATCTGTATGCCCCATAAGCTCTACCTATCGTCGAATTTTCTAGACCCTTTGAATTAAGCAGTTTTCTTTAAACCAATAGTTCTTACACCTTAGCTGTGTTTCATGGGATGGAATAACACTGCATTACTACATTTCTTTTAAATTTTGTTTTCAAAACTAGGGTTAACGCAGAATATCCATGCATGTAGAAATGAATCTCATACTACTTTCTGACTTCACATAATAGTCTCGGTGAGTAGTAACTTCTTACATAGCCATACCAGCCAATAGCACGCCAAGTTAAGTTTTACAGATAGGGTAAATGATTTGTTGCATTAATTGTCCCAATTCTTCACCCTCCCCTGTACCAACGCCCCTTTGTAATCTTTCAGTGCCCTCCCTCTCTGACTCTGGGCTGGCCAAGTGTCCTCATGTGGCCAATGCAACATTGGCAGACATGTTGCAGAGGCTTGAGAAGGCACTTGCACATGTCCACTCTCACTCTTACTCCTCTGCCCTTGCTACTAGAACATTTCTGAGCTAAGCTGGAAAAATGAGGAGCTGTGTTTTCACCACTGCTGATGCCAATCTAGATCAGACACAACCCACAACTCCCCCAACATGTGACAAGTCCATCCAAGACCAGAAGAACCACCCAGAAAATTCATAGACTGAATGCATCTCATTGGCAGTCATAGGTTTTAGATGGTTTGTTATCTACATCGTAGTTTGCAAAGTATCTTATGCACAATCCCCTTCCACAGAAATAAATACACTTGAACATCAATTCCACAAGAGCTGAGATCTTGTCTGTTTGGGTCATTGATGTTTCCTAAGTACCTAGGACAGTGCCTGATACATAATAGGTTCTCAATAAGCATTTATTGAATTGATGAATAAATAAATGAATACAATTATAATGGTAATAATAATAATTCCAATAATAGCTTCTCAATAAGCATTATGTTCTAAGCACTCCACTAGGTACTTAATCAACTGCTTTGTTTGACCCTTTTGCCAGCCCTATAAAGTAACTATTATTTACCCCACTTCAAAGATGAGAGAATTGAGGTTCAGAGCAACTGAGCAACTTATTGAAGATCATTTCAAAGTGGACATACATGACTTAAATTTTGAACTGTTTACATTCAAAATGCATGTTATTCATAGAAAATACAGGCTGGGTATTAAATTATTAAAACTATTTAATAGTTTCCTTAGCCAGTTTGGCTCAGTGGATAGAATGTCAGCCTAGGGACCAAAGCATCCCGGGTTCGATTCCAGTCAAGGGCACGTACCTTGGTTGCAGGTTCCTCCCTGGCCAGGCCCTGGTCAGGGTTTGTGCAGGAGGCAACCAATCAATGTGTTTCTCTCACACTTATGTTTCTCTGTGACTTTCCCTCTCTCTTCCACTCTCCCTAAAAAAATCAATGGAAATATATCCTCAAGGAAGGATTAAAAAAAACAAAACAAGAAAAACTCTATTTAATAGTTATATCTTGAAGAATTTGAGTGGCTTATGCAAGTTTTAAAACAAGTTAAATTACAGTTGATCCTGGAACTTTCTCTGTTCCAGCTGCTTTCCAATTCTAAGTTCCTTATACAAGATCATGTTTGACTGTATAATCAAGAAGCAAAATTAATAAAGTAAGACATATACAAACTATTCTTAATAAAATTACCCCAGCAATATGGACATAAAACCTAATTTATATTGTTCATAAAAGTAACAAAAGCAATATGGAGAACTGGATCCATGTGGAAGTAAGAATACATGTCTATTTTCCCTCTTACATTAACAAGAAGGAGATTTTAAAGAATGTAAATTAAAAACAGCATTAGAAGCAACAATAAATAAACATTTAAAAGATTGAGGAGTGTATTAGTCAGGGTTATCCAGGAAAACAGAATCAGCAGGGTGTTGTGTGTGAGTGTGTGAGTGTGTGTGTGTGTGTGTATGTGTGTGTGTGTGTGAGATACGAAATTGGTTTATGCAATTATTGAGGCTGGAAAGTCCAAAGTATGCAATATGGGCCAGCAGACAGGCAGACCTCAAGGAGAAAATGGCAAACCCACTATTGTAAAATATTACTATACCTCCTTCAGGAAATTATAGAGCTACCAAAAAAAGTTTAAAAAATACATTTGAACAGTATAATTAATATTTCATCTAATGTATATAGAAAAAAATAATTTTTATCAAATATAGGAGAATATACATTTTCCAAGCACACAGGAACAATTGTAAAAACTAAATATGTGCTATACCTTTCTTAAAAGGACCAAATAGTATATATTTTAGTTCTTGCAGTTCATCCAATGTCTATGACAACTCTCAACACTGTAGTGAAAGAAGCAATAGGCAACATGTAAAGGGATAAAGTATGTCTGTATTCCAATAAAACTTTATTTACAAAACTGGGTGGCATAGATTTTTGTTATAAAAAAGAGAAAAAGATGGCACATACTGTATTTCCTGGCGTATAAGACGACCCCCTAATTTTACAGTTAAAACATAGGTTTAGGCCTATATTCGCTGTAAAAGACTACCCCCCACTTCCGAGGCAACACCAGTTCTTTTTTTAATAGACCGCCTCTCTGACTCTGGCCAATCTGAGCAGGCTTTTTACTAGAACACAGTGTAGCACAGTGTAGCTTCGGGTACAGAACATGTACACTGTGTTCTAGTAAAAAGCCTGCTCAGATTGGCCAGAGTCAGAGAGGCGGTCTATTAAAAAAAGAACTGGTGTTGCCTCGGAAGTGGGGGATAGTCTTTTACAGCGAATATAGGCCTAAACCTATGTTTTAACTGTAAAATTAGGGGGTTGTCTTATACGCCGGAAAATACGGTATACTAATTTATTTTAGATGATTAACCCAACCCTGACATCAATTAGAAAACCAGGCAAGAATAACACATGTAATAAGCCAATTTCACTGAAGATCCTAATTCTTAGAAAATTGACTATCCATTAGGAAAAAGATAAAATTGCACCACAAACTAATCCTGTACACAAAAATAAATCTCAGATAGATTATAAACCTAAATGCAAAAGGCAAAATAAAAATATTCAGAACAAAATACAAGAGAACATGTTTATAACCTCATGATAGTTATATTCTATTCAGAAAACTATACCATCAAGAGAGGAAAAAGATAAGCCACAAACTGGAAAACAACATTTGCATCATATACAATTGACAGAGGATTGGTTTTCACAATATATAAAGAATTTCTACAAGTAAATATGAGAAAAGATAATAGGAAAAAATAAGAAAATGACTCAAAAAGGCCTTTCAGAGAATGGGAAGAATGAATAATCCATAAACATATAGAAAGTTGACCAATCTTATTAACAACTATGAAAATCATGCTGACAGATCTAATAGTGAAGGTGAAAACCTGGTCGGAGTACATTTAGGAAAAAATAGCAGGAGAGGAATTGGAGAGTTTAAATGTAGACAACTCTTAAAATAATTTTCTTCAAAGAGGCTAATGGATGTAAACAAGTAAATATTTCCTACTTCTAGGCCTGACCCAGAAAAACCCCCATTCAGCAATCCTGTTCTCTTTCCTGTATGACTGTGGATGAGTTACCAGTCCTCTCTCATCAATTCCATGTGGTTCACACACCTATCCTGTGAGCAAAAAAAAAATAACTTTTGTTATAATTAATTTCTAAAATTTGGGGTTATTTGTTACAAAGTTAATTCAGCCTGACCAATACACTGGGTTATAGAGAATAAAATGTTGAATTTTACTAGGCAATAATAAATTGTTTTTCAAAGAGATTCTATTAGTTTACACTCAACAAACGATACATGAGATTTTTTTTCTCCGTATGCTTTTCAGCCCTTGGTATGTTCTAAGCTTTAAAAATTTACCAATTTTATGGCGTCTCAGTTTGCTTCTTGTTTTTCTTTTTTTCTGCAAAGAGGAACAAAGAAAGTATTCAGTGGGGGAAGTGGAAACAAGAGAATGGTTTTTCTTAGGATGGAAAAATATAGTAGCATAATTATATGCTGATGAAAATGATTCCGTAAACCGATGAGTCAGGAAAGAGTTGGGAAATGTTCTAGAGCAATGGAGTGGGACTTTGTGTTTCACATGGAGAGTTTGGTTTCATACAGGAGTGTGGATAATACATGTAGAAATGTACAGAAAAAAAAATGAATGCAAAAGCTGGTAGGTAAGGAGATAGGTATGGTGATAGTAAGTTGTGGAAGTTTTAATTATCTCTTAGGGATTGAAGTTCAAGCCAATTTACCTGAGACCATCTGGTCCTTTAGAATTTATCTCAAAGGACAAGATGGCCTGAACTGAATTCATTACTTCATTACTTCATTACTGAATTCATTACTTCATTACTTCATTACTGAATTCATTACTTCAAACATATATATGATTACCATATAAATGTTAAAATGACGGCATACGAAGACTGTCAAATATCTAGAAAACAAGTTTCTCTCTGCTCTGTGCACAGTGCTAATTACCTGGCTATGGGTGTCTTCCCTACCTTATAAACCTGTACCAATCCCATCTTTTCTAGTGAGAATATCAATCAAAATAGGTCTGTTCATGTTTTTCATCATCACAGCCTGCTTAGTTCTTTAAACAGGGCAAATGTCACACTTAATTGGCATAATTAGAGGAGGGCATTGAGTGAATAGGAACTGCAGGAGGTCATGGCATCCATCTTCCTGCTTCCGGCAGGATGATACCCAAACCATACCAGAAGGCACCTGCTTTGAAAGTAAGGAACACAGAATGCAGATGAACAGAATGAACAGTATGATGCATTTCAGCTTGGGTAATAATGATTATCCGCTATTTAGGGAGGATATACTACAATAGTAAAAGATGCATTAGAACTAGGAAATCCACAGAAGTTGTAAGATACAAAAATGTGTGCACCTCCATTATCCTCAACACTAATCCCAGAAGGAAAAGGAATGATACTCTGTAGAACTCCTATAAAGGCTGCTTATCAGGACAACTAGATTACTCAGAGTTAGGTTCAACTGAACCTTCTTCCTCCCACCAGTCCCTAGCCCCAGCATTGAACTCTAAGAACTTTGAGAGTGGGGAATATGTCTGTTTTTTTCATTATTGTATCCTCATCACCTGACATATGCCTAGCACAGAATCAGCATGCAATTAATATTTGTTAGATGAATAAGTATTGCTAGTATCATAGTACCTTAATTAGTTGTGTCCAAAATAATGTATCTATTCATTCCATACATTGTAATTACACTATGATAGGCATTATATTGCTTAATCGGAACACTGTGATAATTAGGATGTAAACTTTGTCCTCAAGAAGTTTTTAGTCCAGAGTTAGTGAGAAGCAGTGACGACAGTATGTGATGAATAATGATCATGAGAGAAAAACTGGATACTATAAAACACCTAAGAGGAGTGCCTAACCCACTTTGGACTTCTGAAGGAAGGAATGTCTAGCAGAGACACAAAGCTCAAATAAGAATTAACCAGAAAAAATAGCCAAAGCAATCCTGAGAAAAAAGAACAAAGCTTAGGTATCATGCTACCTGACTTCAAATTATATTAAAGTTATGATAATCAAAACAGCATAGTGTTGACAGCAAAACAGACACACAGATCAATGGAACGGAATAGAGAGCCCAGATATAAAAATACATGTATATGGACAGATAATTCTCAACAACACATAATGGAGTAAATATCATCTTCAAAAAAGAGTGCTGGGAAATATAGAAAGCCAAATGCAAGCAAATGAAACTGGATTATAGTTTGTCCCCATGTATAAAAATTAACTCAAAATGGAACAAAGACCAAAATATAAGACACAAAACAATAAGTTACATAGAAGAAAATATAGGTACCAAACTTATGGACCTTGGTCATAGAGAACATTTTATGAACTTGACCCCAAAGTCAAGGGAAGTAAAGGCAAAAATAAATGAATGGGACTATATCAAACTAAAAATCTTCTGCATAGCATAAGAAACTAACAAAACAAAGAGGCAGCCAACCAAATGGGAGATGATATTTACAAACAGTAGTTCTAACAAAGGTTTAATTTTTAAAATATGCTATATAATAAAGAGGTAATATTCAAATTGACCTTCACACCCTCACATGACAAGATGGCCACCTCCCATGTCATCACAAGATGGCCACCACAAGATGACCACCCCCACATTGTCACAAAATGGCCTGCAGGGGAGGGTAGTGGGGGTGATCAGGCCTGCAGAGAAGGGCAATTGGAGGTGACCAGGCCTGCAGAGGACAGTTGGGGGCAACCAGGCCTGCAAAGGAGGGCAGTTGGGGGCAATGAGATCAGCATGGGAGCAGTTAG